>NC_072380.2:3612500-4255000 GCF_028885625.2 Pongo pygmaeus
GTTTTTCAATGCTTACAGATCTTCCTAATGAAATACATGGTAATATCAACAAATGTATTTTTTTAAACAATGTATAGGACAATGCATAAATATTTGAAAGAACTCATAACTTGATGAATCATTATTTTCAAGTGACCAATGTATGAGGTACAAAATCATGCATATAGAAAAATTTAATTTAGGACAGAAGCTCAGCCAATAAATTTTGATGTAAGAAAATAAAAAATGTTTATTTTCAAAACCCCATTTCCAAATTGCATCTAAAATTTAAGATGGTATCATTTGCCAATTTTTGTTATAGTATCAAATAATATACTCAGTTATTTGAAAAGAATTTTAAAATACTAATTTATTTTTCAGCTATATGTAAAGCTGGATTTTTAAAAATATTTAATTAAAACAATATTGTGCAACAGATTGAATATAGAAACATATATAACAATCCATATATTATACACTAACAATAATTCAAAGAAAGCTAAAATGGCTATGCAAATGTAAGACAAAATTGGTTTCAGAGTAAAAAGTGTTAGTCAGGATAAAGAAAGTCATTTCATAACATAAAAGGTATTGAACAAACAAAAATACATGGCAATTTTAAACATTTGTGTACCTAATAACAGAGCTTCAAAATACATGAAGCAAAAACTGATAAAGCTGCAATGAGAAATACACAAATTCACAATTTTAGTAGATGATTTAGATAAATCTCTCTCAATCACAGATCTGACAAGTGATAAGAAAACTAGTAAGGATCTCAAAGCCTTGAACAACACTGTCAGCCAACTTGATCTAACTGACATTTATGGAACACTTCACCCAACAACACTAAAATATGTGTTATTTTCATGTGGTCATGGAACATTTACCAAGATAGAGCATATTCTTGCCCATAAAGCAATTATCAGAACATTTTTTAAAGTTCAGATCCTATAAAGCATAATCTCTAACCATGCAGATCCTTGGAAAATTTCCAGGTATGTGGAAACAAAATAGAAAACTTTTAAATAAATCATGGAACAAAAAAGTAATCACAAGGGAAAATAGAATGTAATTCTAGCTGCATGAAAATGAAAACACAGCATATCAAAATTGAAGAGATGCAGCCAAAGCATTCCTTAGAGGAAAATTGATAGCAGTAAACACCCACATTTAGAAAGAATAAAGGTCTTAAATCATTGATCTCAGCTTCAACCTTAAGAGACTAGAAAAACAAGAACAAATGGAGCCCATAGTAAACAGAGGAAATAAATTAATAAGAGGTCAGAGCAGAAATCAATGAAATTGAAGACAAACTAAACAATACAGAAAAGCATACAAAAGTAAACTGTAGTTTTTTTGAGAAGTTCAATAATGTTGACATGTTAATAGGCAGATGGACCAAGTAAGATTTTTAAAAAAATACGAATATCAAGAATTTGAGCTGTGAAATTACTACTCATTTAAAGGATAATAAAGAAAAATAAGAATAATTTTAAGCCAACAAATTTGACAACTTAGATTAAATTTTAAAATTTCTTGAAAGATACACACTATCAAAGCTCACTGAAGTAGGAGTAGATAATCTACATAAGCCTGTAAGAAGAAAAAAAGTTCAATCTGTAATTAAAAACCTACTTGTAAGAAAATTCCAATTCCAGGTAGCTTCCCTGGTGAATTATTCCAAACTATTAGCAATGAAATATTAACAATTATACACAAACTCTTCTATGGTATTCCAGAGGACAGAACATTTTTCAATTAATTTTGAGAACATTTTTACTCTGACAGGAACAACAAAGTCTTTGTAAGACTACGGCCTATCATAACTCATAAACATACCTGTAAAAAACTAAACAACATTTTAACAAGTCAAATTCAACAATCCATAAAAAGAAAAATACATCATTACAAATTAATATTATTTCAGAATATGAGTTTTTTTTTTAACATTGGGAAATTAGTTAAGTCCTCATATTCACAAAATATACAAACAAAAAATGGTCATCTCAATAGATGTAGAAGCTTTTGAAAAAAATTCCAAATTCATGTCAGATTAAAACACACACACACACACACACACACACCTCAAAAAATTACAAATAGAAGGATAGTTCCTCAACCTGATAAAGGGCATCTATGAAAAACCAACAAGCAATGTTATAATTATAATGAAAGCCAGAACACTTTCCACCTAAGCTCAGGAATAAAGGCAGAGATGTCTCACCATTTCTATTCAATCTTGTAAAACAGTTTCTAACCAATGCATTCAAACAAGAAAAAGAAATAAAAAAAATCAGATTGGAAAGCAAAAATTAAAAATCCTTTTATTTGTAGATAACAAAATCATCTAGGGAGAAAGTTCTAGGAAATCTATCAAAAAAGCTACTATAACTAGCTTATCTCTGTTATGTATATATTCGTATACACATACACACACCATAGATGATACAAATAACATTTTACATGTGTATTTAAGAGAAAATTTAATCTTTCAAATCAAATCATTTTCCCAGGTGTTATGGTATTTGATTGCTATTGCTACAAACATAGAGACATATAAACAACATAGTGATTTCCCAAAAAACTAGGAAAGTGACAGATTGAAATTCTCTTCTGAGATAAGGTTCTACAGAAACCTTATCTATATTCTATCCCTGACAGGCCACACGTCTGCACAACCTAGATTCTCCCTACCCCCACCGAGCCAGATCAACACAGCCCTCAGAGTTAATGTTCATCCTGAATTTAAACCTCTTCTTCAGAAATAAGTCTGATCTGAGAATGAAATGGAGTAAAGATTGGCTTACTCACCTAGGATATGTTTAAAACTTTCATGATTGCCCATGTGCTAAGTAGACATTGGCCTGAATATTCACAACTTCCCTGTTAACTTTTAAAGCTTAAGCATTTTCTCCGTCACTTTTTTTAAAACATGAAATTCAATTTGAAGAATTTGGTATTCTCAGATATGAGTTAATTTGTTTTGTTTTTAAAATACAGCTCTGCAAAATTGACCAAAGAAGTTTCTAGGTTTCTGGGATGACAGGATACAAGATGGGCAGTTCCCCTGATACACAAAGTACATTTGATACACAGATGAGTTTCTTTGTGCCACGCACAGTTTTAGTCACTGAGGATGCAAAGATAAGACACTCTCCATTCTGGAGATGCTTAAGACAGGTGAGAAAACAGATGTGTGAGCACATCGTGATGACGCACTTTTGTCAACTCTAACAAAAGGGCACAGAAGGAAAGGGAAGGGAAGCAGGAAGAAGATTTTTCCTCAACAAGAGGGACATGAAAGAGGTGATTGTTGACACAAGGAAGGAATACATAGAATGGAGAGTCCTTGGAAGAATAGTCAATTTTATCTAGTTGCTTTGTTTTCATAAGAGATAAAATTCCTGAATGATTTCAAATGACCGCTATTTTATAATATGATACTGGAAACCAGCATCCTTCTGTTAGCTGCCAGCTGGTGCATCCACGCACCACACTCACTGCATTGCTAATAACTCTTCACAACCAACTCTTCCTCTGGAGAACTTCCTTGAGCCAAAGGAAGGAAGCCATTGATTGACAGGCAGGAAAGTGGGTACAAAAGGTGAGGCCTGCTTGTCAGTACAATTTGTGCCCCAGAACTCCCCATGGAAACAGACTGAATTGAGTCTTCAGTAAAAGCATCTTTCTGCTTAGCTTTTTACTCCAATTCTATTCCACTTCCTGTACTCCCCTCCTCCAGAGAGCACTTTTCCAATAAATCACTTCAATAAGAATTTTCATCTCAAGCTCTGCCTCAAATGGATTTCAGCGAAAACACAAACTTCTTAATATATTAGTCAAGATGTGTAATAGTTAACCTATATTCATTCCCACACTATTTCTTCACATCTATACTTTGTATGCTTTTCATGTAAAACAATATATCATTTTGCCAACTTCATTATAGACACACTACAGTTTTCTTATTTTTCTATTCCTTTTAAAACTACCGTTGTTACTCCAATTTTACTAAAAAACATTCCTTCTTTCCTCTCTAATAGTAGCAGTACTTTTCTTCCATTTGTAGCCCACTTCAGTAGCCTTAGCTCTCTGAACCTTTTTTTGAATTTTTTAAAAAATGGTGACATTGTAAGAAGGAAAAACACATATCTCGTTTCTCTTTACTATTTTATTTTACAGCTGCTTCTAATAATAGTATCCATCTTGTAAGATGGAAAATGTTACATTTCTTGAACCCACTGAAATAAGTGCAAAAATCTAAAGTAATAGGACTATCATAATCACTGCTGTGTTCATAATGTAGCAACAGAAAATCAGTATCTAGTTCACCATAATCCTAGTAAAATGATTCACATTTTCTGAATAAACTTTACTGGCTGATACTAACATTCATCATTCCTAAAGTTTTTTAATGAAATAACTATGAGGAGATAATTAAATATTTTACCTTCTATCTTTAAACATTAAAAGAATTGGAATATGACATTTACATGGTTTGGCTGTGTCCCCAACCAAATCTCATCTTGAACTCTAGCACCCATAATCTCCACATGTCATGGGAGGGACCGGTGAGAGGCAATTGAATCATGGGGTCAGTTACCCTCATGCTGTTCTCATGATAGTGAGTGAGTTCTCATGAGATCTGATGGTTTTTTAAGGGGATTTTCCTCCACTTTGCTCATTCTTCTCCTTCCTGTCGCCATATGAAGAAGGATGTGTTTGCTCCCCCTTCTGCCGTGATTGTAAGTTTCCTGAGACCTCCTCAACCATGCTGAACTATGAGTCAATTAAACATCTTTCCTTTATAAATTACCCACTCTCCGGTATGCCTTTATTAGCAGCGTGAGAAGGGACTAATACAGAAATTCTAACAGATTATAAACAAAAAACAAAATATCTGAAGACAAATTTTGATTGCACACATTTAGAGTTAATTAATATTGGTTCCTAGAGCATAAGGTGCCAACTCTAGAGTACCTGGAATTTTTCAGTATATGTTTTAGAATTCTACAAATAATATAGTTGCATAATGATTGAGAAGTTTTATCTTTACCTCAAAAGAACAAAAGAGTTAAATTTAACTGCAAGCTGAAATTATATATGTCTTAAAAATAACATGCTCTTTTCCACCACTATTGTGTCTCTTACCTGAAGTCAGAACCTGCTCTTCTACCATTTTCTGGAATCCCAGGATCTGGACACATGTCAGAGACCAATGCAACACCTCCTTGGCTCACTGTAATAGACAGAAACATTGTTAAAATGTTGTATAGTTATTGAGGAAATACCCAGATAAAAATTTATTCTAGGCATTTTCAGTTCTTTAATGATAATGACTTAAAATGTGATCTCCAAAGGAATTAAGACACCTTAAATACATTCAAATAAATGTTTATATTCTCATTGGCGAAAATCAAAGATGTGTTTTCCAGTGAAAGGATGATAATCTTTGGTTTTATTTCTCTCATTTTTAAGATGTCAGAATGTAATAAAAAATCTCGTTTGTTCTTTATGATTACTTTTATGCCAGGTCACAATTAACAGCATAATGAGAAAAATAGCATTATGAGAAAAATGCATACACTTAGAGAGAAGAAAGTCTTCACTCATTCCCATAGATGACAACAGAGATGATATTTACTAAGTTCTATACAAAAGATACTTTCAATAACATTACGTATATTTTAAACATTGTAGTGTTTATCATTGAACTAAAACCCACAATGGTTTCTTTGTTCAAATGCACTGATTTATTTCTTGAATTTCGTGGAAAAACTTTTCTCCTGTTGGGACTTGCACCATCACAGAATAATTTGTAAAGAACTCATTTGTTTATTGGATAGAGTGGCTGTCACTTCAACATTCATTTCATCCTATATAATTTGTCCAATCAAACTGAGGCATTTCTTTTTTTCTTTTCCCAGGAATTTGCTTAGCAGAGGGCTTGGGACCCAATTCAGTATAATGGGATGTGAGGGGAAGTCCACAGGAGTACCTCTGGGAAACATTACAGGATGCTAATAAAATGCATATCTATTTTACTCTGAAAATTTCTGTGTCCAGGTTTCAAATGTAGAACTATTGGTGCCATTTTCCTATAATCCAAGGATGGAGACAACAGCATGTATGGAACAGAAAAGATGTGTCAAGAACCTGGAACTGCTACCTTATTGTTGAGGCAGAAAATCAACCAATTTAGGAGGAATATCACAATTCTGAACATTCTGTTGTATTTATTATAGCTTATTCACTATAGTTTAAAAATCCATTGAATAGGTGATTCTATTATTTGCAGCTAAAAGGTGTACATATAAATATACATTTTCTCACATATATTTTAAATGATTCCATAAGAAGAAAATAATATGTCTGGGTATATGTGGAACTCGTGAAGCATTTGATTAAAACTATGCATAAAAAAAAACAGTAATCATAGCAAGTTTAGTTTGTTTGTTTTGAGTCAGGATCTCACTCTGTTGCCCAGGTGGGAGTGCAGTGGCACAACCATGGATCACTGCAGCCTCAACCTCCCAGGATCAAGCGATACTCCCATCTCAGCCTCCCTAATAGCTGGTAGCACAGGCTTGTGCCACCATGCCCAGATAATTAAAAAAAAATCTTTTGTAGAGATGGAGTCTCACTATGTTGCCCAGACTGGTCTCAAACTCCTGGCTCAAGTGACACTTGCACCGTGGCCTCCTAAAGTGTTGGGGTTACAGACATGTGCAACCAACTCCAGTCAAAATTTATCTTTCACTGCTAAATTAGAATAAACTTGGGTAACAATATAATCCTTCATTAAATACAAATTCTATTGAATATATTATGTGGTTTCATTCTTAGTAAGTACTTCACTATTCCAAATGGGTTAAGATATTTTTTAGGTATTTTTATTTCTTTTTTAAAATAAGTTTTTTTAATAATATCGAAACATTATTTTGCTGCACAATGTGACAATTATATTGAATTCCAAAATTTTATTTTCTAAATGTTTAATTTTCTCAATATTGTATCAAAATACTCCAGCAAGTTTGGTGATAGCATCAGTAGATAGTGAGACAGAAAGCTCCAGACCTATACTTCCCCATGCAAACACCAAAGAAATGACTACTGAAAGATTAAAATCATTCTATAGGAGCTCTAAATGACAGTAAAAAATCTATAACGACCAAGCAAATGCCCAGTGAAGGAAAAAGATGTTCAAAATAGGACTATATTTCCTGATGTTTTACTCTCCCTTGATTCATACAGTGACTCGCGAAGCACAGTACAGTTGAGAGGAAGAGGCCCAGTGACCAGTTTCCTCTCTAGGGATGGAGAAGCAGAGAGAAAGTGGTTGGCAGCACGATGGTCGCTCTGTGGGCTGCCTGAGAGACTGAGCTCTGTCTTTCCTGTCTTGCGGGTCAGATGAGGAAGGGCGGCGTAATTGGGATCTCTGTCTAGCAGCCATGAAAGGCTGTGATAAGCACTGCTGTATAGAAAACTGCAGCAAGATTGCAAACCCATGGGTACTTTGGGGTAAGGGATTCCAGGCAGAGGAATACAATAGAACACATATCTAAGGCCCCAATGAGAAGATGAGATGAGATTCTTTGGAATATTAATATGTTTAAAAGCAACTGGGGAAAAAAATAAAAACAAAAATACAGCAAAATGTACACACAAACCCAGACAGGACATGTACCCCCCAAAAACCTGAAAACACCTAAAGTCTTCAGTCCAGGTTGATCTCAAGGCTCAGAGGTCCACTAATTAGTGAACATTTTCTACCGTATTCTGCAAAGATTGAGCACGGTAATTAATTTTTTTCAAATGCTTATTTTTTAACAAAAACCACAAGGCATACAAAGAAAGAGGGAAACATGGCCATTCAAAGGGTCGAAATAAATCTCTAGATACAGTCACTGAAGAAATATATGCATCCAACTTACTAGACAATGAATTTACAACAATGATTATAGATATGAATTTAAATAAAGGAATATAAACTTTCCAAATTTGAGGAAAGACATAGATATACAAATTCAAGGAATTTAATGAACCCCTAGTAGGATAAACATAAAGAGACCCACAGCAAGACACATAATAATAAAACTGTTAAGAGCCAAAGAAAAAGAGAGAATCTTAAAAGCAGAAAGAGAAAAGCAAGTCCTCATAAACAAGGGATCCATAATAAGACCATCAACAGATTTCTCTGTAGACATTTCACAGGTTAGAAAGCAATGGATAGGACGGGCACAGTGGCTCACACCACATAATATATTCAATAGAATTTGTATTTAATTCCAACTCTTTGGGAGGCCGAGGTGGGTGGATCACTTGAGGTCAGGAATTCGAGACTGGCCTGGCCAACATGGTGAAACCCCATTTCTACTAAAAATACAAAAATCAGCCAGGCATGGTGGCAGGCCCCTGTAATCCTAGCTACTTGGGAGGCTGAGACTGGAGAATAGCTTGAACCTAGGAGGCAGAGGTTGCAGTGAGCCGAGATTGTGCCCCTGAACTCTAGCCTTGGCAACAGAGCAAGGCTCCATCTGAAAAAAAGAAAAGAAAAGAAAGCAATGGATACTATATTTAATTACTGAAAAAATGTCAACTGAGAATTCGACATCTAGGAAAACTGTCCTTCAAAAACGAAAGGGAAATTAAGACATTCCCAGACAATCAAAATATGAGTTTATTACCAATATATGTTCCCTACAAGAAAGTCCTTCAAGTTGAAACAAAAGTGTACTACACAGTCACTTGAAGCCTCATGAAAAGAAAAGGGCCCCTAGTACAGGTAAATACATGAAAATGTATATAAAAAATTATTATAGTAAGTTTGACTTAAAACCCTCATTTTCATTTTCTACAGTATCTAAAGATAAACGCATATAATAATTATGCACTTATGCTAATAGTTACATTATATATAAAGATGTAATTTATGACAGCCATAGCATAAAGTAAGGGAGCAGACTTGTAAGGACTGAAGTTTTTGTATCTGATTGAAGTTAAATTCATGTCAATTTAAGATACTGCCATCCTTGTAGGATGTTATATGTAATCTCCATGGAAACCATGAAGAAAATATTTATAGAATTTGTTAAAAAGAAATGAGAAGAGGATCACAATGTGACACTACAAAAATATCAACTAAACATAGAGGATAATAGTAATGGGTCAAATGAGGGACAAAAATCCTGAAAGACATACGAAAATTGAATAAAAACAAAATGGTAAAAATAAGTGCTACCCTTTAAATAATTATTTTAAATATAAATAGATTTAACGCCCTGTTTTAGGCTGAGTTATGTCCCTCCTCCCCGCAAAGGGTTATACCTTGAAGTTCTAACCACCAGTATCTCACAATGGACTGTATTTGGAGATACAGACTTTGAAGAGGTAATTAACTTAAGATGTCATCCTTAAGGTGAGCCCTAATCCAACATGACTGGTGCCGTTCTAAGAAGGGGAAGTTAGGACATCAATACATAAAGATAAGTCCATGTGAAGACACAGGAAGAAGAGAGCCATCCACAAGTCAAGGAGAGAGGGCTTAGAAGAAACCAACCCTGCCCAAACCTTGATCTCAGGCTTCTACCCTCTAGAATTGTGGTAAAGTGAATTTCTGTTGTTTAAGCCACTCGGCGAGTAGTGTAGCACTTTTTTTATGGCAGCCCTCGAAAATGAATCACTCCCAAACCAAAGACATAGGTTGGCAGGACACGTTGAACAGTAAGTTAATAAGTAACAGAATCCAACTGTATGTTGTCCTCAAGAGACTCACTTTAGGCAAAAGGACACACAGAGGTTAAAAATGAAAAGTAATCAAAGTCAGAGAGCCAGAAAGCAGAATGATGGTTTTGCCAGGGGCTGGGGCAAAGGGAATGAGAAGAAGAAATATAAGATGTAATTGTGTAAAGTATTTCAGCGGAATATGATGAAAATTTAGGGAGATGAATAGTGGTGATGGATGTACAACAGCATCAATATATTTACAGCCACAGAAATGCATGGTTTTTATTTTTTCTTTTTTTTTTACTTTTTTTGAGACAGAATCTTGTTCTGTTGCCCAGGCTGGAGTGCAGTGGCACAATCATGGCTCACTACAGCCTCAGTCTTTCGTGCTCCAGCAATTCTCCCAAATAGCTGCAACTACAGGTGCATGCCACCACTCCCAGCTAATGTTTTATTATTATATTATTATTATTATTATTATTATTATTATTATTATTATTATTATTTTGTAGAAACAGGGTTTCACCACATTGCCCAGGCTGGCCTCAAACTCCTGGGCTCAAACCATTCTCCCACCTCAACCTCCCAAAGTGCTGGAATTACAGTGAGTTATCGTGTCCAACCAGAAGTGTATGCTTATAATGGTTAATACCAGCAAGTGTGATGTTACTACACTCTGTGTGTGTGTGTGTGTGTGTGTTCAAATGTGTCTGTGTTTCTATCATTCTGATCCTCTACTACTTTTTTCTTCAACCCCATCTTTTCATAGTCTGTACTATGTGCTGGGGTACAGTTCTCAATCAGTAAGCAGTGGTCTACTACTAGCTCTCTAAAATTTATCTCCTAAACACATTTAGCTTTAATAATTTCAAACTCTAACGCAGAATGTTACTTCTGCCACGTTTATTCTTTCTGCCGTCACTGACTAGGTGTCTTCTATACCCCCTCAAGCAAAATCATTATTGCTGTGGCAAATTAAAACAGCTCCATCCTCCATCAGGATGAACGGCTATCATTGATGTTTGTCAGAAATAATAGACTCTAGCTTGGTAGTTATTGCACTTTTCCACAATACCCAAACTGGTTGAAAATACAACACCAAGGCTTACAAAGGCCCACTTGCGTTTCTCCATTTCTATTTTTCTCACAAGGAATAGTAGTTAAAAGAAATGGGAGAAATTGGAGCTACCTGCCCAAGTTGGGCAAAAACACTCTGGATCTTTTTAAAGATAATGCCAAAGTCACTTACTAAAGAAAGTTTACTTAGTTGGAATTCTGTGAAAGTGCAAAATGAATTAGACAAGCCTGAATGGATTGCAGATGGTAGAAGATAACAAAAAGTGATTAAAGATTAAATGTAAAATATGGGTGATTTTCTGAAACAGAGGGAGTTGTTTCATATGATAAAGAGTCAGAAAAATTATGCTGAGACATGATATGTGCAAGGAAACGATAGCTCCATAAATCCCAACTATGTATTCCATCCACACCATGAGTCATTGATTCATCTAGAAATAAAAGCTTCAAGGTTGGAAAGAGTTGTGGAGATGAATCCACTTCAAGAGGAATCCTCAGTACCTCAGAGATACATTTTCAAAGAGAGGAATTACTGGGCTTAATATCACTTTAACTCTAATTTTGTTGAATTATATCTTTTCAGATCTCATAGAACACATGACATAGATAGTAATAAATGTGTTAAATGTAAGTCAAAACCTTGTAGTTAAAAATCAAAACTGAAAATATCAATAGATGGGTTCATTATACACAATTAATGCTAAAGAAAGATATATAATTATGCAAGTGGATGATCAGATATAATTAGACAGTTTGTAAAAGAGTTTAAATGAATTTGATTTTAAAAGTGTAAATTATATATATTTTAAATGACTTTTTCAAAGCATGTTGATTTACAATACCTCATTAGATCTGCACAAAACCTTGTGACTCTGTAGGGCAGTAAAGAAAATTCTTCTTCATCAAATTACCCTGCTGTTTGAGGACATGCCATATAAGTATCAATTAAAACTCAACAGGAATTTCTTTATAGCAAACTATACAGGTGGATCAGCTGCCATAATGAATAAAGCAAGTGTCTGAAAAGAAGTATAAGCAACTACTACTATGACAAAGATTAGAAACAAATAAATTAATGAAGATAAGATTTATGAGTGAATAATCAGAAGTAATTACAAATGAAGCACTGAGAATAGTGACAATGATATAAAATTAAACTTATGTGTTTGCTAGAAACTCTTAGTGTCATTTACATATGTTTTTAAATTTAATCCATATAATCAGGCTATGAATTGTTAATATTAAACCCATTTTACAGGAAAGAAAACTGAGGCCAGAGTTAAGAATGAGTTGACTCCGGGTCCAGGCGTGGTAGCTCATGCCTGTAATCCTAGCACTTTGGGAGGCCAACGCAGGCGGATCACCTGAGGTCAGGAGTTCAAGACCAGCCTGAACAACATGGAGAAACTCCATCTCTACTAAAAATTAAAAAATAGCTGGGCTTGGTGCTGTGCATCTGTAGTCCCAGCTACTTAGGAGGCTGAGGCAGGAGAATCGCTTGAACCTGGGAGGCGGAGGTTGCAGTAAGCTGAGATCACGCCACTGCACTCCAGCCTGGGTGACAGAGCAAAACTCCACAAAAAAAATAAAAAAATAAAAAAAATAAAAAAAAAATGCCTTTCTGTAGTCTGGCCATAATTACCTTATGAAACATTATGCGTTGAAGGGCTTTGTAAACTAAAGAGACACTTTTGGTTAATAAAAACTTATTTTTATTTCTTAAAAGTTGCCTTCCTTTCATAAAATTTAATTAATAATAAAAATACACTGAACATCCAAAAGAAAAGTGAAGAGGTGTTTTCATTTGTATTCCCAACCAAACATACACATGGGAAGCCATATGGTTTGAACCATGAGGCTTTAGTCCAAACCATCTGTTAGCAATTTTCCTTCACCTAAGAGGGAGGAAAGAAAAAGGCTTTCCATGGAGAATGTAATCCACCTTTAGAGAACAAGAGCCATAAATTGTCTTGAATGTTAAATTTCTATGTAAGGTGTCATTTTCAGTTAAATGTTGATTTATATTTGGAATAAATAAACCAATATAAGAGTCATTTAGATAAACTCACACTTTTTAGCATGAAGGCACTTATGATTTATTATTATTGTATATTTTCATTGTTGGTACTTGTTTCTTCAGAGATGTACAGATGTATTTCAGTTGGATCACTTTTGAGACAAACTCTAACCATTTAAGCCTTCAGAGAGGTGACGTATGATTTTAGCTGCATAACCATCAGGAAGGTGGTTATACAAAACATATTCTCATTGAAATTTTTAGTAGCAGTCTCCCCACTGTATTAATGAGCTTTGTTTGAGTGACAGCCCGCTCTAGGATATGTGTTTGAGGGACACTCTAGACTTCAGACCTTCCTGCTATACTCAGTTTGAAATATGTCAACACTGACAGCTTTTTACTTCAGCATTTTATAGACTCAGTATTATCTCATTGAATTGAAAAGTAATAGCTCCATTTTAATACATTTCTCCTCTTTGATTTGCAGGAGGTTTCTATCTCAGCAAGAATGAAACTTTGTCATGCCACACCCTTTTTCAAAAACTAATAATTTGATTAGATAACAATTTCAACAATAAGAAAATGTTGCCATTGTAATCATTTCTTTCTTGCAGCTATAAGAGGATAATTTTGATTTACAGCATCCTAGGAGACATTTCTACATGCATAACAGATTTTTTTTATTTTTTGCTATTTTTACTGAATATTTGTACAGTCTCTAGCAGTAGTTATTTTTTCTCTCATAGTAGTAAACAAATGTTTACAAGTTCTATATAAATGAGTAAAATAAGAATTGTTGACACTTGGATGATAAAGTCTTATTATCAGAGCAACGTTAGAAGTTTTAAATGAATAGTTCACATGGAAGTAAGTTGCTCAGCACATATTGCTTTTATATGTATTGTTTTAGATCTCATATTAATGGATCTCCAACTGGACCTGAAGAGCTTCCAACCCTGAGTGAGAGGCAAGGGCTGGATTTTCCGAGTGTTTAATTTATTACATTGCCAGATTTTTTTGTCTGGCCCCTCTTTCCTCTCCCACTGCATACCTTCATGTGCTGACTTTTAAAACACAAGTGGTTGGCCACGCGCGGTGGCTCACGCCTGTAATTTCAGCACTTTGGGAGGCCGAGGTGGGTGGATCACAAGGTCAGGAGATCGAGACCATCCTGGCTAACACAGCAAAACCCCCGTCTCTACTAAAAAAATACAAAAAAATTAGCCGGGTGTGGTGGCGGGCGCCTGTGGTCCCAGCTACTCAGGAGGCTGAGGCAGGAGAATGGCGTGAACCCGGGAGGCAGAGCTTGCAGTGAGCCGAGATCGCGCCACTGCACTCTAGCCTGGGCGACAAAGCGAGACTCCATCTCAAAAAAACAAAAACAAAAAAACCCACAAGTGGTTGATCACCTATTATCATAATTCATATGCCCAAATTTTACCCATGTTCTCTGGTCTGTAACTCAACGGCCATGGTCTTTAAATCAAGATCTCTTTTAGTTTATAGTAATTTATTTTTAAAAAATACATTTCAGCTTCTAATGCTATGTCCTGAAATATTAACTAATAAACTAAAAAAATAATAACTCTATTGTACATAAAAAATAAAACAATTTGGCATTCGGAAACTTCAGTCATTCCAACATTATTCTTACTACTCCCTGCAGAGATCGTATGGTCTCAGTAGTTTTGAACATTGCAGATTCTTACAGTCTTTATTTATTTTTAACATTGCCTGCCCTAGGTTATTTTTCTATCAGAGGGAAAAACAAGTAGATTTTTCATAAGGGATCAGATATTAACAATTATCTTTCCAACTGATATATCACGGTAGGAGCAAATGTTCAAAGAGAAAATGTTTTCCTTATGAAGCTTCAAATTAAGCCAAGATGTTTATTTACTATACAAATAAAATAAAAAATAAGAATATTCTACTATAAAATCAGTGCAAATGACCTTAACAAAATTAACAGCACTGAACATTTTATAAGAACCTGGATAATCGTCCTCATCACCATCTGTCTGTTTCCACATGGTGCTCTGAGATGTTCACTGGAATGTATATTGGCAGCACCAAAGAGAGACATCTCTATGCCTTCTGCTGGCTCCCACAAATGCAGAGTGACCGTCACCTGGGGAGAGCACCGGCTTAGCTGGAGGACTTAGGGCCTGTCATTTCTGCTCTAGTCTCCTTCCGCACATTTAAGAACTCTAGACTTAAGACTCAGAAATAGTTTTGGGGTCTCACTCAAAAACATCTTACAGGATGCCCAATTATTCATGGTCTTCTCATAGTGAAAGTAGCATTTGACTAGGCCAGTTTATATTACTTTACATAGAATCTGTAATTCAGGCCAGAAACTTAAAAATGTGAAAAGAAATGGGAAAAAAATCTTGAAGTCATTATATATTTTAGAAAGATATAGAGTTATAGTTAAATATAATGTATTTAAATATTTATGTAAAATATAATAATTAAATCTTAAAGTTTTGTCATTCCCTAGATTTAGAAAACCATGAGATATGATCTGAATGATGAATCCCCACAGAAAGTTTCTTTTTAATTATAGTTCATTAGTGATTTCAGGATGACTACACTCTGATACAGTAAATATAGATGATATAAGTATGTATTATATAATTTATGGATATATTTTATTACTTTTACATATATTACCTATGTATTCAGAATAAGAGAATAATGTCATTAAAACTTTAATACTATGTATCTTAAATATAATTTATACATCAAAGTAAATATGTACAATAAATAAGTGTATTTATATAAATATATAAATATAAGTATTAATAAATTAATACTATTTAATATTAAGGCTTTATTAAATATTAGTATCTTATACAGTTTTAAATACACAGTTATACAGTGTTTAGTATTTGTTTACATAGTATGATACATAAGAGGCAATAAGTTCAAGTATTTCCCTAGGAGTTTATGCATTTTTAAAGAGCAGAAATATTAAATTATCTGGTTGAGAATTTCTGTGATACACATAGTTTAACATTGTAATTAACATATCAATAACTCCATTTGATGTATTCACTCAAAAATTTATTTCTCTTAGAATATTTGCAGTGTAATTTCACTCTATATACTATTCAGATATTTTGCAGATGCAAAATTGAGAAAGAGAACTGAGTTTGAGATTGCGATAAAAACCTTCTGTGCAGCTTTTCATGCCCATTTTGAAAACACCTAGCTGCAAGACACTTGGGAGAAGTAAAATTTACCACGTGATGCCATAATACATGCGTAAGATTTCAATTTCACAGATCACAAATTATTAAGTTACATCTCCTTAAAGAAATCATGGCATATCACCTCTAGTCCTGAAATCACAGACATTAACATCCACTGAGAAGACTATGTAGGTTATTTAAAGTTGTGCTATTATTTTTATTTACATAACCTCACCTGAATATATTAGACTGCTTTTAGTATGCTCCTCATCATAGTAAATTATGTACTGGTATCTGTAAATGCGGAAAAGGTAAAAATCTAATATTATATTCTGTAGTGTAAACTTTAATGTTTATAGGGAACTATGAGATAATAATAAAACAGGAAGGGTAAGCATATATGCAACGTTTTATGGTAAGCACATTTTTATGTATTACATAATTTAAGTGTCACAAAATCTTTATGAGGGAATTATTACTTTGCTTAAGAAATGAGAAAAGTGAGGGTTGGAATCTGAGTCAGCACATATTGTTTATTTAGCTGATAAATATATTAAGGTGTCTGATTTCAAAGCCCACATTTTTCTTTGTACATTAATTCATTGTTTTCACTTTTGACCTTTAGGGGAGCTTTAAGGAGATAATACTCATTTAGAGACCACAGGTTGAAAAGAAAAATGAAAAGTACTTCACACTTCGCTAATATTTGAACTTACATTATATATCTAATATGAATTCCTATGTAAAAGATTCAAAAGGGCAATGTAATAAAAAGCAGATTACAAAACAAAACGTGGTGTAATTCTATTTTTTTAAATAAAATAAACATAGAAAAAGACCAGCAGTGTTGCCGGATATACTGTCTTCACCTTTGTTGACATGTAAACCCCCCTTTGGTTACTGAATCTCTACCACTGTAACAACGCAGTTGTATTTTTTTTATTTTTTAAATTTGTGTTATAATAATGCTCTACAATGAGAATAGATTCTTTTTTTAAAGAGAAAAACAATCACAAAAGCCCAGCAGAGAGCAGAGGTTCCAGCCTATGCACACTTCTCTGGAACCATCCCTGCCTGCCCACACCTGCCGAGGATGGCCTCACACCCCTTCCTTGTTTACCACAGCACAGGCCAGTAGTCATGGGGACTTGGCCCAAATCAGGCAAGGCTTCCATTAACCATAACTCATGAATTTGAATTATTTTAAAAAATCATCTGGGTCCTTAAGGTTTACTTCTTAGAGAACTTTGGCTGTGATGCACACAGTAATATGAAACCCTCAGTGATGAAAGCCACAGCTGGGCGGATGCCACCTGGCTGACGGCAGCCACTGGGCATCATGGCAAGTGCAGGGGGAGGAAGAGAGAGTGTCTCAGAGGGAGGCAGCTCCCACAGAGGGCAGGGCATGGGCATCCTCACAGGCACCCCGAGAAGGGGCAGCCTCACAGAAAGAAGTGTAGGCACCCTGCAGATCACGTCACAGCTCATGAGAGCCATACGGAAAAGTGAGCAGCACCTAGAGCCAAATTATTTGTGGCTTCCTAGTTTTGGCACACGTGTCCGAGCCAAGAACTCTCATCTCTCTGTTTCTTAAGTGGTTCTAGTAACACAAATAATCTAAGATTTTTTAAAAAATTATTCAAAACAAAGACAGGAAAAAATAAGAGAAGAAAAGGAATAAAGAGAGCAGGAATCAGAAACAAAAGAAGAAGAAAAGATAAAGAAGGGAGAGAGGATAGAGAAAAAGGAAAGAAAAAGATAAAATAGAATTCTAACCTCTGCTTCAAGGAATTTCAAGCCTTGGGGGATAGACAGTTATCGACATGAGAGGAATGAGAAGTGGGGGGAAGAAGGGGTTTGCAGAGAAGACACCCCAGGCATGACGTGAGCAAAGGCAGAAAGAACCCGGGATGTTCGCAAGACGCAGGGGAAATTGCTTGTAAAGGGGAACAGCTTCAGCTGAGAAACAAGAAAATCCAGGTCAGTTACTGAGGCAAAGGTCAAACCATGAAGACCCTTTCTGAATAAGATGCTTAACGGGAAGCAGAGACTCTTATTTACTATTATTATATTTTCTTTCACTGATGCATTCAGCTGACATTCAGATATAGTCTCCTCCATTATTCATATGTGTATTTAGTTACATATAGTTATTGTTGGAAATTTTGTATATAAGGTCTTTCTCCCTTAAAATATCAACCATGCAATATTATTGGGAAAATTTAATGACATGGAATGCACAATACACCTAGCATTGCTCAATAAAGACAATGTTACAGCAAATATCAGCTCCTCATCTTTTTCTCCTGTAAACAGTTTAGACTAAATTATTTCAGTGTTTTCGTTCAACTTTAATATACCATGAATCAGTCTCTATGATTCCTATACTCAGGGTTATTTAATCAAGGAATGTTATAATACACAAGTTTATAAGAGATTACGGAGATAGAAAAGACCACAGGATCGGCACAGAAAGAATACAGGTAAAACGATATTATGCTGAAAGAAACACTCACCTTTCATTTCAAAAAGACACATTACTTGCACAGTATAAGCAAAGGCTAAAAGACATAATTTCGGTCCGTCAGAAACACAGGGTTTGATGTCTCCACAAATAAAACTAGTTGTATAGGAAACCATGCCTTTTCACTTAGAAGAAAGTAGATTTAAAATTTTCTTTTCACAGTGTTTGTTTGTTGCCTATAGTCTTATTGAATTATATTTAAAAACTGGCAAAAAATGCTAACATATTTTTTGAACAGACCCCAGAGTTTTATTTGTAAAAAGAAAACATTTCAAATGATTATTTTCCTACATTCGAGTAATCAAAATCCCCATGGAAATAACACTTTAATAGAGAAATAGAAAGTTAATTGTAGCCAGTTTCATTTAGTTATTCAACATCCACTCAGTGAAATATTGACTGAATGCCCGGTACAGACAGGCTCCGTGTCAGCTCCTGCGAGGTGTCAGTCTTCCCAGTGTTTAACGAGAAGATCTCATGGAGAAAATGCTAAGAAATAAAATCTCAAACAAATATTCATTGCTGCATACTGGGATAAAGGCTAGGAAGAAAAGAACAGAATACTGTTCAAGAAATTAATAGCTAGATGGGGGAGCATCAGATTTTGGATGGGGTCACAGTTGGACTCTGATGCAAAATGACATTTAAGCTGAAACGGAAAAGATGACCAGGAATTACCTAAGGTAAGAGTGAACTTAAAAACCCTCTTGCCCAGTAAACAGCAAAAGCCAAGCCCTCAGGAAGGAACAAGACTGGACTATTCAAAGAACCAAAAAAAGATGAATTAGCCCAAACCACTGAAACTTGAGAGAAAGAAAGAAGAAAAGGAGAAAGCATGAAAGATGCTTACATGAGAAGGTCCAATTTATATGTTAAACAGTTCATCGTCACTACTCCTACAGAGCCAGGCAAGGTCAATTAGAGGAAGAAGGAGAGGAGGATGTTGAAGTCATTCAGACAGAAGGGTGAAGTGTTGGGCTGGCATGCTGAGTGAGGGTTGGAGGGCAGCGGACAGATTTCATTGTGTTTGAGATAAAATGTGACAGAAATGTGTGAGTGGTTTGCTTACAAGAAGTGAGGGAAATGGAGTTACCTCTCTGAAGCCACTGAGCCAAAGGTAGTAGCACTCACTGTGGTGGCGAAAGCAATAGAAGAACACATCACGATGGGAAGGTGAAGGGTTCCATTTCTGATCTCAGATCCCCACAGTCAACCAAGGGGAAACCTCAGTTAGTCTGTTGGTTATATGCATGTGTGTCTGGATTAGAGAGCCAAAATCTCTTACAGAAACATGGTATTCACTTTCATCCAAGAAATATTTAAAAGCCTGGGAATCATCGATGTGACCTACAATGGGACTCAACACTGTGTTGAACCCTTGAAAACCCAATCATACTTCTTTGCTTGTGCCACTCCTTCCACCCAAAATACTCCTCAGCCAGGTCTTCCTGTCACAGCCTGCTCAGCACACAGATAACAGCTCAGATGTCATCTGCAGAATGGCCCTCCCTGTGAACCCTGGCTAAACTGGCAGGCCTCCCTCCCCTTCTCTATCTACCTGCTCTATGTTACTATACGGACAGCACTTAACACTATCAGAAATTGTATCCTTCGTCGACTCAGCACCCTTCCAAGTATCATGTAAGCCCATGGTAGCAGCAGTTTTTCTGTCTTGTTTATTGTTCTTATTCTGAGTCTGTACAGAGACTGCCACACAGTAAGAAAACAACACATGAGGTAGGCACTGACTGGAGTAGCAAAGAAGCCAGCCCGTGGCTGAGCCTGGAGCGTGGTGAACATTTTGAGGTCAAGAATAGGCAGATAAAACAACACAGAGGCTGAGGAGCAGGCAGATAGGCTGGGAATAGTTTAGGGGATTCCAGATAGGAAAATGTTCCAAAATAGAAAGGTTTGCAAGCAGTTTGAAATGACGCTAAGAAGCCAAATCAGTAGAAGACAGGGAAGGATCCATCGGTTTGGCAACACTGAAAATCATTGGTGATTTTAGCAAGTCCAGCTCAGGTGGAATAATGGAAGATTGAAGTCCTCAGACGGAGGGAAGAAATTTCACTGTTCAAAGAAAACTCTCTGAGAATAGCATTTGATTAAATAAAGTGCTCTCAAAGGATTTATCTTGAAGTAAACTGGGATTTCTCTGCCTTAGGCACTAACAGGTCAACAAGTGACCTGACATTCTTAATTTATCTTTAAAACTTGAATTCCCACCTGGTCCAAAGATAACCTGACTTTATGCAGAGTAGACTGACCAAGCAAAACCTCCCAGATCACTGCCTCTTTGTATGCTAACAAATTTCAGCTTAGTAGCTTCAAGTTACACATGGTACACTTAGAAATTACTGATTCTCTAACCATAGGTGAACTCATCATTCAATCAGCATTATATACATAAGAAAGTAATTGTTTTTTTCTCTTCAGATTTTGTTATTGTTGCTTTTATTACCAGAATAAAATTGAGCAAGCATTTTCTTTAACATTCCTGCTAGAGAAAAGGGATCTGTTTTTAAAAATTCAAAGAGCTATAGCAAAGGCAGAACTACTTTGGCAATAATTTTAGAAAATGCAATCATTTCTAGGGCTGGTCTTTAACCATTTGATTATGCATCTTAAGTTGACAGTGCTGGTTGGAGGCATTCTTCCATCTCATAGGTAAAGCCCCGTTCTCCTTCTTGGACCTTCAGCCCTGACCCCCCATCCCCACTTATCCTCAATGAGTTATTGAATCAAAATTAAAGACTACCCCTGGGATATTTCCATCTTATAGGAGATTATTTTTTAACGAGAAAAACACCAAAAGCGCCTAGATATATCTCATTAACATGTCATGATAAAACCTTAGATTGTGACGGGCGTTGAAGATGAGTGTTGGTTAGAACAAGTGGGATGTCTGGCTTCTTTTCTAAAAAATTGCATAAAGATGATGATTCTGGATTTACTACCTAAATGTAATACTAATTCTCCTGAAAGAATTCCTTTACATTTAAAAAATAATTAAATAACTGTCACTCTAATGATTCATCCATCAGTACTATTTAGGCACGGGAATGACTTCAGTTAAAAAGATGACCACACCAATGTCCTTGCCAAGTTTTGCTGTCCTTGTTTTGTTTTGTTTTGGCCGTCTCCATTTGCTTTCCTGTTTCAGGTGCAAAGACATCTGTGTCTATTGGTTCTCCTTTGGAGATTATGTTCCTGGTTAGTGATCCTGTTTTAAGAAGGAAGTTCTCTGAGAACGGCAGACAACAAAATGAAGCAAGGGACTTCAAAAATTACAATGATCATTTCAGAAGTATAAATTCCACTTTAAAAAGAAAAATAAAACACTTTGAAAAGCGGGTGCTCTTGCACCTGAGAGATACGTTTCCTCATGAGTGTCCTACTAACTGGTACTTTTAGTGTTAGACTCTGCCCTGTTGACTCCCATCACTAATTTATTAAATAGTTGCTGACATCATTGTTTTTACCTTTATTTCTCTAACTTTATGTTACCAAGAATTTATAGACAGTAAATCATTGAATGTCATATATGATGAACACAACTTTTCTCACAGAACTCAAATAAAACATAACTTAAAATGTCTACATTGGATATAACATAAATTACTCTGACAGTGAGAAGTATCACATAAAAGTATGTTGATAACGCATACTCAGAAGTGCATTGTGTCATACATAAGACTCAGAAGTGCATTGTGTCAAAGGTGTCATTGGTCCTGCCATATTTTCTTGAGGCTGACAAGTTTGCAAACTAGGTAAGACTTGACAGTGAATGAATGCTACTCCCCGTAGGATAATGCAAATAATATCTAACATATGTAAATACAAGTCTGTTCCCAATTTAGAAGTCAAATAAAAATGCAATGGCATCAGAATACAATGGACAATTGTATTAGTGGTGCATGCACGTCAAAAGTTCATTTCATTTTTAGCTACTTAAATTTTCATCTTAATTTGAAAGGATAAATTAATATTTCCCAATTTAAAAAATGTTAATGACATATTTTTCAATCTTAAGACATGAAAATAGTGTATGTAAATCTGAAAACATTCAATGATCCTTCAATTAAAAATGGAAATGTCATGTAAACACCAATTTCCCTTCAGCAACCCCACAGGCATTGCTTTATAATCAGATATTATTTCTCAAGTATCCACTTGATGCATAGCTTGTAGCCAGCTACGAAGTTTTAAATTTCAGGCTGTGAAGATCACAGACACAGAGAAGAAACCTGATATATGTATTCAAAACTATTTAAAATACATAGAGCATAAAATACATAAAATATATCATTCCATTTCAAGTGGATTCAGTATGAAACATGAAGATGAATATGCATGACCCTTATATAAAATGTCTGTAAATGTTTTATCTGGGATTACTGTCAGTGAAATAAAGGGCTGACTCAGCACATCTGGGTAGGGGATGGTGGGGGGCGGGGGGCGTGCCCTGCCCCTTAGAAGTTTGGTTCTTGACCTGTTGCTGGGAAGTAGCCTCTAAACCCTTGGAATGTCCTACCTTATGAGAGTGTCTTCGTTTACCTGGGGACCTTAAGCCACAGCAGATAGTCTATGTGTTCACGTGATTAATGGTGGGGGCCTTTGGCCACATGGTCCAGCCACATGATATTGGAGCACCCCTCTGGTAGGGCTGAAAACTAAGGTCAGCAATGTGGGTGGACAGCACGCCTGTGTGACACTCTGTGACAAACTCCAATTAAACCTCTATAGACACCAAGGCTTATGTGGTCTGCAATCCTCTGTGCGTGGGGTCACACATCACTCTTGGGAGAATTAATGCTGTCAGCACAACTCTACTGGGGAGTGGACAACCACAGGTTTGAACCTGCTGTTTCCCGGACTCTGCCCATGTGCCTCTTCCCTTTTTTGCCTTTAATCTGTGTCCTTTCACTGTCACAAGCCATAGTCATGCACATAATGACCTACCTGAGCTCTGTGCAGCCTTCTAGCGAATTACTTAACCCGAGAGTGGTACTGGGGACACCTCAAACTGCACATCCAACAAATGAAATGAAAGGTGTGATTATAACTGTGCTGCCTACGCAGGCTTTCTGCATTGAGCCATGATTAAGGCACACAGTTTGATTGCTTACCCATTAGTGAATACAGCCATGCATCATGTGTCCTGAGAAATGCGTCCTTAGGCGATTCTTGACATTTTGCAAACATCACACAGTGCACTGTGCACTTGCCCAATCCTAGATAGTAGAGCCTGCTGGGCTATATAGGGTATAGCCGCTTGCTTCTAGGCTACAAACTCATACCACACGTGACTGTATTGAATACTGTAGGCAACTGTAACACAATGGTAAGCAATTTGTGTATCTAAACCTACCTAAACGTAGAAAAGGTAAGGTAAAAACACTGTTAAATGATTAAAAAAAAATGGGACACCTATAGAAGATACTTACTATAAATGGAGATTACGGGCCTTGAAGTTGCTCTGGGTGAGTCAGTAAGTGGATGGTGAGTGCACGCAAAAGCCGAGGACATGGCTGTGCACTGCTGTAGAAACACTGGTTGGGTGTGGTGGCTCACGTCTGTAATCCCAGCACTTTCAGAAGCCGAGGTGGGTGGATCACGATGTCAGGAGTTCAAGACCAGCCCAGCCAAGATGGCGAAACCCCATCTCTACTAAAAATACAAAAATTAGCCGAGCATGGTAGTGCACACCTGTAATCACAGCTACTTGGGAGGCTGAGGCAGGAGAATCATTTGAACCCAGTTGAACCTGGGAAGTGGAGCTTGCAGCCGAGAGCATGCCACTGCACTCCAGCCCGGGCAATGGAGCAAGACTCCATCTCTCTTTTTTTTTTTTTTTTTTTTTTGAGACAGAATCTTGCTCTGTCACCCAGGCTGGAGTGCAGTGGCACCATCTCGGATCACTGCAAGCCCCGCCTCCCGGGTTCACACAATTCTCCTGCCTCAGCCTCCCGAGTAGCTGGGACTACAGGTGCCCGCCACTATGCCTGGCTATTTTTTGTATTTTTAGTAGAGATGGTGTTTCACCATGTTAGCCAGGATGGTCTCAATCTCCTGACCTCATGATCCGCCCACCTTGTCCTCCCAAAGTGCTGGGATTACAGGTGTGAACCACCGCGCCCAGCCGACTCCATCTTAAAGAAAAAAAAAAAAAAAGAAACACTGCACACTTTAGGCTACTCCACATTTGTAACAAAAAATATTTTCTTCAATAATAAATTAGCTTTAACTTCCTGTAAGCTGACTTAGTTTACTTTTTGGCTTTATAAACTTTTATTTAGCTTTTGGCTCTTTTGTAATAACACTTAGCTTGAAACACAAACACATTGAACAGCTGTACAAAAATGTTTTCATTCTTCATATCCTTACTCTATAAGCTTTTTCTATGTCAAAATTTTCTATTTTATTATTGTTTTTTACTTTTTAAAGTTTTGTGTTAAGAACTAAGGCACAAACACACACATTAACCTAGGCCTACAACACAGGGTCAGAATAATCAACATCACTTCTTCCACTCTATGTCTTGCCCCACTGGAAGGTCTTCAGGAGCAGTAACAGGCACGGAGCTGTCATTTTCTAGGACAATGCCTTCTTCTGGAATCCCTCCCGAAGGCCCTGCCTGAGGCTGTTGTATAGGCTGAGATTACAGGCATGCGCCACCATGCCTGCTAATTTTTGGATTTTTAGTAGAGACAGGGTTTCACCATGTTGGCCAGGCTGGTCTCAAACTCCTGACCTCAGGTGATCCGCCCGCCTCAGCCTCCCACAATGCTAGGATTACAGGCGTGAGCCACGTGTCCTCGCCCTGGAGGTGAAATCTTTAGGAGTCTATCTAAGCCAGTCAAACCCATTTTTCCTCCCCTACCATCTGTTCTTGAGGAATGTACATGTAACTTTATGCCGGTCATGAAATGGAATGTGAGAAACATCTTTTAGGGAAATGTTTTCTCCCCCCCAAAACAAATCATGATGCAGAGACGCCCTTCTCCCTAGTCTTGATCCTGTGGAGAGGTGAAGCCTGGAGCCACCCTCTTGTGACCATCTTGGGAGCCGCTGGTTCAGTGAGGATGGCAGGGAGTAAGGCAGAGAGGTTCTCCTGACACTTCCAGACTCAGTTTCATATGATCATATCTTTATTTTTTGCTATATGAGTTTAAATGTCCCTTCCAAGACGCATGTTGAGATATACAGATGTTGTTGCCATTGTGAGGTAACCAGGACATGAGGTCTCTGCCCTCATGAATGAATTAATGTCATTACTGAAATGATGGATTGTTATAAATGCGAATTTGTCTCTCTGTCTCTTTCTCTCTGTTTGTTGCCCATCGACCTTCCACCATGGAATAACGATGCAGAAAGAAAACCCTCGCCAGAATCAGGACCCTCATGCCTGGACCTCCCAGTCTCCAAAACTGTAGAAAATAAATTTCCTTCCTTTATAAATTATCCCATTTGTGCTATTCTGTTATAGCAACACAAAATTAACTAGGACAATTGTTTAAGACAGTTTTTAAGCTGTGTGACATATTTTAATTTTTACTAGGTAATTTGTAATCAGAATAATCCTTACTAAAAATAGGTCGTCCCACTTGCTAGCTGTGTACGCTTGGGGGAGTTTCATAAACAATCTATGTCTAAGATCCTGTATCTGTAGAATGTGGATTGTTTTGAGTTTGGGCATCACAAACACCTGAATTCAGATGTCTAACTGCCTTATTAACTTAAACAAATTAACTAATGTATTTGAATCTATTTTCTAACATTTGATAAGGTAATATTACCTACCATAACTTCAGAATTGTTCTCCTTTGACCATAATAAAATATACGAAACTGCCTGAGAAGAAGTATACAAGAAATAGTTTGTGTTTTTTTATTTTTTTTAATACTTTAGTAAAATATTGACTAATATTTTGTTGCCTAGTATGTACTGGGTGCTATTGTTAGCACTATTAAAGTCTATGATTTAATTACCCCAACAATCATATGAAACAGGATGACAACTGAATTATCTCTGGCACGGAGATGTTAAGATGTTAAGTAGGGATATGGTTTGGCTGTGTCCCCACCCAAATCTCATCTTGATTTGTAGCTCCCATAACTCCCACATGTCTTGGGAGGGACCCAGTGGGAAGTAACTGAACTCTGGGGGTCGGTCTTTCTTATGCTGTTCCTATAGTAGTGAATAAGTCTCATGAGATCTGATGGTTTTCTAAAGAAAGAGCAGTTTCCCCACCCACACTCTCTTGATTGCCACCAGGTAAAACATGACTTTGGTTCTTCTTCACCTTCTGCCATGATTGTGAGGCCTCCTCACTTATGTGGAACTGTGAGTCCATTAAACCTCTTTTTCATTATAGATGACCCAGTCTCAGGTATGTCCTTATAGAAGCATGAAGATGGGCTATTACAAGTAGCTTTTCTAACCACACACAGCTATCAAATCAAGGAGCTCAGATTTAAACCCAAGCAGGGTGAGTCTTAAACATAAGAGCTCCTGCCCCTCACTGATGTTTCCTTCCCATATTTTACTTCAAACCCACTTCAGCAAGTCTTGGAGTTCAGAACTGGGCTTTAAAACATTGGTAGAAAAAATTCTATAGAGAAATAAATAATATGTACACCATAAACAATTTACATAGAAAAATATGTCATCCATTTAGTCAGTTTTTCCAAATTATTTAAAACCCAGTGTTGGCTTCAGTGTGTCCCAAGAGGCTGTAGCCAGGAATCAGATATTGGTTTGATGCAGAGAGAAAGGTCCTAGCTTTGCCCCTGGCAACTCCACCCCTCCAACAAAAAACAAAAAACAACAGCAACAACAAAAAACACTGCTTTTGAAATTCTGAGATGTGGATACATGATGATAATGATGACAAGATTCCTAGATATATTTGGTAAATCAGGAGTAGGAGAGATTGCAGAGGGGATGCTTGTCCCTGCCTGCAAAGTGCAGTCTGGAAAGGGTCAGAATGTGCTACATTTCTCCTGCCCAGTCATGTGGAGGAGCAGGTGAAACACAGGCAAGATGTACCTAGAAAGAAAGTTTCTGTGGAATAGAAAGTCAACACATGGGGAAAAGGCTTGTGGTCAGAATACAGAATGTAGCCGTGAACTCAGTGGACCCACAGACCAAACACAAGACAGACACCAGCATGCATAGGTGCCTCTGAGGCTCCTCCCTCTCTCCTTCCTCACACCTTGGCTCCAGGAAGATTCCCTGGAATACACAGATAAAACTACAAGAAAAATGGGGTAGGGAAAAGTGAAGAAGGGACTCCGAATAGCCTGATATTTATTTTCTGTCTCTCAGCAGTATGGGAATTCAGAAATTATTTCAATAAGAGAAAGGCAGTGTTGCATTCTTAACTCCCTGAAGTTGTGAGTGAACATTTGTCCCCAATATCCTTCTTTCATTTTCCACTTAGCATTACCTTCAGCCCACTCTCAACTTCCACGAATTGGAAAAATGCAAAGGAGTTCATTCTAGCAAAAGATTTTGGCAGCCCTACTTTAAGCCTTACAATAAAGGCTGCTCAATTCAAGAGGACAGAGTAAGACAGAAAGTAAAGACGCAGGCCTTGAGGTCTCTCTGTTGGACTAGTCCACTGGCAATGAAATTTCTATGAAATAGGTTGATATTTGAATAATACACTTTATTATTACTATTTTTGCTTGGGGTGTTGTTTCATTAAGGGAGTCAGGAAAGTTCAGAGTTTAAGAGGAAAAAGAGAGAATGAAAGTGAATGAGTGAGCGTTCATGAAAATTCCCAGAAATCATTTCACCAACTTATGCTGAAAAAGCATCCTTGATCAATCAGTCTATGACCTGAGTTGTCTAACTGAGCATGAAAATAAGGACAGAGCACTAAATGACAGTACAAGACACAGATAACATAATAGGATGGATCAGAAGACCTGACTTCCTGCCCCAACAAGACCATCCAGAAGATATATTACCTAGTTTAAATCTTAAAATCAATTAATCATTCTAAATCCCAATTCCCTCATTTGAACACTGCATTAAAACATAAATGGAATGATGTATGTAAACCCTAAGGCACTGCATAAACATCAACATCTTTGATTTCTCAATGATTTTTCTTTTGCATTTATTCACTAATATATACATCTTGTTATTTTTCATAATCTTCTAACTATTCATCCTATTTTGGTTCAGGGCAATGGACCTAAAGCAAAAATCTAATAATATTATTTATTTTATCAGCTGGAAAAATATTTGATATCTTCAGACAGTATTTGTTATCTTGTTTGTGTTTTGCTAACCCTAGTTAAAAGCCGGATAAGAACAGAAAATATTTATTTTGTTCACTATTTTATGGCTAGCATCTAATAGTGGCTGGGATATAGTAGGTGCTCAATAAATATTTGTTGGAGAGATGAATTAATGCATGCATGAATATAATTGCATAACTAATAAGAAGCAACTTGTTTTAAAAATTCAAGGCTCTCCCATGTAGAGCTCCTTTTTTCTGCCTGTCCCACTTCCTCTTGCCTAAGACTTTGCTCTGAGAAAACTTAATGCTTGAAGCTGGTGCAGGGATATTGCAGTCTTGTGCGGAGGCATCAATATGCTGAGAATTGATTAAATAAATAAATAAGATCAAATAAATTCATTGAGGTAATGAGCCTGTTTTGGAACATTTAGTCTCCAGGTTTCATATTCACAACCAAGATTTTATGAAATAATTAAATATCCATTTGTAGTTCATTTAAGGCATTGTCAAATATTCAATTATATATTCTCAAAACTATGGTGCATTGTAAAGACCAGAGACCATCTTTCCTATGTCCTCTGACTCCTTCCTCAACTCCGGAAATAGTTGCTCAGTTTTGTCTAATCGATTAATGGAAAATTGTGTAGGTTATCTCAGAAAAATGTAGAAGAATAAATTCATTTTTTTCCACTGGATTGGACAACAGAAAATATATTTTCTCTGAACCACTACAAAATCAAAGGTGGTCTCTGAGAAATCAGTTGTGCTGCTACATAAATTACATATTCCTTTGATTGTGGCTACAATGTTTGATAAGAAAAAGGAGAGTGTCTGTCTATAAACCAGTTGTGTAGAAACCATGTTGTCCCTGAAAAACGTTCATTGTACAGGAAGTGAGACATTCACAGCCCCTGTGTGTGGAAGAGAGGGCCTCACAGAGGGACAGAAAGACCAGAGCAGGGCCTTAGTCCATGGAATCTTACCTCACTATTTTTTTTTTATTGTTAATGATGTCAGTATCCAATATGTGGCATTAATCATGGTTTGCCAGCTTTGTCCTTATTTGTGAAGGAAAACAAAAGGCGACAAAATCATATGTTAAATAAGCTTTAGAAAATATATCATCATTTTAAATCCCCTATTTTGTGTTCATTTTTTTCTTTTTTTGTGTGTGTGAATAATGTCCTCAAAAGTTGTAATGATTCAGGACTCTGAGAAAGCCTTAAGAAAGTTAGATCAAAGTTACTGCAGAAGGTGCTCAGACAGACTGGTTCTCTGAACCTGCACAGGTAACATGCAATGGGTGATCACTTTACTGGGGTACATTGCCTTTTCCAGACTTTCCGCTTGGCTGCTTCTGTGTGCCTCATGGATCCCCGTGCAAATCCAGGGGAGTAAGCGGCACTGATTCCCAGCCTCTTGTGCAGGTGGAGAAAGGGTGAGTCACTAGCAATGGAACCAAGAATCCCCAAGTGGAGCCCTTCATTTGCCACCTTCTCTAACAACGTCAGACTGAGCAGATCTTAGAAGCAGAAATAAAAATCGGGTTCTTCTTAAAACCCACATCACTCCTACTTTAAGTGGTTTTTAGCTGAAAGAACAGGTAAACACTTAAAGTATAACTCGGTCTCTTTGGCAAACTTCGTTATTTCAGCACACAGGAAGGAGTGTATGAAACTCAGAACATCCTTTTAAAAATCATGATTTATGCTTCTTATCTCTCAAGAGGTTATCATAAGATTTCTGAGAGAACACCAGTATTTATAGTCATATAGGAATTTCAAATACAACTTTTGCTCGAACAGAGGGGGCCAGGAGCTCAGAACAGGCTGCAGGCTAAATGGAAATGTTTGGGACCAGGATTCTCCCTGCTATCACTCAGTACCCAACCACTCACTACCTCCTGGTTCTCAAAAAACCATCTGTTGTGACCTTTGCCGATCTCTTCCCTCAAACCTACCATAATTTCCTATTATTGGTACAGCTAACTTCATATAAGGTTTCGGTACATAGGCAATGTGTGGAAACTAATTCTGATTGAGGTTAGCAAGAAACACAAGCACTGAGTGAATCCCTGACACAGATGGGGAGACAGCAGCAATCCTAAGACATTAGCAGCCCCAGAAGCTAGGTTTCCCCCTCACCACATCTGCAAACCTTGATCACCTGGAACTTCTACTTTGATGGATACACTGAGGGCAAAGAACACAGCAGATACAGCCTACAGCCACCCAAAATGGAAACTGGAAACTCACACAAATAGACAAAGATATAACACACAAATATATTAGACACAATATATATTATATAGAAGATGATGTATATAAAAATATGTATTAAATGGTGAAACCCCCAAGGAGTCACATACACTCTTAAGGAGTTGACTACAAATAAATTCACTGTGAAAAAGAGATCAGAAAGAGAGAAAAGAACTTGCTCTTTCCCACCTTGGTGCTGTGGGGAAAAAGAAGAAATCACTGCAAAGAATTTATAACCTTAAGTCCACTCTCCCATGAGTTTATAACCTAAATTTATGATACCTATATACCTCTAAAGATCTCTAGAAGTCAAGAGATATTCCTAAGTAGTGACCCAAGCAAACACAAATCCTCTCTGGAGGAAAACTGCCTTTATCCAGGTCTCCAAGTGTCTCCAAAGATAAAGTTCCAAGGAACAGCAATTTGCACAAAGAAAGAAAAGCAATTCACAAACCAAACGAGAAAACCTGGCATCATGAGTGGAAGTAGGCAGGTTAATGGACGGTGGATCGACAGATTTCAGAACTGGGCTTATCAGAAAGAGGATACAAAAGAAGAATATTTAACATATATCTATTAGTAAAAGAAAGACTAGAAAGCATGAGAATGGAACAAGAAGGCAATAAATACATTTCATGCAGAATATGTAAATGAATCCAATAGAGCCCCCAGAGATGGAATTATACACCCATATGTATATGTGTGTATATATATATAGATTATACATACACACACATATATATATATAAATATAATGTAACTTTCTATAGATAAAACTGCTAATAGTTAAAATAAAAAAATACAAATTAGGAAATTCAGGACACAGAATTAATAAACTAAAAAAAAGATGTAAGGCCTTTTTCAAAATGCAGCAAAGAGGAGGAAAAAATCCTGTACATGTGAGTGTCGACGGCACAGGAAAGGGAGAGAGCCAGGCATGTGGCTTGTCAGGATTTCAGAAGACAATTTAACAATCAGGAAAAAGCAACATGTAAAGATATTATGAGTGAGAGCCACATCCAGGAAACTCAGGGAAAACCAATCAGGAAAACCAATCAGGATAATGAAAATGGCGACCATATTGTGGTGAAACAGCATAACAACAAAGACAAAGAGAAGATTCCAAAAGCAGCCAAAGAGAAGTGGACGGAAAGGAGGGAGGGGCAAAGAAAGAGGCGAAAAAAAAGAGAGAGAAAGAGCAGAACCACTGGAGAAATGGGGTTTACAAGCTGATGACAGACCTGCAGAGTCCCTGAGTGCCTTATTAGAAATGCCTCCTCTGCCTTTTCCAGCTACTTAATCACCTCCTAGAGTCATTGTTCACCCAACAGTAATACAGAGAAGGGGAGGAATCAAACCACAGGGTTAAGTTAATTAAGCTATTATGTTAATTAGGTTAATGAATTAGTTAATACACTTGATTTGATTTGCTATCTGTGCAAGAGATCAGCAAAACCTAAAGGGATTTGTGTATTTAGTTGGATGAAATGTGGTAGATAGGACACTTCTAACAGAGGAGAACAGGGCGAATTCATCGCTGTTGTTTCAAAAAATTGGAAACAAACATTTGAAACACAAGGAATCAAAGCTTTCAACTTTTATCTTTAAGAATGTGCTCCAGGGCAGCCCTTCTACACCAGAAACATCACGATCACCTGGGAAGTTGTTATCAATGCAAATTTTCAAAATTTTAGGCCCCCATTGCAGACTTATTGAATCAGAGACTCTAGGGGTAGGGCTCAGAAATCAGTTTCAATAAACTCCCCAGGTCGTTGAGGTGACACTAACAGTTGAAAACCATTGCTGTTAGAGAATTTAAACAACAACACTGGCTGTGATCAATTTTGCTGAAAGCATAGGTCTTAGAGGCAAATGGCCTTGTGTCACGTCTGGCTCTAAAATCTGCAGGTACGAGTGAGACCCTGGACAAGCCCTGGAAGCCTCACATTTACAGTTTCCTCACCTTAAAATACGCACAGTAGAAAGAAAAGAGATCAACTCTGTGTGCTTCTCGCACATCAAGGCTTTTGCTCTGATTAGCAAAAAAAAAGATGGGGAAGAGGATGAAAGAGGGTGAGAGAGCTAAAAATGGAAAGGTAGGAGATTGAATCTGAACGATTGCAGAGCTGTGAAAGGAATGAACGGGATAAGAGATGGTTGTGCCAGACCCCTATTACCTTCAGTAGAGATGGCAGCAGGTTCAAGTGGCTGAAGAAGAGACCCAGAGCCAGTGAATGAGTTACAGGGTTCATTTGCGGGGCCTGTCAGGGGGGTCCAGTGGCAGCAGACAGAATTGCAGAATCACAATCGCTTGTAGAAAGCATGCAGTTAATACAGCATTTCCACTTCACATCCTCCCTCCAGGAACCCCGATGTGGTAACCTTCATTTCCTAAGTGACTGCTGTTGGGTGCATCTGCCATGCAGTGATTAGACAAAACACTGGTAGAATTGCACACATTTTCCCTGGAAATTCCAGGGTTATAGATCACTCAGGCTTTAAAGGAAAAAAAAAAATGTTAATCGTTCTTTCATGCTCACATTTCTTCCTTTCTGCCCACTACTCCTCATCTGCCACACGAAGATCCAGCAGCCTGCTTACCATCTTGAATTGCACAACTTCTGTCCTGAAGCCTGCTAAGGCCATGTCCAAACCCAAATCAGGATGGGTAACATAAGATCAAATCACCATTTCACTCCCTTACTTCACTGAGTCCTAGGCCATGCAGGAAACCAATGCACAGTCCAAACAAGACCTCTCCAGACCAACCATGCAGTAAGCGTTCATACACTTGTCTCAGGAAGCCATGACACAATGAACACAGATGTGTTCTCTCAGCAGCTGCAATGAAAACATTCTGAGCAAAGACCTATCCTAATTGAGAAAACTGCTGTGATTAGCCAGACTGGGGTTGAAGCTGAGCTTCCGGTGTCTGTGTACCTTCTGGTCTCAGAGGAAGGGGAAAGATAGCAAATCTTAAAGCAGAGATTTACTAACTGAAAATGGGGAAGTGAAAAAATGGGGAAGGGGAAGGAAGGGGAGGATGTGTGGTCAGAGGTGCAGCTGCAGGAGAGGTCATGGGAAGAGTCAGCCTTCTGCAAGGGATCATGGGAAGAGTCAGCCTTCTGCAAGGGATCATGGGAAGAGTCAGCCTTCTGCAAGGGATCATGGGAAGAGTCAGCCTTCTGCAAGGGATCATGGGAAGAGTCAGCCTTCTGCAAGGGATCATGGGAAGAGTCAGCCTTCTGCAAGGGATCATGGGAAGAGTCAGCCTTCTGCAACGGATCATGGGAAGAGTCAGCCTTCTGCAAGGGATCATGGGAAGAGTCAGCCTTCTGCAAGGGATCATGGGAAGAGTCAGCCTTCTGCAAGGGATCATGGGAAGAGTCAGCCTTCTGCAAGGGATCATGGGAAGAGTCAGCCTTCTGCAAGGGATCATGGGAAGAGTCAGCCTTCTGCAACGGATCATGGGAAGAGTCAGCCTTCTGCAAGGGATCATGGGAAGAGTCAGCCTTCTGCAAGGGATCATGGGAAGAGTCAGCCTTCTGCATTTGTAGAAATCACAGGGAGCCACTGCTACAGCAGAGACTAGGGCATTGCCTTTGAAAGAACTTTACTTGGCTCTGCAAGGAACATGGAAGCTGCTGGCATCTGGAGGCGAAAGTTAGGTTAAGGAAAGTTGAGAAAAATAGAAAACATACCAAAAGAAAGATGTCTATTCAAATGACATTGGGCTACAAGAAGAATCACTCCATTGTTTAAACAATGTTTTTATATACATAGGACAAATTACATATGAATATTATAATTTTCTAAATGTCTCCCCTTTAACTCTTGACTATTCTATTATCAACAGTATCATAAAAATAATTAAAGAAATTTAGAAAAAAACTAGCTATAATTGTATTTATCGCAATTTCTGTTATAGCATTAACAAAAACTAGAAATATTCTAAATTCCCAACAACAACAACAAAAAGATAGTTAATTGTGGCAGAGTTACAACATAGAAAACTCTTCAGCCAGAGAAAACCTTTTGAAGAATGTTTATTAACATTGAAAAATTCACAATGTATAAAATGAAAAAGGTGAACAAAAACAGTGATATATTATTTTATCATATTTGAATAAAAGTTACAGCACATGTACATAGAAAAAGGGGATCTGCTGAGATGTTAACTGTAATTTTTCTCAGTTGTAAAAGTATGAAATATACTAAGTATATTAAAATATAGACGATATTAAAACATATTGAATATTCTTATTTGTATTTTCCAACCTTTTTCTATGCATGCATTGCGTTGTAATAAGAAATAACCATAAAACCTATTTTAACTCAAAATGAAGAACCTTGTTTGTAAATAAGGGAAAATTGCACCTATTACAATAATCATTTCCTTCTGAAATGTAAATAAAAATCTGGCGGTGTCATCTGTAGCATTCCAAGGGAAAGGACCATTTCATAATGCATGAGCTTGTTTCCCCGATTCTCAGTAGGACAGCCCAAAGTAGCAGTCAGGGAACCACTAAAAATGAGTAACTTTCTTGGTTCCTGCCAAAGGCGTGCTCAGAGGGCCAAGGCTTGCATTGTTTCACACCTCATTAGCCCTCCTTCCAAACAGCGCTTTCGACCTGGCTCCAGCACCGCCTCTGAGGCTGGAAAGAATGTTTTCATGGATAACCACCAGGGGCATCCGTCCTTCCTCATCCTCATCGCTCCAGCCCTGCGTTCTTTCCCCTGCCTCTTCCCACCCACTGGCTGCATTCCTTTCTGGCTGAATTTGGGTCATGCGAGCCTGTTCCTCTAGTTTTGATGAGTAGGCTTAGGTAGGGCAGATACAAAAAAAAAAAAAAAAAATCAAAACCTCAACAATGACACATCATCCTCTCTATAACTATTCCCAAATTCAAGGGCCAGACACGCATTTTTGAAACATCTCAGCAGGTCTTTCCTGCCACTTCTGGTGCTTCTTGGCTGTCAACTCAGGTTATCTTTTGCGAAGTGGAGAGTCCAGCCCTTGTCATGGCAATGAAAATCCCAGGAAGGAATAAATCATGGGAATGTAAGGTTGTGGGGGAGGACGGTCTGCCGGTGCAACTCAAGTTCAAGAGGCACATGTGAAAGCCTGCACTCTTTAAAAATATCCATGCGGTGAAACTTAAACAAGGGATGAGTAACATCTCAGATCAAAGGAGACCAGGGTGGCAGAACCACCCAATGCCATGTGTGAGGCTGGGCTGGATCCTTGGCCAGGAGAAAGATAAATATGGCAAAGAGAGAAATATCACATAAAGTGAAATATAGCATAGAAAGAAATATAACATAAAGAGAAATAGAGCACAAAGAAAAACAGCATAAAGAGAAATACAGTATATAGAGAAATACAGCATAAAGAGAAATATAGCATAGAGAGAAATATACCAGAGAAATATACCATAAAGAGAAATATAGTATAGAGACAAATACAGCATAAAGAAAAATACAGCATGTTGGAACCACTGGCAACATTTGAAAAGTGGTATGCTGCCATGTGATTAAAGCATTCAATCAAATTTTGTGAATTTGAAAGTTTTAGCAGTTATTGTAAGAGATTGATTTTCTTCTGAGAAAACAAACATTAAAGTATTGATTGGAGGGAGACAGAGTGAGAGAGAGTGAAAGAGTGAGATAGAGAGAGAGAAAGAGAGAGAGACATTGAAAAGTAAATATGGCAAACATATAATGTTGGTGAATCTGAGAAAGGCACTTTGTACTTTTTGTGGCTATTCTTGTAACTGTTCTGTGTAAGTTTGGAATCACTTCAAAACAAATTACTCTGTTTGTTTTGTTTGTAAGAGACATGCGCCACTTCATAAAGCAGTGATGCTTGCTGTAAACAGCAGGATTTGTCGAGGAGGCACATCAGATTCTTATTTCTTGTGCAGCTAATCAATGAACCAGATCTACCTGCATGGTTGGAGATGGAGGACAGATGGATGGATGTGTTCTAGCTACAGGAAGGAGGTGTGTCCTAAAAACAGAACCTGCCACTTTACTATGGTCCCAGATTAAGTTAGATACTTCTCTACCATATCTTAGAAATGTACATAAGTGTATATTACTCTTCACACCATATATTAGAGACATGATTTTACTTTTATTTTGCTATTCCCCAAATTATTTTCCTCTTTTCTCTAGAGTAATATTTTTCAAATTTGCCCTGCAAATTGCCTTGCTGAAATAATAGTTGTTGCTATATTAAACAATACTTTGGTTATGACAGATAAATTTTCAAATTAAGACTTTGTGAGACTGACATGCTGCCTGCTGCACTAATGAGGCAACTCAAATTGAGATTTTAATACTGGAGTACCTACATTTTCAGGGACAAGATGGCTCTAACACAGTGCAGTAACTGCTGAGATTTTGGATCTGTTGAAAAGTTGTTGTACGATTTACTTGTTCTTTGGTTTCAGAGCACAGAAAATTGTTTTGGAACTTTGTTTTGATTTTAGAACAGATTTAATGACTTTCCCGAGAACGAGTTTCTCTAGAGGATAACAGGACAAACTGACCTTACTTTGAAACATATGGCTACACCAAATGCTATAAAAATGGTCTAAAAAGTGCCTGTTCATTTATAGAAGTTACATGGCTCATGTCTGTGCACCTGAGACATAAAGTAAGCAGTATGCATTATATTTAAAATCTGTCTTTACGCGGCACCCCTCTCAGAACATGACATTTCTCTTTACTGTCTTATGTTATGTTGTTACCAAGCATGACTAAATTCAGCACTTTCTGGTACCTACTGTTTTCAATTTAAATGACCAAGTGTAATAACAGCTATTTTTTTCAACAGAACCCGTAATGTACCTAGCCCTGTGCATTGTGTTTGAGATTCTCTTTGCGTCCAGCTTTTAAGGTATGTACTGTCCAAGGTCATGGACTTAATCAATGGAAGAACAACATTTAAAGCCCAGGTTTTTTTCTGGTCTTCCTCTAGCACTCTTACTCATTGATTCAATAGCAATACTGTACCATTCAGTTTACAATGCAACCTTTATTTAGTCTGTGCAAACAACTTTTCGGAAATGGCAGGTTTGTATTGATACTATAAATCTTCTGATATTTTCCCTGCTTTATATATTCTTCTGTAACATAAAACCAACCTGGAACTTAATATTACTATTGGAGAACCGAGAAAAAACACAAAACTCTTACAAATCTACCTGCATTAAATTGACTGTTAGAAGAAATCTAAATGTCCGCTTTTACACTGATATTAAAATTCATCTTTATTAGTTCGTTTTCACGCTGCTGTAAAGAACTGCCTGAGACTGGGTAATTTATCAAGAGGTTGAATTGACTCACAGTTCATCATGGCTGGGGAGGCCTCAGGAAATTTACAATCATGGTGGAAAGCAAAGGGGAAGCAAGGCACCTTCTTCACAAGGCGGCAGGAAGGAGAAGTGCTGTGCAAAGTGGGGAGAGCCTCTTATAAAACCAGCAGATCTTATGAGAACTTACTCACTATCATGAAAACAGCATGGAGAAACCACCCCCATGATTCCATTACCTCCACCTGTTCTCTCCCTTGACACGTGAGGATTATGGGGATTATAATTCAAGATGAGATTTGAGTGGGGACACAAAGCCTAACCATAACATCATCCATAATATTAAAATCACTAATACTACATTGTGGTCTTATTACAACGTAAGTATAAGTGGTCAGATTTTGCAATACCTTGCTATATGTTTTCTCAATGTTTAAACTATGTACACATTTTTTTGAATACTATCTAGCCCAGTGCTTTGTGCATGGCATATGTAGCTTAATATTACATATTCTTATTTTTAAGAAATAATCTTAAATGCTAGGAGAGGTTAAAAAAATGATAAATGAGGCTGGGCACGGTGGCTCACGCCTGTAATCCCAGCACTTTGGGAAGCTAAGGTGGGCAGATCACTTGAGGTCAAGAGTTTGAGACTAGCCTGGACAACATGGTGAAACCGTGTCTCTACTAAAAATACAAAACTTAGCCAGGCGTGGTGGTTGGTGCCTGTAATCCCAGCTACTGGGGAGGCTGAGGCAGGAGAATTGCTTGAACCCAGAAGCCAGATGCTGCAATGAGCCGAGATTGCTCCATTGCACTCCAGCCTGGGTGACAGAGCAAGACTCCTTCTCAGAAAAAAAAAAAGAAAAGAAAAAAGAAAAAGAATAAACGAGTCTTAAGTTGAGTTAGGAAGATGAGTATACCTTTATTTACATGTGTTACCATGCTTTAACTAGGGGAAATTATTACATGGCAAAAAGTCATACATACAAATAAATAGTATGAATAGGAAAATTAATCGAAGAACTCATTATGCTCTAGGACTAAATTAAGCTTAGCTGGTGGGAACAGGGGCTAATGAGCCTTCATTCTCTACTCAGGCTCCTTTCCTTGATTCTGTTCTGTTATTACAGATTGTATACTGCTAGTTGTTCTAAGTACATATGATGCTTGCCATGAATGTATTGAGTTCCTGGCTGTGGACATTTAAGAGAACACTACCATCACGCTATGAGAACTGTTCAAAGTGGTAAATTATCAATGCTGGCTTCACAAAGAAAGGGCATCAAAGACTCAATTCGATGACTACTTCATCATTTCTAATGCAAAAATGTGATTTTTTTTCTAAAGAGGTTCCACCCCTTTTTTCCTTTCTCATGGTTTCAAACATTGGTTACACCATCTCCAATCCTGAAATCTCCCCTGTATGTAACTATGACTATGTAACATCTCTTCTGGAATACTGAACGTCTTCTCAGACTTCTGGTCTCCCTGACTCCGATCTTGCAAGCTTGCTTCGCCCACTGTATTTCCCTACAGTAAACAGCTTTGTCTTTTAGTTCCTTAGACCAAAAACCTTGAAGTCAGCCTTGACTCTTTTCATCCTACAGCTTACCCACCAGAATATCCCATGAGCTCCATATTCAAGATACATGCGTACAATGGCCATTTATCACCATCTGTCAGTATCTTGTCTTGATTACAGCAGCAGCTTTCTTGCCAGTCTTTCTACTTTCCCCTCGTCTCTGCTCCCTAGAATGTATTCTCAACACAGCTCACATGATCCTTTAAAGACATAAGACAGATCGTATCACCCCTTTGTTTGAAACACCTCAAAGGATTCCATTTCACCTTGAGTAAAAGCCCAAATCCTTACATTGATTCATAAAAGCAGACAAGATCTAGTCCCCACCCCTACACACTTCACATAGGTCTTCTGTCTCCTCTTCATTCACAATGCGGAAGCCATGGCCCTTCATGGAGTACCTCGAACTTGCTGAGCACATAATGCCTCAGGGCCTGTGCACGTTCTGACTTCCCTGTCTAGAACACTCTTCCTCCACTTATATGCATAGCTGGCCTCAGTTTCTCCAGGTCTCGCCTCCAATGTCATGGTATTAATGAGGTCTTGGCTGGCCACCACATCTAGAACACTAGAATAGCCACTTCCCCCCTGCACTCATTGTCCTTCTCATCCACTCTATTTTACCTCAGAATGCTTACCAGCAACAGTGTGCTTACTATCATCACTGTACTTACTACCATCAGAGCACCTACCACCATCAGCACACTTACCACCATCAGTGCACTTACCACCATCAGTGCACTTACCACCATCAGAACTCTTACCACCATCAGAGTGCTTACCACCATCAGAGCTCTTACCACCATCAGAGCACTTGCCACCATCAGAGCGCCTACCACCATCAGAGCACCTACCACCATCAGCGCACTTACCACCATCAGAGCTCTTACCACCATCAGTGCACTTACCACCATCAGAGCTCTTACCACCATCAGAGCACTTGCCACCATCAGAGCGCCTACCACCATCAGAGCACCTACCACCATCAGCACACCTACCACCATCAGAGCTCTTACCACCATCAGAGCTCTTACCACCATCAGCACGCTTACCACCATCAGAGCACCTACCACCATCAGTGCACTTACCACCATCAGCACGCTTACCACCATCAGAATGCTTACCACCATCAGAGCTCTTACCACCATCAGAGCGCTTACCATCACAGCACCTACCACCATCACAGCGCTTACCATCAGCGCACTTACCACCATCGGAGCGCTTACCATCACAGCACCTACCACCATCAGAGCGCTTACCATCAGCGCACTTACCACCATCGGAGCGCTTACCATCACAGCACCTACCACCATCAGAGCGCTTACCATCAGCGCACTTACCACCATCGGAGCGCTTACCATCACAGCACCTACCACCATCAGAGCGCTTACCATCAGTGCACTTACCACCATCAGAGCGCTTACCATCAGTGCACTTACCACCATCAGAGCGCTTACCACCATCACAGCGCTTACCACCACCAGAGCACCTACCACCATCGGCGCACTTACCACCATCAGCACACTTACCACCATCAGAGCTCTTACTACCATCAGAGTGTTTACCATCATCAGAGCACCTACCACCATCAGTGGGCCTACCACCATCAGAGCGCCATCACCATCACCATCAGAGCGCCTACCACCATCAGCACACTTACCACCATCAGTGCGCTTACCACCATCAGCTTACCACTGTCAGCATGCTTAATCACCATCAGAGCACTTACCACCATCACAAATACGTTGACTTGTTTGTTTCTGTCTCCTTCCCAAACACACTGGATGCATTAGCTCATTCTCTTGCTGTTAATAAAGACATACCTGAGACTGGGTATTTTATAAAGGAAGGGGATTAATGGACTCACATTTCAGCATGGCTGGGGAGGCCTCACAATCTTGGCAGAAGGCAAAGGAGAAGCAAAGGCATGTCGTACATGGTGACAGGCAAAAGAGCTTGTGCAAGGGAGCTCCCATTTATGGAACCATCAGAACTCATGAGACTTATTCACTACCATGGGAACAGTATGGGGGAAACTGCCCATGTGATTCAATTATCTCCAAGTGACCCTGCCCCTAACACGTGGGGATTATTACAGTTCAAGGTGAGATTTGGCTGGGAACACAGCCCAAACATATACCTGGAATATAAAGTCCTTGGAGGCAAGACTTTGTTTTGCTCACTACTGTATTGCCAGAACCTAGAACAGAGGGTGCACACAGTCAGCACTCAATACATATTTAATGAATGAATAAACAAATGAATAAATGAACACCACTAAAGATTGAAAGCCCCCTATTTTCTCCTGACTGCTTGAAAGTATAATTAGCATTGTCAGCACTATTAATGCCACTTAAATTATATTAGAACCCAATAAAAGACACAAATGTTTTCTATCAGAAAACAGCACTCAGTAAAGACTCATTCATCAATGTCATGCTTCCAGCCTCCACGCATGTACTTTATTAATTGAAAACCCTATAAATTCAAATTTTTCCAAGTTGCATATATTTTTAAATATATAAATATACAAATATATTTAAAATTGTAATTATTTCCAAAGTTTTCTTATTTTTTATATTGTCTCATATAAATATCAAATAGATAAGTTAGGGATGGCCTGAAGAAAAACTAAAGAAAAATAAAGTTATGGAGATTCTTTTGTTGTTGTTGTTGTTTTGAGATTCACTTTTGTTGTCCAGGCTGGACTGCAGAGGCATGATCTCGGCTCATTGCAACCTCCGCCTCCTGGGTTCAAATGATTCTCCTGCCTCAGCCTCCCCAGTAGCTGGGATTATAGGTGTCCAACACCACACCCGGCTATTTTTCCTATTTTTAGTAGAGATGGGGTTTCGCCATGTTGGCCAAGCTGGTCTCGAACTCCTGACCTCAAGTAATCAGTGCACCTCAGCCTCCCAAAGTGCTGGGATTTCAGGCGTGAGCCACCCTGTCTGGCCAGTTATGGGGATTCTAAATCATTCCTCCTCTAGGTCACGAAGCCTGATAAGGGCCAGCTTTTTAAAGCCCAAGTCCCGGCACTTGTGGAAGCCTCCTTTGAGGAATGACGACTCCAGTGAAGGACCGGCCACATCGCATGTCTGTTACACACTAGGGTCCCCAAAATGACATATCCCTAACTCGTGATACAAGTTTAATGACCAAAACATATTTGATAGATTTAAATATATATTTATCTTCATTCACATTCCCAGAAGTGACTGTCTTAATCCTGACAGCATCAGTATTAAAAATCAGCACTTGCTCTTGTGTCTGAAACTGACAAGTTTCATTTCACCCATGACAGCCTACTGTTGTCACATAGAAAATATGATTTGAACTTGGATCATTGATGTGAAAAGCAAATGTCACTGCTTGGAGGGGCCAACTGTATAACATCTAATTAGGCAGAAATCACTGTAATAATGTCTCTTTTCTGTTAGAGTAGTGGGTGTTGTCAGGAAACAGTGTTACCACCCCTCATCTTCACAGGACACCCTGCGTGCACACACACATCACTGAACACATCACTCTCAGCAGTGTTTTAATATTTACCTTCAGTTTGACTGAATTTTATGTAAACCTTGGTTTTCAGGGACTTAATTAAAATGACATTCTTAGCCAAAATTTAAGTATAATAGAAATACAAAGATTTATAAAATTATGTAATAATTCTTACTAGAGTTTGAAAAGTTTGATGTCACGTTGAAATCAGTTAGTTTTGGGCCACGTATAAATAGCAGAGATGTAAAGTACACATTGGTGTAGTCTGCATGCTTGTGCACGTAGGGAAAAGAAAATGGTATAGGGAGAGGGTACACAGGAGCTTTTAAAAATCAGGAGGAGAGATACCTAAATCCACACTGTTAGGAGAACTTACATATAATAAATTGTCATGATTATATGGAGAGTTTAGCAGAAGAAAAAATTGTCTACAAACTCAAAGACTTCCCATATCTTTTTCAAAGCAGATCAGCCTTTCATTTGCTGTGTGTGGGAGATCCATTTGTGAAATCGTAAGTAAGACTGGCTGAGTGTCAGGTCAGAGCCAGCACAGGGACACATTGGGCATCTCTGCAGGTGATGAAATGCTCCAGGGCTTGAGCTGAATGGAGTAGGACTGAGTGTTCCTGCTGGGTCTACCAGCTGCCTCAGGGCTACCATGGCGCCCAGGATCCATAGAACTCATCACCTGCTCTACCCACACCCGGACCTGCCAGCTCTGCAACAGACTGGGAGACAAGAGTTGGGCTCCACACAGTTGAGTCAGGGAGCATCTCATCTGGCACTTCCTGCTTTCTGGAGCCTGATGCATCTCAAACTGAAAATGCCAGGTGCAAAGAAAGGGAGACCGCAATAACGCTCAACTTTTTAAATTTAATTAAAATATATCAGTTAAAGAGGGAAATAATTTAAAGAATGTTTTTTAACCAGTTTATTTTCATTCAAAATATGAAAATATACATTAATTTTCTAAGCTTTAGCTATAGAGCGAAATCTCTTGCTTTTGAGTTTGTTCCACAGGGAACAGAGATTATTTTTTGGTCAAAACCAACTTTTAATGATCATCTAAAACGTCAAGGTTTTGGTTACTATAAAACAAGGCAAGAATTTGAGACCTATGAACATGAAGGCAATCTTTGTGCATGATACTTCTATTTCTTAAAAAAAAATTCCCACATTGTTTACTGTCATCTTCCCTACAGCTAATTTGGCAGTGATTTTCATTTTTCACTATTATTCTATAGTCACACTAACTCTTTTAAAATAACATTTCATTAGTTTATAGTATATTTTGTTACTCTACATAATTATAATGACAAACAACAGTATCAGAAATAGGTTTGGCATAAACACAGCCAGCTAAGGACGAGCGCACAGTGCACCTGTTGGGAAACTCAACTGTGTAAGGTACCAGGAGAGAACCCCCAGTGATGAGCGCCCATCCCACCAGGCCCCTCAGGCAGGGCTGCAAGTCAGCCGAGCCTGCAAGATGACTCAATGGAGGTTGCGTTTTTTTGTTTGTTTTTGTTTTTCAAATCTTCCTCTACCGTATATTCACCCATTCTAAATGATTTATAATTCAGCACAAACGTGCTCATTGGGAAATTAGCTATGGCTGTAGGAGGCAAGAAAGGTAGAGTCTAATAGCAAGAAAGAAAGTCTTCCAACATTTTCAGGACAGATGCAAAGACTAGTTGAGGGAAAACCTGCCAGACTTCATCTTTGGAGAGAATAGAACATGCAAGATCTTAATCCTTGTGATGCCAGGAATGAAGAGCAGGATTGGAGCCCTCCAGAGACTCTGGTTCCTGTCCCACCTGGCCCAGAACCCCTTTCCCTGAAAGAGTTGGTGAAATAAGTTTTATTCTGCACAAATGGACATCTCTGTGGGGGAAATGACATGAGATATATTTCAAATAATGCCCAGCACCCCTGCCACACACAGATGCTACCAGAAGATCATGGGGTGCGCAGTGGACTCATTGGGGCGAAAGCCTCTTTAGGAAGGGCTGTATGTACAGCTGAAGTGAGACTGTTTCCTACCAGAGCTATTCAGAAGCCGCTGTTAGACATAACCATGTGGGGGACCCAGGTAAACAGGAAGGAAAGGAGAAAATCAAACATGAGTTTACTCAACACAGAAATACTCTCTCAGAAGCTTAGGGTGAAAGGTATAGCACTACTTTCCTAGAAAAGCTTTCTAGCACTGGTGTTTATTTGATAGATGACACCTGCTTTGTCTCTTTTTTACCTCTGAGTGCATCAACTATACACAGCATTTCTTACCTCTGTGAGAGTAAAAAGATGGTCTTTGGTGGAGAGAAATCTGCATCTGAAGCATTCATTATGCAATAGTGCAGTCCTCACTCTTCTAATCCGCAAAATAATGGGTAGATGACGCTCAAATGAGAACATGAGATGGGAGAGGAGTTTTCTTACAAAGCCCTTTACTCTCCTTTCTTCCTTGCTGGTGCAGCTGTCTTTCTATTACAAAGGCTTTAGGTCAGGTGCAGTGGCTCACTCCTGTAATCCCAGCACTTTGGGAGGCTGAGGCAGGCAGATCACAAGGTCAGCAGTTCGAGACCTGCCTGGCTAACATGGCAAAACCCCGTTTCTACTAAAAATACAAAAATTAGTCAGATGTGGTGGGCATCCCTGTAGTCCCAGCTATTCAGGAGGCTGAGACAGAAGAATAGCTTGTCCCTGGGTGGCAGAGGTGGCAGTGAGCCAAGATCACACCACTGCACTCCAGCCTGGGCAACAGAGCAAGACTCTGTCTAAAAAAAAAAAAAAAAAGCCTTTAAAAATCAGAGGACTCACTTTGCAAGCCAACCAGTGAATTTTAGGACATGGGGATGTGACCCACTCATGGCCAATTAGACATACAGGAAAGTGTCTGCCAGGGCATTTTTGGGATAGACTTTTCTTCTGGAGAGAGTCCACTATGGAGTTGAGTTCCTGCACTGGGCATTGTCATTGGAGAATATGGCATCATCTGTCCCTAGCATTTGGCTACAAAAAAAGTAAATATACACCCTACAGGAAGATGCTGCAGGATCTATGTTTACATCATTTCATTATGCCTTGGGGTATAATCAACATACAAAAGCAGCAGCATTTCTATATGCCAACAGTGAACAATCTGAAAAGAAAAACCAGTCCCATTTACAATAGCTACAGATAAAATAAGATACCTAAGAATATACCTTACCAAGAAGTAAAAGATCTCTGTAATGAAAGTATAAAACTGTATGGTATCAAAGCTCTCAGGCAGCAGGTGCAAGCTAAGAAAATGACTTGGAACCAACCCAAATGCCCATCAATGATAGACTGGATAAAGAAAATTGGCACATATACACCATGGAATACTATGCAGCCATAAAAAAGGGTGAGTTCATGTCCTTTGCAGGGACATGGATGAAGCTGGAAGCCATCATTCTCAGCAAACTAACACAGGAACAGAAAACCAAACACCGCATGTTCTCACTCATAAGTGGGAGTCGAACAATGAGAACACACGGACACAGGGAGGGGAAAATCACACACCAGGGCCTGTCGGTGCATGGGGGGAAAGAAGGGGGAGAGCATTAGGACAAATATCTAATGCATGAGGGGCTTAAAACCTAGAAGATCGGTTGATAGGTGCAGCAAACCACCATGGCACATGTATACCTATGTAACAAACCTGCATGTTCTGCACATGTATCCCAGAGCTTAAAGTAAAATAAATAAATAAACAAATAAATAAAGACTCCATACCATTTGTCCGGCAGTGGGAATAAAGGAAATTGCAGATGTGAGCAAGGTGAGAGCCACACAGAACTGCCCGCGATGAGGACCTGAAGCAGTGGGGGCCTCAGGAGAAGCCGAGAAAGAAAAGGTTAGGAAGAAAGGCTGGTGCATTTTCATTCCCAGCACAGAGAAAGCATGAATAACAAAGATATTTTTAAACAAAGAGTTGAAGAGGCCATTCTCCATGAAAGTGAGAGAGTGCGAATACTACTCACAGACAGGGGTGGGATGTGGGCAGTAGAATATATTTTTCAGAGGTAGGCATGCTGCGTTGTTTGGAACATGGCAAGTTTGACTTTATAAAGGGGCACTTCAGTAAATTTCCCTGAGTGCTTGTAAGACATGTAGATAGGAAGGACTCAAGAGAACTGAGAGATTCAGACATCGATTTGATAGCCATAGGGACTGTGAAAGGAAAATGGACCTTGGGGCCCCAAAATGACTGAGCTACAGGGAAAAGTCAAGCTGGAAACTGCTTAGGGCCAACCTGCCTCCAACTGTATTCAAAGCCACCCCTCTGCTCACTGAGATAAACCCATATCTGACTACCTCCTTTGGAAAGACTAATCAGAAACTCAAAAGAATGCAATAATTTGCCTCTTTTCTACCTATGAACTGGAAACCCCTTGCCTGCTTCTAGTTGTTACGCCTGCCTTTGCTTTGAGTTGTCCTGCCTTTCTGGACCGAACCAATGTTCACCTCACATATGCTGATTGATGTCTCATGTCTCCCTAAAATGTGTAAAACCAAACTGTGCTCTGACCACCGGGGGCACATGTTGTTGGGACCTTCTGAGGTTGCGTCACAGGTACATCCTCAACCTTGGAAAAATAAACTTTCTAAATTAACTGAGACGTTTCAGATATTTGGGGTTCACAGAACCAAGGCTTTGTTCAAACATTACTAAATCTCATTGTAAATCTTCAAACATTGGATGGCTAGAGTTGAAGTTTTTAATCTTAAATTTTATTATTATTATTATACTTTAAGTTCTAGGGTACATGTGCACAACGTGCAGGTTTGTTACATATGTACACATGTGCCATGTTGGTGTGCTGCACCCATTAACTCGTCATTTACATTAGGTATTTCTCCTAATACTGTCCCTTCCCTAGACCCCCACCCCACGACAGGCCCCTGTGTGTGATGTTCCCCACCCTGTGTTCAAGTGTTCTCATTGTTCAATTACCACTTATGAGTGAGAACATGTGGTGTTTGGTTTTCTGTCCTTGCAATAATCTGCTCAGAATGATGATTTCCAGCTTCATCTTGAAATTAAAATATTGGACTTCATACAATGAAGCTTTTTCTGCTCCTGGTTCACTTCAATAACCTGAATCCGTTCTCTTCCAAAACCATGTTATTCTGGGCAAGATGGAAATTGGTCAGAAAGCATAGGCAGCTCAATGTTAATCACGCATAGAATATGTAAAATATCCTCCAGGATTGTATGCTGATGGTGGGTCAAGAGCGTGAGTTTTTCCTCATGAGAGAAAAGCAAATAGATGAGGAATTTTCCTCTGCCTTGTATAATCCTGTCTGTCTCCACACCATTTCAAAGACTCCACCAAGATCAGCAGCATGTTTTCTCATTGTTTTTGCATCAAGAAGCTGTAAAGAGCTGGCCCATCATCTCATCAGGATGTTGAATAAAAATATCTAATGAAGATGTCCAGGTTAACATTTAAAATAAAGAGCACATCCCGACACTGGTAAAACTGTGCACAAAGCTATCAAGAGAGTCAATATTAAAATAGCTAAGAGTTTAGCAGTAAAGCCAGACATCATAAACAATTCAGACAGAATTTCAATGTCCGAAATTCCAAAAAATACATCACATTTTCTCAGGGTTTCATTTTGTCTCTGTGCATCAAAGATTTCAATATATTCTTTAAAAGTGACTTTCCTATTTTATATGTATATTTGATATATATTATTAATATAAAATAATTAATATAATTATATATAAACTACCAATTTCTCTGATGTTTCCATGACATTCAAGAAACATACATAACCTACGAGGTTACCAATGCTTATAATAAGAATGTTTTAGGTGATTAGGAATTTTATATCCTAAGCATTGACCAATGAGATAAAATTACTGGTACAATATTATGTATTTGCATCTTTTACTGATATATTGTTTTGCTAAATAAAATATAATTTGTCAGCCAGACGCAGTGGCTCACATCTGTAATTCCTGTAATCCCAGCACTTTGGGAGGCTGAGGTGGGCAGATGGCCTGAGGTCAGGAGTTCAAGACCAGCCTGGCCAATACGGCAAAACCCCATCTCTACTAAAATACAAAAATTAGCCAGGTGTGGTGGCACGCACCTGTAATCCCAGCTACTTGGGAGGCTGAGGCACAAGAATTGCTTGAACCCCGGAGACGGAGGTTGCAGTGAGCCAAGATCACACCACTGCACCCCAGCCTGGGCTACAGAGTGAGACTTTTTCTCAAAGATATATATATATTTGTCAGGAAAATAATTAGTATCTCGATTCTTTATTATCCCACTTAATATTAACCAAGCAATTGACTCAGTAGGGTTCTAAATAATCCCTGGGAGAAATATTGAAAAATTCCACTTAATGGGACAAACACAAAGATAAATCTCAGGAAACGTGAAACCAAGGCTACAGATCTTATCTCAAATGAATTAAAGTCATTAAAATATAAGAAAGTGTTTATCCAAGGCAGTAGCTTGAAACTGGGGCTATTTCTCAGAGCACCCCTAGGAATCTCTTCAATGGTCAACCCAAGGCTTAGGCTCCTACATTTATGACCTCAGCGTTGGTTTGCTTTTTTGTTGTTGTTGTTTTGTTTTTTTGAGATGGAGTCTCACTCTGCCACCCAGGCTGGAGTGCAGTAGAGTGGCCTCAGCTCACTGCAACCTCCACCTGCCAGGTTCAAGTGATTTTCCTGCCTTAGCCTCCTCCTGCCTCAGCCTCTGCTGAGTAGCTGGGATTACAGGTGCCCAACACCACATCTGGCTAATTTTTGTATTTTTAGTAGAGACAGTGTTTCACCATGTTGGCCAGGCTGGTCTTGAACTTCTGACTTCAAGTGATCTACATGCCCTGGCCTCCCCAAATGCTGGGATTACAGGCATGAGCCACCGTGCTTGGCTTGATGCTTTTCTTTTCTTGTTGTGTTCCCCACCACGCTGGTGAGACTTTCCATTTCTATTCCTCACAGGTCTTGCCTCATCTTTTCTTTAGACTCTAGATTATGAGAACCGATGTGAAGAATATGCTTCAAAAACAACTTAAATGATATAAACACCCACCTGTTTAAAATTACATATTCAGTAGAGTTCATGTAATTGAGTATAAATTTGAAAATATCTGATTTTAATGCATACTTGCTAAAATAATTAAGACAAAAATACTGAATCAGGATTGATCTTTGCTGTTAACATGCACAGGGCCAGGATCCATGCATCATCTATTCTTTCAGGAAGCCTTTTTTGAATGCTCCCTGATATGGTTTGGCTGTATCCCCACCCAAATCTCATCTTGAATTGTAGCTCCCATAATTCCCATGTGTTGTGGGAGGGACCCAGTGGGAGATAATTGAATCATGGGGGCAGTTTCTGCCATACTGTTCTCTGGTAGTGAATAAGTCTCATGCAATCTGATGTCTATAAGGGGAAACCCCTTTCTCTTGGCTCTCATTCTCTTTTGTCTGCCACCACGTAAGATGTGCCTTTAGCCTTCTATCATGATTGTGAGGCCTCCTCAGCTACGTGGAACTGTGACTCCATTAAACCTCTTTTTCTTTACAAATTACCCAGTCTTAGGTAAGTCTTTATCAGCAGCATGAAAATGAACGAATACACCTGCTATGTTCCACATACTTTACCAGGTGTAAGAGATAGAGAAATGAAAGGTTGCAGTCTAATTGTAAGAGCTCAGATTTTAGCAGAAAGATAAATATTGCACAACCCTGAAGGTGCCAAGTATGCTCAGATCCTTTCATTCCTTCATTCTCCAAATAATTATTGAGTGTGTGGTACAAGCAAGGCAATCTTGTAGGCATTAGGAATACACCAGTTTGGGAGTGAGGTAAAGGGGGGCTGTTCTTATGGAGCCCACATTCTAATGATGAGACAAATGTGCAAACATTTACATACATTTACACATTATATAATCATAGTCCCCACACTATATTAATATATATTAATATGTTCTACGATATGTCAGATTATAAGGGTTATGAGAAAAATAAGGAAAGATAAAAAGAGAGTGAAGGGGTGGCAGGTGTCCCCTTGTGTAGGATGTCATGGAGACGACATTTGAGAAAGGTCTTGGAGGAGTGAAAATTGAGGTGTGTGGAGATCTTGGGGAAGAGATTTTGGATAGCAGCCATTGGCAAGGCCTCGGGGCAGTAGAGCCCTGGCAGACAATGCAGGGCCAGGGTGGCTGGAGCCAACTGGGGGATGGGAGCTGTTGGGATGAGGTCAGGAAGGACATGAGGACTAGGCTGAGAAAGTCCTTGGAGACAACATAAACACCTGAGATGATTTGGTGAGTGACAGAGGAGTCCTCCTCCTTGTTTGGGTTGCTCTGGAAACCCAGGCCTTGGGGTGAAGAGCAGTTGTCCAGGCACGGTGATGTCTGAACTGAGCTGTAGAAGATTATTAGTTACTCATTAGGAAAAGTAAGGAAGAGTTCTGAAAAGCATCCTTTAGGGAGCAAGTATCTTGTGGAAAATCATAGAAACAGAAGACCCAGGGCAAATTCATGAACAGCAGGTATCCCGGAGTGTCTGAATGTTTAATCGTGAAATAGCAGTGAGTAGAAGCAGCCAAGGACAGATCATTAAAGACTCTGTATGTTGCGGAGACACCACTGGTGCCAACTCACCCACCCATTTCCTCCCTGCGTCTTTCTAACAGAGCCCCAATCCCAATCAGTATGAGTGTCTGTGCACCTCAGAGCAAGTTGGCTTCTCCCCCAGTCCCCATCCCAAGGGTGAGTCTTGGTCAGTCTCAATCAGGCACAGTCACTCTACCCCTGGGCTAGAGGGCAATGGGGCGAGAGCGTTGAACACAGTTCTGGCAGATAAGGAATCTCCAGGGGTGTGCAGAGGGGCTGACCTCTGAGATACGTTTCCCTGCTAATAAAGAAACATAGTAAAGGTGACATCCCTCCACCACTGCTGGATCTCATTCTGGGTGATGAGCCCAGCCTGCGAAGATGGCCCTGTGTAAAGGAAGATGTGAAGTGAGAGGATTAGGAAGGAGGGGCATGTCCTACTCAGGCCATGAGCTGTGCATGCCAGATGGAGTTCCTAGACCCAACTTCTGTTTTAAATATATATTTTTAAGATAACTCAGGCAGCTACAGTGTAAGCTGAAGAGATGAGTGGTGTTTATTCAGGTGGAGAGATGGTAGAGTTTGGGGGATATTACAAGGAGAAGGGAGAGAGTTTGTCTGACTGGGCATTGTACACCTTGGTCCTATTCCTTACCACAGGTAATATGCAAAGGGGATCAAGCATGGTCCTTACTACAGAAAATATGCAAAAGGGACCAAGCCCTGGGGAGAAGAGAGGATCCTGAACAGAGTGTGCAATATAGAAGCTCAGTCTGAGGTGTCCAGGGATCAACCAGGAGGCGAAGTCTAGAGACAGAGATGGGTGAGTTGGAAGCTCAGGAGGGGCCAACTCTAGGGAAGACCCATACTGAACATCCTGTATCTACTCTAGTTTTTGCTCATTTTGTTGTCTTAGACAATTTGCTGTTAAGTTATAGGAGGAACACAATTATAGAATTATATTGCTCTGGTGGCTCTGAGCCTTAAGGCGGGTGGCAAAGCAACGCCTACATCCTGTCAGCCATGGCTCTTTGAGAGGCGTGACCGAAGCAGGAAAGATGGGGAGAAATCATTGAGCAACCAGGTTAGCCTGTGCTTTCACTGGCAATGTTTCATTAAACAGACTTTACACCTTTAGAGTTTACCTTAACCTGTTTTCAAAATTAAGGAATGACCCCACCAGAAACATGTTTGTGGAAGCCATTATGTATAGAAAAATTCGTTAATTATCCCTCAAGGTCAGAATGGTTACAAACAAGGAAAGCATGTATAAATGAGCATAAAGTTATGTTTTAATTGAAAGGCTAGGAGCATAAATTCAAAGACACTAAATAAGGTAGCATAGAACATCAATTTGAGTGAGAATGTCTCATCTGTGTCTTCTCATCTGTCACTTTGCCATCGTGTTGCCTCTTTGTGTGAACAATTATTTCCTTCTTAGGCCCATGCTTCAGAGCCCAACTTGGGCGGGAGGGTCCAAGACCTTGAGCTTCTTGGAATGGCCAGTCTGGGGGTTCCTGTTTACACTGTACTGAGGGACTCCACTGATGCACCTGTTCATTCATTCATTCAACATCAATAATTAGTTATCCTCTACTAAATATTGACAATACAAGTCCCAAGTTAATGAATCTTGAATGGAGGAACCTCAGGTTTTCAGAAGGAGGGGAAAGTAGCCTGAATGAGACCCTTCTGGACAGAAAATCATGACAGGGAAGACAAGCTGGGTATTCGCCTGCTGGGTACATCATTTATTAATTCAACAGACATTAGCCCAGCACCTGTTCTGTGTGAGTCATGATGCTAGGAACTGGGTATAAAGAGGAAGGCCAGCAGGACAGGGGCCCTGACCTGGCTAAGCCTGAGGCTACACACACCCGTCAGAGCCCTCAGGGATCCAGGTGCAGCCCTAACAGCCAATTCAGAGAACAGGACATAGCGGTTGATGTCAGCAATGAACAGGAGGGGCCCAGGTGATGATCAAGCACCTCTTTCCTTCTTCTTTCTTAACATTTGAGGAAATGAAGATGTTTGAGACTTTAAATAACATACCGAAGGATATAGTTTATACCTTATGATTTTAAGCTTTCAGGTTAATTGCAAACATGTCTAAATAAGTTATGTCAAAGGCAGTGAAATGTCCCTAGCATCTCACCATTAGTGATGGTTAATACTGAGTGTCAACTTGATTGGATTAAAGGACTCAAAGTATTGATCCTGGGTGTGTCTGTGAGGGTGCTGCCAAAGGAGATTAATATTTGAGCCAATGGCCTGGGGAAGGTAGACTTACTCTTAATCTGGGTGGGTACCCTCTAATCAGCTGCCAGAGAATATGAAGCAGGCAGAAAAATATGAAAAGGTCAGACTGGCCTAGCCTCCCAGCCTACATCCTTCTCCTGTGCAGGATGCTTCCTGCCCTCCAGCATCAGACTCCAAGTTCTTCTGTTTTGGGAGTCCAGCTGGCTCTCCTTGCTCCTCAGTTTGCAGATGGCCTATTGTGGGACCTTGTGAACATGTGAGTTAATACCTAATAAACTCCCCTTTATGTATATATATAAACTCCCCTATATATATATAAATATGATGTGCCTAGACACATCACAGGCACCTGATAAATGCTAACATTAGTTATGTAGAAATTATTACATGCTATATTGTATTTAATTTCATAAATTGCCTGAAATACATATACACACATATATATACACACACACACGTATATATGTATATATGTATATATGCATATATACACACACATATATATACACACACATATATACACATGTATACACATATATACATATACATATGTGTATACACACACGTATACACATACGTATGTGTATACATATGTGTATATATACACATATATACATATATACATACATATATGTGTATATATACACATATATATATACATACACATATGTGTATATATACACATATATACATATATACATACACATATGTGTATATATACACATATATACATACACATATGTGTATATATACACATATATACATACACATATGTGTATATATACACATATATACATACACATATGTGTATATATACACATATATACATACACATATGTGTATATATACACATATATACATACACATATGTGTATATATACACATATATACATATATACATACATATACATATATACATATATACATATACATAAACATATATACATATATACATATATACATATACATAAACATATATACATATATACATATACATATATACATACATATACATACATATATACATATGTATATATACACACATATATCCACACATACGTGGGTGGATATACATACAAACATATATCCACACATACGCGTGTGGATATATACATGCACATATATCCACACATACGTGTGTGGATATATATATACACACGCACATATATCCACACATACGTGTGTATATACATGCACATATATCCACACATACGTGTGTATATACACGCACATATAGCCACACATACGTGTGTATATGTACACAGATATACACACATACTTGTGTATATATACACATATATACACATGTATATATGTGTAAATATATATACGCATATATGTGTATAGATTTACATATATCTGTGTATATCTGTGTATACATATATCTGTGTATATATATATACACGTATATATCTGTGTGTATACATACACGTGCATACATGTATACGTGTATACACACATGTATACACATATACATGTATACATGTACATATACTTGTATACATGTACATATACTTGTATATATGTATATATACACACATGTATACATGTACATATACTTGTATACATGTACATATACTTGTATATATGTATATATACACACATGTATACATGTATATATACAAGTATATATACACGTATGTTTACATGTATATATGTGTGTGTATACACATATATACATATATACACATATATACATTATACATACATAGACATATATATACATATATACATATATACATATACACACACATATATATATACATATATACATATATATACACATATATATATATGAATGATTTGTTCTATCTCTTTAGATAACCCTGACTAATATACCATCTATTTAGGCTTCACAAACCTCTGCCCTGCTTTAAGGTGCTCTGAGCTCCTTGGGAGCCTCTTCATCTTATTCCTGTTGCATGCCCAGTACCAGCAGGCTGCCTGGGACACAAAAGAGTCCCCTTGCTCAGGTGCTGTTAAATTGGAAAGGGCAGCCCTGGGCTTGCAGCCTAGACCTTAAGTTCTTGAGCCATGATTTAAAAGCAGGCTGACTCACCTGTCACCACCTCTACCACCAGGAGATGGGGCACCCACACCCATTTCCTCTGTCCTGTGTGGTTAGCCTGCTGGTCATTTTTGAAAGAAAGTTTTCGACCACACATTTTTAGTTTCGATATGTTGCAATACTTAAAGAAAAATAATTCAGAACACAAAAGACAGTAGGCTTTATTTAACTGAAGAAGCAAATTAAAAAAGTCAACATGTTATCTTACTTTCCAAGTGTATCATTCTAAAAGGTTGATGCAGCGTTCAAGGTTTAGCTGCTATCTACTTCCTCTTGTAATCTTGTTATGTAGTGTGAAATCTCTTTAAGGTCAGGGATCCTATAAGTTTGATGAAATTGACTGAGTATGGCCTGATTTGTTATTTGCTCATAAGATTTTTGAAAACCTACACATTATATTAAACCAAATAGTCTTAACCATAAATTAAGAAATAGTCTGAGAATCCTAAGGTTCTCCTAAGGGCTTCTGACCTTCTCCTTTTTCAGTTGTAGTGTGTATCAGCATTTAGAACCCACTCTTGCATTCTAGCAACCACAGCTCAGAAAACATGAACAATTCAGGGTGTGCTGGTACCAGAGTGTGAGAGCTGACTTTCAAATGTTCAAAACATGTGTAGGTCTTCTGCTCTTTCAGTTTTAAATATTTAGATTATATAAATTTTACAAGAAATTAATTATATTAAAACAGAGGCAATAATGGCTTAAAGCTCATTGATTCCTAATCATGTTTTTACAGTTGGCCATCATCTATGCTCTTGAAGGTATTTACTTCTGCATCTGGTGAGAGTATGACATGGTGAAGTGTCACTGGGCATCTCTTCCCAAGGCTGTTCCCAGTCATGGGCATGGTGGTGGTTTGAAATTGGCCATGGTGGATGTATTTAAACCATGCAAATGGAAGAAGGTTACATATCAGGCTTTTCTCCTGGGAGAACCCTTTGCTGAACATTTTCAAGCAGCACATCACCATGGGCAATAGACTTTGAGAGGAAGCTTCTACTCCTCCTTCAGATTTTTCAATCCATGAAAATTCATGGTTTTTCTATCTTAAAAAGCCTTTTCCAAGCTCTTCACCCCAAGGAGAATCAATGACTTATCTCGTTATTCCTATGCCTTCTGGTAAGTACTTGTGTTGTAACACATACCATGCTTTCCTTGTTTAAGGTTCATTTCATCTCTAGAAAGTGAGCATTTAGTGGTATGATATACAGTAAATGTTCAATAAATGCTTATTGAGTTAATAATAAATGAATCAATTAATAGAGAGTAGGAAGATATTAAAGGAAACTGATGCTATTTCATGAATGTGACACAGACTCTGAATTATTCAACCACATATGCCCCTGTGCATGAACCAGAATAAACATTTCCACATGCGTTTCTATTCAACACATGCTCTTTGTCCTCTTTTTCTCAAATCCGTATCCTCTACAAGCCCGCTTAACAGGTGAATTGAAAATTCGGCAAGTACTGAACCAAAGAATTACAATTTCATGATTCATTATTGGAAAGTTAGCAAGAATATGGGGCTGAAAATATCTGAAGAAGTAGCAACAACTCCCCTTAGTCTCTGGGTACAATGTGGCCCTGACTTATGACAAGCAAGAATGCGTTTAACAGCCTACTCAACTGTTATGTTCATAAACGTTTTACAGGAGAAAGTGTTTGCATCTTCAATATTTCACAAAGAGCCTACTGTCTCAGTATGCACATACTTGATTGAGAGCTAATTTTAACTTCAATAACTCAGCCGGTTTGACCTAAGGAGTGCTGGCAACTTATATATAAAGCATTTACGGTGTGAGCTATTTTTAACTTACACCCAATCAGCTGGCTTGCTGCATATTATGAGCACTGGATTTTAGTCCATGAAACTATTGGAGCTATTCCCTCAAGTGTGAAGGTGCAAACCTACGCAGTGGGCACTGGAGTGCAAGACGCCATCATTAGGAACTCTCCTGAGGGCCAGGCATGGTGGCTCACTCCTGTAATCCTAGCACTTTGGGAGGCCAAGGCAGGCAGACTGCCTGAGCTCAGCAGTTTCAGACCAGCTGGGCAGCATGGCAAAATCCTGTCTCTACTCCAAGTACAAAAATTAGCCAGGCATGGTGGTGGGGCATGCCTGTGGTCCCAGCTACTTAGGAAGCTAAGGTGGGAGAATCACTTGAGCCTGGGAGGCAGAGGTTGCAATGAGCCATGATAGAGTCATTGCACTCCAGCTTGAGTGACAGAGTGAGACTCCCTCTCAAAAGGAAAAAAAAAAAAAAAAAGATCTCTCTAGAAACTGCCCATTCATCAATGTTGAGCAATGTTCACAATGAAGACTTTGAGAAAATACAAGATCCTGAGTTGTCTTCAGAATTACCAAAAGCAGACTGTATTTTGGTTGACTTCATTTTGTTAGTTGAGTGTAACCCATGTTACTTGATTGCAAATTGATAAATCACCCAAAATACCGCATTCGTTGAACTTATCATGTAAAATATCCTATAATCTGAAGATTAACAGATTATCATCACCAGCTGAGTAGAAGCCATAATTTTCTAAGCATTTCTCATTTAAATCAAGAATATTTAAACAGAAAATACCACCATGGCTATTATCATTACTATTATAAACAAAAATGATCATTACTCTTAAAAGTATTAGATAGTATACCATGATTCATTAGATAATTTAACAATATTATTAATTAAATGCTTACTATGTATCATGTACTAAATTAAGCTACTGCAAAATGTACTATAACTCCAGATGCTAGATATTATTATCCTTATTTTACAGATAATAAAACTGAGTCAAGAAAGACTTGATTTTTCTAGCCATATAACCAGCAGAGGCAGAGAATGAGATAAGAACCCCAGTCTTGCTCATTCCAAGTCCCTGCCCTTCATCCCAACTTCACTCTTCAAAAAATGAAAGGTAACTAAAGTTGTCAAAGAGATGAAACCAATTCCAAATGAGGCTGCACTGAAGTTATCAGGGCACTTCACGCGAAAGACTATCCTTTAAATTTGAAAAAGGTTGGACAAGGGAAGACTTGTTTATATCCTAGAAGATAATGAATATATGCAACACGTCACCCCCTAAGCTTCTGTAGGCCAAAAACATAAACAGGCACAAAAAGGGGTCAACTTCAGTCTCCCTGGAAGGTTTTTAATGCCCAGTGATGCACGGATTTAAGAGGATGTATTAATATCCATCTTTTGGAAACCGGACAGATACCGCCTCCCATAAAACGCCATCTTGAAGAGACGCAGTGGCCTCCCCTCACCACCTGCCCATCATGGCTCCAGTGCCACTTTCTCCAAGCGTCTTTCCCCACTAGTGGCTCCTTTTCTCCTTACAGAAGGCCTGACCACACCTGTTCTCCTTGCAGCACCTGTGGGTCTTCATTGACCTGGCTGGCATGTGCATGCCATTCCCCTGCTCCTGGAGGGTTGGCAGTACTATGCACATCCTCACGTCTCCACTGCCTAGCATGTCATTGCTATGCATGTAGCCTCTATAGTAAGGCCTCAGCGATGTGGGCTTGGATATGCTATCTTGTTTTGTTTGCTAATGAACAAAGAAGTCTTCTGGATGGAAAGACCAAAAACCCAAGAGAAGGCGGTTGCAATGGATTGAATATTTGTGTCCCACCAAAATTCATATGTTGAAGCCCCAACCTCCAATGCGATGGTGTTTGGAAGTGATGCTTTCAGGAAGTGGTTTGGTTTACATGCAGACACAAGGGTTGAGACCCCTACGATGAGATTAGCACCCTTATAAGGAAAGGAGGAAACCAGGGTGTTCTCTGCCACTCAAGGACACGATTAGAAGATGCCATCTGCAAACCAGGAAACGGGTTCTTGCAAGACTCTGAATCTATCAGCACCTTGACCTTGGACTTCCAGTCTCAAAACTGTGAGAAATAAATGTCTGTTGTTTAAGCTGCCCAGTCTATGATATTTTGTTATAGCAGCCAGAGTTGACTAAGCTGGTGGCATTTCCACCTTATGAAAATTTTCTAGACTAATGGTACTTCTCGTGATTCTGTCTTGCTGAAGTTCTCTCTCAGCACTGTCCCATCACTGGAAAGTAATGTACCTGAGCATTATTTTCTCAGCCCAGGCCTGCCATCTTTCCTGTCAGAGACACTGTAATAGTTTACTGGTTTGGCCTTAGTATCTTATCATTTATGACAAATATAGGCATAAGAAGTCATCATTTGATTAGCACCTGTATCTCTTAATTAAATATATGCATGTGTGTTTATAAATGTTTGTTATCAGATACTATTATACCTAGAATAGGTAAATTGTTTATTTTCTACTGCTCAATTTTATAGTCTTCTCCTCGTTTGTCCATACTGCATTATGTGTTGAAATAAATATTAACCTTGGGGTCAGAGAGGCATAGTTTTGATCCCTGGCCCTAAGTATTTACCAACTCTGTGGCCCTGGGGCAAGTTCCTAAGCTGTGTTCTTTCCTGAAGAGCAGGTGGAGGTGGGTGGCTGCCCGCCAGGCAGGATTGTTGTCAAAACTAGACGAAAATGTATATACCAAGCACCATGCTGGACACATCACAGGCACCCGATAAATGCTAACATTAGTTACGTAGAAATTATTACATGTTATATTGCATTTAATTTCATAAATTGCCAGAAAAATTTTATATCTCAGAAGCATATAGATCTTAAATACATCCGAACGGTAGACATGTTCTCCTTTACCATTAAAATCATATATATGGATATATGGAAACTTTTCCTAAGAAGGTTGCCCTGAGCTTGTGTGTTGTGGGACCATGCACACACATGTGGGTACAGTATATGAATCAAGTTCCGTATCTTAAAGATGAGTGTCCATTTCTATCAAACTCAGTGTGATCATTGAAACAGGTATATAATAAACATAGCAAAGACTTGGAACCAACCCAAATGCCCATCAATGATAGACTGGATAAAGAAAATGTGGCACATATACACCATGGAATACCATGCAGTCATAAAAAATGATGAGTTCCTGTCCTTTGCAGGGACATGGATGAAGCTGGAAACCATCATTCTCAGAAAATTAACACAAGAACAGAAAACCAAACACTGCACGTTCTCACTCATAGTGGGAGTTGAACAATGACAACACAAGGACACAGGGAGGGGAACATCATGCACCGGGGCCTGTTGGGGGGTGGGGGGCAAGGGGAGGGAGAGCATTAGGACAAATACCTAATGCATGCGGGGCTTAAAACCTGGACTTTGGGTAGATAGGTGCAACAAACCACCAAGGCACATGTAGATCTATGTAACAAGCCTGCACATTCTGCACATGTATCCCAGAACTTAAAGTAAAATAAAAAGAAAAGAAAAAGGTATATAAGACTTATAGAAATACACACAAGAAAAACACCGCTTAAAAGTCCAAGATTAACAGTATGCATCGAAAATTTCTCTCCCAGAAAAGTTATGGTTCCAACTAATGATTCATGTAACAAAATGACTTAATAACCATCTACAGCTTTTAAAAGTAATTCTTGAATAAATAAGCAGTTATTTGCCTCCCACACAAGAAAACATACCCAGTTCAAGGCCAATGCATGGGAAACAAACCTGATCCCACAGTACAGGTTGTCAAGAAAGTCCTGGGTGAGTGCACAGATCTGAGCACCACAGAAGACAACAGGAGACACAGGCAATGCCCAGGTGTCCCCAGGGTGGCTGGGCTCAGCGAGAGTCACCCAGAAGGGTTTGGAGATGTCTTAGATTCACAAAAGTCTAAGATTGGCCCTCTGAGTTTAGAACCTCTCTTTTAAGCAAAACCTCCAGCTACTGACATGAAAAGATGTCTATCCTTTAGGGCTCTTTGGCCAGAGCTGGGAAAATTCTGCTGTTTTGTTCTGGAAGTCTGCCTTTTTGAAAAAAGCCCTAAACTTTGTGTTTTTTTTTGTTTTGTTTTTTTGTTTTTGTTTTTTTTTAATCCATTCATGCCACATCTTTTATTTCCTGCCTTATCTTTGTAACCTTTATTATTATTATTTTTTTTCTTTAATTATCTATGTTTATCTTTTTTCTTATTATTATTATTATTATTATTATTATTATTATTATTATACTTTAGGCTCTATGGTACATGTGCACAACGTGCAGGTAAGTTACATATGTATACATGTGCCATGCTGGTGTGCTGCACCCACCAACTCGTCATCTAGCATTACTTTGTAAAACTGAAATGCAAACTTCTATCCAGAGCATACGTGCAATTTTTTAAAACTAGTAGATGATACAAAACTGCATATTTCAATAACATTCTTTAACTCGAAAACCCCTTGCTGTAGCCATTTCAGTCCTTTTGTTCCATCATCAAACACCTTCCTCTAATAGAGCTCTTTGTATTAGACAAAATAAGGCAGGAATGCACTTGAGGAGCCGGAACACTGACTGGGTGCAGGGACTCACAGCCTCCATCCAGGGTGTCTGCCTATCTTCAAAGCGTTCCGTCAATATTTAAAGAGAGTGGGAGGGCGGTTCCAAGATGGCTGAATAGGAACATCTCCAGTCTACAGCTCTCAGCCTGAGCAACGCAGAAAACGGGTGATTTCTGCATTTCCAACTGAGGAACGCAGCTCCTGACCAGCAACGGAACAAAGCTGGATGGAGAATGTCTTTGATGAGCTGAGCGAACAAGGTTTCAGATGATCAAACTTCTCCAAGCTAAAGGAGGAAGTTTGAACCCATGGCAAAGAAGTTAAAAACCTTGAAAAAAGATTAGACGAATGGGTAACTAGAATAACCAATGCACGGAAGTCCTTAAAGGACCTGATGGAGCTGAAAACCATGGCACAAGAACTACGTGATGAATGCACAAGCTTCAGTAGCCAATTCGATCAACTGGAAGAAAGGGTATCAGTGATTGAAGATCAAATGATGAAATGAAGCGAGAAGAGAAGTTTAAAGAAAAAAGAATAAAAAGAAACAAACAAAGCCTCCAAGAAATATGGGACTATGTGAAAAGACCAAATCTACGTCTGATTGGTGTACCTGAAAGTGATGGGGAGAATGGAACCAAGTTGGAAAACACTCTGCAGGACATTATCCAGGATAACTTCCCCAACCTAGCAAGGCAGGCAAACCTTCAAATTCAGGAAATGAAGAGAACGCCACAAAGATACTCCTCAAGAAGAGCAACTCCAAGACACATAATTGTCAGATTCACCAAAGTTCAAATGAAGGAAAAAATGTTAAGGGCAGCCAGAGACAAAGGTCGGGTTACCCACAAAGGGAAGCCCATCAGACTAACAGCTGATCTCTCAGCAGAAACTCTACAAGCCAGAAGAGAGTGGGGGCCCATATTCAACATTCTTAAAGAAAAGAATTTCAACCCAGAATTTCATATCCAGCCAAACTAAGCTTCATAAGTGAAGGAGAAATAAAATACTTTACAGACAAGCAAATGCTGAGAGATTTTGTTACCACCAGGCCTGCCCTAAAAGAGCTCCCGAAGGAAGCACTAAACATGGAAAGGAACAACCAGTACCAGCCACTGCAAAAACATGGAAATTGTAAAGGCCATCGATGCTAGGAAGAAACTGCAGCAACTAATGAGCAAAATAACCATCTAACATCATAATGACAGGATCAAGTTCACACATAATAATATTAAAATTAAATGTAAATGGGCTAAATGCTCCAATTAAAAGACACAGACTGGCAAATTGGATAAAGAGTCAAGACCCATCAGTGTGCTGTATTCAGGAAACCCACCTCACACGCAGAGACACACATAGGCTCAAAATAAAAGGATGGAGGAAGATCTACCAAGCAAATGGAAAACAAAAAAAGGCAGGGGTTGCAATCCTAGTCTCTGATAAAATGGACTTTAAACCAACAAAGATCAAAAGAGACAAAGAAGGCCATTTCACCATGGTAAAGGGATCAATTCAACAAGAAGAGCTAACCATCCTAAATATATATGCACCCAATACAAGCACCCAGATTCATAAAGAAAGTCCTTAGAGACCTACAAAGAGACTTAGACTCCCACACAATAATAATGGGAGCCTTTAATACCCCACTGTCAACATTAGACAGATCAACGAGAAAGAAAGTTAACAAGGATATCCAGGAATTGAACTCAGCTCTGCACCAAGTGAACCTAATAGACATCTACAGAACTCTCCATCCCAAGTCAACAGAATATACATTCTTCTCAGCATCACACCACACTTATTCCAAAACTGACCACATAGTTGGAAGTAAAGCACTCCTCAGCAAATGTAAGAGAACACAAATTATAACAAACTGTCTCTCAGACCACAGTGCAATCCAACTACAACTCAGGATTAAGAAACTCACTCAAAACCGCTCAACTACATGGAAACTGAAAACCCTGCTCCTGAATGACTACTGGGTACATAACGAAATGAAGGCAGAAATAAAGATGTTCTTTGAAACCAATGAGAACAAAGACACAACATACCAGAGTCTCTGGGACACATTCAATGCAGTGTGTAGAGGGAAATTTATAGCATTAAATGCCCACAAGAGAAAGTAGGAAAGATCTAAAATCAACACCCTAACATCACAATTAAAAGAACTAGAGAAGCAAGAGCAAACACGTTCAAAACCTAGCAGAAGGCAAGAAATAACTAAGATCAGAGCAGAACTGAAGGAGATAGAGACACAAAAAACCCTTCAAAAAAATCAATGAATCCAGGAGCTGGTTTTTTGAAAAGATCAACAAAATCGATAGACTGCTAGCAAGACTAATAAAGAAGAAAACAGAGAAGAATCAAACAGATGCAATAAAAAATGATAAAGGGGATATCACCACCAAGCCCACAGAAATACAAACTACCATCAGAGAATACTGTAAACACCTCTATGCAAATAAGCTAGAAAATCCAGAAGAAAAGAAGAAATTCCTCGACACATACACCCTCCCAAGACTAAACCAAGAAGAAGTTGAATCTCTGAATAGACCAATAACAGGCTCTGAAATTGAGGCAATAATTAATATCTTACCAACCAAAAAAAGTCCAGGATCCGATGGATTCACAGCCGAATTCTACCAGAGGTACAAGGAGGAGCTGGGACCATTCCTTCTGAAACTATTCCAATCAATAGAAAAAGAGGGTATCCTCCCTAATTCATTTAATGAGGCCAGCATCATCCTGATACCAAAGCCTGGCAGAGACACAACAAAAAAAGAGAATTTTAGACCAATATCCCTGATGAACATTGATGCAGAAATCCTCAATAAGATACTGGCAAACCGAATCCAGCAGCACATCAAAAAGCTTATCCACCATGATCAAGTGGGCTTCATCCTTGGGATACAAGGCTGATTCAACATACGCAAATCAATAAACATAATCCAGCATATAAACACAACCAAAGACAAAAACCACATGACTATCTCAATAGATGCAGAAAAGGCCTTTGACAAAATTCAGCAGCCCTTCATGCTAAAAACTCTCAATAAATTAGGTACTGATGGGACATATCTCAAAATAATAAGAACTATTTATGACAAACCCACAGCCAATATCATACAGAATGGGCAAAAACTGGAAGCATTCCCTTTGAAGACTGGCACAAGACAGGGATGCCCTCTCTCACCACTCCTATTCAACATAGTGTTGGAAGTTCTGGCCAGGGCAATCAGGCAGGAGAAGGAAATAAAGGGTATTCAATTAGGAAAAGAGGAAGTCAAATTGTTCCTGTTTGCAGATGACATGATTGTATATCTACGAAACCCCATCGTCTCAGCCCAAAATCTCCTTAAGGTGATAAGCAACTTCAGCAAAGTCTCAGGATAAAAAAATCAATGTGCAAAAATCACAAGCATTCTTATACACCAATAACAGACAAACAGCCAAATCATGAGTGAACTCCCATTCACAATTGCTTCAAAGAGAATAAAATATCTAGGAATCCAACTTACAAGGGACGTGAAGGACCTCTTCAAGGAGAACTACAAACCACTGCTCAATGAAATAAGAGGATACAAACAAATGGAAGAACATTCCATGCTCATGGATAGGAAGAGTCAGTATCCTGAAAATGGCCATACTGCCCAAAGTAATTTATAGATTCAATGTCATCCCCATCAAGCTACCAATGACTTTCTTCACAGAATTGGAAAAAACTATTTTAAAGTTCATATGGAACCAAGAAAGAGCCCACATTGCCAAGTCAATCCTAAGCCAAAAGAACAAAGCTGCAGGCATCATGCTACTTGACTTCAAAGTATACTACAAGGCTACAGTAACCAAAACAGCATGGTACTGGTAACAAAACAGAGATATAGACCTCAGAAATAATACCACACATCTACAACTATCTGATCTCTGACACACCTGAGAAAAACAAGCAATGGGGAAAGGATTCCCTATTTAATAAATGGTGCTGGGAAAACTGGCTGGCCATATGGAGAAAGCTGAAACTGGATCCCTTCCTTACATCTTATACAAAAATTAATTCAAGATGGATTAAAGACTTAAACTTTAGACCTAAAACCATAAAAACCCTAGAAGAAAACCTAGGCAATACCATTCAGGACATAGGCATGGGCAAGGACTTCATGTCTAAAACACCAAAAGCAATGGCAACAAAAGCCAGAATTGACAAATGGAATCTAATTAAACTAAAGAGCTTCTGCACAGCAAAAGAAACTACCGTCAGAGTGAACAGGCAACCTACAAAATGGGAGAAAATTTTTGCAATCTACTCATCTGACAAAGGGCTAATATCCAGAATCTACAAAGAACTCAGACAAATTTACAAGAAAAAAACAAACAACCCCATCAACAAATGGGAGAAGGATATGAACAGACACTTCTCAAAAGATGACATTTATGCAGCCAACAGACACACGAAAAAATGCTCATCATCTCTGGCCATCAGAGAAATGCAAATCAAAACCACAATGAGATACCATCTCATACCAGTTAGAATGGCGATCATTAAAAAGTCAAGAAACAACAGGTGCTGGAAAGGATGTGGAGAAATAGGAACACTTTTACACTGTTGGTGGGACTGTAAACTAGTTCAACCATTGTGGAAGACAGTGTGGTGATTCTTCAGGGATCCAGAACTAGAAATACCATTTGACCCAGCCATGCCACTACTGGGTATATACCCAACAGATTAAAAATCATACTACTATAAAGACACATGCACACATATGTTTATTGTGGCACTATTCACAATAGCAAAGACTTGGAACCAAGCCAAATATCCAAGAATGATAGACTGGATTAAGAAAATGTGGCACATATACACCATAGAATACTATGCAGCCATAAAAAATGATGAGTTCACGTCCTTTGTAGGGACATGGATGAAGCTGGAAACCATCATTCTCAGCAAAGTAACATAAGAAGAGAAAACCAAACATTGCATGTTCTCACTCATAGGTGGGAATTGAACAATGAGAACACTTGGATACAAGAAGGGGAACATCACACACTGGGGCCCATTGTGGGGTGGGGGGAGGAGGGATAGCATTAGGAGATATACCTAATGTAAATGACGAGTTAAAGGGTGCAGCACACCAGCATGGCATGTGTATACATATGTAACAAACCTGCACGTTGTGCACATGTACCCTAGAACTTAAAGTATAATAAAAATATATATATACAATAAAAAAATAAAATAATAAATAATAAATAAAAAAATAAGACAGTGACCCCTGTGAATAGCCTGTGGACGCAGAATAGGGATGGATCAGTCAAGGCAAAGTTCTTTCATTGTGTTCTCTTATTTATTCTTTTATAGAACCACAAGTGAGCTGTTTATTCTGGGCACTGCATCCTTATCACTAAAGCAATTACAGGCAATGGTTTGAAACTATGTGCCTAAAGGGAATTCAGAATTAGAATCCTCCATTTCTGGAGGGGTGTTCATAGGGAACTGTCAGCCCTCCTCTCACTTGGAGGGGGAGGGATTTCTGCACTGTGCTGAAAAATCATTTGAACTCAAAAGAAAAATGAAATATGTTTAAAGCACTTTTTTGAATATCATTCTTCTGCCAGGTCTTCCGCTGAAAACATGTGCATACTCTTTTAATTTAATACCTATAATTATCCTGCGAGGTTGTCATCTCTTTTCCACACAAGACAAAAGACGCTCAAGCTCCTACAACTAGTAGGTTCAACTCAAACCCAGGTCTTCAGACCTAAAATTTTATGTTCTTCCAGTTAAACCACATCTGCTTTGTGTTAACTTGAGAAAACCAATGTTTGCCTAATCATTTTAAGATGTAAAGAATATTCATGAATGTTAAGCTAGCAGTTTGCTAATTTTTATTTGATGTTTATTGATTTCAAAAAATGACTATTAGAGCACCAAGTTTTAGCAAATTTAGGAAAATGTACACTTTTTGCTTCATGTGATTGAGAAGCATGATGTAACTCATGAGAACACATTCAAATTAATGGACTAACACCAAAGGGACAGTCTTTCTATTTTAATGTAGTGATAGTTATTCTAAACACGAAAAAAGCAACTTTAAATGTATAGATATTATATATTATATAACCTAATTTACATAATATATGCCTCTATGTTATACATAATTTATACAATATATATTTACATGTTATATATTATATATTTACATGTTATATAATATATAATATATATAATTTATATATTTATATATAAAATATATATTATATGAAATATACAAGCATATGCTATATATTACATAATATATAAAATGTATAACATGTAAGTACATATATTATATATTTAATATAAAATATGTATGTATTATATATAAAACATATTTTTTTCATCTGAATGACTCATAGTACTTAACGTTTTTATTTAGATATAGATTTTGGGATTTTTCTTTGCTTGCTAATTATGGACATATATTTTATCTTTTTTTACTGGCCATCTGGAAACAAATGGCACTGTCTTTCTGTATCATCATTGTTGAACCCAGTTGCAGATACTGATACAGTATTTTTTTTTTTTTTTTTTGAGGCGGAATCTTGTTCTGTCACCCAGGCTGGAGTGCAGTGGTGCCATCTCGACTCACTGCAAGCTCCGCCTCCCGGGTTCATACCATTCTTCTGCCTCAGCCTCCTGAGTAGCTGGGACCTGATACAGTTTAAAATAAGAGTCAGAGCTTGATGGCAGCCTAATTTTAGTCACCCTCATTCTCCCTGCTATAGATCATGTTCCAAACCAGTATTTCCATCAGGACACTTATTACATTCACAATTCTTACATACTTTATTGCAGTTCTAAATTCTCTTCTGAAATTTGTAATGATGCAGGGAAGCACTTGGCCAAAGTGGACAATTAAACTCCCTTTGGAATAACCTGTGGTAGGAAAGTGAATATGGGAATCAATATTTTTGGACTTAAGTGAACTCCACTTAGAAGGATCAACATCATCCAAGCCCAGTTCTTGAAATAAAAATAAGAGATGTCTTCATTATAAAACAATTTACTGAGTTTATTATAGAAAATGCATGGCTGGATTTTTAAAGTGTTTTGATGTCATCATTTCAGTCACATTTAAATTGATGGATAAAATCAAATCCAAAGTTGCAAAACTGAAGCCATTGCCCTTGTTTTATACCAAAAATAGTGACTATAAAATAAAGTTGCCTCAGGGCTAATTGTACCCATTACGTTGAATTTAATGACTCGGCAGTCTAATTGTCTTTCCCCCTGTAAAAATTTTTTGAATCTTCATTACACATCATCAAATTGTTACCTAAACACCAGGGGTCCTGTCTGGGTCCTGCTGCTCACTGAGCAGAATGCCAATGACTGAGGTCATGATTACTGCCAAGGAAGAAGGCTTTAATCGGATGCTGCAGCCGAAGAGATGGGAGCTCAGACTCAAATCCACCTCCCTGACCAACTAAAATTAGGGGTTTATATAGCAGGAAGAAAAATTTAACAATGGGTTAACAAAACAGGAGTGAAGCATGTGGCATCTCATTGTCTGGATATGGTGATCTGGTGAGTTTCAGTTCTTTGAGACTCTTTTTAGAGGCCTGGGGGTGCTTTTCTGAGGAAGGAACTCAAATAAAACCAATGTAATTTCAAGCTTTAAGATCAGAAGGGTCAATTTCTTTCTTTTTCTAAAACATGTTTTATTGTTTTATTGTTAATTTCTATGGGTACATTGAAGGTATATACATTTATAAAGTACATGAGACGTTTTGACACTGGTGTGCGATGTAAAATAATCACATCATGGAGAATGGGGTATCCATCCCATCAAGCATTTATTGTTCGTGTCACAAACAGTCCAATACACTATTTTAATTATTTTAAAAAGTACAATTATTTTTTACTAATAAAAGATCTTATTCTTTCTTTCTACATTTTGTACCCATTAACCAACCAATGCTCCTTGCCCCGACCTCTCACTATTCTTATCAGCCTCTGATAACCATCAGAAGGGTCAGTTTCTGTGTTTATCAAAAAGAAAAAAAAAACAAAACTGTCTATGGGACTATTAGGTAGGTTTCAAAATTCTTATTTGAAATTAAGCTTGGGCTTCTTTCTGTGAAATCAGAATGTGGGTCACCCCCTTGAGTTACTGACTTCATGGGTAATCAGAGTGCTTGGAATACAAGCTAGGAAAGGCACTGTCAAGAGATGTGTCATTCACAGCTAACACTGTGACTTTCAGGAAGTGCCTCCACGTCTCTACGCTTGTCTTCTCTTTTCTAGGATAGGGAGGTGCCACTACACTGACGATGAGAGTTGCATCCTGCGTGACTTCTCTATTTGCTGGTGAATGGGTTAAGTATATGCCACCCCATCATATGCTGCTCTGGCATTTTTTAATTAAAGACACTTAAAAAAAAGCCAGTTACAAGATTATGTCATTCTGTTCATTAAAAGCAGGAGATATAATTCCCATGCAAAATATATTCTCCTGATACTAAAAGAGAAGCAGCGTTCTTATCATCAAGCACAGAAAACTGAAGCCCAGGGACATCTGTACAGACAAACCTTGCTACACTAACACTTATCTGCCTGGTCACTTCTCTAGCCGATCCCTTACCCTCGCCCAAGTCCCTTGGCCTTGCCACGTTCCACAACCAAATATTCTTTGTCCAAGCCAGTCTATCAGTGGCTGGTTGTAACTGCTTCTTTGGATCTTCATTTCCTTATGAGGGCTCCCAGGCCACATGAAATTTGCATTAAATAAATCTGCATGCTTTTCTCTTGTTAACCTTTCTTATGTCAATTTAGTTCTTGGGCCGTAAGAGGACAGAGTAGAGTTTTGTCTCCCCTACACTGGGGGGTGTCTTTTCCATATGCACATAGAAGAAGCTTGTTCAAACGCATCAGGACATTCGGGAGAGATGTGACTGGTGAAGTAGGGGTGGATGGTGGATGTAGAAGAATTATGAGGATATGACAGTATTAGATATGAAATACCAAATGTATGTCCAATAAAAAGCAGGATCCTCTACTAATTTAAAACCACAAATACAAGCGTGATGCAAGCATACCTCCCCCTCTGAACGCACCTCCGTGCAGCTCATAGGAAGGCAACATTCCATCTTGGTTTGCCCAGGGCAGGTCCACATTCACTTTGTTGCTTCTAAGTCCAGCTTATCATTTCCAGGACCAAAAAAGTCTGTGGTTACCCCATGTATGGTGGATGAAAAGATGATCTGCTCCCTGTAAGGCTGCGGAAGGCTGACTCTGTCCCCTTTCTATTAAAATCCATGGTAAGCAGGGATATGGAACTCTGCATTTCTAATTTTAGGTTGGGAAACTTGCCTTTCAAATAAATTATGGAAGCAGAGCCATTATTGAGAAAGCAATAAAACAGTAAGATCTATTTACAAAAAGCAACCATCTCAATTTTAATTTTCTCTACTTTTCTTCCAGATATTCTCTGTGTAAATGCTATATTTTTCTTCCAGTTTCAATGAACTGCTCTTGTAGGGATCTCTTTGAAGATTTCAGTGGGTGCTGAGCACTGTGTCCTTGTTCATTTGTGCTGAGAGGCGCACGCTAGGACCGAGGCTCCCTGAGTCCCACCATGCTAATTGATGGCTGGTGGCCTTTGGAAGCACGCTGCTGTCTTGAAGACAGCAGGGCCTTGAGTAATGGCCAAGTCTGGCCTGTAAAAACACTTGATGTTTGCTCCACTTAAGTCTCTCGAGAAAGAAAGGTAGCGCCGCTCTCTCAGTCCACTCTTGCTCTCCACTCAGTGAAGACCAGAGTCTGTATCGATGACCCGGGGACAGAGCAGCTGTGAGCTCTGAGTAAATGCCTCTCTGCACCTCCTACCGATCCTTTGTTTCCTTTTCCGTCATCATATTTGCTTATCTGAATTTTAAGGCTTCTCGCTTTTAAATCTGCAAATTTTCAGCGTGACCGAAATGGATTGCTTTGTTCACTGCATCTGCTTTTTGTTCTTAAGGAAGTTCAGTAGGCTGGAACCACTGAACACTTAGCGTGCTTATCTGCTTCGAAGTAATTGCAATACCTTATATTTAGACACAATAAAAATACATGAGAGAGCTGGGCATAAATTGGACACAATAAATACTTGTTGCATGAGTAAGTGGGCAAAGATGATAGTATAATTTTATTCAAAATTACAAATATTGTACCTTTAATTTTGAAATGGACTATAATAGAGGTGTAAAGGACCAATTTTAAATGTGCTAAGCCTTACAAATGCCAGTAGAAAGTTTAATCATCCAGTGATATTTATAAAGGAGGAATTAAGAACTAGACAGAGGTGCTTTGCATTTAGATTTTAGACTTTGAAACTGCTACATGATTTGAGGCAAATGACTCATCCTGTATGTCTCTGTTCCCTAATGTCAAATGAGGAAATGTAGTTATAATGAAAAATTACTCTTTATCACATGTGCAAAACTTTGCTACAATGCATGTGCTTAATAAATATTATCAATATTCATAATGATTATTTATACAATAAAATATTGGGGAAAATGCCACTTGGCAAAAACACAAATTCTAGATTTTTCAGTGAAATGAAATTTAGTGGCACTTCTGCAATATTTCTATAGGGCACTCTGAATTTCTCTTTCTCCTCAATTAAAAAATATTTACATTTAAAACTTTCTAGGTGAAACTGTAGCATAATACATATTTTGACATGCTAGAGTATACTATAATACTATAGTAAATAAAACAGTGTAATAGTGGTTAATTAACTGATAGCAATCAATTAAAAAGAATAGAGAGGTCAGAAATAGACCCACTTAGATCTCTGACAAAGGAGCAAACTCAAAAAGTTAAAAACAGTGAAAATTAAGTAATTGAATTAAATGAATGAAATATTACAAAATTAAAAAGGGTTACTTCACTTTCGAGGCTCTGAATAGAATTATGTACAATATTCTGATTTTATAAGCAGTAATCTAAGGGTCATCTAAGTAAAAATGTGATTGATGCACTTATTCCCAACTCATCATAAAATGAGAAAAATAACAGCAACTAAACAACTCCATGCTTTGGTTTAAGTTGTGAGACGACACGCTGTAAGGTTGGGAACATGTTATGACTTTCAAGGAGCTGCAGACAAGTTCCTACACACTTCCCCACATTCTAACTCATCCACAGTTACCATGAAGTGAATCACGGAACTTGCAACTTAGCGTCAGGGGCCTGTGACTAACATTGGACTAAGTCATCTCCAGATGATCTAGTTAACTCCTGTATTGTCCTCCCCTCATACCACCCTTGCTTATGCCATCAGAAATGCCACAGTCCCCTTTGATTATAGAATGCTTCAGGAAGAAAGGAAATGGCAGGATAGTTAGAAGTAATTATGGATAGACGTAGAAAGATTCTTGAAGACAGGAAAGTGTTTTTATTCTCACACTGCTCATACATTTCCATTTTCTTCTGTTCCTGGAGGAGCCATTTCCATTGACTGTGTCTTCAACATTCACCTAAGGACAGTTCAGTTCACTCTTAGTCCACCGAACAGAAATATTTAGAGTGTGCTTACTATGTGGCAGGCCTGGTTCTAAATGCCTTACATGAGTCATCTCCTTTAATCCTCACATCAATCCTATGAGTAAAGTACTATAATCAATGCCTTTTGAGTGATGAAAACATGATCACTAAGTAAAGCAGAGGCCCAGAGATATAAAGTGATTTTGACAAAGTTACAAGCTATTCATTGGAGACACCATGATTCCAAACTACTGGGCTCAGAAAGAACATGAGCTTTAAATCAGATATTTCCTCCAGCATTTCATATGGACATTGACTCAAATTAAATAAAACTGCAAATAATCATGTTCATTAATTAAGTAGTAAAAGTGCTATACAGTGTCACCAGTAAGTACTGACCTATGCCTAATATTTTAACAAGGTAAGAATGGTCAGTAAATGGAGTTCTTGCTTTAGCAAACATAAAAGAATAATAAATGTAATACAAACATTGATCTAGGCTGGGTGTAGTGGCTGACATCTGTAATCCCAGCACTTTAGGAGGCTGAGACAGGAGGATCGCTTAAGCCCAGGAGTTTGAGACCAGCCTGGGCAACAGGGCGAGGCCCTGTCTCTACAAAAAATACAAAAATAAGCCAGGCATGGTGGTGCGCACCTGTAATCCCAGCTACTTGGGAGGAGACTGAGTCAGAAGGATCGCTTGAACCCAGGAGGTGGCAGTGACCGAAGATCGCATCACTGCACTGCAGCCTGGGTGACAGAACGAGACTCTGTCTCAAAGCAAAACAAAACAAAAATTACCTGAATCTAAAATTTGCTAGCCTTTGATAAAATATTTGAAGCAATTTCTTCTGCATGTGGGTAAACTATCACAGTCGTGTTCAAGGCTTCTCAACCTGTGGTGCAATGCAATGTCTGTACTAATTGGGGGACACCTCCCAAATAGACTGTTAGTCATCATCTACTTTTCAATTAGCCAACCCTAGCAAGTGTTTTTACATCAATGAGATATGATTCAATGGTACTGTGATGATATCATAACTTCCACTCTCAAAATATTCTTTCACTAGTTTGTTTGTCCTCGGGGGTGTGTGGAGTTGTAGGAAGGCTGAGAATTACATAAAGCCCATAGCTGATACATCTTTGCCACAGTTTGTACTGAGATACTCTTAAATGTTTTCTTACTGTTATAAGATAAAGTTTAATTTATAAAAAAAAGAAATAGTCATTTTAATTTTCTAAACTAGCAAAATTGAGGTTCTTTGAATAGGTAGTCTAATTACCCAAATGCATTGATTTCATTTAACGTATAAAAATTAAATAATAACAATAAATACATTGAACTAATTAACTAAATAAATTAAAATAAGGTAGAAGTCAGCCCCATTATTTGACTGGTTAATGTCTGTTTCTGTGTGAGGGTGGGGAGTGCTGACGGGTTTCATCATTACCCTGGTACTAAAGTATCTTTTTCTCTGTAACACACATGGTGACATCCTCTAGCAAAACTGTATCAATGGGCCGGGCTTGGTGGCTCACACCTGTAACCCCAGCACTTTGGGAGTCTGGGGCAGGCGGATCACCTGAGGTCAGGAGTTCAAGACCAGCCTGACCAACATGGTGAAACCACATCTCTACGAAAAATACAAAAAATTAGCCAGGCATGGTAACAGGCACCTGTAATCCTAGCTACTCAGGAGGCTGAAGCAGGAGATCACTTGACCCTGGGAGGTGGAGGCTGCAGTGAGCCGGGATTGTGCCACTGCACTCCAGCATGGGTGGCAGAGCGAGACTCCGTCTCAAAAAACAAAACAAAACAAAACAAACAAACAAACAAAAAACTATCAATGAAGAGAAGATTGATGCTTCCTTTATGCAACACAGTCTGTAATTTCTATTTCAATGTTTCAATGCAAGGCATCTAGAAACTTGGCATAGCCAAAGAGGAAGCTCAGGACCTACCTGAATGAATAATTGTATTTACACATAACTTTATAATCTTCCAACCTTTGGCTTCTATCCTATCCTAACGAAAATATATAACAAATGACATTCTTCCTAAGTGCCCTTTCGTGGCAGGCACTGGGCTAAGTATTTTTATAGCAATGTAACAAATAGTTAAAGAAAACCCTATAAGGTAAATATTATCACTGTTTTAGAATTTGAGAAAATGAGGCTCAATACCATTTTTTAAACATTTCTCCTTGGTTTAAAAAAAGAGGCAGTTGCAGTGATCTAAAAATATGATGAAAGAGAGTCTGTAACTTGAATATTTTCAGGCAGAATTTGAATCTATGACTTCTATGTCTTCAAGATTAAGCATGTTCCACTGTGAAAACACACTCTAATATTATTTTAATCAAGAGCTCTCATTTCACTCCCCTGAATCATGGTCTTTGCCCAGCTCATGAGACAGGATGCTGGGCATCTGGTCTCATCATCAGCAGAGCCATAACTCAGCGATCTGCCTGCTCCGGGTCAGATCTCAGTCAACTTTGCAATCATCCTCTGACTCATCTGGAGAGGCCTGGGGAAGCCGCTGCATCCCCTTCTCCTACTCCAGCCACTAATGACCATGGCCCTACAAGATTGCTTCTCCAGACTTTACATTGTTATGCCCTATACACCTCAGTGTCCTGGGGCAAAATCCTTCACAGCCCCCTTAGTCGCTATCCTGAGATTTCACCAACACCACCACAATTCATATACACCCCACTGAACTTGAAGTCACAACCACGTACCCAAAAGAAGAGACTCACGGAAACAGACTCAGGAAAGAGACTCACTGCTCTCTGTGGAGCTTGTCGCCTCTAACGTGCCTTATTTGATTCAAGCCACAAGACATTTATATACTTTAACAACAATTTTTTTTTTTTTTTGGAGACGGAGTCTCCCTCTGTCACCCAGGCTGGAGTGCAGTGGCGCGATCTCGGCTCACTACAACATTCACAACCTGTGTTCTCTCCTGCCTCAGCCTCCCGAGTAGCTGGGATAACAGGCATGTCACCACACACAGCTAATTTTTGTATTTTTGGTAGAGGTGGGGTTTCACCACGTTGGTCAGGCTGGTCTCAAACTCCTGACCTCAAATGATCTGCCTGCCTCGGCCTCCCAAAGTGCTGGGATTACAGGCGTGAGCCACCGTGCCTGGCCACAACAATTTCTGAGAATGAACTTTTCTGAGGCCCAAGTGCCTTTTACTACAGGCTATTCTGAGACCTCTGGACCCTAATATGCATGGCAAAAATCTTATTAGGCATTAGCAATGTTTCTTTGGAAAAATGCTAATATTCAAATGGTACTTTGATCTTTATAGCCTAACAAAATGCCATTCAATTATCAAAAGAGAAGGGTAAAAAAAAGTGATCCTGTTTTTTTGTGTGATTAACTTGGATATGACTTCTTTATCATCAAAAGTAACATTAATATTATATTGGTAAACTCTTAAGAAGGTTTACAATATTCAAGTTCTTCTTAGTAATAATCAGGCATACATTTATTCTAGATGTTGAATACAGATCAATACATAGAGATAAATAGATACCAATAGATACAGTCACCCACACTGTGTCAGGTAATTTGCTATAGTGAGTACAATTGGTCAGGAGTCAATGAATCAATACTATTCATCAAATGCTTGTCACGACAACAGGCGTAATATGTTCTGGGTATATAACCAAGTAGGAGGCAAGGTGACTTGTCAATGAGATTATATTCTAGGAGAAAAAGAAATATATATATGATAAATGTTTTTTAAAATTATTGTCAGATGTCCAAGAAATGATAAAATCCGAGTAAAGTCGAATATAATGACTTTTGTTAAGAGTGTGGGGTAGGCTGACGATTGTGGGTGGGCTGACTTAGCTGGGAATTGATATGAGGACTTGATACTGAAATTGCTGGTCAAATTATGGGAGGAGGCAGCCACCTGGAGATTCATTTATCCATTATACATACTATTACTGAGCCCTACAATGTCCCCAGCATAGTTCTACAGTGAATAGAACACTAAAATCCCCACCCTTATTCCATCAGAGAGACGATAAACAAAATAAATAAATGTATACATGTATGTAGTTATTAGGTAATAAAAAGATATGAAGAGAAAAGTAAAACAGAAAGGGAATTAGAAAATGTTTGTGTGTGTTGTGTTTGTTATGGTGTGTGAGTTGTATGTGTGTTAGGGTATATTATGTGCTGTATGTGTGTTTTGTGTGTGTTGAGTATAGATGTGCTTTGGGCGTCTTTTGTGTGTGTGTGTGTTGTTTGTTACTGTGTGTGTGTTGTGTGTTGGGTATAGGGGTGTGTGTGTGTTGGGTGTGTGTGTTGTGTTAGTGTGTGTGTGTTGTGTGTGTTGGGGTATTATGTGTTGTGTGTTGGGTATAGGTGTGTGTGCTGTGTGAGGCATGGTGTGTGTGTATGTGTGTGTACATGCTGGAGAGGGGCTCACAGATCTCACCAACAAGGGGAATGTGTCCATAGATGGGGCAGTGACCTTTGAAACCCAGGGAGGCCATAGCTCTGTAGTGGAGTCCAGGAAGGGCCTGGTCATGCTCAGGTGTCCGCACCTCACTTCCTAGACATGGGCTTCCAGGAGCACAGCAGGATGGCTGAGCAGACAGACAGGGGTCACTCAGGCTGAGGATTTTCCCAAACTGACACCCAGAAGACTGATCATCAACCCTGCCTGTTGCACACGAGGGAGTAACTGTGTCAGGCAGACAGCTGCACACATGAGTCTGGGGAAGAGGGCCAGGCCGAAAACACCATTTGGGAAAGCACCTGCGTAGAGACAGTCTTTAAGATCAGGAGGCCGGGTGAGATCCCCAGGTTCAGATTGAGTGGAAGACCAGGCCCGAGACTCCCCACCATGCAGAACTCAGGAGAAAAGGAAGGAGCCAGCCCTGGGCACAAGAGGGAGGCTGGGTGGGTGGACACAACAGTGGAGGAGGTGCTCCACGGAACTGGTGTGGGCTCTAGAGGGAATGCAAGGGGAGAGCCTGGAGGAAGCAGGTGCCATTCTGCTTCGAAAGCAACACCAAAAAAGAAGTGGAAAGAGTGGTCCAAGCAGAAGTAACAGAACATGCAGGGAGCCAGGGAAAAGCAGAAGGAACGAGCCAGGACATGAAGCCATACCGGATCCTAAAGACCATAGAAACCTGCTGGATTCATTCTGGGTGTGAGGGGAAATTGCAGATCGTTAGCACCACATGTAGCTTGCCAGTTGAGTATGTCAAGAAAAGGCGTGAAAATTGTATCCTACCTGGGTTTTTAAAGATGATTAGGACATTAGCTGAAGACACGAAAGGGAATTTGGAGGAGAAAAAGTGACGGGGCAGAAAGAACATCACAACAGAATTGGAGGCCCTGTGTGTGTGTGTGTGTGTGTGTGTGTGTCTGTCTGTGTGTCTGTGTGTGTGTGTGTGTGTGTCTGTGTGGTTACTGAAGGAGTGTAGTGCAAGGATATTGCAGGAGCACAGGGGGACATATTTCCAAGGACCTTTAAGACACTGTCTGAAAACCAGGTTTATCTTATAGATGCAATAAACGCTGGAAGACTTTGAAATATGGGCAAGGATATTAATCCATCTAAAATTATAGTGCTGCGATGCAGAATTTGCAAGCTAATGCCCTTTACCAAAAAACACTTAATTTCCTCTAAGAAATGCCAAGTAATCACAAAAAAAAAAGAATTACTCAACGTGTCCTGTATGCTAAACCTCACTTTTATTAGGTACACTCCAATTAATCCTCTTGATAGATTGAATATTAATATAAAATCACAAGAAATACAAATCTGGCTTTATCTTATGATAATTAGCGTTTATCACAGATACAGAAGAGAACAATAATATAATATTTCTTCATTGCTTTCCAGCAAATAAAAGAATAATATTATTTTGAAGGATGATAGTACTAGAGGAAAATGTTCATGTGTTTCACAAAAGCATCCAGAAAAGAAATTTAGGTCGAAATATGTTAAAAATAATTATTTGAAAGATTCTAGCAAATTGTATTTTAAACTTAGTAAAACAGCAGTTTGGTCAGAAGGAAGGATGACAGCTAAACCCTAGTCTGAGGATATTCAATATGTGATGGACTGGATTCAGATTATAAATCAACCAGCAAACACTTTTCCAACTTAAAATAGCATTATTATTTTTCTTTTCACAGAAATTACCATTATATTTTTACAAGATATATTCATTGTACACATTTGATATTCTTCTAATTATTTTCTATCTTTGTAAGAACAAGACAAATCAGCCCTTCCAAAAACTACACTTGAAGATATGGGATAGTTTTTTCCAATGTCAGAAATGTGACTTGTGGAAGACCTACCATTTCTATATTTGCATACATGCAAAAAAAGGCTGTTAAGATTTTCTTATAGAGGGACAGGGAATAAGACATTTCCTACATGTCAGTTACCTTGAATTTTCACTTGAAGCCATGATTTTCCCAGATACATAGTGAACGTATCTTCTTTGGATGTCACACAGTTGATGTTATTCCATATGCCTTTGAAACGGACAGTTCAAACCATAAAACAGGCAATTTAGACAGGCACATTGCACTTCCTGAAAGTATTCTAATAAGGATAATATGCAGTGCTTGCAAAATATGGTGTTTCCATCTCCAAAGCACTTCACTAATTACCCAATGTGTTTACCTTGGCTTATCTCTTTGACTTGTCGTATACTTTCACATACCTTCAAACATGACTTAGTTTTCTTCTCTGACATAAACTACCATGGACTGCTTCTTCACATCTCTTCTCTATGAATATAATGCAAATGCAGTGAACCCAAGGGATGTGACCAAAGAAATGCTAAACCAAATCAATATAATCATTTGGTGTAATTAAATTATCTAATTTAATCCAATTAGTGTGGTAATTAATTTGGGCAGTTGAGAAAAACGTGAGCACTTTGGAAGATTCAAATGTCATCATTATATAACCCTGCTGCACATTAAAGCTCTTCCATTTTGCAGATAAGACAACAGTCAGTAAGGGAAGCCCAATTGTCCATTTTAATCCTCAAAGTGTAGGATCAAGTTATAAACTAAAGGTCAAAAATATGGAAAAAAGGTCAATAGGAGTTTGTAAAATATATTTCTTCTACTCTTTATCGTTTGAATTAAAATGTATTCCCATAGTTTAAATTCCCTTATTTCTATATTAGTGCAGCTCATTTGAACTCCCATGAAAATAGATGTATGAAAGAGAACACTTTATGAGTCGCTTTGCCTTCTATATATGGGCCACGTGGACTATAGAGTTTGGGACTATAGACCGTACAGGCCCCAGGATCCAGTAGGTCATGGGTTCTCGTGAATGTGGTCATGTTCCTCTTCCATTGAGGGCAGACGCAAGGCAGCAGCTTCTCCTGATGCCATGAATAATTGCAGGCCCAATATTGCTAGGTCATCAATAATCAGCATAATCATCATTCAGTCTAAATTGGCTTTTTTGTTTTTGAAACTTTTCATTCAGTGAGGCTAAATTATCAAGTCTGGGCAAAATTGATTTCTCTCTGGAAAATGGAAGTCAGTTTCAATTTCATGATTCTGTAATTCTATAAGCACTTAATGAAAGGATTTAACCTGAAAACATTTTCGGTTTTCTCCTTACTCCTTTAAAATGTGTTTTAAATAAAACAAGGCTGAAGAGATGTGTACTTTTTCTAAATTCCCTTTGATGATCTGAGTTCATCTTGATATTTAACTCTCGGTCTCTTCATTATGTTTATATCAAGGCTAATTAATTATCTTGCTGACTTAGTTTCCTTGCGTATAAAATGGAATTCTTTAATTGATAAGAAAGCCTCAATGATTAGTTTAGTTTTTAGTTTCTGACTTTAGTTACTCACTAGCAAAGACTTGATCATGTAAGATGATTTTATTACAACAATATAGCAGTTCCCCCTTCTGACTGCTGCTGGAATTGTTTTGACTGTGTGGGCGCCAAACATGAATAATTCATAATCCTCCAGGGGTTCAGAGATTTCCTCATCCAATTACACAGGAATAGAAAGTTATTTAGTTATTTTCTTTTATAAAATTTGATGAAAATTCATGTGTTACATTGCACTTCTAAAAAGTAGTGATGGAAATGCTAAAATTTATACTTCTTTTTTTAGGTCTGCCATCATCTCTAGGTTGTTTCTTATTCACTATTTGAGGTAAAAGAATGTGCTCTCTAGTCATTACGCAAAGTGAGTTTTTCCCTTTAGTGAATCAATTATATTCTTTAATTGTATGCTGAAACCACTTGAAAAACATTTTACTTCTATGGTTACAATTCAGTTTAACTACCTGTAATCCAGTCAGGCTATACATTGTTTTATGTATTTTAATAGATCCATTTTTCTGGTTATTTAAAAAATCATATTATGTAAACGGTATGATGAATAATTGATGAATCATCTTGTTTTGCTTCTAGTTACCAGTGATGCTGTTCTCAAATATATCTAGACAGCAATCCCCTTCACAGCAATATTTACCATAGCACTTGAAAAGATATTTTAGCTCCTGCAGTGACAAAGGCCTGTTTAGGAACTGGAAGCATAATTTACTTATCTGATTGATGAAGCATTTTTTACAATCTACTATATTTGTACTATATGGAGATGGATCTTTGCTAAGAAAATGGGGTCTTTAACAATTGCAAAACTCCAAATTATTACATTTTATGATGGAGCAAAGTAGATTAGAGCAATTATCCTTCTTGTTTTATTAAGCCTTTATACCACTGTTAGAGGTTAATGGGGCTATTATTTTTCCCACCGTCAAAATCTGCTTTAAAGCAAGATCTACAGCACTTAGTGCGAGAAATCTGGCACATGTATTAGCAGGCATGCCTGTTTCTGCAGCAGTGTTAGAAATCACTCTGGTCTACTACCATTCAGATAAATCACACATTCCTAATACAGCACTCATGTCCCTAAAAGCAAGACCTGATGATGAGAGGCATTTCTGGCAATCTAGTACCACACCTGGTATTCCTTAACAATATTGTTGTCAAGCAAAATGTGTTTCTCATAGACGAGTAAAGAGGATCGCGTTCATTACCGAAGATTATCCATATGCGGACTAATAGAGCGAAACTATATCTGGTTATCTGGAAAATTATGTCCTGATGAAAATGTCCATGGGAAAATGATTTCTGAAATAAAGTTTCTGAGCTTGAAACTACATAAGCATCATTTGCAATTGATAGGAATAGGGGACATGTCACAACTTCCGTTCTCTGGTATCCTGGGTTCTAAGTTAGGCATCCAGGCTGATGAAGGTCCTCACTCCATTCTCCTTTACCTTCATCCCACCCTGCTTGCACCCACATCCCACCTTAAGCTCTGGATCGAGCGAAGCACTCTGCAGAAAGGCAGCATGCATTTCACTGAAATTCTTCAAATGACCTTCCTAAGAGCAAGCATGTCTCAACCATTGACTCAGTAACAAATGAACTCCTTCAGCAGTGGGATGGAGGGAAATTAGTACATTACAGTGTGCTTTCTGACTGACTAGAGCACACAATTTAGACTGACAATTAGTTTTTATTACCAGCTGCTATCACCTTGTGACAGAAATTTGAAAAATTTCTCATAATTTTCCTGTTTCCTTCCATGCAGTGGATATCATGATTCTGAAACTAGTGTGTTTTATTGACATTGATGAATTATTTAATTATTTGTGCTTTTCTCCATACAACACATAACATTTTGACAAGGGGCACAGTTTTCTCTTAGCCAGTACCTAGCAAGTCTATAGATAAGACATTTCAGCCATGGAGGAAGTCCTTTAAAGAGGACTTGGTGGCGCCTCACATGGTCCTGCTTTCCTATGGCTTTCCATCCTCTATTTCTATGGATTTCTATATTTTATGGGTTGATCTACTAATATTACTAATATTTTGAAAGATAGTGAATTTCCATTTTTACTCAATCATCAGTAAATGTTACTACCGTTATGACAGCACTCTGTGTGACAAATATTTACTGGTGATCTGAAACACCACAAGACTATAATTTCCCCTGGGGAAGGAACAGATGCTGATCATCTTTATGACAGCTTCTGGATGCTTTGCAACGAGGGACTGTTGAATACGTGAGTGAAGATGTGAAATGTAAAAATCTAATTGAAGAAAAACGTGAGCACCCTCTTCCCTCATGACATGTCATCCCATAACTACATCCCTGGGTTATATCCCATAACTACATCCCTGGGTTATATCCCATAACTACATCCCTGGGTTATATCCCATAACTACATCCCTGGGTTATATCCCATAACTACATCCCTGGGTTATATCCCATAACTACATCCCTGGGTTATATCCCATAACTACATCCCTGGGTTATTCAATTCACCAACACTTACTGAGCATCTGTTGTGTTCCTGGGACTCTTATAAGTTCTTAGTAGAGATCAGAGAACAAAGTAGAAAATACGCCTGCCCTCATAAGAATGATACAATGGGCTTTGGGGACGTGGGGGGAAGAGTGGGAGTGGGGCGAGGGATAAAAAACAACAAATATGGTGCAGCGTATACTGCTCGGGTAATGGGTGCACCAACATCTCACGAATCAACACTAAAGAGCTTACTCATGTAACCATATACCACCTGTTCCCCAATAACTTATGGAAAAAATATGAAAAATAATTTTTTAAAAAAGAAAACATACCTTCCCTCATGGAGTTCAGTTTATATTCTACTGGGAGATGTGAGAGAAATGAAATGAACAGGGTTACTTTATGTGTGTGTTTATGATACACACACAAATAAACATACACGTATATGTATATGTGATATGTTATAATAACTTAAAAAACACAAAAACAGAGCAAGTATCAGAAGAAGATAGAAGTTGTGGATGCTCAAGTCAACAGCCATGCCACCCTGAATGCACCTGATCTCAGAACCTAAGCAGGGTCTGGCCTGGTTAGTACTTGGATGGGAGAAGTTGTGGATGCTCAATATACATGATATTTAGGTAGGGTGATCAGTGACAGCTGCCTGAGAAAGTGAATATTAAGAAATGATGTGAGGAAGGGAGGATGTGATGTGGCTTCTTTGGGACATCATTTCAGGCTGAGGAGAGAGGAGAGCAAAGTCCCTGGGGTGGTTGTGCGCCCAGTGTCCTCAAGAAACAGCCCAGAAACCAAGAGGACCAGGATGTGAGGGTGGGAGGAAAGGAGGTCTTTGGGTCTTCATAAGGAATTTGGACTCATTCTGCCTGTGATGGGAAATGTTTGAGGTTCTGGAGCAGAGGAAGGATGTGGTTCTACTGATATTTCACTCAGATCCCTCTGGTTGCAGGGAGGGACTTTGTCAAGGCAGGGAGAGGCTGAGGATGACGCAATGATACGGGTGAGGGGCAATGGTGGTTTGGAGGTAACAAAAAAGGCTTGGGATATGTTGGGGGATGGTCAGGGCTCATCAAGAAGCCGGAGAGAGGGGTGGTGTGAAGGTCTAGGGACTGAATGGTGGAAGTCACAGGCTTCTTCTGTGACAGGTAAGAGTGAGAGAGATGCCTGTTAGACACCAACGTGACTCCCAAGTAATCCCGTGGATAGAAAATTCTGGCCGGTAGAAGAGAAATGCAGGCTAAGCCACGTAATCTGCCTCAGTCCATTCTGGAATTGAATCATCTCGGGACAACTTTCCGAAGATGAACATGAGTGAACTGATTTTCTTCTCTTTATTTCTCATGGTAGCCCTATTCATGATAATTCATTACTTCTCTTTTCCTTTCTCTCAGCTTCTACAGGTCCCAGAGAGAGGACAGTTGCTGAAGTCTGTCCCTGGGCTGAACTGAACCTGTTGCTGGTGGTTACCATGCTAAACTCAGAGGCTGACATGAGGGCAAGAGACTCTTCAGGATATAGGATTAAACCTTATTTTTTTTTTTAGCATATTGGAATTTAAGGATTAACAGAAGATTACCCACTAGTATATTTTACTTGTTCATAAATTATTCCAAACTTAAGACAACTAAAACTGTGAATATTATAAGTGGATAAATACAAATAGAAAATTATTTTCTGAAGTATATTTCGGAAAATGGTTCAACCGGTCAGGGCATTTAAAAAAGACAATCCAAACATTCTACAGTTGTAATTACATCATTAAGTGTATACAGTAATTGAGACATCACTCTATCTAGCCTTCTAAAAACAGAGCTACAAGTTTTAAAATCTGCCCTTCCAAATTATGCCTGAGCCACAAGAAAAGCCAGAGGGAGATGGAACAACTGTGTGTCATTATGAAGCACAAGAGTCCATCAATTGCTTTTCATTCACTGAACTGTCTCTTTGGAAACTTGGGATGAATATCATTCTGTTTTGCTTCAGGTCTCTCTTTTTTTTCTTTTCAGGGTGAGAAAACATTGATTGCCCAATAGAAACAAAGGGCAAGGAAGTGAACGTTTATGGTTGAATACAGGAGAATTCCAGGGGCATTTATTTTATAATGTTGTGTTGTTATTTTTCCCAGGGGCATAAAGGCAATGCATTAGACTGCTCAATTTTCCACATTTAAAAAAAATCAGCTTTTTATTAAATAATGGTTCTGGATTAACTGCCCAATCCTGCATGGCTATAAACTGTTGTAACTGCAAATGCTCCTCTGTACACAGCATGTCCCATCAGCTCAAATGAGTGAGCTACAACAAATCAATATTGAATTGGTCAAGTCATTTGTCTTTAACTTTACATGGGGGGAAAATCTCTAGTTCAAAATAACAACCAATGTTTTGTTTATCTTTCTTTCTACAGGTGTATATATTTTGGAGTTAGAGGGGCACCCACAGATTACCTACTTTAGTAATCCTCACATTGAGAGCTGCTAAAACTGGTTTCTGTCAAGGAGAATGCTCAGAAGAAGAAGAAGAAATGACATGTACTGTTACCATCATTAAAAAATAGAGTGTTGGCCAGGTGCAGTGGCTCACGCCTGTAATCCCAGCACTTTGGGAGGCCGAGGCGGGTAGATCACCTGAGGTCAGGAGTTCAAGACCAGCTTTTCCAACATGGTGAAACCCCATATCTACTAAAAAATAGAAAAATTAGCCAGGCATGGTGGCGCATGCCTGTAATCCCAGCTACTCAGGAGGCTGAGGCAGGAGAATCACTTGAACCTGGGAGGTGGAGGTTGCAGTTAGCCAAGATAGCACTCCAGCCTGGGTGACAGAACGAGACTCTGTCTCAACAACAAACAAATATATACAGTGTCAGTTTAATAATTTCTTTGATATTGAAATAATCTACTTTCAGAATAAAGAGCAGTTCACCATCACTCAGGGTGAGAAAGAAGATGGGGGATGGGTGCTTGCTCAGTTTATTCCAGATGCCCTTTTTGAGACATAATGTTGGCCGTTTACATTGCATTTTTTCCAGGATTAAAATAAATCAAAATTTAGAGCATGTAAAGCATCTAATTATAAAATACTTAGACATTTAAGATATTAATGACTATCTTAATATCTTTGGGTTTTTCTTCAAACATTATTGATTACAAGCTGGTGAAAAAGGAAATTCTAAACCTCCTCATTCTAAACTTAATGTTGAGAGTCACCCTCACCACACAGAAGAGTTTAAATATCTCTAAAGACTCCAGTCGCGCTGCACTGTGTGGTTAGGTTTTGTGCATGTTGATGAAATGAATTGCGGAGGGTTGAAAGCAAGGCTGTGTAAAGAAGCTGATGAACTTGCGTTCCCAAAGCAAAATTCACAAAAGACTCATCAGATTAGGAGGCATAAATGAAAGAATCTATAGGGCTTTTGTTCCAAAGCACAGAGAGATTCCTGCCTTTTCATTCATTCATTCATTCGTTCATTCATTCATTCATTTGTTCGTTCGTTCGTTCATTCATTCATTTATCAGTAGATACTCGCTATGTACTGGTAGCTTGGGCTGTCAGGGGATGAGGAGGTATGGTGTGTGATCTGCGGGTCATGGATGGGAAAACCCCAAACTCTCAAGGGGCTCATCTTGAACTAAAGGTACAATCAAGGTAGGTCCGGGAGAAAAATTCCACTGGCCTAGCAGGAAGAAGCAGAGGAAGAGATGAGCCTGCGAGATGTGCACGACTTCCAAACACAGGCACTTTGATCTTTCAAGTGAAACAAGCAGGAGTTTTTTAAAAATCTATGGCCAGGTATTACATATCTGTATAAACTTAACTCTCAGCTGGGTGTAGTGGCTCATGCCTGTAATCCCAGCACTTAAGGAGGCCAAGGCAGGAAGATCACCTGAGGTCAGGAGTTCGAGACCAGCCTGGCCAACATGGTGAAACCCCGTCTCTACTGAAAACACAAAAAAATTAGTCGGACATGGTGGCACACACCTGTAGTCCCCGCTATTTGGGAGGCTGAGACAGGAGAATTGCTTGAACCTGGGAGGTAGAGGTTTCAGTGAGCTGAGATCCTGCCACTGCACTCCAACCTGGGTGTCAGAGTGAAACTCCATCTCGAAAAACAAAAACAAAAAAACTTAACTCTCTTAAGTCTTATAATTAGAGCAGTCCTCCATCACTGCAGCAGAAGGAAAAATCAGTCAGTTAGACAGTGAAGGCTGGTCCTTGGAGATGCAGCCGGCCTGAAAAATCACAGCTACAGGCAAAAATAGAGCAGCCTGGGAAAACTCAGGCTGCACCTGGACAGATGAGCAGGCAGTTTCCAGTACAGAAGCAGGCTGCGCCTGAACAGATGAGCAAGCAGGATTCAGCACAGAAGCCTTCTGTTCTTTGTGTGATTAGCGAGCTCCCAGGAAAAAGTTTCCTCCCTTGTTCAGGCATATACACAGTGGGCTCCATAGGAACTCACACAGGGAGGAGGGGGCCTCCCTAAAACAAATCCACAGTTATACAAACAAGAGAAGTGGTGCTTTGTACTTGCCTAGGGACATAACCACAACTACATAAATAAGGGATAGTTATGCAGACAGCTTTATAGATTAGAAAAGTTACTCAAACAGCTAAAGAGATAAGAGGAGTTTCTGATAAAAGCTTTGTAATTCAGCTGTAAAAGCAGCAACCCATTTGGGATCTCCTCTCCCTTGTGAAAAGCTTTGTTCTCTCGCTTATTAAACTTTCACTCCAACCTCACCCTTTGTGGCCACGCCCCTTAATTTTCTTGGTCCTGAGACAATAAGCTTGGATAACACCTTAGACAACCAGACCAGTGACCTTGATCTGTTTAACTATCAAATTGCAGGTTTCCTGAGGCCGTCAGGGAAATTCTCCCATTCCTTGTCATGATCTCTTTCTGTTCCTGCACTTCCTGAACTCTTGCTGATGCCCCAACAGTGAGCAGAGGTGAGGGTAATAATGAGCAGGACTTTGGGTGGATCTGATACAGTCAGAGGGCATGGATTTCTTGCTTTGCCCAGTGTTTGTTTTTATTTTTATTTTTTAACATCTAAATCTTTGGGTAGAACTTGCCCTCTTGAATTCACCAAAACATTGAACATTTTCTATCACCATGACAGGGTCCCACCAGGAAACAAATGTCATTTGGAGAAGAACCCAGTAAGGCAAGGCTACTTTTAAAGGCTCTGTTTACAAAAGGGTGAATCTGGGGACACCACCAGGGACAGGGCAGTGGCATGGGAAGGAGTCGCCACTGAGCTGTGGCTGCTTTCTAGGCTGGAGGCAACAAGGGGCAAAAGTTGGTGCTGAAATCCAGAGGGAGATGAACGCATAAGGTCACCCTTTGCAAAGAGCTGTGACCTCTGATTTTTGTGCCTTGGAGCAGAGACAGCTTCAGGGGACTGCAGGAGGCAGTTCAGCCTCCCATCCAGGCCCTGGTGCTTCCCACGGGTAGAATACAGGAGCTGCTAGCAGGGTCCACCCCTGTCTGGCTTTAGTGAAGCCAGCACTGGATGAAAACTTCTTAACAGGGACAGCCTCACACTCTACAGCGAACAGATAATTCCCTGGCCGCTGCTGTCACTTCTTTTATTCCCAGAGGAGTCTTATGAAAAAGAACGATCATAAACCAACAAAAATGTCCAGCTTAAAGAATAAAAAATACTAAGATAGAAGTAAACAGAGGGGGCTGTGGAACAAGAGCTAACAGTGCCTGCAGACCGTGAGCTAGACATTTTCCGTAAATCTTTTGTCATATCCGCAACAAAACCCTTAGTTGGGGAAACGATTATATCACTTCTGCAAGAGAGGTTTGTGTGCTTGGATCTAATCTCTAGAATCTCAAGAGCTGTGGTCTCCCAGAGGAACCCAGATCTTGGGGTGAAGCAGAAGTGGAGAGACTCAAGTTAATGGAATGGCTTGAAAAGGAATGAGGCCTCCACTAAAGGCACCAGCACTTCACTCCCTGTAGACAGAAGATGAAATCCTCATGTCAGCAACAGGCATCTGGACAGCCAGTGTCACCTTGGGTATCAAGAACGTAAAGCACTTTCACACTCAGTCTCCTACAGATGGTAAGGGATTCATGAGGCGCTGAAGAGGAAACGGGGCTCATGGTGGGAATGCCTAAGGCAAGCACGACGTGCTGGAACGTGGCCTGGCCTGGGCCTACCTCCCCTGCTGTTCGCCCCGTGTGGTTCACTTCCCTCCATTTACCATGGAAGGCCCCTAAGGTGTACCGAATGCCCACTGCATGCCACACTCTGGAACAGGTAATTTACACCCCTCTTGATTTATCTGAGCGATAACCCTATGGAAAGGATTACTATTTTATTAATAATTGTGTAAGCGATGACATTTGAACTTGAATAAGGCACATACTTGCACAGCTATAGAATCCTTGCCTCTCGCTTCAAACCCTATGTCCTTTCATCAGTGAAACAATTTCATTTTCTCTGTCATACCTTTCTCTGGAATGACACATTACCATTGATTACCTTCCTCGTCTTAGAAGGCTCACGGTTTCCATTCCTCATTTTCTCTAATGATTAATTCCCATGTCTGACAAATACTTTAATACTGTTAAAAGAAAGGACAGAATGCTTTCTAATACCAAATGAGTCATTATGCATATGTCAATCTGTGTTCAGATGAGGACAGAAGATATTCTCCTTATTACAAAAGAAAAAAAGCTCTGCCTAAATGTTACAGTAGCAGAAAAATCTGATGCCCAATTGATCGGATATCCAACCTGATATTGATTTAATGTAAGAGTTTGCCCGGATATGTGGTTCTACATTGAACTTTAGATCATTTGTGCAGGGTTTTATCATAAAAATCATTTTCAAACTATTGTAAATACTATATCTCCCTCTACAGAACATTCTACACTAAAAGCTAACAATATCAAAATGTTAAAATTTTATTTTTAAAAAACCCTTTATTCCTTCGACTGTTTCTCAGATTTTTTTTCCTTTCAGTTTTCCCATCCTTTTCCAGTCTAATTTCATTAAAGGGTGACTGGCTGTGATTATTCAATAGAAAGTGCCATGCAAACATTTACAGATTGATTTTTTTTTTTTTGGAAGTGGGACAGACCTAAGACCAGAGGGGTAGTCAGAGTATGGTGGCTCCTCTCTGACTCTGAGGCCCAGAGGACAGGTTTATCTCTCTGTCCTCTCAACCTGCACAGGACTGAGCACAGACTATGGATTATTGTCACACAAGCAATTGTCAGGAAATTCTAAAGTGATGAAGATGTAGGTCAATCTATAGTGTCATTGTCAAAAGATTTTGATTGTTTCTTTTATTAGTTTTAGCAGAATATTTGTTGCATATAAAACCTCATGCAGATGCCTGCTCTAGCATGCAGACGTAAACAGAATTGGTTGACCCGAGGGGGTTCAGATGTTCATCCCAGCCCTTCCACTAATTGCTAGGCAACGGAAAAACAACATGCACAGATGCAAAACACCAGGGACAGGCGCACCCACAGAGCAAGGCTGGAAACATCACATGAAAAGGTTGCCAGGGAAGCATAGAAAACACAACCCAATGGGTAGAAAGTCCTAGAAGAAGCGTGAGCAGAAAACGGCCCCTACAGGAAGTCAACCCACTTGGTATCTCAATAGAGGGTACTCATCTCTGGTTTGTAAGAAAAGCAAACCCTCAGTGAAGCTGGTACCCAGTAACTGTTATGACATGTGTAAGGGCGTCGGGGGAGCAAAACCAGTGGAAAGCCGACTGCACCTGCAGAGAAAGAAGGGTCTGCACAGTGAGTCTCCAAGAAGCACACGGGCTGTCGGCTTTCAGCTAAAGGACAAAGGGCCCTTCTGGCAGAGAAGCACCATGACCCAGTCCAGGCATGGCCAGGGCTTCCTATGGCTGAGTGATGATGATGGGCGTTGAGGAGAAGGCACCAAAATAGCAGATGTGGGAGACACCTTCATTCCTCCCACAGCTATTGATCTGGTGTCTACCAGGTCCTGGGTACACGCAAAAGTCATCAGCCAGACATATCTGCAGATCTTGTTTTCTCTTTGGAAGGATGTAGACATTGCCTGAAAGCTACTTTACTCTCCAGACAGTGAATGGTCAGTAACATTTTAATAGACAAAAGACAAGAACCGACGTCTCCTTTCCAGAGATGAGTCTGGTTTGGTGTGTGTGGGGTGTGCTAGGACGGAGAGAGACTGGTATGAAAATGCCTGACCATGTCACATTTACTTAAGAGAGACATCTGGAGGGTCCAGTCTCAGACAGTGATCAGGGCAGATGTGAGACATAGTTAGGAGTTAGAACCACCAGGACATTCCTCCCTAACAAAGTGAAGTTAGCTCATGTTCTTTCTCCCAGAAAATACTTTTGGATATAGAAAAGAAGGAAGAGATAATGTGGGGAAGGCGGTGGGTGGGATCGCTTCTCCTTAACTGCTCCATTCTCTCTTCTGCTTCCCCTTACACTGGCATATCAGTCCTCAAATAGAAAGGAAAGAGACTCACAGACAGAGTTTTTATGGCTTCCATCCTTGCTGGGCAGCATCTTGACTCCTCTTGACTTCAACTCAATCGCCTTTTTCACTGGAAGAAACAAAACCAAGCCATTAGCAGGTAAGACTTGAAGATCATAAAACAATGTTGTATCCACACAGCATTTCCAGTCATAACTGCTTTCTATCAACCCCTGAAAATGGGAAATGTTCTAAGAGGTGAATGATACCAAGTCAATGAAGTAAAAGAGCTTGTAAATAATTATCGTGAGGCTATCAAGCAGCAAGATCACATCTTACAATACCAGTGTCAGAAGCTAAAAATAATATGTGCTGCCATTGACTTTACACATCCAATCCTATTTACCACTAGGAGTGGCAGATTCCACAAAACATTATCATTCCCCAAAGTGTTCAGGCAGATCACTCACTTGATGTATCTATCCTGACTACAGAGTTGTCTAAGTTTGCTATAATCATGAAAAAATTTAGATAAAAATGCCAGTTGCTCATTCATGTATCCATATATTCATTTAGTCACTTACAGTTTAGCGAATCTGTATGGATGGGGAGCAAGTAGAGGAAAGGCATGCTCTATGTGCTGTAGATAAAGTGCTAGATACCACCAGTCCCTCCAGATACTTTCCAGGCTGTGCAAAAGGCACAGAGCATCCTGGTTTCTAGCATCATCATTCTAAGAGTTAAATATGTTTCTTGATTTACTAGGTCCTGCATTAAACACTTTAAGAAGTTTCATTGTTTTTTTTTTTTTTTGGTCACTTATGGAAAAAAAGGGGGGATGCATCTTGTGATTACAGAATGTAGAATGTTATGATGTTCTAAGCAATCCCACAGTTGGATTTACTAAGTGCCCAGAGGAAACATTTCTGAGGTCCCCATATGAGACTGGACCTACAGCAGCTGCCAGCAGGCAGATCGGCTGCAAATCTTTGTTTACAACATGGTGGGCCCCATGACCTAGGTAAGTTACTTGCCTCTGAGCCTGTGACTCTATGTGTAAATAGGTGTGAGGGTTAGTTTTATGTGTGACCCTGACTGCACCACAAGGTGCTCAGACATTGGGCCACAGGAGATTCTGGGTGTGTCTGTGAGAATGTCACAGATGATATTAACATTTGAATCAGCCGACTGAGGAAAGCAGATGGCTCTCCCCAGTGTGGGTGGGCCTGGTGCAATCAGATGAAGGCCCAAATAGAACAAAAGGCTGACCTGCCCCAGAGGAGGCAAGACTTCCTTCTGCCTGCTGGGCTTTAAATTGCAGCAGCATGTTTTTTTTTTTTTTTTTTTTTTTTTCCTGCCTTCTCACTGGAGCTAAAACACCAGCTTTCCTGGTCTCCAGCTTGCTGACTCACCCCTTGCAGGTCTTCTGTCTTGTCAGCTTCATAATCATGTGAGTCAGTTCCTTATAGTAAATCTGTGTGTGTGTGTGTGTGTGTGTACACATGCATGTAAGGAGATTCATATAGATATGAAATATATACAGGAGACCCCTGAAGCATACAAGGGTTGGGGCACTGACCATCCCCTCAACCACCACACACAGCTGAAAACCTGAGTATATCTTTTGGCTCCCCCAAAAACCTAACTGAAAATAGCCTACTGTTGACCAGATGCCTTACCAATAACATAAACAATTACTTAACATAGAGACTCGTATCTACATATATTTTACGCATTCATGACACACATTTTTCGGATTTTTTTTCTGATATTTTTAGGCTATAAGAGTTGTCTGCAAGTTTTTTTTTAATTGTAACAAATTTCCAAAAAATGCTTCAATATATTCATTGAACAGAATCTGAAGATAAGTGGATCCATGCAGTTTAAACCCACGTTGTTCAAGGGTCAACTGTATAAATAAATATATCTATACACACACACAGACACACACACATACACATGACCAACTGGCTTTGTTTCTCTGGAGAACTCTGACTAAATACAATGCCAGGATGCCAAGACTGTGTAAGGCTGGAGATGATCAATGCACCATCTTTAGTATGGTGTCCTGAGCCCAGCCAGCTCAGTAACCGACTGTGTGTGGCAGTGATTGTTACTCTTTTCAAATCACCAACATTCAGAGGGCTGGGCTTAGGTGGACAATTGCCCTTTGGGTCTGTCTTCCCTCACTGATGTCACTAAGCACCTGCTTCCTCTCTGGACTCCCTGTGCTTGGCCCCTGTGTATTCTGATGCTCCTGGAGACCATGCCTCTCAGGCTCTACCTCTCAGAGTCCCTGATCTCATGTGTTAGCCTCTTTGCAGCAACATTGTACAGTATTTTTCACTTCAGGAAGCATCCTCCATCCTTCCAACAGCCATCTGAGATAGGAATTATGATGCCGCCTGCTCATATCAGGAAGCAAGGCTCACAGGTGCACAGGGAAGACTATGCAAATTTGAACTCAGATCTTCCAGCCCCACACTCCAAACCCTTCCACATGGGCTACTGTCTGGGGGGCATGGAGACAGGAGGGCGGGGCTGCAGGAGCTGGTCCACCTGGAAGGAGGAAGGTGAGATCTGGAAGCAGTGCTGCCAGCTGTGCTTCTGTATCAAGACTTGAACTTGAAATTCCCAGTCTCAGGAGAGGTGAGAAACACGTATCTATTACGTATAAACTGCCAAGTCTAAGATATTTTCCTATAGAAAATATTTGCTATATTTCCTATAGCAATATTTTCCCCAAAAGACAAGCACTTCTCCTGGGTATTTTACAAGGGTAAGATAGAGAAATGAGAGACTGGAAGGAATATATAAACTTTGAGGAGCTCTTCCCAACAGTGTGGCTTAGGAATGAAGAAATAAATCCAACGTGGTTACATGGCTCGAACAAACTGTTGTCATCAGAGCCATGACTGGACCACAGGGATCTTGGCATTGACTCTTGTGGAAGACAAGGAGGTGGGCCACCCAGATCCCCCTCCAAGGAAGGGCTGGCCAGAGGGTTGCTGTTCATCCTCAGCACCTTTCAGAGAAAGCCCAGAGACAGACAGTCACCTCTCCTAGGCTCACAACGCCCAGCTCAGGGCCAACCCCATCCAAAGGGCACTGGTTCATGAACATCCTGTGCTAAGGAACTGTCAGAGAGGGACTTGCTCTGGTGCAACCACGGCACCTAGCATCTTCCTTCTCTTCTCTTCTGCCTCTTCATGTGTGTGTTTTCTCATCCTCATGTCTGTGTTGTAGTTGCAAATAACACAGGAAAGGGAACACGAGATGGGGAATCTGATTCCGCTTCTCCAATTCTCTTGGTGGCACACTCAGATGTCCCCTGCCAGCTCTCCCCAGGATAACGTTTTCATACAAAATGGCAAATGTATTGCCCCCACTTTCTTGGGCTGAAATAACTTTATCTTGAAGTTACTCAGGAGAGAGGAGACGAATGCACAATAAATAACAAACAAGAGAATCAATGGGAAATAATAAAGAGCATAGAACTCAAAGCAAATGTCACTCACTCTAAACAGATAAGACAAACAGAGCTCCATTCACTCAGAACCTAAACTGAAAATTAAAGTAGTCTCTCAGGGACGATCACAGTATGTGAATAGACAGGACCTATCTGAAAGCTGGATAAGCTAATAAATTTCGTATTTTTGCAAACAAGTGTTTGATGCTCTGTAAAGTTACATCTCCGTCAGGGAATATATGTATTTATTTATTATTTTTCAACAAGATGGTGTTATAGTGCTGTAGACTATCTGCTCCCCTGAGTTGTAATTTGTTTCAAGTTACTACGTTCTCTTATAGGACAGCTCCGCTAATCTTGGCAACGTTGTACAAAAAGGGAAGGTGACTTGTGGGTCCTGGGTCCACCAGGTGTCTGGACACTTGTCCCCACATGTCTTTTGGGTTCTCCTCTTTTCTTCCTTCCACACCCTTCCTCCTCCTCTTCCTCCCTCCAACTCCCCTCAGAGCTGAGCAGAGACATTTTCATTTGCAAAGAAACAGGAGAGAGAGAGAGAGAGAGAGAGAAAGAGAGAGAGAGTGAGAAACTAGAGCTGCAGGAATGCAGGAGAAAGATAAGTCACCTACGGCAAATCCCTGAATAGCCTGTTCTTTCTCCTGAATTAAACTATTGAGTCATTCATTCTCAGATCTTGGAATGAATGATAAAAATATTTTGTGATTGATGAAAAAAGATAGCTTTTGTGTCTAATCTCAGACCTGCTAAATCACAGTCTTTGGAGCTGAGCTTGTTTAGCTTTATTTTGTCAGTACAGTTATCTAGTTTTCGTATGAGTTTCTGTTTTGTTTTATTGTGTGGAAGATAACTTCAATGCACGCCAAAGTTAGTCTCACATTCCCTGGTCTCTGTTGGCTAAGGTAATTCCTCAGTAATTCAGATTCAACAATTTCAAATAGATTGTGGTCTTCAGGAGCCAGGGCTGGGGGAACTGGGGAGATGTTGGTCAAAAGATGGACAATTTCAGTTTGATAGAAGGAATAAGTTCAAGAGATCCCTGGTACATCATAGTGACTATAGTTAATAACAATGTATAGTGTACTTCAAAGTTGCTGAGAGTTGACTCTAGGTTTTCTCACCACAAACCAAGAAGTATGTGAGGTTAAAAAAAAAAAGTCCCCAAAAGCAACAAACAAAAACTTGAAATAAATATGATGAATCTCTTTTCTGATAACAACATTTAGGAAGGTAAATTATGGGGGAAATATTTTTAGTTTAAGGGCTGAAAAATCGCAAAACACCACAATAAATACACCTAAGGGATACATTAATTTTGTTGTTTCGTTTGCTTTAGTTTTCCTTTTTTCTTCTACATCAGCTGCCTTCACTATAATCTCTCAGTGGTTAGGTTAAAACACACTTCCTGTAGGTTGTTAGAAAATGTGAGGAAACCGTTACTATATTGGAATTACAGTGGATTCTTATTACTGTTTTTAAAATGGCAATAATGTAAGAAGTGAATATAACTATTTCTACTTGATGCCACTTCTTTCTCTGTCCTCTCTAGCTGGAGCGTCCTGCCCTCCTTTGTAGACCCTGGGAAAGCTCAGCCTGCTCCCCCATCCCTCCCCCTCTGCCCCAGCCCCCACAGCCAGACATCCGCCTTCCTCAAGATCTGCTGAACTTCCAAGACCTCTCTTAGGAAACCAAGTCCTATCTTCTGCTCTTAATACACCTGTACCTTCCTTCACTAGATAATATGACTCAGTGTCTGAAAGAAGCTTTACCTATAAAGGGAGCCCAGATAACCCCAAACAAATAAATAAAATGTAAAATTCTTTCAAACAAATGTAACTTACTGAATATGAGGAGATGCCATTGCAAATCCTCACAAATCACAGAGGAAATTGTTTTGTGTATAGAGACCAACTACTTGCAAATTTGAAGAATTCAGAGTTTGGGAGAAATGGGTGAAAAATATAAATCTTGTGTCTTCGACTTTTTATTAAGTCGCAAATTTACTATAATTTTATCAATGCCTCTTCTAGGCAAAAAGTTTTATTTAAGTAGTGCACCAAAAGAATATTTACTACTATTGGTAGAAATAATATTGAAATCTTTGTAAATCCTTAGAATTGCAAGGGCTCACTATGCAGACAGATAGATAGATAGATAGATGTACACATACACACATATGTGTATAATAATGTATATATAAATGTATAAAATGTAAGTATATAACATATAAGTTTATACATATTTATAAAGTTAATAATATATTACATATTATATATGTATATAATAAGCTCCATATATAACATATAAATGAATCTATTGAGCTCCCACTGTCAGACATACTATTGTTCTCTAATTTGTCTTTCAATTATTTAATCAATAGATTTCTATTAAATTTGAGAAGTAAGCAATCACATTCCATAAGCTACTAATCTTTTACATTTACCTTTTCTTTTTATAGTATCACAGCAAATGGAATTTCCGATTCCATTATATGTATTAACTTACATTTGGGAAAACAGTGTATTTACACTTTTTTGACCAGGCGTGGTGGTTCACATCCGTAATCCCAGCACTTTGGGAGGCTGAGGCAGGGGATCACATGAAGTCAGGAGTTCAACAGCAGCCTGGCCAACATGGCAAAACCCCATCTCTATCACACACAAAAAAAAAAAATTAGCCCCATCCAGGCATGGTGGCTGGCGACTGTAGTCCCAGCTACTTGGGAGGCTGAGGCACAAGAATTGCTTGAACCCCGGAGGTGGAGGTTGCAGTGAGCCAAGATTGTGCCACTGTACTCCAGCCTGGACCACAGAGTGAGACCCTTTAGTTTCTCAAAAAAACAACAAAAAAAGAATTTTTTTAATGGCGCATTGGTTATTTGGAACATTTTTTGTCTAGTTTATGATTGCAAAATAAAAATTAAACTTTTCTTGAATTATCTCAGAGCTTTATCAATTTTTAAGTGAAACATGTTTTGAACACAACACACCTGGAGAAATTTCAATCTATACATTGTTTTTCATACTCTAGGATTCTGTTTTTTCTAGGAGCATTTACACTATAATAAATTATTTTCAAATATTAGAATTTAGAATTGCTTTCAAAATGTTTCATTTATTCATTAATAGATACAATTACATAATCCCCTTCCCCTCCAAATTTTAACATTTCTTCGTTAGATTTTATTGTGTTTTACACTGAGGAAGAGTCATCGAAATTCAGATCACCTTATATTTTAAACACACATTTAATTATTTTTTGCAAATTATTCATCAAAGTACCTGTAGAGTTAAACAACCTAAGACCCATTAAATTTCTAAGTAAGCGCTGAGCCAATTTCCTATTCTCTGCTAATTATTGTTACTGTGTGATTTGCGCTGATACACTGTAAACATCAGTAGGAGCTACGTCTCTGCTGTGGCTGTTTTCCTGAAGGATGGAACCATTTTGCAGCCTAAAACCTGAGCCTCTGTGTCTGCCCTAAAGCTCACCACCTTGAAAACGTGGTTCCATCATGTTTTTCCTCTTCTGCGTGATCATTTTTTCTTTTCTGCATGATTAACCCAATTATAAAAATGTGTTGTTCCGTTTCCCATCTTTAAGACAAAGCAAGCAACCTTTTTTTTTTATTTTTTATTTTTAGTTTTTTGAGACAGAGTCTCACTCTGTCATCCAGGCTGGAGAGCACTGTCGCAATCTGGACTCACTGCAACCTCCACCTCCTGGGTTCAAGTGATTCTCCTGCCTCAGCCTCCTGAGTAGCTGAGATTACAGGCACCCGCCACCACACTCAGCTAATTTTTGTATTTTTAGTAGAGACAGGGTTTCACCATGTTGGCCAAACTGGTCTCAAACTCGTGGCCTCAAGTGATCCTCCCGCCTTGGCCTCCAAAAGTGCTGGGATTACAGGCATGAGCCACAGCGCCCAACCTGCAAACAGCTTTTTAAAAGGCACACGGCCTGCAGACAGACAGGAATCTTTCCCTCCACATTCCTGTGCAGCTGCTGCAGCCCCTACTCCCTGTGGACATGAGGAAGGAAACCCCTCAGATGAATGGTTCTCTTTGCATCTCTTCCCATTCCCTCTTAAATCTCATCAGCTGTAATTTCTCTGTTGCTAAATCTTTTGGTCGAATGTCCATCCTCCTGTTCACTCTGAAACAATCAGCCACTTCCTCCTCAAAGCACTTTCTGCCCATTGCTTCCAGAACTCCACCCTGTTTGGGTTCCTTCTAATTCACTGGCCGCTCCTTGTTCACAGGGATGGGTGTTGCCTATGGTGTTGCCTATGGTACTTTACTATTTATTGCCATATTGTTGCTGTAAAGTGGTCCTGATCCACACCCCAAGAGAAGGTTCTTGAATCCCATGCAAAAAAGAATTCAGAATGAGTCCACAGACTAAAATGAAAGCAAGTGTATTAAGAAAATAGAGGAATAAAAGAAGGGCTACTCCATAGACAGAACAGTCCTGAGGGCCGCTGGTTGCCCATTTTTATGGTTATTTCTTGATGATATGCTAAACAAGGGGTGGATTATTCATGCCTCCCCATCTTAGACCATATAGGGTAACTTTGTGATGCTGCATTTGTAAACTGTAAAGTGTCATGGCACTGATGTGAGTGCAGCAGTGAGGACGGCCAGAGTCACTCTCGTTACCATCTTGGTTTCAGTAGATTTGGGCCGGCTTCTTTACTGCAACCTGTTTCATCAGCAAGGTCTTTATGGCCTGTATCTTGTGCTCACCTCCTCTCTCACCCTATGACTAAGAATTCCTGAATCTCCTGGGAATGCAGCCCAGCAGGTCTCAGCCTTACTTTACCCAGCCCCTATTCAAGATGCAGTTGCTCTGGTTCAAACCCCTCTTGACAATATGAGTCAACTTTCCATGTAATTCTGTTGGTCATGCATCCAATGGAAGCATGGCAGTCATCTAATAAAACATTACCATCATTGGAATTATCAAGAAGAGTAATAGTTTTTAAAAATATTTTGTATATGGTACTAAAATGCTGGAGTACATTCTATTTAATTCCACCAAAATAAGATTTATGCTACTGCTACAATCATTCACAAAAAAATAAAAAATTGAAGTACAAAGAACTAAAGGTCACAAAGCCTGAAATGGTAGAAGCAGGGTTTGCTCTGGTGAAGTCTGATACTAGAACCTGCTGGCTTTACCATACATAACTCAACAGTCTGCTTCAGAAATTATACCCCTTACTTTAACCACACCTTACACTTAAAATTTTTATTTTCGTTGATAATTATTACATTTTTTCATTGATAATTATTACATTTCAAAATTATATTAGTAAACATACCTTTCTATTGTGCTAATTTTTTTAAATGCAGATTTTGATTAATCAACTCTTTAAACGTTTATCTCAGAAGTATTTTAATGAACTTGTATGTTAGTTGTTTAAATATGATTAAACATCTATTAATGTTAGTCCTATTATAAGAAAAGATATACACTGAGTCACACAGTATTAATTTTCTTTTTCTTTTCCAGGAAATGCTTTATCATTTATTGTAACAGTGAAATATTCATGAAGATATTGTTGTAGGACTTTCTCCTTAGTTCAGCTAAAAACAGGGTCCTTGTCACATGGCCATGAAAGATTAGGTTCACAGGTTATTGCAGAATATTTGGGAAAATTTTTAAATAATCAAGAAGAAAAAAGGAACTGTGCAAACCCATCACCATAGACAACCACTGTTAGAACGTTTATGTATTTATTATTAATGCTATGTGCATTGTATATATAAGTTGATAGGTGGAGACACTCACATAATATTGACAGAATAAAAATAAAGTTGTTAATATTTATTATTCTGCCTTTATGACCTCTTTGAATGGTTTTCCTAAGATATTTTAATAGATTATTCATAATGTATTTAATTCCTTTATCATTAGAAATTAGTTTTTCTCATTTATTACAATTGTACATTACACCAATCACCTATCAAATTCTGGTTAGTTTCCAAGAATAATTTGCTAGAATTAGAATTCTTTAGTCAAGGCTGTTAATCTGCTAGGCTAAACTGATTTCTAGAACTATAGTACCAGTTTACTTCATCTGATGTAAATAAGAATATCTTCACTAAAGCCTCTTTGCCCACATTGTTTTAGTACATAAAAGAAAATGTTCAGTAATTTGGTAGTTGAAAAATGCTATCTTATTTTTATTTACATTTAAAATAATGCTCTATTGGATCATTCTTTGGGATAAATCTATTATTGTCTCATGGTCTGTACATTACATTATGAGAAGCTAGTTGTTAGTACAGTAACTCTTTCTTTTTTTAAAGTCTGGAAATAGTTGTCTTCACAAGGTTATTTTGACTGCAGCTCCCATTGTTAGCTTACAGATATTCAAGCATTCCTGCATTTTTTTTTATTGGATTTTTGATGTCCTTGAATAGGGACCTTTGAGAAAAACTGACAACCAAGTTTTAGGAACTAGATTATCAAATTTTATTTCTACCCTTAAATCAGTCAATGTCCTTTCCTTGGTCAGGAAAATCATCCTCTGAAAGCCCGTTGTTATAAGTCATCTTTTGCACCAGGAAAGACAGAGGTACTTACTTACTATACTTGACAATGTGAACCATTTGTATTGTTGATATTCCTGATTGGTTATCAGAATCTTTTAATTTAATGTCGCTTAATAGCACCACTAAATTAAAAGATAAATGTCTCATATATGAAGTTATATTATTACATGAATCATTGTGTCAAGGTAGTATGGAGGATTAGTGTGTGTGAGAATGTCCACAAAACCTTGATGACTGAACTCTTCACTAATGTAAAGGTTAATTAGCATAAGATGCTTTACTGGAAGAAAGGCAATTAACTATTCATCTCATGTTTCCTTAGCAAATCAGGGACCCCATTTAAATCACGTGTTTCCCTGTGATTTAAGTTTTCAGACATAAGCATATTCAGGATTTAACTTGGAACCAGTTAGAATTTAAAGATTATTTTACTCAGTCTTGTAGCGATCTATTGGTTTACACCATCGGAGCCAATTTAAGCCTTTTCCCTCCAAACAGAGGGAGAATAGAAGGAGCCAAAAGATAAGAGAGGGCAAAGGCGGAGGCAGAACAAGGGGTGAGACAACGCGCTCAGAAACAACATTCTTCCTGCACTCTACGTATTGAGATGTAGAAAACCCTCCTGAGGTGGAAAACAGGTATCTCAGATGATTCACAAATTCCAAGAAAGGTTTTGTGTCCTTTTCTATTAACTCATTCTTCTTTTCTATACTTCATTGCATTAAAGTCTTTGCCACTATAATTTCCCAAATTTCCTACTGGGATTATCAAAAGCCTTGCAAGGTGAACAACGTTTTTACAAAAATCCCAGTTTCAGCAGAAAGGCCACTGCCCTAGAGGCCCAGATAGCTGAGCTCCAATCTCACCCCTGAAATGTTCTGAAATCCGGAGCCACAGCCTCGGATTTTTTCATCTGTTAAAGGAAGGGCTTGAATTATTTTAACTACCCTAAAAGTCTAGTTTCTCATTCTTTTTCCAGGCAGATAATGCAGAATCTCAAGAAAACTGGGTAGTATTTAATTCAGAACAAAGTTCCCATTTTCCCTGGACCATTCATTACAATGCAGACTTTGGGAAAATTAACTTCAGTGACTCCTTTTGATATGTAAGGGCAATAACACATCTCTTGCAAGAGTGTTGTGATGAACGAAGAAGATGCTCTATGCACAGAGGAAAGTGCACTCTGGGTAGGGCGGTCAGATGAGTCTGGGGAACTCCAGTGGTGTCATTCACATAGAACACACTGTAGCCCCCGTATCAGGCACATATTACGTACAAATGTATACTGGCTGCTTTCCATTCCTCCTGTGTGGAAGGCATTTCCAGTTCTATGTGTGTCCAACTTTTGGATCTTTAATAGGAAAAATCTCCCTCACAGTGGGGATTTTGAAGTTAGTTGTAAGAAAGACTTAATCATTGTTCTGGAACTCATTAGAGATGTCACCTTGGCAGGTTAAAAATGCCTGTAAATCCCAGATTCCTCGTGTGTTTAATAAAGATGATCACCACCTGCCCCTCAGAGCTGTTGTGAAGATTATATGACATGGCAAATAGAAGCACCTAGTGCAATGTCTAACCCATGTAGTTACACAAAGTGCATGGAAAATACTTTCCAGAAAATGAAGAACTTTCCAAGTCTTTGTTACATTCAGCGTGGAATGTTAGTGCAACTCTTTATTCAGCTTTTCCCCTTAAACTTCACCACACACAGGAAGCTGGGGATGAAACTGTCCACTCCCCGAGTAAGATGTCCATGGAGTTGGAAACGTGCCACATCATCTTCACTTCCAATGGAGGAATTGGCACATCTTACCATTTAATCAATCAGTGGAGCTTATAGAAGCAAAAAGAAAGGGGAGACAGAGGAGAAGCTACTGGAACATGACTTTGGCAACTCCTGGTACTGCTTCTGTCTTTTCTATCCGTGGGAATAATAAAAGCTGTCCAAGCACAACAACCTCACTGTAAACTATTTCCTTTAAGCACTTCAATAGAATACATGTGTCCTTTCAGATCTGTGAACAACACATTCAACAATAACCACTTCCTTTTTGCTGAAATAGACCGTTTGTTGTCTCAACACTGGGGGCTAACCTTCCTAAACAGGGGTAACACTTCACAGTAGGAGAAACCTCACAGTATTGGTGGTCAAAGTCTTTATTCTTTCACACACACACACGACACACACCAGCACATTTCTCCTTAATGACCCATGGGGAAGCTTGAATGATACCTGGTTCCAGGCATGTACACTAAGCCCTGGGAGATTCATTTCACAGAGCAAAGTTGTAGCACCTTCAGATGCTGACATGATTCAAAACAGCTTCAGGAGATGTGAACATCTAACGGTTGAGACTTTTTTTTTTGAGAGTCTCACTCTGTTGCCTAGGTTGGAGTGCAATAGTGTGATCTCGGCTCACTGCAACCTCTGCTTCCTGAGTTCAAGCGATTCTCCTGCCTCAGCCTCCCAAGTAGCTGGGATTACAGGCACCCACCACTACACCCGGCTAATTTTTTTTGTTGTTGTTGTATTTTTAGTAGAGACGGGGTTTCACCATGTTAGTCAGGCTGGTCTCAAACTCCTGACCTCGGGTGATCCGCATGCCTCAGCCTACCAAAGTGCTGGGATTACAGGTGTGAGCCACCATGCCCGGCCAATTGTGACTTTTGAATAATGGGAAGATCAGTTTGTCCTGAAACACCATTTTTTTTTTTTTTCTCTAGCCTCTGCATGATTTTCAAATGAATGCAATTTTATTTGTGAAACTCCTAAATCCAATCAGTTTTTTTTTTCCTTTTATAAGCAGCAATGCCCCTCAAGGATCTGAGATGAGTGGCCACATACTCGGGTGTGTAACTGAGTGTGTGTGGCTGTGGATTTTTAGTAGCAAGGGCAGATGAAACTGAATCATCAACATCTCTAGCCCAGCTTTTTAGGATCAGTCCCATGGGATGATTCCTCAGGAATACACCACAAAACATCAAACAGTTACCTGGCACATATGGGACTGAGTCCATTAGTTTAACATTGGTCACTAAGATAACAAGGTAACTTACGGCATTCTAGTGCATAGTACAAAGAGAAACATGTTCTTAGGATTTTTAAATTATTAAATTCCAATGGTATTTCAGGTTCAAACTTATTTTCTCGTTTCTCACTCCTACCTTAATTATTCTTATTTTGCAAATACCTTTATTTTGCTGTTTTCCTCCTCATGCTTTTGGAAGAGCTTCTTTGATTTCATTAAATAACATATTAAATCAAAGTTAATAGGGTGAAAAATAAAGGAACAGAATTGTAAATTCTTTACATGAGGATAATACAATTTCTCTCTGAATGGTCAAACTTCATCATAAGAAAATTTTTGAGAAATTAATTACAGGGAGTTTTCTGAGAGGTGCTGTATGAAGAAAATAGCAGAGAATTAAGTGCCTGTTAAGTAGCTGACTGTCCACAGTGGGAAGTACTGATGCATCTACATGCCACAGGTGCACCCAACACCGTCCTCATCCCTCACCTCCTGCTGTCCCCAAGCCCCCCACAAGCCAGTACACATGGGTGGAGTTGGCACAGGTTGTACAAGTAGAGATGTGTCAGAAGCATAAGGAAAGGGCCGGGCACGGTGGCTCACGCCTGTAATCTCAGCACTTTGGCAGGCCGAGGCAGGTGGATCACTTGAGGTCAGGAATTTGAGACTAAGAATGCAAAAATTAGCTGGGCATGGTGGCTGGTGCCTGCAGGCCCAGCTACTCAGGAGGTTGAGGCAGGAGAATTGCTTGACCCAGGAGGCAGAGTCTGCAGTGGGTTGAGATCACACCACTGCACTCCAGCCTGGGCGACAGAGTGAGACTCCATCTCAAATAAATAAATAAATAGATATAGTAGCCTTGAGCTTTCATAAAATCTAAGATGAAGTTGAGGGTCACTTTAGAAATTTGAAAGCACAGTAGCTAAGAAACCAACATATTGATTAAACTCCTAATCTTGAATAAATATTAAAAAGTACTTGCCCCAACCTCAGACAGATCTGAAACCATTCTCTCCTGAAGAGCAGTGGCTCTCTTACCTTTGAGTTTTTCTCTGATCTATAACCCTTCTTCCCTCTTGTCGATATCTCCAAAATATTGCCATTAATAACTCACCTTAAAAAGGACCCTAGTGGGAAAAGTCCCCATAAGTAAAACAGTTCAGTTCAGGCATGAAATGTGTATATTCCGCACGGTGTTCGGTAAATTGCCCTAGGATCACTTTTTCTGGATTCTGGATTACAAGCGAAAACTCTTGTCATTAGGTGTTCTAACATGAGCGTTAATGCTAATCATTAGCAGAATGCACCTGCACTTCTGCTGTGTAACAAGGAACGGTGCTGGTCTTTAGGATAAATATGTGTGAGATTCCCCGATTTCAGGGATGAACTAGCTGCTTTTTCATGGAACACCATTTTTACTTGAGAGACTAGCAAACTATTGTGAGTGTGCCAGTTTTTATTGCCACATAAACTACTGCCAACTTAAGAGCTTAAAGGAGCATTTTATCATTTCCCAATTCTGCAGGTGAAGCTCAGCTTGGCCTTCTGACCTGGGTCTAACACTGAAGGAACTAGTGCAGCTGCTTTCTTCTCTTACAGTCCTAAGGAAGAATCCTTTCTGATGTTCAATCAGGTTATTGGTGAAGTCCAGTTCCGTGGTTCTAGGACTGAGGTTCCCATCTTCTTGCTGGCTAATGAAGGGGCCACTCCGGGCACTCAGGGAAGCTTGTGGCCATGAACCCTTCCCTGCCTTGTGACCCCTCCATCAACAAGGCAATGGGGACTCTCCCAATTCAAATCATCCTCACACTCAAAACCTCTTCTCAGGAAAAAGCCCCTTTTAAGGGCTCATTTGATTAGGTCAGGGCCACTGAGCACCAACTCCCTTTCTTAAAGTCAATTGAACCATAAGCTAATCACAGGACGGAGAACACATCATATTCACTCAAGGAGGGTGCATTATCCAAGTGCATAGATCATTGGAAACTACCTTAGGATCCTGTGTATCCTCTTCAGATATTCAGAAATTCATAGCTGGGCATTTAGTCATATTTACTTAAAAATGAACAGTCAGCTATTGTTACCTAAACAATTATTAGATAGACTTTTTGCCAATGATGAAATTTGGGTTTTCAAGAAAATATTAGAATTTTAGACAAGTAGTATCGTATCTGTCTTTGTAACTTCCCAATACTTAAAGACTTTTTTTGGTAAGAGCAGGGTGATATTAACACATGTGGTTTTTTAGTTATTGCACAATATCTGACTTATTTTTAGATATAGACACTAACATTTGAAAGAGATGCATAAAGTGAACCCATGATTTCAAAATGACCCAACATACTGCCACCAAATCACGGATGAGTAAAAAATTCATTCAAAATGCAAAATAGACCAACACATTTTACTATATTAAAGTGCAATAAGCTTACTTATATGGATCCAGATTCCACTTTGCAGCTAACTTTTAAGAAATAGCCGTTTGTTAAGTTTAATGTTGTGTGAAAGAAAAATATCCACTATTATCTAAGAGGGATATTAAAATATGCCTCTTTCTCAACTTTCTACCTGTGTAAACTCAGATTTTGTTCACTGACTTCAACCAGAATAACAGAGCACAGCACATTAAATATGAAAGCAGATATGAGAAACCAGCCTCTTTCACCATGCCAGATGTTAAAAAGTTTTGCAAAAATAGAAAAAAATGCTAACTCTTTTACTACTTTTATTTTGGTTTTTGTTTGGTCAAATATACTTATTTTCATAAATATATATGTTAATTTCTAAAGGAGTATTGTCATTTTTAAATGAAGTGATAAACATTTAAAATTTTCTGTCAATGTAATTCTGAATATATTAAGTATTGGTAGCTATATAACCTTTAAAAAATGAAGTTATTTGGGATTTTCAACAATTTTAAAAAGGGTCCTAAGCCTGAACTATCTGAGCACCCTTCCTCTGGGCTGGGAGAGGAATTAGGGAGGGGGAATGAGAATTGGCCTCTGGGTCACTCTCCGTATGCAGGAAGGACATTTACCCTGGGCTCAACCACGAGAATTCAGGGAGTCCATGAAATTAAATAGGAAAAGAAATGCATTTTTATTTACACTGCCTTCTAAGTGAAAATTAGTATTTTCTTCTGTTATGAGTGTAAGCAAAAAGCCATAAGAATACCAGCAGTACTTTGCCATCGGCAGAAATTGCAGGTATTTTCTTATCACATTCATAGTGATGGCAGATACCAGAAGCTTTAATTTAAAAATTCAGACTATTGTCGCTATTAGATCTGCCATGGTAAAGAAGCATATGCCCCACTATGTACAAATTCTTTTTAAAATATGTTGATGACTATTTCAATGCAACTAGCTTTGTTTGGTATCCTAATATTTTATACAGCTACAAATGTTATTCTGGGAAGAGGCCCATTAACCTCTCCAGATGACTAGAGGAGTGAGGCAGGAGGTTAAGGGCCCTCAGCATAGCGGTTTGGAAGGTGAGTTTTCAGCAAAGGAGGCAGAGACAGCAGCTAGATAGGAAAGGGACTAAAGGAGGGAGATGTGTCCTGAAGGCAAGGAGGTAGGTTCAAGAAAATGAAAGTGAAAAGAGATTAGTGTTGCTAGGAAGGCCCTCAAGGTGTGGGTTGAGGGGTAACCAATGAGTTTGGCAGCTCCAGGGCCATGAGACCTGGACAAGTGCTATTTCCGTCACAGGGCAGAACAAAGATATCCCTGAATGGACAGGGAAACAATGAGAAAGAGCCTGGATGACCAGGATAGACATCACTTGAATATTTTTATTTTTTAAAAGGAAGCAGAGATTTGGGACCATAGCTGAAGGCGACTGTGGGGCCAAGGGAGAAATACTGGTGCTGATTTTGTGGGTGATGTGAATGTGTACGTGTGTGTGTTTGTATCCCTCCCATGAGCTGCTTGTATTAAGTAGAAATGGTTGAGGAGGGAGGAAGGCTGATGGCTTAGGAGAGAGAAGGTTTCAGGGAAGGAGTGATGTCCAAGCAACAGGATGGAGTGAGCAGTGGAGGACCCAGCCTCAGATGTGGTGGGGGCAGCCACTGCTGCAATGAGAGAGTAGGCAGAGGGCCACATACCCACTGCTGTGTTGTTAGTGAGGGCAGAGTGGGAGGACTTGGGAACACTTGAAAACCATTGATCTAGGAATCTTTCAAGGACTGTGACTCAGTATCTCAACCCACGTATTCCACTTGCAGTAGATAAAAATACACCTACCATTATTAAACACGTCCTTGAAAAGATGGAGCCTACTCCTTCTCTCTTTGATAGTGGGCTGGACTTAGTGATTCACAAGCAATGAATAGAAAAAACAGTGGAAGTAGTTGTGTGTGACTGCGACCAGGTCATTGCAAGTTCCTGCTGGCTGTGTCTCTCTTGAAGAATTGTGCAGCTCTCAGGAAGTCAACAGCCATGCCATCAGGGTACTCAAGCAGCCACTGGGAATGCCACCTAGTAAGGGACTTGAGGTCCCATGCCAACAGCCACGCAGGCACCGAGGCGTCCTGCCAATCTCCACATGAACGAGCTCTTGGAACTCAGCCTCCGTTGCCTGCAGCCCCAGTCGGCATTGACTGTAAACCCATGAGAGGCTGGGAAAGAACAGCCCAGCTAGGCTGCACATCGTCTCCCTTAAAAAATATGTGAGCTCAGACACCTTTGTTGATTAGGCCAATAATGATTAGGGTAATTTATTTGTAGCAATAGAACTAATCCACCACTGTCTTTCAGGCTGTAATATAAGTCTCTATAATTAGAAAGGATGGAATGAGATTGGTGACAAGGACAGGGGTCAGCAGGTATTGAATGTGTAGAGCCAGATGGGATGCTTTAAACCAGAGATGACAGGCCAACTTTGAACACCTTTATTCTCTTGCATAATTTGGGTCCAGTGTTTCTGAATCTTCATGTTTTCAGGAGAAGTAGGAAATCTGGATATTCATGTGAAGTTCCCTGTGTTAGGAGTGTAGGCTAATCAGTCCTTTTTTATGTTACATCATATGGGTGACATCAGTCTGTGGTTCTGGTTTGTGAGTGGTACGAGGTGTATATTTACCTACGGCCCTTGAATACCAGAGGGAACTTGCCCGTTCATTTCTCGTTCCTGAGCCTTATTCCTTAGCGTGCCCTCTGATGGAAATCAGTGGTGCAAATATCTAATGTTTTAATAATCAGTTTGGGTCACTGTCAAGCAATGTCTCCCTTCCCAAAGATAGATTTCCTGTCCTGTTAAAAAAACCTTAGAAAGTCTCTGTTTATCAGCATACACAGATAACCTAACGATCAATGACTAAACTCTGAAGAATTACATTTATGAATGTACATACCATCAGTAAACACTGTGAACACAAACCCTCAATATTTGCATTTATTTTCTCTTAGTTACTAATGGTAGCTATCCTTTTTTCTCTATATAAAAAGATAATGGCATTTAATGTTACCCAACTTATTATTATCCCATAATACCAATTATTTATGATATTAAACATGGTTAAAAAGTGTTTCATTTTAAAACCATACTTAGAGCAATGTGAGTGTTTAATTTTAAATTGTGTTTATTTTCATAGTTGCTTTTGACAATTATCACAAGTGGAAAGCTAACCTCTGGAAAGTAATTCTACATACACATACCTTTGAGGCAGTCAGCTCATCTGCAGACCCTCCCGCCTGAACTGCGGCACTGCAGTTCCCAAAAATACACCAACAGAGGGTGCCAGAGAGCTGGCAGCCCCGCCCAGGTACCAAGTGGATACCTCTGCTCAGATGGGCTTTTCTTGTCTAACATTCTAACGTGAGGGTGATCAACGTGTGCATTAAAAATTAATAAAGAGTAAGAAGCTAGAGCTCTCATGCACTGCTGGTGTGAATGTAAAATGAGGCAGCTGTTGGTGAAAAAACAGTATGGAAGTTGCTCAAAAAAATACTAATAAAAATGAGCATATGATACTGCAATTCCACTTTTGGGTACACACCTGAAATAATGGAAAGCTGGAATTCAAATAGATATTTTTACACTCAAGTTTAAAACAGCGTTATTTACAATAACCAAGGAGGGGCAGAAAGAGTGTCCCTAAACACATGAATGGATAAAGATACTGTGATCTGACCATACAATCGGTTATAATTTAGTCTTAAAAAGGAAGGAAACCCAGATGTATGCCACAGATGGGTGAGCCTTAGGGCATTGTGCTAGGTAAAATATGCCTGTTAAAAAAGGACAAATACTGTATGATTTCATTGATAATGAGATACTTAGAGTAGTCAAATTCATAAAGCGGGGGGGAGGAGGGGGTATGGGTAATGAGAGTTTAATGGGTGCAGACTTTCAGTTCTATGAGATGAAAAGAGTTCTGGAAATGGATGGTGGTGGTGGCCACACAGCAATGTGACTGTATTCAATGCCCCTGAATTGTACATCTGATAGGGTTTCGCTATGATAGTGTCTGCACCCAAATCTCATCTTGAATTGTAGCTCCCATAATTCCCACGTGCTATGGGAGGGACCCAGTGGGAGATAATTGAATCATGGGTGCTGTTGCCCCCATACTGTTCTCATGGTAGTGAATAAGTCTCACGTGATCTGATGGTTTTATAAGGGGAAACCCTTTTCTCTTGGTTCTTATTCTCTCTTTGCCGCCACCATGTAAGACATCCCTTTGCTCTTCCTTCATCTTCCACCATGATTGTGAGGCCTCCCAGCCATGTGGAACTGTGAGTCCATTAAACCTCTTTCCTTTATAAATTACCCAGTCTTGGGTATGTCTTTATCAGCAGGATGAAAACAAACTAATACAACATCTAAACATTGTTAAGATGGTAAATTCTGTGTTAGGTTTATCGTAATGGAGTAACAAATAATAAGTAAAATAATAAAACTTAGCATTTTCCTTTCAAAATAAATATAAAATAGGTTTGCCCATGTTCCAAGAGCCTTTCAGTGGTGTGACTGACTTGCACATTAACCACAGAAAAAGGGCATCTGTGGTAGAGACCACCAGCCTGGAGCAGTGGTGCGGGGAGCACAGCTGAAACGGAAGGAGAAAATAGAAAGAGTGCTCTTGTAATCTTGTAAATGGTGCAAGTTAAAATGGTGGGCATGGTCTGTCTTTAGTTATGGAGCTGAACCATTAATACATCTCAAATCTCAAATATGATGTTTATTCTGTACATTGACTGATAATGCCCCCTTAATATTTCTAACATTAGTTCTTTTATTGAAGTAGATTCATGGGCTAAGGCACGGATACTTGCATACACGTGGTTTTCAATCTATCACCTACTGCATTTTAAATCAATAATCACAAAATAATGCAAATGAGTGCTGTTCAAATATCAGTAGGGCTGAGGTGGTAGAGTGTGATGCCATTGTCCTCTGCGGGGAGTCCTGCCAAACCAAGCAGCAAAACCTCTAATCCAAAGTCTGGCCGTAATTCTCCATGTGATCTGAGCATGTCAGCCAGGGAAATGAAGGTTTAGAGCTAAAGTAGACAACTTTCAGAAAACTCACTTGTGGAATATTTAACTAACTCGTTCATGACAAGACTTATTGCCACGCAGTAAGCAACGCTGTCTTAAAAAGACCTCAGGTTAGTAAGGCACACTCTTCCCTGCCTTTTTAATGACTGAGGGCTTACTACAGGAAGTGTTCACCTCCTGGCACAGGGCTCGTGCAGGGCAGATGCTGTCTGAGGGTGGGCTTCGGAGTGAGACTTTGCCAATCTAGCTCTGCCACCACTCACTCGCCTTGGGCTCAGTTGTCCTCAGTCAGTTCTTAGGCATAGCTCTCTGCATGTTAAAAGAGGGATATAACATCTGCCAGTGGAGGAAATACCTTTCAAGTACTTGGACATAGAGGCAATATGTATCCCCAGCAAGACAGACTGTGGAACCTGCCCAAGAGGAATCGAAGTGGGCCTTGACAATGTCCAGAAGGTATCGGGACAGTAAGACTTCATGACAACCTGCTGGAAGTCATTAGCGGATCTCAGTGTGGAAAGATGGTGAACTCAACTTAGAGGAAGTGGTGGGAGCTACCAGGAAGTGTTTAAAGATGAAACATGCCTCTTCTCCTAAGTCCCTATCACTTCCACCAAAGCTCAGAGGATTTTAAAAGTTCTCACCACAAAGACATAATTATTTCAGGTGATAGATACCCTGATGACCATGATTTCATCACTCTACAGCATATTGTATAAACAAGGCACCTTGCTTATTCCATGTATTGAAGCATGTATCAAAACATCACATTGTACTCTCCAAATCTACAGAATTATTATTTGCCAATTCAAAGTAAAACAAAACAAAACAAAAAACGAAAACAGAAGAATGGATACATAATAATGTTTCAAAAAGTCCAGAGGAGAAAAAGCTTTGGTCGAAGGGCTGCAAGTGTTTCCACAGGTCCTCTACCTTAAGGCTGTGATTCTCCCCTCACCCCAAAGAACTTTCCCATTTGCAAATGTAAACTACTTACAAGGAGACAATATGATCATCCTGAAGGCTTCAAGTCCTTCCATTCCCCAAAATCATGTCTCCATCAGGTGGGCAGAGAATGAGGCTTCCAGTTTGATTCCCCATATGGTTAAATTTGAGATGAGAAAATACTTTGAGCACATGGAGCCCCTTGGATGCACCATCCCTGACTCAGCCATTCCTTCATGTAGATAAATGAACACACTGATGCATTCTTCTCAGGCTCCCAAAAAAATTTAAGGAGCGATTTTCTTTTTTCTTTTTTTGTCCTGTGTCTGATCACCACTGAGCAGGGGTGGAGCAAACCTCTAGGTTTGCAGAGCAAAGAATGCTATCTAAGAAGGCTCTCAAGAGATCCATTATCCCTTAATTGACTGATGCTGATCTGGCCCCAGGTTACTGGTAGGGGTCACAGCGAGGAGAGGAACGTGCTACCGCCAATGAACGGCTTTGCACACTGTATGGTTTCAGTGCCTACATGTGCACCTCTCACTTACATCATCCTCTAAAAAGCTTACATTTCTTCTAAGAGATTGACCTTCACCAGCATTTACTAACCTCACCAAAAGGCATCTTGTTTATTCCATTAAACAGACCTAGAAACTTATTCACAGTTCTATGCAGATAGGACCAGAGTTATGTCACTCATAGGTGATACCTTTAACCTAATATTTTGACATGTTCAAAAACAACCCCATTCATGTTATTCCAGATATTAGGAAATTATGCTAGAGGTGATAATAGAGAGTGCTTTTAGCCACTGTAATAGGTAGACAAATTTACTGCTTCAAAGTGCCATTTCTTGCCAAAGGTTGCTTTTGTAAAAAGTCTTTTAGTGGGGAAAATTTATTTCAAACATATACAAAATTACAGATAAAAGTGAATTGAAACTGCACATACCCATCACTCAGCTGTAATAATTATCACAGCTATTTTTCCTATATCTTTATACACTTTCTTCCCAATCAAGTTTATTTTCAAGCATACCCAAGAACATAAATCTATATATCAATGAATATTTCAGTATGTCTCTAAACGCTTCCATCATTCTAAAGTAAAACCTCTTACCCATTAAGCAGTTTCTCCACATTCCCACTGTCCTCCTTCTACCTGGCGACCATTGACGTGCATTCTACATTGACCAGCATTTATGGACATACAGATGTATCTCCACAAATAGAGTGTCTCTGAATGCCTTTCTTGAAAGAAAGAGATAGAGGAATAGTCCATTTTAGTGGAAATTCAGGCTAATATAGGGAGAAATGTTGCTTGTCTTGGTAAGAGTTTGGAATTCTTTACCTGGCATATTCATGATAATGACTACCAGTTTTAACCCCTTCAGTGGAATCCGAAACTTGCCCTGCCACTGCTGGACAATTCATGGATAAGTGCTTGACCCAGTGCAGCCAATATGGCTGGGTTGATTTGATTCCTGCCCTTAAGAATCTAAAATAGGTTTACGAAAGTGATATGAACTTTAGCAACCAAGGCTAAAATGGAAGAGATGCACTGAAAGAAGATAGGAATTAGACTTGGTACTGGGAGGCAAGCAACAATTGAGTAAACAAAGTGTAAATGGGTCAAAGGCTTAGAGCACAGAATTTACAGGTACAGAGACTAACATGATGAGCAATAGCAATATTAATGATAATAGCATTAAGTGCTTATGTTTTGGACATGTGATGTTTCATTTACCCCTCACCACACATGTGTGAGTTTCCATCATTATCACTGCTTTATAAATGAGGAAACTAAAGCTTAGAGCAGTTGAATAATTTGACCTTAGTGGTTTCAGACCTGAGGCTTGAAACCATGCGATGGACTCCAAACCCTGGGCTCTTACTGAACTCAGCAGGTATTTAAAGAACGGCAGCATCATGAGAAGGGCAGAATGCATGGTCTCCACATTTTTTAGACAAAAAAAAATGCTCCATTCCTACGACCAAAGAGCCTAATAAAATGGATGCCACCAGGGAAAGGAGGGCCTTGGAGGAGAGGGCTCCTAGCGGAAGCCGCCGGCAAGCCCTGAGTTCAGGTCACTTGTGGTGGTTGCCTTGGGAACAGAGTCTTCCAGAGAGGACTCACTCTATCAATTTAGCAACTTCGCCGGAGGCCACCCTGCAGGGCAAATACTTGATAGGAAGCTGCCGTCTTTAGAAAGGCTTAAAATCTTTCCGCTAAAAATAATCTTGAGCAAGTCATTTAACCTGTGTGGATCACAGCCTCACCACAGTAAACCAACGAGATTTTATTTCCAAGGTCTTTTTCTAGCTGTACCCTTCAATGAAATTAATAATGAACCAAGACATACGGGAAGGACTCATTCCTTAGGAATAGTAATTTAACTACAAAAACATAAAGAACCATAAGCTCAATAGCGATAAGAGGAAAATACTTGCTGAGACTCTATAATTTCTTAGCACATTCTACTAAACACCCTGACTTTATGACCAGGCAACGCACCATGAAAGCTGCGTTTCAGCAACGCTTGCCTTTAAGACCTTTGTTGTTTGTTTGTTTGTTTGAACAGAGTTCAATCCTAAATTGATTTTTTTAAGACAGAAAAAAGAAAAGATAAAAATGTCCCAGATGAACTGAACCTTCAAGAGTAACACCTGATAAACCGAATGCTTAATTATTAAGCTGAAACGTCCATCCCACTGAGTGATTCCATTTCACCTGACCTCATTTCAGGTATTTATCAAGTGATTCAAGATTATTTTGGAATTGGTTTTAAAAGACATCTATCTATCTATCCATCCATCATCTATCTATCATCTTTCAATCATATATCTATTTATCTATCCATTATCTATCTATCTATCTATCTACTTACCTACCTACCTACCTATCTACCTACCTATAGATATGTGTGCCCTGATCAAGGGAAATCTGACTTGGGAATATGTCAGCCGAAGTAAATGCTGATGATTGATTTTATGAAAGTGATACAAACTTTACCAACAGAGGCTAAAGTGGAAAAGATAAACTGAAAGAAGTTAGGAATTAGACTCAGTACCGGGAGGCCACAAATACACACACACACACACACTCTCTCATATATACACACACATATATTATACATATTAACATATATGCACATACGTATACATATTTATATATACATACATATATTTATGAATATATATACACAGACATATATATTATATATATTATAATATATATTATCTGGATTAGAGGATAGAAACCTGTAAGAATATATTTTCGATTTGGTGTATGTATGCAGTAGTCTTCCCTTATTCAATGTTTTGCTTTCAACGGTTTCAGTTACCCACGGTCAACCGTGGTCTGAAAATATTCAATGACAAATTTCAGGAAAAAACAACTCATAAGTTGTAAGTTGCGTGCCGTTCTTCAAGTGTGATGAAACCCTGCACCGCCCTGCTGCGTCCTGCCCCATCCTGAATCATCGCTCTGTCCAGAAGGTCCCTGCTGTTCGCATGACTTGCCCGGAGTTGGGAGTCACTCAGTGCCCGTCTCAGGGACTGGATGGATGGCCGCGGGGTCATGGTGCCTGTGTTCAAGTAACCCTTATTTTACTTGTACTTAATGATGGCAAGCGGGTGGACACCTGCATACTGTTCGAATTTTTTTTTTACTTTATTATTAGTTATTGTTTATCTCATATGTGCCCCATTTATAATTAAACTTTATCATGGGTATGAAGTACAGGAAAAACAGAGTTTATGTAGGGTTTGGTGCTAGCCACACTTTCAGCCATCCACTGGGGTCTTGAAACTTATCCTTCAAGGATAAGAGGGGGATGTCTGTACATGTGTAAGGGTGTGAGTGTGTATATGGCAGTGAATAAACTCAAGAAGAAATGCAAGCTGTTTAAAAATACAAAGAATTTTTAAAGTGAACTTTTTATCCTTGAGTTCCAATGTGCTAAATTAATACTTAATAAAGATATTTAATTATTTAAGGATACTACCATTACCAATATACTACTTAAAACATTGAGCTGATGCATGGAATTCGAAGCCTGCATTTCATAATGAGAATGGGAGCCTTCGGCTTCCCGTTCAGCACAATTCCATGTTTCACCTCCCTAGGGCTTCCAGGCGGGGTCTGCCGCATCTTATTTATTACTGATAGCCAACAGATTGATGAGGGCTGTTCAACAGCATCATAGAAGAATGGATTTGCTTTTGACTGGAAGCATTGTGAATACAGCTCAATCTAAAATACAGAAACTCTGCCAGGTGCGATGGCTCACGCCTGTAATCCCAGCACTTTGGGAGGCTGAGGTGGGCGGATCCCTTGAGGTCAGGAGTTCAAGACCAACCTAACCAACTTGGTGGAACCCTGTCTCTACTAAAAATACAAAAAATAGCTAGTCGTGGTGGCAGGCACCTATAATCCCAACTACTCGGGAGTCTGAGGCAGGAGGACTGCTTGAACCTGGGAGGCGGAGATTGCAATGAGCCAAAATTGTGCCACTGCACTCCAGCCTGGGTGACAGAGTGAGATTCTGTCTCAAAAAAATAAACAAAATAAAATACAGAAACTCTCCTAATGTGGCTGCTTCTTCTGTAATCAGATCTCTTAGCTCTCTGCAACTGGGTGCTGAGGCCCCGTGGCGGGGATACCTTCCTTCTGGTTGCTCCTGTGAAACTTCATCTAATGCCACTGATGCTACAGTGGGGCCGTACTGAAGCAATTTTCCGTTTCCAGTTAGAGACATAACTCTTCTTTTACTTCGTCTGAATCCTCCAGAGTAGCCTCTGTTCTTGTTTCGAGAGCAATAGCTCCCCTGTGGTGTGCAAAGAGGGGAGTGAGGAGGGAATTCTGTTTTTGTAAAACAGAATAGGTGATATGAATGTGGACATGAGACGACATAGGCCAGCCACCACAGCCATGTGAAATGGGTACATTTGCAAAGTAACTCTTTTCAATCACCAGCATTTCCTTCAGCTGATACATTCCCAGGTCATATTTCCCTTGATCAGGCACACGGTAACGGGCATGTTGCCCCTGGCTCCTTAATGGCTTTCTGTCTGATTTGGATATTTAGTGATATTACTCAACACAGATCCAAAACTTGGCTTATACATCATATATGGCAAGATAAAAAACAAACAAACAAAACACACACACACACAACCAGATTCTGTAAATACTGACTCAAGACTTTTAATCTTGGAATCTGAGCAACTGTATAATTTACAAAGTCCTTAGGTGATTCCAGAACGCATCTAGAAAATGCAGATATTAGGCAAAATGTTTTAAAAGTCTCTATCTGGGTCAATATATTCATGTTTCCATGTGTAATAGCTACTGATTCTGTCAGTTACACAGTAAAAAGCAAATTCTGCCTTTAAAAAAATATGAGTCGGCGTGACTTGCTTCAGTGTCTGACTTCATTACTCATTTACCTCTCTCCACGGATAAGTTTGAATCTCTTGGTGCCCTGGTTCACTCGGCTGAGAAATGGGCGGCCTTCCGAAGAGGCTTGCTATCAGGATTAAATTCATGGAAAACAGAAACTCATTTGGAGAAGGCCTACCACACCTTTAGCCTTTACAATGTTACTACAGAAACCACACATGCTCCTTGCTAATCTTGCCAATTACACTTTCTATCAGTATTCATTTTGAAAATATGTATTGATTTCCTAATTTATGCCTAGCATTTTTCTAAATATATGACGTAGAGTTGTAAATAAAACAGACAAAAATTATACCCTCCTAGAGCTTTCTTTCTAGGGAAAGAAAATAAACAGTAGACAGGTAAATGGGTAAAATACATGGTTTTCAGTGGGAATAAGTACTGTGGATTAAAAAAAAAATAGGGGGAATAGAAATACAAAGAACTACCTAAAGCAGGTGTGAAGGAGATTAATAATATAAATTCTATGTTTCCAACACTGTTGTATGCATTTTACATACATTAAATCTTTTCAGTACTCATAAAACCCTATAATCGCATTACATCTGCATCTATTCATATTCTATGTGTATTAACACAATTTGATTCTCACTCAACATTTGTGTGTGTGTGTATTTTTTTGTTTTGTTTTGTTTTTTTTTTTGGACAGGGTCTCACTGTGTCACCCAGGCTAGAGTGCAGTGGGGCAATCAGGACTCACTGCAGCCTCCACCTGCTGGGCTCAAGCGATTCTCCTACCTCAGCCTTCCAAGAAGCTGGGACACAGGTGCAAATCACCACCATGCATGGCTAATGTGTAAAAAAAAAAAAAAAACTGTAGCAATGTGGTCTCACTACGTGGTCCAGGCTTGTCTCGAAATCTTGGGCTGAAGTGATCTTCCCACCCCAGCTTCCCGAATTGCTGGGTTCCCTGGTGTGGACCACATGAGTATAATATCATTTCCAGTGTGGACCACATGAGTATAATATCATTTCCAGCGTGTCCACCACCTAACCCACCGTGGCTCCCAGGCCCTGGCTCCTGCAACACCAGGCAATGGCTGAGTGAATCTTTCTCATGCCCCAGGTCTTCCAGCACTTGTGAGCTGGCCTGGCTCAGCTTCTGCAGAATGGAGCTGTGGATAAGGACACACCTGCTTCACACTGCCTGGCTTCAAATTCACCTTTACCGCTCATTAGCTGTGTGGCTTTGCCTCAGATCCTCATCTGCAAAGTGGGAGTGACAGAAATAGGCCCTGTTTTGTGAGGTTGTTGGGATGTTACACATGTCTCCATATGAATGGGTGAAAGCCATGCCTGGCATGTAGAAGGTGCTGTGTACATCCTACGAGAACATTCTGTGTGAAGCATTCTGGGTAAGGTTTCTCCCTGAGCCCTCTCACCTACCTCCTGTCATTTCTTCCCAGGATCTGATACACAGGTGACATTCAGCACATGACTGTGGTTACATGATTAGATCTAATTATAAAGTGCTTTAAGTGGATTTGAAAGTCAGTGTTCATTGTGCACATGTACCCTAAAACTTAAAGTATAATAATAATAAAAATAAGTAAATAAATAAATAAACAATAAAAAAAAGAAAGTCCATGTTCATTTATATTATAGTCATGTAACTACAGTAGTCCCATATTATATTTTAATCTTAAATTAGATGGGAACAGAGACAGTTAGTTTAATAAAAATTGCATTTCCTACCCTTATCACAAAAATGACAATCAGGAGAAATTATCATTGATTTTCTGCTTTCTAGAGATAAGCCGATTAGTAGTAATGGCCTATAAGTTTATCTTGCTAAAGTAAATTGATGTGACTTCCTTCAGGAGGCAAAGACAGCTGATCACAAACCTCACATTCCTAATGTGATGTTCCTTTCTCAATCAATTCTTCATTGTGCAATCTTTATTTCTATAATGCTTTTAGAGACAAAGAAATGGAAATTTCTTTTAGAAATTTATTTTAGAATTAAAGTCACAGAAAAATTAATTGTTAAATGCCATCATTTTGCTCTCTGTTGAAAAATTTCTCTGTAGAACATTTTTTACTTACACTGTTACTGGTTTCTTTTTACTAATCTCCTTGCACAGAGTAGTATATTTCCTCTTATGTCATTTAAAACACTGTCAAGAGAGATCACCCTCTCAGTTACTAAGCTTTTTTTAAGCTACTTTGGTTGCCCCAACAATCCATACTGACCAGGAAAATCGATTACAATTTCTTGTCTTCGCGTTTCTGAATTCCAAATTGAGGCAGTGATATTTAATTAAAGATTCTCTGACCACATTCATTTAAGCTCCTATGCTCGCATGAAATCATCTGAAATCAAAGGAGAAAAACAAAAATAGCCAAGATGGTAGTATTTAAAACTACCAAAACATAATCCATTTAATGTTGAGTCAGCCTTAGTTAGTCTGCGCCAGGTGAGAATTCCCTCAAACTCTGACTTGCTGGTGTTCTAAAGGTAGATAATTGTCAAGGGAAATTCTTAAAAGAAACAACTAAATTACTTGTAATAAATTGCAGAAGAATGCAGTGACAAACTAATGAAGCGAAAAGGGGCCATGTCTCCCTTTCTGGTGTCTGTAAGTTCCAAAACATTAAAGTAAATGATTACTACAGTCTCTTTCCATTAGCACTGTGTGGGCTCTAACATACACTTTTATTTACTAAATACATTTAGTAGATATGTGTAATAAAAATATATGCCCTTTGATCTATACATTTAATAAGCACAGAAATAAATTATACGAAGTTGTGAATTTTATGCTACTTAAAAAGCAAGAGAGCCCTAACAGAAAATAATGAATACCACAGTGGCAAGAAGAGAAGTGTTAGATGTTTGTATGTGTATTTTGCATATTTCAATACATCCTACAGTGCATACATGCATTGAAGCCTGGCAAAAATAACTACAATTGTACATTCTTCTCATAAAATATGCATGGTGGTTATCACACCTTTTATTTATTTCAATTTTGGGGGGAAAATTACTTGAAGCTCATATGTGCAGTGAATACATAATTTAAGTTAGAGTTTTGATCCTGGTGATCAGAAATGCAAATCCTGGTCCTGCGGCCAAATATGAATGCCCTTCCCTTTTCAGGGCTCTGTGCTCTTGTCACGGGGATGGCAAACACCCTCAGGTGGCAGCAGTCACCACTGAGGGGACCAAGAGAAGACATACCTTAGACAGGGCTTAGATAACAGCTAGGTCTTTCTACTGAATGCACAGGGACACATGGAAGGTGCCACCCTGTGGTCACTAACCCTAATTCCAAAGACAAATTCAGAGTAACGTAAAATAAAACAACCTCCGTCAACTGGGTGCACTATGCAGATATGCTCACACACGTGACACCCTGTTTCTCTTCATCTGAAATAGGCATCAATAAATGTTACTTATTAGCACATTCATATTTCACTCATAGTCTCAAAATCTGTAAGGCCTCCATGGTCCTCCCTCTGTCCTTGGTTAACGGGCATATTTGCATGCACAAAAAAGGTGTGTTCAAACTTAAGACACGATCTATTCAGAGGTATATATTGTTATATTGTAAGTATGTCTTTCTTTTTTCTGTTTTCTAGTTTTGTTATGTTTTTACATTTCACCTGACATAGGTTTAATTTCAAAATAGTGGGGGTTTATCCTATAAGTTTACCTTTTATTTAGATCAAAGTTAATTGTAAGTTTAAACAATGTTTGCAGTTAAAGTATCTGATGCATGCTGGAATCTATAAGGAATGCAATCCCCACTCCTGTCCTCAAGCTTTTTTCCTAGGCATCCTGGTCTCATCCTTTGAAACTTCTGACAAAGCTGTAGATTGTCTTTAGAAAGAATACAAAATTACAGCTAGACAGGATGAATCGGTTCTAGTGTTCTATGGCACCACAGTGTGACTGTAGTTAACCACTTATTACATGTTTACAAATAGTTAGAAGAGATGATTTCGAATGTTCCCAACACAGAGAAATAATAAATGTTTGAAGTGATGAGCCTGTTAATTACTCTGGTTTGATCACAACACATATTGTTTCAAAGTATCTCTCTGCATTCCACAAATATGTATAATTATTACACGTCAATTGAAAAAAAGGAATGCTGATTAAATCTGGGAATGCTTAACTTTTTGAAAACTAACATGTTAAGTCTTTCAAAAGGGTTTTCTGTGCTGAACATTTACAGTTCATAGGGAAATCTGTTAATGTTTAAATTCCTGTGTTGTAAGATTGTACCACATGGTATGATACTACTTTTAGACTGTATCTTATTTATATTACTTTACAAGTTTAATCAACCCAAATCTTAGCTCCCTTAGGACCCCAGTATTTTTTCCTTGCCCCTCTTTTCCTTTTTTTTTTTTTTAATTTTTTGAGATAGAATCTCACTCTGTCACCCAGGCTGGAGTGCAGTGGCGTGATCTCAGCTCACTGCAAGATCCACCTTCTGGGTTCACGCCATTCACCTGCCCAGCCTCCTTAGTAGCTGTGACTACAGGCACCCGCCACCACGCCCAGTTAATTTTTTGTGTGTGTGTGTTTTTAGTAGAGATGGGGTTTCACCGTGTTAGCCAGGATGGTCTCGATCTCCTGACCTCATGATCTGCCCACCTCAGCCTCCCAAAGTGCTAGGATTACAGGCGTGAGCCATCGCGCCCAGCCACCCCTCTTTTACTTTCTTCTGAGTGTCTTTGCTCTTCACCTTGGGAAAGGCATGTGGCCCAGGTGGGAGAAGGTTCTAGAACTGCACCAGGGCTCTGAGGAGGGAGAGCAAGAAAGAACTGGGTGATACAAAGAGAGGGTCTACTTGTCCAGGAAATGAGAAATGTCTAAAAGCACACCAACCAGTATTATTATGGCACTGCATCAAACCTAACACAGGCTGACTGTGAGCTGTGGCAATATTTTATGCACCACACAGAGAGGACAAAGACAGAATATGGCCAAATCAATGACCCTTTTGTTGGAGATATTAAAATGTAAAGATATGCACATTTTGGATTCAGTATAATAAAGTGTTAAAGTAACAACCACTGGAACAAGTCAAAAAGGCTTTGCATTTATTGCATCCAAACATGTTCATTGAGGTCATTTGAAATGGTTTTCTTATCTATGGGTTTTCCCAGAGCATTTTTTAAGCTAATCTTTTTTGAGCATGACTTTACAAATAAAGTTCCTGTTCATCATTTATAAAACATGACTCAATTTCTACAAGAAGAATGAAGGCAACATCAATCCTTTCATATAGCTAGGAAAAGTGAGATGTTTATGAACATTCAATGGTTTTTTAAAATAATTTTCAACAGCTGTCATTTAAGTCTAACTAGTCAAATAGCACAAAGGACTTTATTATTTAAACACCTGTTACTAACAAGATCATATGAACATGCAAAACTATAGGCTTCCTGCCTAGAGCTAATCAGATTAAAATTAGCTAATGAAATGAAACTTAAGCAGTAATCCCTAAAGAATCCTCTGCTATAACTATTTCAAAAGAATTGACTGCAAATAGGACTTCCTCAGCAAAAATTGCAAATCATAGAAGAGTTTTGAATAAGGGATATTGAAATGACTTTGAATGGCATAATGAGTATTATAAGTTTTAAACTATTGATCCACAATTATCACAAAAATAGCAACAGATGCTATAGTCGGCTGAGATCAATGGAAATAATGTAAAAAAAATTCAATTTTGTTAGTAACAAAGAATGCAGACATTTTACATTTGGGACAATTAAAAAAGCAGGGAAGTTGAAGAATCTCCAGTAAATAATGCTGGTTGCAGCCTTCAAGCAATGAGGACATTTTCTCTAAAAATTACAGAGAAATTAATGCCAGAGTTCGATTCTCCTTCATGATCCCTGTCATTAAAATTGTCTTGGATTCTTCCGGGTGTCATTGAAATACAAATAAAATTCATAGCCACTTACAATATGCTGTTTTTCATAGAGTAAAAGATGTAACAAAGGTATGCATTTTACAGAATTTTATTTTTTTTTTCTTTTTGAGATGGAGTTTCGCTCTTGTCCTCCAGGCTGGAGAGCAATGGCATGATCTTGGCTCACTGCAACCCCCGCCTCCCAGGTTCAAGCGATTCTCCTGCCTCAGCCACCCAAGTTGCTGGCACTACAGGCACCCGCCACCACGCCCAGCTAATTTTTGTATTTTTAGTAGAGATGGGGTTTCACCATGTTGGCCAGGCTGGTATCGAACTCCTGACCTCAGGTGATCCGCCTTCCTTTCATTGGGCAGCACAAATTTAAAGAATAACTGATGATAAAATGCAATGCTGAATAAAAGCCAAATGCCTGGTATAGAAAAATAAGTAGACTTTTGCAGAGAACTCAGAAGTGGGAGACATCCCTCTGCAGTAAAATACTCAGAGGAGGGTTCACGGATGGATGTGATATACAGATGGAAAGGAGAAGGATTTCTGCCACAGGGAAAGTTATATGGCACACACAGGAAGGAGGACGAGCAGGGGCTGAGGTACTGTGATTTGATGCTGGTAAAGAGACAAGTGTAGGGACCTGTGATGTAGATTTTACGAGATGTATTGGGGAAGAGGAGTCAAAGCAAACAAAACAAACTGCAAAGGAAGAGTCTAAAAGACTTGGTACCTAGTTCCACAAAGGAAAGCAAAGGAGAAAGTGAAGTGAAAAATCACTATGTTTACATTGAGTACCAGCTTAGCGAGGCTATGCAGGCAACAGACTGCCCAGTGGAGGAGAGTACAGGAGAGAGGATGAGGCAGACCCCTATTCAGCTTCTGTGCCCACGGGTGGGAGGAAACTGGGATCAGAAGAAGATAGAGGGGGCCGGGGGTGGTGGCTCACACCTGTAACCCCAGCACTTTGGAGGCTAAGGCGGACGGATCACCTGAGGTCAGGAGTTCCAGACCAGCCTGGCCAACATTGTGAAACTCCATCTCTACTAAAAATACAAAAATTAGCCAGGTGTGGTGGTGCGTGCCTGTGATCCCAGCTACTCAGGAGTTTGAGGCAGGAGAATCACTTGAAGCTGGGAGGTGGAGGTTGCAGTGAGCTGAGATCGCGCTATTGCACTCCAGCCCAGGCAACAGAGCAAGACTCCATCTTAAAAACAAACAAACAAAAAAAAACAAAAAAAAAAAACAGAAGAAGAAGGTAGAGGAGGTATGAGTCCATGCAGTAGAGTTTAGTAGGTCAGAGGCCAAATGGTTAAAGAGATTTGCAGCTTCCCTTTCAAGAAGTTCAACAGTGAGAGGGGAGGCTGAAGGAGAATGTATCACAGGATGGCATATAGGGCCAGGTTTTCTCATCTAGCTTCTGAAGTTCATCATTTTCTCTTCCTACATCACGACAGAGGGGGTAGCAATTTTACATATTCACCAGATAAAATGTACTTCCCATTTCTGTCTGTTTTACACTTTTTAGTAGGCACATTTATTTCTACACATTTACGATATGCATTTTTTGATTTCAAGATTAACTGTTTTTTAGAACCTGGATTATTCAGTGCAAATAGTGCGGACAGATAACTTCTAACAAAATTAAAAAGTTATAAGGATTTCTAAACTTCTAACTGGAAAATAAACACTACACAAAATTTCTACTCTCTGAGTGGACATTCCTACTGAAAGAGAAGAAAGTACCCAGTGGTGGTTGAATTTATTTGTGGGAATAGGCCCATTTCTCTATGACCCACCATGGCCCGTCTACCCTTTCTCTCTCAAATCTGCCCAGGTGGGCTTTAGCAAACTCTTGTGGACCAAACGCAAGAGTTCCAATTCCTTATCATGTGAATCATATTCCGGCCCAAACCTACTTTTTCATAATTATTTTCCACAAATGGCAAATCTAATTCCACTTTTTCCAAACAATCTTGATTTTTTTTTTAACCCTACAAATTGCCTTTTGAGGCTGGAATTCTCTCTTTTTCTTCTCAGCTTCACACTCATTCAATACACTCTTGCCTCTCATCCTGGTGCACCCACCTGGATCTGCTGATGAGAAATCCTGTCCATCAGTCTATTTGTCTGTCTACCTAGTCATTTCTATCACCCTTCTGTAAAGTGAGTCTTTTATAGCCCACCATTAAGGGGAAGTGATCATTCCAACCTGGATGTTCTGTAGATAGACCTAATTCTCACCTTGACGTTTTATTATCCCTAAGATGTCAGGTAAACATAAAGTTCATACAAATGTTTATGAAATCTGGTATCCAGGGAGACAGTCCATAACTTACATTAACATTTCAGTGGCGAATCTGACCCGAATATTTTTCAAGAGCTATAAGTAAAATTGTAAACTCCTGCAGAGAGTCAGTAAATTTTTAATTGTGCTCCTCTATCTAATGCTTACAATAGGCCTGCAGTCTATGATTTATACATTTTTAAAAACATTTCTGATGGATAGTTGGCACTGCCCTGAAAGTAAAATAAACCTGCCTGTGGACGTGGTGAAGAGAGTGACGCATTGCCTCTGCCCCTGGGCGATTAGTGCTTCACCCTAAGACGTGCCCAGGTCCACTTTTCCTTCTGCTCGTTCTGAAGGGCGTCTCTCCTATACACCTACGCTCAGAGTCAGCACTCCAGTTTAATCACCTGAGAAGCTTGCATAGGATCAGAGAGACAGAGAGATAAGAAAAAAAACAAAAACAAAAACAAAACAAAACGAAACAACAACAACAAAAAAAAATAACAGAGAACTCCTGATATAAGGAGACCCAACATCTTCCCTGTGAAGTTACTTCTGCATTTCTAAATGTGTTATGACTGTAATGGATAACAAACTATTTCCATGCAAATGTGCTGAGCAGCCTCACGTCGCACTCATCTTCTTGAGAGGAGACCATGAGGCACAGACTACCCAACCAGTGGAAGCAGTAAAATCCACGCCACCCTTAGAATATACACTGAGCGCACTTGTCGCACTTGACCCCATGGTTCCTGTATGGCAGCTGTGGTTAGCTCCATCTCATTGCTGGATAAACAAAGCTTTAAAGGAACTGAGAGACTTGCTCAGTGTCACGAAGGTCTTCAGGCTCCAAAAGCCAGCATCTCTCTACTGTGCTACACGACTGTTTTCATGAATGCAGAGTGTTCTGCCCTTTTTCTGTGGTTTTATTTTGCTCAGGCATTGAAATATTCCAGGAGTTATTCAAGGAACATGAAGTGAATTCTGCCTCTCTGGAGATGGCTTTGCTGGATGCTGGAAGCAACAAACAACTTGCTGCTTTTGCTCTTTAGAAAAATAGACAATTTGCCGTCCACACATAAAACTGCATTGCGTGGAATAGTGTGATATTAGGATGGTGTAGGAAAAGAATAAGTATTATGGGGGGACTTCTGAATAAGTAATTGATATTGACTTAGAACACTGGAAAAAGTTTCTTCAAAAAGAATAATGGAAATAAGTGTGGTTGCAGGGTGTGAAAGAAAATTAAATCTTGGGACCTCAAACTCATTAAGCCAAAGGGAAAAGTCAAGCTGGGAACTGGGTCTTGAAAACCTTCCTCCCGCTTTTTGGTTTCTAAATGAGGTGAATACAAGATGAAAAGCTACACACTTCTCCATATTTTTCCCTTAAAGACATTCCTAGTGAGCTGCAAGATCATTACTCCCAGGTGTTTCTGTTAAAATTTCGCCATGGCAATGTAAATTGATGTTTATCTTACAGCTGCCATCATCCCCTTGCCCACAAGACACAAATGCATATCTGCTTCCTCCCCTAACCCATTTCGTCTATGTTATCGTATGTAAAATCCAGATTCCCTGCCTTTTTCTTCTGCCCCATTTGTCTGTGTCACCTTATGTTAAAAAAAATGCAGAATCACTGATCCAGACAGAGGCATGAATGATTATCTTCCCCTACCCCCGTTACATGAAAATTGTGTATTTCTCAATATCCTGCCCTTTCCCCTTTAAATGTGGAGCCCTCACAATTATCTTCCAAGAAGGACGTAGACCTGTCTCCCCAGCATGCATCCTTCCCTTTGGCAAATAAACCTCCTGAAATGATTGAGACTCGTCTTGTCACTTTTCTGGATTGACAAGGGCATGGAAGGTCTGGCGGGAGGGGGAGTTCGGGACGGGGATGATGTGTTCAAGCCACAGCACCTGTTCGCAACAGGAGCATGGGAAGTTTGGAATATGGATTAAAAGATGAGTTTGAAAAGGTGGATGGGGACACAGCCTGGAGAGCATCTACTCTGCCTGTCATACCCTGTGGGCTTCCAGTGATTTCTAAACAGGGCACAGCAGGACCAGATTTGGAACCCAGGTTAATGAATTACATGAGGTTTTATTCCATAGAAAGATTTTAACTAGGAAAAAATCTAGGAAACTAGATTTTAACTAGGACTTTTAAACTTTTTGGAGGCAAAAATAAATAAATAAAAGCGATCCAAAGACTCATTTCTTTATTTTCATGTCAGACTCCCATGACTAGTTTGTCAGTGTAAATGTGGATGACTGTGGTGAACAACTTAACATGTACAGTGTACATTGTAATGCTTCAAGTTCCAAAGCACATGCTATCTACAAGCGGTGCCTACAGACAGGTAGCAAATAAACATGAAACATTGTCTGGGCTAAGAAATGAAGAGTCAGTGACTTACAGCATTAGGGTAATGTAGGTACTCTCAAGACTTGGTGTATATTTCTCTAGAATGAATGACATTCATATTTATTTTGTTTCATATATCTATGGAACTGAACATTAAGTTTGATAAATGCTCATCACAGATAGAGTAAGGGATGATGTTCAAACACGCTTTAGTTGAGTGGGCCTGAAGCAGGCTGAGGTTTCTAAGGGCTTTACTGAGGACAGGGCTGAGGCCTTTTGTAGTAAAGCCTAGAGTAGCTGAGGCTGGGAAGCTCTTAGGATTCTCTGGGCAGTGAATATTTATCATCTGATGCAAATAATTCAACATTTTAACAACCATTATGGACATACAAGCTGAATTGTAGCCCTGGATATGTGTCTTAAGAAAGCAAAGCTCTTATTACTTTCAAAACAAATTTCAAAATATCTATGAAAAACATTTTGAACTCTATCATTTCTCTGTTATATTCTTTGGGGTAGTAAATTGTAGACTATGCCATGGTCAAAAGTTAACTACAAGGCTCCCCTGGAGGAGAATATGCCACCTTTACAACAGTAAAGAACATGATGCTCAACTCTGCAAGAACCTGGTTGGAATCTCATGAGCCTTTAAAAACTACCACTGAGACTGAGTTGCCCAGCAGGAGGGAACCCTCTGAGACATTTCTTCAAAATTGCTGTGACAAACAAAGGCCTTACAAACAGGTGAGTAAATGCCAACTTGACATAATTTGATACAGTTTGAGGAAACCAGATTCTGCACGTGTACAAGAGGAAACTTGCCCAGGATCTAATCATCACAGTTTTCAGTGGTTGCCACATTCATCCTTTGCTACACTTGCTGAACCATTTTGGAACGCATCTCTGGATTCATTCTGAGCACTCCACTGAGACTGAAGTATTTGTATTGTCTTTCCACAAGGGGCATGAATCCTCAGGGAAGTCAGGCAGCTGCTGGAGTAAGGAAGTTACCCTCCTCAGCCTAGATTCCTTATTTCATTAAGCAACAGCTTCGCCATTCAATTTGAGAAGGCTGATTCAGATCATTAAGAGAACAAGGTTTCCCTACAGCTGTGATTGATCTATGGTTTCCCTACATTATCAGGTAGGTAATTGCTTGGGGAGCAGTCACTACAGCAGCTCGCCAACCTGGTCACAGCAGCAGGCCAGGCGGGGAAAGGCCAGACTTCATGACTAGTTGGTCAATATAAACGCTGAAGACTTTGGTGGACAACTTCCTAACATGTACAGTAGACACAATCATGCTTACCGTTCCAAAGCACACTGCTACCTACAAGGGGTACAGATGGACATTTAGCAAATAAACATGAAACATTGTCTGCGGATTTGGCCAATGACATTGCTTGCATGAGACAGAACATGAAGAATAAGAGCAGTTCAGGGCTGATAGGCTGAAAATAAGAGCAGTTTAGGGCTGATATGCTGAAAGCCAGAATAAGTTCTTCCTCCACATCACAAAAATATAAATTGCAGGAAGACAATTTACCAATGGAATGATAACCTACCTAAACTTATATTCTTCAAGCATAAGAACGTAAAATCTATCAGTCACTGCCAAGTATTAACCTGTTTTAAATAGCTGTGATTTACTGAATACCATTGTTGGCATCCAATTATCCAATGTCAACCACATTTCGAAGTTTAGAGAAAGGAAGGATTTAAAGTGGTTTTATATATAACAGTAAACATTTGTTGTGCATTAATATTTCAAACACACAACTTTAAAATAAATCAATACATGAAAGTGCACTGAATTAAAATTCTGGCATGAACTCAAACGTTCATGTATTCCATTAGTCTGCGTGGGATTTTTGTTCATTAATTTAACATCTCTGATGAATAATATTTCATACCTTTCTTAAATTTATTCTCGTTTCAACATTAGTAAGAAATTATCCCCAATATCTACTCAAAAAAATTACAATTAAAATTTAAGTGTATTTCTCCTATCCTTACCAGATACCCAAAAGCTGTTCAGAATGAATTTTTGCCTTTATGACTTTTTAATATACCGAGAGAAACAAAATAATCATGCCTGCTTTATCTTCTTTGATGAAGGTCAATAGGGTGGGGCTAAGAAATTGTCATTACACGGCCAGCCCAAGAGGACTGAGTACAGCGGGTCAGGACAGTGGCCTGTCAGCTTGCTGCCTCGAATAGGCCAGTCTGAGAAATAAAGCTGTGACTAAATTATAGCTATCCAAAAATGTTCCTCCTTTCATTAGGATTTTTATTTCATAAAAATAACTCACTATCCACCACCCCTCAACTAAAACATGTTCTGATTGTAAGTAGTGGGAGCAGTAAGACAAGTCGGTGGAGAAACAGAGTTGTCAAGACTGACATGAAGAGAAGAACACAGCAGCCTATACTCACATCCTGGTTCTGCCATTTGCAAGCTGTGTGATGACAGCCACAGCCCTTAATCTCTCCATTTCTCGCTTGAGAGTTGAAGCTTCTTTCCGTTCTGCCATCCAATAACCCCATGGCATCCAGGAGGGATTCTCTAGGTAATTTTGTGTGGCCCCATTTGCAAGCAAATTCTAAACAATCCATCATTTTCTTTGGAAGAGATTGTTCTGATCATCTTTGAAAACACTTTTTTACAGAAATATTATGTAGACACAGTATTGTTTTTTACTAATGGTCATCCATGTGAACACATAGCTTTGCAAATTCTTGTATTTCATATAAACAAATCATAGTTTTTTTTTTTTCCTTTCACGAAATATTGTATGTGAGAGTCATCCATGTCGTTACATGTAGAGGTAGTTTGTCTCTTTCCAAGTTTATTACTTCTATGGTTAATGAACATTTAGGTGATTCTCAGTGGTTGACAATGGTGCTTGCATCTCCTGTGGACATTCTCTGTACCTGTTGTGTGTAGCTACTCATTTTTTTGGACACATGCCTGAAATGTTTCTTATATTCAGCTTGATGGTAAAACAGTTTTCTAAAATGGTTGTATCACTTCAGACTTCCACCAAGAGTGCAAAAAAAATAGTCATTGTTGTGTTCTTTATGTTTTAAAATTTGGAATTTCAAGCTGTTTGTTTTAGTTGCTTTGGGCTGGGGAGGCATTGAGTATGAGGAAGGTCCCCAGTGTGGCGAGCTCCCTCCCACTTCCCAGCCCTGGACAAAACCCTTGCCCCACTTTTCTTCCGTTTGATTAGAAATCCACCATGGTTCTGCAAGGTGGACATGATTATTTCTATTTTATAAAACAAGGTAGCAAGACACACAGGCAGAAGGGGTACTGGCTAATCATAAGCACTTAACGAAAAGTGCAGTTAAGAGTCAGTCGCTTGGAACCCATAAATGGACACGTTTTCCAAAGTGTTAAAAGTTCTGCCATTGAGATTTTGCAAGAATCTTTTGTTCTGAGAGAAATCAAAGTAGATATTTAGGAAAAGTGGTTATGTGTTTCTGGTTTGAATGAGTTATGTTATTAAGAACTATTTTTCTCGTGGAGGTTTAATGGTTTTAAGAATTATTTAGAGGTTACAAGAGATTTCACTAATTTATTTTGATTGAAAAAAATGCTTCATGAGTCCATACCTACCTAATAGTTCCCTCAAGTACAGGAGAGTAAGGGATGACCACTGCCATGGAAACAGGCAGGAGGCCTGTGTGGAGGTTTCTAGACACTCTGCAGAGCAATGGTCCGTGGAGCCTTGAGGGGAATAGGAGCACTTGATTTCCTCCATTCCTTCCACTAAACGTAAATGAGCACTTTCCAGGTTCTAGATAATGGTCGTTACTATTCTTCACACTGTTTTAAAAGGAGAGGCAGCCATGCATGCCACCAGAATCCGGGTAGAGTCCTAGATAGAGCTCTGGAAACTGCATTTCTAATCTCAGAAAATGTGAGCATTGAACGGGGAATGCATACATTTTATCCAAATTAGAATTAACCTGGGAACATGGGGCTTTCAATAACTCAAAATGCCTTTCTAATAACATGAAAGTCTTCATTTGGTATAAAGGTCTTTATTTTAATTAAAAGGGAAAATCAATAGTTATAGGAAACTATAACCTAAAAACAAGCTAATTATTTGTGTTAACAGAAGCTTTATCACCACTGTCAGGGTTTCCCTTGATTTATGAGATGAATGTTCCCTATATAAATTGGAATTTTATTACAAACACTTACTTTCATGATGATTTATCAGTTACAGAAAATCAGTGGGAATTTCATTTTGTGAAAATTGTAATTTTATGAATAGCCAGGTAAATGTATGTAAAACTGGAGCCCAACACTTAGATGGCTATTTAGTAGCAAGGGGTCCCTCATGGTTCAAGATTAACATATTTTCAAAAAATTTACCTTGTAGACAATGAAGACATCTAGACAACGGATTGTGCTAACAAGGCACTTATTTAATTATGATTAATGATGGAGGCAACATATAAAGAATAGGCTCAATTTTCAGCTGATTTAAAGAAATAATGTGTCCTGCATAAATCTATCATTCAACCAGAGCCCAATATATACAGAAGATATTGCAAATATATTGTGGGTTTTTTCCCCTGCATTTTCTACTTCTTTTGTTCACAATGTTATTTTAAAAGTGAATAGATTTTAAGAGCAGCAACTGTAGAACAGTTTTACTTGTCAATCAACCTTACTATTGCTTCTGGCATGACTTGATTATATGATTGCAGAGGTGAAAGTCAAAGAAGAAAGTGTAAGACTTGGAGAATAAAGAATTTGGAGATGAAAGTTAAAGATATAAGGGAAGAGTAGAAAGAATATTTTATGTTGGTTGTCATTTATTTGACCAAGAAAAGCACCAAGTTAAAAAGAATATATTATTTGTTTTTGAGAAGTTACACAATTCTGTCCAAGCATCATACGCTGGATAACAAAGCAGTTTCTTATAGAAAGAGACCACCAGGGGGCTGATTTCATATAAACGAATCATATGGTTTATGTTTTTTTTCCTTTCACGAAATATTGTATGTGAGAGTCACCCATGTCGTTGCTCGTGGAGGTAGTTTGTCTCTTTCCATGTTTGTTTATTACTTTTATGGTTAATGAACATTGAGGTGATTCGCAGTGGTTGACAATGGTGCTTGCATCTCCTGTGGACATTCTCTGTACCTGTCGTGCATAGCTACTCATTTCTGTTGGATGCATGAGTCCAACAGAAATGTTTCTTATATTCATCTTGACAGTAAAACAGTTTTCTAAAACGGTCGTATCAATTCAGATTTCCACCAATAGTGCAAAAAAAATAGTCATTGTTGTGTTCTTTATGTTTTAAAATTTGGAATTTCAAGCTGTTTGTTTTAGTTGCTTTGGGCTGGGGAGGCATTGAGTATGAGGAAGGTTAGGAACCAGAAAGGGTTTCCTAGCAATTCCAAATAATCTGCAATCATGTCAATCCAAGTAACACTGATGGAATTTTTGGTTCTTACAAATGACCATAAATGATAAAGGTGACTACAATAATGTTAAAAAGATAAAATATATGCTAAGCATAAAAATGTATGTTCTTTTTAAAATGTTCTTCTCCATTTTTTATATATATATATATTTATATCTTATATATATCATATATATGATTCAAGTTAAATATATCATATATATGATTCAGGTTGTTTGTCAAAACATTTGGAAACATAAGAAAATAACACAATAATGTTTACATTATGTAAGTTTTCACTACTATTATTATTGTCTTATTATCCCCAAATGTCAATTGACTATGTTTTTTTTGTTTTGCAATTTTTGTTGGCACAAATAATATCAGGTTTTCCTTCTTTAATGCATTTAGTTGAGATAAAAATTACAATACAATTTGGGCTTCCTGGTTTTCAATCTCAGCATAGACAAGAGGGAAGATTCAGCTGAACAAATGTTTTCCCTGCATGACAGAAGGCTTCCCATTTGCCCTCTGAAGGAACAAACTTGATGATCCTACTTGCAAAAAGTCAGGACAGCCCCGTGTGGAGGGGTGGCCATTGGGTGGCTGGCAGGGACTCTGAGAAGGGCCCATCTCATCCTAAGCTGTTGCTCTGTCTCCAGCTGCCCTTAGGGTTGTTCTAGAATTAGCAACAGCAACCATGCTGGAGCTTCCATTCCTTGGTGACAGTTCTGCCCTCTGGATCCAGAAAAATAATCAGAGTGCCTTTCCACATACTGTGCACCATGCGCCCTCTAAGCTCCCTCACATCCTCCTTCTGATGAGTCTTGTCATCGTCCTCTCTCTGGTCCATCTTCTTCAGAGGGTGGCGTCTAGTACCGAACCTAACCTTCCACAGGCAGTCTGCCTAAATGTGGTTTTAAGCATGAAGTCCCCTGTTCAATGAGGCCCATGTACTAATGAAAAAAAGGTAACTTCATTGTACCGTGTTGTCTTGGAGCTGACCTTCAAAGTCAGCCTTGAAATGTTTCCTAATGCATTACTGTTAGCCAGGCTTACCTCTCCTGATACCTTCACACCTTTTAACCATTTTAGAATTAAATGCCAAATTTCTGAGTCCTCTCTCCTTATATATACAATTGAAGTATGTGTGTGTATATATATATATGAACACACATATACATCTATATATAAATTATTTGTTATATAAATATAATACAATTTAATTATATATAACTACATACAGTTTATATATGTATAAATGTTTATAATTAAATATATAATTAAGCATATATTATACAATATATAAATTATGTAATTATAATTTATGCTTCTATAATATATACAAGAATGAAATGTGTATAACGTACGTATAGTTTAATTCTACAATGTAGTTGTATTGCTTATATAATTTATATACTCTATGTAATACTTTCATTAATTATGTATTTTTTTAACTTTTAAAATCAATGTCTGATACATCTAAGTGATTTCTATTTTCTGCCAACCAATGAGTTTCTTATATCTACCATCTTGGAGCAGCTTCAAATTTGATATTCCATTTTTAACCTTTCTTTCAATTACAGATACAAATGCCAAGTTCACTGATCAGGTTTGAGAAACAAATACTTAGAAATTTTTCTTTAGTTCACTGCTGTTCAATTATGGAGAGCTCTAGGAAAAGATCAATTAACATTTTAGAGACAAATCTGTTAGTCAACCTAACTGACTATATGATCAGTCCATTGGCATTGTAAATACTGACTTATGGTTATGTTAAATCAGGTACGGGATGGACATATCCATAGATGTGGATCAGTGTAGAGAAAGCACAGATAGAATTTCCCTACCAGACCACATGGAGTCTTCCTCATTCACATCCACCCAGTCTGGGTGTGAGCCCACCTCCCACCACCAATACGTCCGTCCCACCTTTACTCCATTCTAACTGCAGCCAGAGTATATGGCAGTCACAAGATAACGGCAGATACAGGCAGGTATGGAAAAGGAGGATCGGCCTGGCCTGGCTCCAGGTGAAGGGAAAGCACATTAGTTTCACTCTAATAAAATTTCAGGGCAGCTTCTTTGCAACCAAAGAAGATCAAGCTAAGAACCTTTTGGCAACATCAGAAGGCATGCTGAGATGGACAATGTTCTTGATGATGAAGTCTAAAATATATTTTGGGGCTGGGTATGGTGGCTCACACCTGTAACCCCAGCACTTTGGGAGGCCGAGGCAGGCAGATCATCTGAGGTCACGAGTTCAAGACCAGCCTGGCCAACATGGCGAAACCCCATCTCTACTAAAAATACAAAATTAGCTGGGTGTGGTGGTGTGCACCTGTATTCCCAGCTACTCGGGAGGCTGAGACAGGAGAATCACTTGAGCCCAGGAGGTAGAGGTTGCAGTGAGGCAAGATTGTGCCACTGCACTCCAGCCCAGACAACACAGCAAGACTCTGTCCACTGCCACCCACCTGCCCCCCCGACAAAAAAAAAAAACATATTTTGTTGAAACGAATTTGCCCCTGGATTCTGAGGCAGGCAAGTTCTGCATACATCATGTGCTCCAGGGACTGGGTGGCAAATAAAGACTGCTGGTTCCAATGTGTGCTTCTCAGCAACCTCTGCATTTCATTCCCTGCAACTGACCCTTGTTTCTCTACTGGTCATCCTAAAGGAAACAGTGAAAGCATTATGGATTTTAAAATGTGTAAGATAAGAGATAGTTAGACCAGTTTGTTGCAAAATTACTAAATCTCCAGCAGGAGCTACAATGAGTTCCCTTTGCATTCTGACTTTCATGGGAGTTATTTACAAACTGCAAACTGTCTTTCTGACCTACTAGTTCCTGGAGCATGGAGGATGCTGTAATTTCTCTGGCACTGCAGGGCTTGGTGTCCTCTCTGGCACATGGCAGGTGTTCAGGGAATGTTGCCTTAATGGGGCCAACATTCTCATCGTCACAATGTGGAGAAAACATAGGCAGTTTGATTGGGAAGGTCCATTATTTTCAAGCACAGTCATGTTATTTTAATTTGGAAATCGAAGTGAAATGGTTTTCAGTAGCCTGCTTAATAAATTGAATAGTTTTTTCTGTATTAATAAGGATTATTCATTATTAGAAACATACAGGAAATGATACAATATGATTTAGTTATAAACCTTAGAAAGCAGAGAGAAAAAGAATATTTCATTACCAAACTCTGTCCTAATGACTATAGACTCTCCATTTTGCTCAGTTGCAGGAAATCCAGAATCTTTCTTTTCAGGTTTATTATGTGTAAATTACTGAATCAGACATTTATGTGGTGTGAAGACCTTTTAGGATTAAAAGTGATGTTACAATACTTTTTATGCATTTTCATGCAACTTATACACTATAGCACTCTTAGCATGAAGATAAATACAATAGCCAAACTGTTGTGGATATTTACAGATTAGGTGCATAATAATTAAAACCAATGATAATAAATAGCTATTGATTAAAACTTAGCAACTGTTCCAGTGTAACAAGAAACTATACATATCCTGTATACTGTGATAGTGATATAGCATTACTAATAAGTTGCCGGCTGTTGACCATATGATTTCCAAAGATAACAGTGAATAAAGGAATTAGAAGCCATTTTCAAGCTATTTATCTATCTAACGCTGAAAATTTCATGGCTAGAAAGGATCAAAATATATTACGCTCTTGTTTTTTTTTCTTATAAGATGGAGCATCCTTACCTTGGAACTGAGCATTAAATCCTTTGCGTCGATGGTTGCTGTCAGAGGTGAAATGGAGTCGTAGCCAATTCTTGCTACTGATAACTGGAGAGGGGAGGTTCATGCCAGTTAGCCTAGAGAAGAGAAAGAGGAAAAAAATCTCCCTTGTAAACCAACAGAGCAAATGTCTTATATCAAACCCACTTTAAAATCCGCTTACTTAAATCCTTCATCTTGAGATGCTTAAAACAGAGGCCATGTATTAATTGCCTTTGAACCTTAAAATGATCAAAATCATTTTAAACATAAATGCTAAATCCCTTGATGGAATGAATATTTTCAAAAATATTTGATACTTTCATTCTCCTTTATTAATGGTGAATGCAGGAGAAGGTATTCTTTTGATCTCTTAGTTCTTTTCATCAGGATCTTAATCACAAGGAATCAGAAAAAAGGAAAATAAATAGGCAAATGATAAAATTCTGCCTTTCACAATTTGAAGACTTAGTAATTCTTTATTTATTTGTTTGTATTTATTTATTTATTTATTTATTTATTTATTTAGAGACAAAGTCTCACTGTGTCGTCCAGGCTGGAGGGAAGTGGTTTGATCTTGGCTCACTGCAACCTCCGCCTCCTGGGTTCAAGCGATTCTCCTGCCTCAGCCTCCCAAGTAGCTGGGATTACAGGCATGCACCATCATGCTTGGCTAATTTTTGCATTTTTAGCAGAGACAGGGTTTTGCTGTGTTGGCCAGGCTGGTGTCGAACTCGTGACCTCAGGTGATCCGCCTGCCTCGGCCTTCCAAAGTGCTAGGATTACAAGCGTGAGCCACAGCACCTGGCCACAAGACTTAGGAATTCTATTTAACCTGAAGTAGATGCCAACAAACTGTTTCTCATGCTTGGTAACATGCTATGTTCCCCACATCCCATTTGCAGGACTCACAACCTGGGCCTTTCCTACCAAAGTAAAGAAGAGGACCATTTATGAGATTGATGACAAGAACTGCAAAAGAGACTTGAAATGGAATAAAATTATGTTTTAGGAAAGCAGTGCATTAATCTTTTAAAAATAAGATGCAATCAATTTCTGGTTAAGCTGTTTAAAATATCCAGTTCACTTTATAACGTGCAGTTTAGTTGTCAGAAACAATCATGTGTTTTATTTCTTACTATAGAAACCCTTGTGTGCTTACTAAGGAATAAAAGCATTCCAAGATATTAAAGCTCCTGCCCGTTAGAGGCACAAGGGACACATTTAGTTTTTCAGTGGCATAAGCATCACTGGATTAGGATGCTTCTGATACAGGATTGCATGCTGGCTCGACTTTGTACTAGGTGAGGCACCATAGGTGGATCATGTTTATGAACCTGTGTTTCCCATTGTATAAACTGGACATGAAAATACCTATATCAAGCGTCGAAAGAGATGACAGAGATACACATGTAAATGTACCTCAAGCACATTCTCCATGTGCTTTACAAGTGGTTGTGCACTGAATAATTATTTTGCATCTTGGTAACAAAATCTATTTTCAAAATGATGCTTATCAGTGTACATGACCTGTAAGGGTTTAAGCAAATTGCTTTTAGTGGGAACTTGAACTGTGGTGCTGTGTGTGGGCCGGCCTGTGAGTGCCGCAGCTGCTTGGTAAAGCTGAGGATCTCATTTCTATGCAGAGGATTTGCTACGAAATGGGTCGCCTGTGTGGAGACCATTTCCCTACTTATTCTATTACCTGGAGGAAGCAGCCCCAGATGAAATACATAGTCAAGCTTTCTGATGTCAGGGTGCCCTATTCCAACTCTCAGGTTTAAAAATGTACAGGATCCACTTTAAATTAAAAGCCAAACCTTGACTGTAACCAATTGCAACAGTGTTTATGCCACTGTTTGAAATAACCTTCTGTAAGAGAAGTACACTGCTCAGATTTGCCTGTTTGCTTCGATTTATGTAGTACTGGCTGGTAACAGCTGGACACAGCTGACTCCAAGGCACATTTAATTACCTTTTTTTTTATTTTTCTGGCGAGATTATGTTACAAATTCTATAGGCCACATACTTATTTGCCTAATACGGAGAATGTCTAAAAAACTAGATTCAAAAACCCCACAGTCTGTCCAGCTCACCTGTACTTAACTGAACTTACAGGTACTTTAAAAAATCATTGTGGCCAGGCGCAGTGGCTCACACCTGTAATCCCAGCACTTTGGGAGGCCGAGGCAGGTGGATCAAGAGGTCAGGAGATCGACACCATCCTGGCTAACACAGTGAAACCCCGTCTCTACTAAAAATACAAAAAATTAGCAGGGCGTGGTGGCGGGCACCTGTAGTCCCAGCTACTCGGGAGGCTGAGGCAGGAGAATGGCATGAATCTGGGAGGCGGAGCTTGCAGTGAGCCAAGATGGCGCCACTGCACTCCAGCCTGGGCAACAAAGCAAGACTCCGTCTCAAAAAAAAAAAAAAAAAAAAATCATTGGTTTCTTTGTATATTAAAAATCACAATAATTATTTTCATACACACAAATATCACATACAAAAAATGTTAAATGCAAACATAGAAAATTTAAAAACTACAAACACATAGATATACACTGAAATTAAGCAAAAAAGCAAGCCTACCTTTTCCACATCAGATACTATCCTAATGTAAAATATATACATAGCTAGTAGTATCCAAAGCCCTCAAACTACTGCAGTGATATTTATTCAACCTACTGTAAGTTTCCATTTCATATGGTGATATAAGACTATACAAAAGATCAGTGAATGTAGGAAGATGCATGTACTTGCTGAACTTTTCACAACTGCAATCAATGCTTGTTTTGTTGTTGAACATATATATTTTCTCACTCACATTATTTATTAATGGTTCTGACTGTAAAAACCAGGTGGAATTTTTTTTTTTCTTGAGACAGTGTCTTGCTTTTTCACCCAGGCTGGAGTGCAGTGGTGCAATCACAGCTCACAGCAGTCTGCAACTCCTGGGCTCAAGCCATCCTCTTTCCTCAGCCTCTGGAGTAGCTGGGGCTATATGTGCATACCATACCTGGATAGTTTTGTAATCTTTTAATTTTTTGTAGAGACTGGGGGTCTCACTATGTTGTCCAGACTGGTCTTGAACTCAAACGGCCTCAAGAAATCCTCTCACCTTTGCCTCTCAAAGTGCTGGGATTACAGGCGTGAACCACTGTGCCAGCCTGGAATTGCATTTTATTTGCATGCCTACGTTAATAATGATCACAAATAAATCTCCTCTCTACCACCACCTACACCCACATCCCCTCTTTACCCTCATCTGTATTTCCAAATACCTACTCAGAACAATGATAGTTTTGTGTCAGTCAACAGGATATTTCTGTAAAGGGCCAGGGAGTATGCACGTATTTCAGGCTTTTTGGGTCACATGGTCTTTGTTGGAAACTTCAACTTTGCAGGTGTACTTGCCATAGAATGGCAGTGGTTGTGTTCCAATAACACTTTATTTACGGACACTGAGATTTTAATTTTATATAATTTTTTGTGTCACAAAATAGTTACTTTTTTATTGTATTTTTTCAATCACTTAACAATGTGAAAGCCATTCTTAGCTGATGGGCCAGATTTGGCCTGCAGGTATTAGTTTGCTGACCCCTGCTCTAGTATATATGAGGCGATTTGTAAAAACAGGCCTGGTGCAGCGGCTCAAGCCTGTAATCCCAGCATTTTGGGAGGCCAAGGTGGGTGGATCACCTGAGGTCAGGAGTTCGAGACAAGCCAGGCCAACATGGTGAAACCCTGTCTCTACTTAGCTGGGCATGGTGGCAGGCGCCTGTAATCCTAGATACTTGGGAGGCTGAGGCAAGAGAATTGCTTGAACCTGGGAGGCAGAGGTTGCAGTGAGCTGAGATCACACCATCACACTCCAGCCTGGGTAACAAGAGCGAGACTTCATCTCAAAAAACAAACAAACAAACAAACAAAAAACCAACAACAAAAACACTGAGCTGGAAGATAATTAGATGATGCGTAGCAGCCTAGTGTAATTAAGGTTTCAAAAAAAATGCATAAGTCCTGCACAAATTCCTTTTATTTTTGACAGTCTTGCTCTGTCACCCAGGCTGGAGTGCAGTGGCACAATCTCAGCTCACTGCAACCTCCGCCTTCCAGGTTCAAGTGATTCTCCTGCCTCAGCCTCCTGAGTAGCTGGGATTACAGGCACCCACCACCACGCCTGGCTAATTTTTGTATATTTAGTAGAGATGGGGTTTCACCATTTTGGCCAGGCTGGTCTCAAACTCCTGACCTCAGATGATCCACCCCTCTCATCTTCCCAGAGTGTGAGGGTTACAGGCGTGAGCCATCACACTCAGCCCTGCACAGATTCCTTTTATAGAGAAGGAAGGGTAAGGCCTTTTGACCAATTATACAATCCATTTTCCATGATGAAGCCATTCAAATGAATTGTACCCCAAAGTCGATTTTTGTACATGAATTTCCTGATTTGACCTTTTGCGTTAAACAAATGTTCATAGCCTTTTGTTGTTTGTTTGGGAAAGGTGATTGCTCTTGATTTGGCCTTGACAGTTACACAAATGTTCACTTCCTGTTTTTGTTGTTTGTTTGGGAAAGGGGGTCGCTCTTGATTTGGCCTTGACAGTTACACAAATGTTCACTTCCTGTTTTTGTTGTTTGTTTGGGAAAGGGGGTTGCTCTTGATTTGGCCTTGACAGTTACACAAATGTTCACTTCCTGTTTTTGTTGTTTGTTTGGGAAAGGGGGTTGCTCTTGATTTGGCCTTGACAGTTACACAAATGTTCACTTCCTGTTTTGGTTGTTTGTTTGGGAAAGGGGGTTGTTCTACATGAGACCTGGCCTTAGAACTGTGTGTTATTGTATCGCTGTCTATAGGGCCAGGAGCTAATCTTATAGCTCTCATCTGACACAAAGTTGATGCTATAAACTCAATTGTTTATTACAAACTACGTAATTTAAAAGAAGTTGATTACTATACAAATTAGTAGATGAAATTGTGAACTCTCTAACAACTTGGTGTCTCAGTTAAGATTTAGAGAAAAAGAATTCAACTGAGTGGCTTTGTGGGAGGTAGAATCATACCTCCTACAGACAGATACCAAAGCCCCGAGGTCCTGCTCCCTGGAGACTGTCAGTGTGTCACCTGACATGGCTCATGGGGACTTTGCAGAACAATGTGCTTACTGAGCTTGGGATGGGGAGATTATACTGGATTATTGAGCGGGCCCAATATAATGAAAAAGATCCTTGAAGTAGAAGACAGAGGCAGGAGGAGAAGGGTCCAGGTAGAGGAGCCTGTGGACAAAGGTCAGAGTGATGCATTGAGGGCTTCACCCTCTTGGCTGACAAGAAAGCTGCTGATGCCTTTATAACTGGAAATGCAAAGAAACGCCTTTTCTCATAGAGTCTCCAGAGAGGAACACAGCCCAGCTGACACCTTGATTGTAGGTGTGAGATTTCTAATCTATTTATTGAACATAATAAACACGTGTTGGTTTAAGTCATTGTATTTGTGTTAATTTGTTATGGTGGCAATAGAAAGCAAATCTCTTGTTTAGATGTATACATTAAATATGTATAGCTTTTATACGGCAGCCATAACTCCATAAAGTGGCTTAAAAAGACCAAAACAGAAATACAGCCTTTTAATCAGTATATCCTATTTTTCATTCTAGAATGATCCTGAAGAAAAGGACAGAAAAGGAAATATGGTAGAATGTGACACGAATCTTATCTATTCATAACCTTAGTGAATCCATGCAGTTTAAACCCTTTCTAAAATGAACAGTGATTGAAGATCTACCACTGTTGGAGTGAGCTGAAGTCTTCTACAGCTGTTAGCCACACTTCTTTTAAGTCTGCTGGATTTGGTTTTCTAATAAACAAATAGTTTGGAAAATGAAAGAGATTATGGGGCAAATGGTGGAAAATTGACATGAACAGAGACAAGATTCAAAGTAGAAACCTCTAAAAGAGAATAGGGTGCCAGGTGCAGTGGCTCACATCTGTGATTTCAGCAATTTGGGAGGCCAAAGTCAGTGGATCACCTGAGGTCAGGAGTTCGAGACCAGCCTGGGCAACATGTTGAAACACCACCTCTACTAAAAATACCAAAAAAAAAAAAAAAATTAGCCAGGCATAGTGGCAGACTCCTGTAATCCCAGCTACTCAGGAAGATGAGGCAGGAGAATTGTCTGAACCTGAGAGGCAGAGGTTGCAGTAAACCGAGATCGCACCATCGTACTCTAGCCTGGGTGACTGAGAGACTGTCTCAAAAAAAAAAAAAAAAAAATGAGGAATGGGGAACTAATGGTAGGGATTAACCAATGTCTTCCTGCATTAATTCAGAACGTACTGACCGTTTTCTTTCCTGATGTCCAGAAACACAGGACACATGTCTGGTGAAATCAAGTGGAGCTTGCCAGGTCAGGGATATTGGGGCTTAAAAAACAAGGGGGTTGAGCAGTGAGAAAAAGAGTAACACAGAGTAACAGGCTGAGAAAGGGTCTTCTTAAGGGAATTTTGACATGCTCTATTTCTGGAGCATCTCAATCTAGGTCAGGAAACCCACAAAGCCATTCAGTGGGAATGTTGGACAGCTCCCTTAGAGATGGCAAAAGGAATTGGTTGTTCTCACTTTTTTCCCCTAAGAATACCAAATTAAGCAATTTAAAGCATTGCCAAATTCATTTCTTTCAGAGGATTCAACTGGGTTTTTCTTCTGCTAAGAGTTAAAATAAATGGAGGACTCATGGGATCCTTACAGTTACGACGACCTCCTTTGAGCTTAAATAGAACAGGCCAGTCTGTTTCATTTTCTCCAAATAATTGTACCATACATTTTAGGATTCTATTTATAACATACTCCTACTCATTTTTTCATGTAAGCTCCCTCAGCCTCACTTTTCTCAGATGGGATATAAGGGCTGAACACATTGTTCTAACATTTTACAGCACTCTGTATGTATGACTCATGCATTTCGCTTATGTGACTTGAAAAATGTAGAGTCAATTTATGGGGATAATTTTCTAAAATGCATTTGGAAATGCTAATGGTTTTGGATATTGCTTTGTTTGAGTACTTCTCTTACATTAAGCCAGATTTCTTATGTCTTTAGAAAATCATCAGAGAAATGTCTGGGGGTTCCTCTGTAGTTAAATCTCTTCAACTATGATGACTCAGAAGCCAGAAAGAATTACTGCTATTGGGAGAGGCTTTAAATGATCTCCGCTCGCCGGGGGGACTAAGAAATTTAATAAACCTATTACTTGGAGGAGACCAGTTGTGTGTCAATTTGGGGAGAAAGCCATATAAAAGATGTGCTATTTTTTTGCATTTTGTGGACATGCAATCCAAATGGTTTGTACTGTGGTGTTTCATTATCTCTGTTTTGTCAAAATTAAATAGAACAATCTGATCAAACAGAGAGTTCCTGACATGATATGTTTTGAATTGGCTGTGATTCACATTGTAAGTGAAATCAGTTCTCTCATGGACACGTTTTGAGTTTATAAAACTGTTCCAAGTCTTATTTTGGAGACTAGCAAAAGTGACAATGAACTAAAAAGTAGCTCTCATCTCACAAGAACATGAAAAACAGTTAAAAGCAGGTCTATGTGTGTGTGTGTACACACATACAAATACACACAATAATACCCAGACACAAATATATATGTATACATGCACATACACATATTTACATAGTTATCAATATTTCTAGAAGTTTAATTCAAAAGTTTTATGCACACGTATATACTATCTGGGGAAAAACAACCAACTATGAAACAAAATAAAATAAAAACACCCATATGGTATATTTAAAAGTGTACCACACAAGAGTTTTCATTCAACAGTTCTTTAATCAAAACTACCATTTTTTTTTTTTTTTTTTTTCAGATGCAGTTTTACCCTTTCACCCAGGCCGGAGTCAAATGACATGAACTCGGCTGACTGCATCCTCTCCCCACCAGGTTCAAGCCATTCTCCTGCCTCAGACTGCTGAGTATCTGGGATTATAGGCACAAACCACCACACCTGGCTAATTTTTGTATTTTTAGTAGAGACGAGGTTTCGCCATGTTGGCCAGGGTGGTCTTGAACTTCTGATCTCAGGTGATCCATCTGCCTAGGCCTCCTAAAGTGCTAGGATTACAGGCTTGAGCAACCATGCCCAGCCAAAATTACCACTTTCTACGAGTCATTTCTTCCACCTGGCACGGCATTCATGATTGTCTCTGGCAAAGGGCTTCTCTCTCCCTGACAATGATTTTTCTCCCTCTGGCTCTCTTTTTCCTGGGAGCACTCTCTGAGGCACCATCATGCTCCACACCAGTGGCCATAAGCGTCCCTCTTGGTAACATCATCCACTCCTGCGACTCTAGCCACGGCCTTTAGCTTTTTCCTTGTGCCCTCCTATAGTCCATTTTTTAAAAGAAAAAATAATTTCTAGTCTCCTGAGCCCTCCCACTCACTCCAGCTTGGCTCATTCTGCTTTTCAGCCTCCTCAGGTGCACGCCACCCCCATCCCCTGCTTTCTACACCCAGAGACAGCTGACTTCATGCAGGGTGCCATGCAAAGCCCCACGTGCCCTCCTGAGTCAGATCATCCCATGCGCTGTCCCTTACCTGGAGATCAGCAGAAACATCTGCCCTGCATCCAACCTACTCTGCACCTGCCTGGTCATTCCTGGCCCTCCTTTAAATTTCAGAACATATGTTGCATTCTCAGGGAAGCCCACCCTGATCTCTAAGATCAGGCAGCTCCTCCTTGGCTATGCCCTCTCCTGACACCCCAGACTTACCCTTTGCAGACATTTTCAAAATAATAATGACTTGGTATAAGGCACATGGCTGTGCTTTGGTCAGATAGGCTGAGGTAGGATGTTTATATCCTGTGTGACTCAGCGAGTTTGTAGCACAGGCGTATAACTCCACTTGGTATAACAGCCATGTAGCCATAACATGGGAAGGCCATGACTTGGCTCTAAGACACTCTTGTCTGTGGAAGGTATAATTGCCCTGCTGACGCCGTACAGGCACACTGGTGCCCAGAGAAAGAGAGAGAGCCAAAGCTGTCCATCTGCAAAGATGGTCAGTGGAGAGCCAGGACACAGCTTGGCTTGGTTTATTCCCAGAGAGAGAAAGAGTTAAGCTGCTGACCCTGAAGGCAAGGGAGAGCCACCCATGCAATCGGGTGTAAGGGAACTGCCAGAGTAAGCAGCCGAGACAGGGCGGAGAGTGTGAGGAAGCTGCTGATGAGAGCCGCTACTGAATAAAATCATCTTTCACCTGCCTACGCCCGTCCGAGTGTTCTTTCTGCTTATCCCCCAACTCTCTTCAGATCTCACCATGACATTTGGTGTAGTCTTGAACAGGACACTTGGTGATTTGTATAGTTATTTGCTTAATGTTAGTCATTTTTGCGAGACTTGAAGCCTGTCCTATTCTCACAGTCTCTCTGGCACGTAACACAGTGCTGGGCATGTGGTCGGCACTCAATGCACATTGGCTGAATAAGCCAAAGAGATCTCTTCACCCACACTCCCAGAGCCCTAGGCCAGTCCCGCGTCATAAAGTAGAAATGACTACAAGAAACCCTCGATGTTATGATGCCAGCTGGGGTGCTGACACTTCGGATATTTTGTCTCCTCCAAATCTCATGTTGACATGATTGCCGGTATCGGAGGTGGGGCCTGTGGGAGGTGTTTGGGTCTTGGGGGCGGAACCCTCATGAATGAATGGCTGGTGCCTTCCCCATGGTAATGAGTAAGTTCTCACTCTCAGTTTACTCCGGAGCTGGTTGTTTAAAAGAGCCTGGCATCTCCCCCTCTCCTCTCTTTTGCTCCCATTCTCACCCTGTGATATACCTGTGCCACCTCTACCTTCTGCTGTGAATAAAAATTTCTTGAGGCCCTCACCAGAAGCCAAGCAGGTGCTAGCCCCATTTGGTACAGCCTGTGGAATTCTGAGCCAAATAAACCTCTGTTTTAAAAATAAATTACCCACTCTCAAGTATTCCTATATAGCAACGCAAAACAGATTGACACAAGTGCCTGTGTGGCTAAACAGTGTCATAGCTGGATAAACCTTGTGCCTTTGTACAGAAACTAGATAAGTGAGGAGATAAATGGTGGTAGGACAATGGGCTCCATATTCTCAGAGGACCCAGGTCCCTGAATGCACACATAATTCTGAGGACACTGTTCACATGGAATGATTTCCTCCAAAGCCTTAGACCTCAGCACCCCTGACTGGAGATGCCTTATCTCCTTATATTAATAACCTCTATGGGAATTAAAAGACCCCATAACTCACTTGCCCTAGAAACGTCCTCAATTCCCACTCCCCACGTCTGTCTCTGTTTGTCATGAAGCTCCTCAGCAGTTGTTTAGCACACAGCCACCCCTTGTTTCAGAATGTCTGGAGGCCACAGGCTCTCAGATGTATATTTCTGGTTGCACTCAAAAAGACATGACTGGAGGGGACCAAAGCAGGGCTCAGGGAGTGGACAGCACACTCTCACTCCATGGACCCCTCCTCCATTTAGATTTGCACCGTGCGCCTTCGGTCACTAAGTCACATGTATTCCACCTGCAAAGTAAGCTTCTCTCTTCTCTTCCAGCTACACACTGCCTGTGTTCCCGTCCAAACCCTGGTGTCTCTGCTTGTGCTGTAGGGAAAGTCTCTCGCATGTACTTGTGCTCCCTGCCCCTCTCTGCTCTAAACCACACTGCATGACGCTGACATGAACTACCACAAACATAATCAAACATATGTAAACAACCTATGTGTGTGAGACACCTTGCTGGTTCCTGAAGACATGCGTGTGAGTGAGCAGAGGCACTCACAATCTTTCAGAGCAGAGTAGCCCTGGGTGACGGATGTCACACATGAGGCACCACCAAGTGGGGAGTGCAGGTTGCTGTGAGTGTCTGCAAGAGGGGATTTAAACTTCTCTTGGATGACAGTCCCCTTGGAGATGTGATATCCACATTGTGACTTGTCATGTGTCTGGCTAGACAGAGGCTGGGGAGTTCATTATTTAGAGCAGTAATCACCTGAAAATCCATGGTGAAGTTAAATCACAGCACTGCCCTTTTCTCTTTCTTTCTTTTTTTTTATTCTGAGACACAGTCTCACTCTGTTGCCCAGGCTGGAGTGCAGTGGCACAATCGTGGCTCACTGCAACCTCTGCTGCCTGAGTTCAAGGGATTCTCATGTCTCAGCCTCCCAAGTAGTTGGGATTAAGGTGCACGCCACCACGCCCAGCTCATTTTTGTATTTTTAGTAGAGACAGGGTTTCGCCATGTTGACCAGGCTGGTCTCGAACTCCTGACCTCAGGTGATCTGCCCACTTCGGCCTCCCAAAGTGCTGGGATTACAGGCATGACCCACCACTCCCGGCTGCACTGCCCTTTTTTCTAAAAATATTTTTCATAGCTTTCAAACACCCTCAAAAAGAGGTCAACTGTCTTAGTACCGAAGACCCTTTATAATATGACTCCATATGTTTCTAGCCTCATTTCTTATCACGCCCTTTCGTGAACCTTGTGTTCTGCCCATGCGGTGGCGATCACTCTCTCGATTGTCTGCTGTGCTCCTGCTTTTGCTCTTGATCCTGTGCAGTCGCTCTACACTAGCCCCACGGGCTCACTTTTGCCTGTATAAATCCTTCCCAAATTTCCAAGGTGTTTCAAAAGACATCCCTTCCAAAGACCTTTCCCTCCTTATCTTTAATAGACTTAACCACTCCTACCTTTACAGCATTCGTTCCATAGGCTTCCCTGGAAGTTACCGTGTGTCTTATATTATTGGTGGTTGCGTAGAGGTCTACCTCACCTCTGCACTCTGAGCCCACTGAGGGCACTGGTGCTAACTCGGACATCTTCCTCTTCTTTGTAGTATTCTGCATGCACTAGAGCCTTAACAAGTCAATTCTAAATAGTTTCTTATTTTTGCTCCTAATGTAAGTTATTAAGAGAAGTGAACCCCAAGATGATAAAGTGTTAAGAACAGTAAGAGAACACTGCTCTCATCCTCTCATGCCCAGTGGCTTCCCATCAGCACTGCAGCCTTGCAGGTGGGGGCGCCCAGTGGGTAAGATCTGGCATCTTCCTTTTGTTTGTCCCAGCATAGCTCCACAGTCCTAAGGGTGGAGACAGGTCTCAGGAATCCAGTGGGGACACACCTTCACCATTGAGGAAGGAGAAAGAGGAGGATGACAGCACTTGTGAGAGATAGGGTATGAGAGTCCATCTCAAACATGACAGACTTGAGAGAAGGCCGTAAAAATGGCCGGGATGCCAGCAAATCAGGCATCAGGAATTAACCCAGAGGTCAGGCAGAGAGGATCATTTGGGAGAGGATGTGACAAAGCCCATCTTCTTAAGCTTAAGGACTACGTGCCAGGGAATTGCTCGGAACTCAAGCCTGGGAAATGGCTCAGACAGACAAGTAATTCGATAAGACAGTCGAGAGACAGTGGCCCTGATGGCATTTCTCTGTGGGTGTGTACTTTGGGCCTCCTGTCCACGGAAGGGACAGAGGAATGAGGCCAACACAGGAAGCAGCTTCAGCCAGTGGTGCACTTTCTTCTGCTGGACGAGAGAGCTGTCACACCCCACCTGGAAATCTCCTCACAGGCCTCTCAATGTTGGAGGACCCTCCACAGGTGATGCAGATCATACTGGTATTAAAAATCTTGGTTGCAACAAGCTAATCTGGATCCAAGTCAGTGACCTGGAAAACGAAACCTCTAAGTGCCTGTTTCTAATCCTTGGCTGTATCCAATGTCCTGGCACCTAGTTTACTACTATCTGTGAAGACAGGCCTCTGAGGTTTGCCAACAGGAAGAAACAAACAGGCAGACACCCTTTGCCTTCTATAATACTTGGACATTTGCAATAGGGAGCAGTCGGCACTGGACATGGGTATCCATATCATATTTTGCTTATCAAGAAAGGTAGTGTCTCCAAACACAGAGATCCCTATAATAAATTCCACACACAGTCAATACTCAAAGACTGATAATAAAGAAAATAATTTAAAAAAACATGGTAACAATTTATTTTGGGTTCACTGAACATTTTCTCTTGATATTATTTTTAGCATACATATTCCTTAGGAATATCATTAAAAAGCACATTTTTCTCCTTAATCTTGGGGTCTTGGGGTAAGAACAAGTCTTATCCTAGCTCATTCCAAGAGCCTGAAATGAGTCTACCATTTTCTTATATCACTTGATAGACTGACGCAGACATTATTCAATCAGCTGGTAAGATATCCAGCGAGTCCCATGGCAACAGGTGCAGCCTGGCTAATGCAATCATGTGGGTCCCCAGGCGAAAAGACCAGCAGCCCTCAACATCCGGGATCATATGAGCTCTCATAACTCCGGAGCTCTTCAGCCACTTTTCAGCATCACTGCCTGCCTTCTGCAGACCCACTTAAACCTCACTCAAGTACAGCAGCCGTGGGGTTCTGCTGAGGCTGCTGTGTCTCCAGCTGGTCTGTCTGTGCTGTGCTTCTTAGGTCACGCTGCCATCGTAGAAAGCAAGCTCATTCCATGCACAGGCTCTGGACTGAGGCCAAGGAGCAGCTCAGGCTCTTTTATGGAAACCAGCCGCCTTTCTCCCCGACCTGCACACTCTGCAATGGTGTGGTCATTACAAACACGGACGGTGGAGTCAGACGGACCTGGGTCCAAACATAACCATGTTCCTTCCCATCTGGGTGACCTCAGGCCTTTACTCAGCCCTCCTAAACCTCAAAATCGTTCATTGTGTGAATAATGATATACGCTACTGCAGACTGCACACTGCTGCTGTTCTCTCAAGCATCTTTTTCTACTTCCCCTAACCTAACTAAGGCTTAGCTTTTGCTCCGATCCTCACTTTATCCCATAACATCCAAAGCTGATTGCTGACCTTATCCAAATACATGTGTGTGGATCTATCTCTCAACTACGTTTTATATCCACGCGATATATATTCACGCAATACATACTGTATATGATATATGGTATTACAAGTAATACCTACATATTATGTATATTATACAGTGTATGTCTACATACACTTTGGGTTAAGAGAAGTGAACCCTAAGATGATACAACATTAATAACACTCAGAGAACGCTGCTCTCATCTTCTCACGAACACTGGCTTCCACCAGCACTGCAGCCTTGCGGGTGGAAATGCCCAGTGGGTCAGATAAATAAATACATGTCTATTTATTTACATATCATGTTAAAAAGTTAAAAAGTTTCCCAACTTGTTAGCTTTTTTCTACTTTACATTAATGATGTGTACATTACGTCATTGGATGCTAAACTTTTAAATATTTCAAACGTCTTTGCAGTTCCAAACTCCATGAATGCACCAGGTACACAAAACAGAATCAATCTTTGACCTCGAGTATAGACAGCTACAGTCCATCTGATTTAGAGTCATATATTTAAAGACAAGCCAAAATGTGTGTCTTCAAAGATAGCAGGGAGGGGGTGAGCAGTGAGGTAGGAGAACTGAAGGCCAGAAACGAAGGGAATCTTTTGGAAGAGTGGTTACTGGCATACACAACCACACAGTGGCCAATTCCAACAAGGCAGAGACATATTCCCCAGCTGAGTGAGTATCATGATTGAGCCAGGCAGTTGGTTCAGCTTCCCACTCAGTGAATAATCCGACCTAACTGTGGAAGCTCATCTTCAATATGATTGGAAAATTCCAAGTATCCAGCCCTTAAGGAGTAACATTCCTTTAGGTCAGTCCATGTTTATAAATGTTTTAAATTGACTACCGTATCCAGAAAATATATTTCCAACATATTTTTTTCTGAAAATTTCTAGTTTATGCCATAAACAATAATATAAAATAGCACGAGACAATTTATAAGAAAGTCCAAATGGCTCAGAGCACTGCTAAACAGAAATAAGAGTACCTTAAGTTCAATACAGAGAGTAATATTAAATACAAGCAGAACTGACCATATTTTATTTTCACTTGCTCCAGAAGCTCAGAACTTTTAAGTCTTGTGTTATTGTTCCTTTCCAGCCAGCCTAGCAAAGATATGTAATTTTCTTAACACACAAACCAAACCAGTGTATCCCACATTACTGACACACTCTCAGAAATGGTAAGGCTTGTCCTAAGTTTTGCTGGCAACTTGCTAATCCATTACTTCCTTGGTGGATAGTCTAAAAGAAAAATTGCACAGGCTTTAGGAAATGTCCATCCTACAGCACCATTTCTTTGAAGGAGGGTCTACTTAGCATTCACTGCTTTTCAAGAATCTGCTGTGTTCCGATGGAAGACGGAAAGTGAATGGAACAGGAAAGGCCTGGCGGATACCTGCACAGCATGCCCACAGCACACCTGGGGAGGGTGTTAGTTGCTTTTGGACAGGCAGGTGTGTTTGGTTAGAAAGTCAGTCAGGAAAAGTCAGAGTTGAGGAAACTAATTAAAGAGATGACTTTTCCTTATTAGTTACTCTACAGTTAAATTGATTAAAAGATGAAAACTCATAATTTCCCCTTGCCATCATTTGACAAGCTTTCAATGTTCACAGACATGCTGGTGGGACCTACACCACTCGAAGGCAATTTGATCATTACCATGATTCTTCTGTATATGTCTGTAACAAACTATAGTTAAATAGTGGTCTTTAGTTAAAATCACTTTGAGGAAAATTGCAAATATGTTAAAAGAAAGTTGTACCAAATTAGATGACAATATCCATTAATTATTATGTTAAAAAGCATTCAATGACAGAAAAGAATATTTCAGATACATCCAATTCCAGTGTAAAGTGACAGGCTGGACTCATTGTTTTTCTTCTACAGTTGATGAGAAAATAGAGGATACGAAAAAAAATAAGAAAAAATATAATATCATTAAAATTAGCGACAACCATACATCTAATTTTCTATGTGCTTTCCTTTACAGATACGTATAGGCAGATATAAAAGTAATGTATCTATTTATACATCATTTAAAATCCACTTTTTTCCATTAAGAAAATGTTATAGCTCTTTGTATATCTATATATATATATGATTTGTGAAATCTGTGAACTACTCCTTTGAATGAACGTACCACTACTTATTTAACCAATGTCCTACTATGGCAATTTGGTATTATTTCTGATAGTTTCATAAATTTTATAGCACACCACCTTATGATGCATATGTGTTGAATCAGCATTTTTATTTCACAGGATGGATTCCTAGAAGTAAAAGGTATGTGTCAAAAGGGATGTAGTTCTTCAGGACTTTTGAAAAATACCTATTGCAAAATTGCTCTTTACAAAAAATAGGCTTTGGGGAGAAGCCTTTGAAAGGCACTCTGTGAATTCATACAGTGGATGTGCCTTTTGCTTCCTTTTTTTTAGATCCGGCCCATTTTCTACCTTTGCTGTGATCCCTGATCAGGGAAGGCTTGTGTCTCTATTTCTAGATTACTCCCTTCTTTCCATCAGAGCGACTGGCACAGCTGTCTCCAGCAGGAGACTAAAGGCTACCTGAAGCCCTGGCCTATACCACACTCATACAGGTCCCTCTCCAATGACTTTGAAACATTTCTACACATTGCTTCTTTCCTTGGTGCAAGAAAATACTAGGAGCAGCTGGGCACGGTGGCTCATGCCTGTAATCCCAACACTTTGGGAGGACGAGGGTGGGGGTGGATCACAAGGTCAAGAGTTCAAGACCAGCCTGGCCTATGTGGTGAATCCCCGTCTCTACTAAAAATACAAAAATTAGCCAGGCACGGTGGTGCATGCCTGCAATTTCAGCTACTCAAGAGGCTGAGGCAGAAGATTCGCTTGAACCCAGGAGGCAGAGGTTGCAGTGAGCCAAGATCACGCCACTGCACCCCAGCCTGGGCAACAAAGCGAGACTCCATCTCAAAAAATAAATAAGTAAAAAATAAAGAAAGAACATAATAGGAACACTGTGAGGCCCCTCGCACATGCAGAACAGCCATAAATGAAGGGAAGAAGGGTCTGAAAGGAAAATTGTTTTTAGTGCTTTTTCCCCATCATGACTGACTGTCGCCCCAACACCTTGTGATCTAATTTCATGTCACTGTAGGCATATGATGGTGGCGCTCTTTCCCTTCCATCGCCTACTCCATTCCCCGCCAAACCCATACTTAATTGCAGTTTTTCTTTATACTCTCTCAACCATTATATATTTAGTAGCTGACCTAAGAAAAGATAAAGAAGGAAAAACAAATGGTGCTATAGCTCATATTTTTTAGTCTCATAACATTTTGCAGGATTAAATTAATCATTTTCAGATAGCTTAGTGAATCTCCAAATTCAATAGGAGGTAAGCAGAAATTTCCCTGTGCATGTTAATTTGGACAGTTTCTCTCTCTCTCTCTCTCAGTGTGTGTGTGTGTGTGTGTGTGTGTGTGTGTGGGTTTCATTTGCATGTCTGTGGTGGACAATAGTCTTGGGGATATTGTATTCTCAGGATCTTGGAAAACTGTATCCAAATTGTGAACAAAAAATAAAACATTTCAACACACTGGAATTATGATTTGGTGCACTTTGGGAAAAACGATGCCTACACTTTTTGGGGCCAGCTACTTTGGGGTTTTGAAATAGTGTTTGGCTCCCTGAGCCACTCTTGCCTTTGAGTTTAGGTCCAGAGGCTGCACCTGCTGGTGCTTCTGGAAGCCTTGCTTACTCTCAGGAATAACAGACAAAGAAGAACTCTTAGAAATTCAGACGGCATTGCTTCACACTCTGCAAAAAGAGTTTACAAAGGAGAGTTTTCATTCAAAATGCCTTTTGCAGATGATACCAAGTTCTTTTCTCAGTTGCTGGAGGTGGCAAGCAGGGCCAGGCCAATTCTCAAGCTCTCGAACACACAACAGTTCGGAGCTTCTGCTCATTTGGGTGACTGGATAGCATCACCATTGCAGAAACACAGCCCCCAGAGACCTGGAGAGCCTCAGGGGCAGGGAGTCAGGCAGCATCAAGTTGGAGTGAGGTGACAGAAGCCAGTCCTGAATCACCCCCAGACAGCACAACACAGGAGGGAGAGAATGGAGAGGCCTCTAAAGACCTCGAGGTAAAAGCAGACAAAACACAAGATTCAGTGGCATTGACTGTGTGTGTTCAAATGACAGCATCATGCTGTCTCCATTGCAGGAAAGGACTCTGGGAACCCTTTACTATGAGGCAAAGTGATACGTTCAATACATTCTCACTCGTGTCCTGGCTTTGCCCACTTTTGAAACTGCCACAACCCTGATCTGACCCAGATATGAGCAGGATAAAAATAGCCCAGAGGCAACTCAACAAGCCATGTAATGTCTACTGGCATTCAGCAATTACAGCATTTATCCAATTCTGGGCTGGTGGGAATCCATACCCTCGTTTGAAATGGATCTAAAGAGGAGCTTCTAGTGCGAGCATCTGAGTCTGTCATTATGCTACCAATCCAGGCGGTTGATATTAGGGTGATTTTGTGTGAATGCTCTAAACTGTAAATGAACACCCCCTATTCTCCTTGAATTCTCAGAAAGGACAACATATATATATATACGTGTATATATATATACGTGTATATATATACACATATATACATATATACATATATACATATATATACATACAGACACACACATACATACACACACTTATATATATATATACACATATTTATATATACGTACATGCATACACACGTATACACACGTGTATACATATACACACACGTATACATATGTGTATACATATACACACACGTATACACACGTGTATACATATACACACACGTATACATATGTGTATACATATATACATATATGCACATACACACATATATACATATCAAACATATACACACATATATACATATATGTATACATATATACATGCCATATACACATATATGTATACATATATACATATACACACATATATACATATACTATATATATATACACACACACACACACATCAAACATACCTTCATTCAGCAAATATTGAACGAATGCCTGGTCTATAAAGCGCCATGACAGCCAACTGGAAGTCTGTGTTTAAGGCATCTTACAGCACCTCCCAACCCCCTCCTCTGCGCCACATCCTTAGTACATTCAGGGTGACACTAAAAATATCACAGATAGGGGGCTGATAAAAGACAGATGTTTATGGCTCATAGTTCTGGGGGGCTGGAGGTTCAATATCAAGGAAGGACTGGATTCCTGATTCAGAGGCAGCGCCTCCTCCCTGTACCTTCCCATGGCAGAAGGGAAGAGGGAGCTCTCTGGGGCCTCTTCTATAAGGACACTAATCACACTCACAAGGGCTCTGTCCCCACAACCTCATCTCTTCGCCAAGGATCCACCTTCTAATAGCATTAGGATTTCAACATGAACTCTAGGGGGACACTGACATTTAGACTATGGCATGTACTCAAATAATCTGTCACCAAAGTGCACAACTAGCTTGTGTTTTAGATTCTCCATGCATTTGGGGATGTAATAGGTTTGGGGAGAGCTGGTAGTAGGGGGTCTTGCAGTGTCACCCAGGCTGGAGTGCAGTGGTGCAGTCTCGGCTCACTGTAGCCTCGACTACAGTGAGGGCTCAAGTGGTTCTCCCACCTCAGCCTCCAGAGTAGCTGGGACTACAGTCATGCACCACTATGCCTAATTATTGTATTTTTTGTAGAGATTGAGTCTCACCATGTTTCCCAGGCTGGTCTTGAACTCCTGGGCTCAAGTGATCCTCCCACCTTGGCCTCCCAAAGAGCTGAGATTGCAGGCACGAGCCACCACACCCGGCCTATAATAGGTATTTAGTGAAGACAAAGTAAGTGCAATGTAAATTCTTTTGGCAGTTTTATTCAATTTTGGCCTTATTCTGTATTTGCTGACTTACGGCAACAGCATCTTAATTGAGTTCCCACCTTCAAATTGATGATGAGGAGGGCAAGAGTGATGGGCAGTAACACTAACCTGGAATAAATATCCAGAATAAATATCATTCAAGTGGCAGGCCCATCTACATGCTTCAACAAGTCATTTTCATTCACTTTCCCCCACATTGTATTTATTATGATCATTACTATGTTGTTCACGAAAATGCAAACCAATAAACAAACTGGGGATCTGTGAGGTTGAGTAATTTGCGCTACATTGCACAGCTAACAGAAGCCTGTGCCTGGATTAACCCTGCATCTATTTGCTCTTAATTCTTTTACTTACACAGTTGCTGCTCTATCCTACCTATCTTTCATTCTTGTGTTTTGGTTATTTTCCTAAAATACAGGCTGAGTCATGCAGCTTCTCATCTAAGTATGTCCGCAGCCCATTCCCTCTCAGTTTTGAGCATAAATTTACGCTGCATAAACTGTTATCTAAAGCCTTTTGTGACCTGCACCGCCTGACCCTTCAACCATAAATTTTCTCTTATCCATCAAGTTTTGGCTCAAATGCCACTTGCTCTATAAATTCTCACAGATTTCTGCAATCAGAATTGAATTCCAATGTGTTCCCACAGCATCTGGGTTTCAGTAGAGTACACAGTGCCTGAGGTGTTATCATATGGCGGTTGTTTGGATGTCTGTCTTCTCCCCAGGATGCAAAACACGAGTTTTTCAAAGATGCCGTCAGCCTGCTTTCCACCATGATATCTCCATGCTGCCTAATGTGTGCTTTGTTGCCTGGCTCATAGGACAGAGGGAAGGTTAAACAAATAAATAGAAAGATGTTGAATACATGAATTGGTATTAATCTTTCATTCCCCTCCTTAGCGGACAGAATGTCATCTCTTTCTGCTTTTCTCTGTTAATCTTCAGTTGTGAACCTGTTTCAAATTCTCACTATCTTTGTTGAACTGTGGACAACCTAGCTGGAGACCAGTGAAAAAATCAGTTTGACTAATGCTAAGTGCAAAACAATAACAACACGATTTCTGCTCTCAAATTTTCGTGAAAGGATTTATATTTACTATTCTAATCAGTGCAATATGGATGACCCAGCGTCCGTTTTTAAGCCATGACCGTGCTGCCCCGTCATTCTCAAGGGATATGTTCCAAGACTACCAGCGGATGCCTGAAACCACAGAGAGTGCTGAGCCCATACGTACACAATGTCTTTTCAGTATGGTAACCAAGAGGGCTACTAAGTGACCACCGAGAGGGGAAACAGGTAGTGTATACACAGTAATGCACTGGACACAGGGGCGATTCACATTCCCGGCAGGACCAAGCAGGATACAGGAGATTTCATCATGTTACTCAGAATGGCATGCAATTTAAAACTTATGAATTGTTTGTTTCTGGAATTTTCCATTTAATGTTTTTAGACTGCTGTTGACCGTAGGTAACTGAAACTGCAGATAAGGAGGAACTACTCTATTTCTTTATTTACACCAAACTTAAGTCCAAAAAAGAATTTTGAAAGGTTTAGATAAAACTTTGCAAAACAAGTTAAAAATGAATTGTATGTTAAACATTGGAAGATTTAAAGCCAATGAAAAATAAGTGAACAGAAGATGAATCCAGGAGTGAAGTTATGCATGCAAGGTAGCCTACACGTTCATCGCTGAACCGTCTAGCAGACGTAGCATAGCAGGTAACAGGCCCAGGTACCTGACTCAAATTACATACCAATTAAAAACAAGTACTTTGGGGAGGGGGCAAAAACAATCATTTATCGATGATACTCATGAAAAGGACACGGGGTGAAGTTATGAATAATATTTCCAATAGGATCCTAGTATTAAAAGCAGGGAGAACTTTTATAAGGGAGCAACTTCAAATGATTTCCAGTGTGGACTCCTGTGCTCATGTCAGTAAAGTTCATAAATTGTTGGGCCTCATGTGCTCATGTTCAGTAAAAGTCATAAATTGTTGGGGAGAGAGCCCAACACAGTCACTGAAATAAGTTCTAGTTCCTAAATGATGCATGCAAACACACAGTTCAAATGATATGAACTATAAACTTGTTTTATTGCCTTAATCTATAAAAGGTCCATGAAATATTGCTAGGTGCTGATGTCATCATGGGGTCCATTGCTTTCTGCCAGTGCGCAGGGTTGTTACTGACCTAGGATGGGTCCTGAGACCTCTCTCCCTTGCGCCACACGTGGCTTCTCAATGAGCTCCTCCAGTCTCATGGATTTGAATGCCACCTATAAGCTGATGATGCCAAGTTCATGTCATCAGCCCAGGCTTCCTCCTCAGAGCTGCAGACCCTTATCCAAATGTCCCCTTGACTCTCTATTCCATGTGCTGGAGCCACCTCAGAACCCATACATCTACCATGTCCATACGAATCTACTCTTTCCCCATCCTCCCCCATCCTTCCTTCCTTCCTTCTTACACTGCACACACTCTGCTCATCTGCACATCATATGGATCCTACCTTCAGAACAGATCCATGTCTGACCATCTCAGCACCTGAGGGTGCCCTGTGCTCATCCGGATGGAGGTCAGCCTCCCTGCTTCTATCCTCCCTGCTCCATTCTATTCTCAGAACACTATCCAGAGGGGTCACATACAACCCAAATTATATCACATTGCACTTTGAAGCGACACTCTCCAGGGGTCACCTGTCTCACTGAGAGTGAAGCCAGACTCTAAAGAGGCGCTGCGAGGGCTGACACTTTCTCACTCCTGTCCTTCTCTAATCTCCTGTCTGGCCACATTCTACTCACACACCTAGCTGTGGCCACACACACATTTCCTGCTCTTTCTTAAACACCCTGGGGCCTTCGAACTTGCTGTGCCCTCTGCATAGAATGCCAGATATTCTCAAAGGTGGCTCCCTTTCTTCCTATGGGACTTTTGTTAAATCTCATTGACATTGTAGACTCCTCATCCAGCCATCACCACCTCCTTCTTTCCCTCTTTCCCACCAAGGCACTTGCCATTACCTGATTTCATACAGATGGCTACCTGGAGAGATGATAGATACATTAGGTAGATGACAGATATAGATAGGCAGAAAAAAGATACAGAGATGATAGATGAGCAGTGATAGAGACACATAGATGAGATATAGATATATATATATATATATATAGACAGATGACAGATAGATCACACATAGAATGACAGATATAGACAGAAGATGGCTGACAGATATAAATATAGCTTTGTATATTTTTTAGAGATGGGGTCTTACCATGTTGCCCAGGCTGGTCTCAACTCTTGAGCCCAAGTGATTCTCCTACCTCAGCCTCCCAAAGTGCTGGGATTACAGGCATGACCTACTACACCTGACATTAAATGCTGGAGGATTTAAAGACGATGGAAATCTGTCTATATCTGTCTATATCATGCTACCTACTATCTATATATCATCTGTCTATATAGCTACCTATACCTATACACACACACACAATCATATATATACGTATGTGCGTCTGTTACTTATTTGTTATATTATGTTTAAAATCTGCCTTCTCCTATAGAACATGAGCTCCTTAAGGGCAGGGGTTTGTCTGCCTGATTTCTGCTTAGTGCACAGTCCACAGTCAGTAAATATTTATTGAACAAATGACTGATAATCCTACTCACACGGTGCTCCAGACAGCAGTGCCTCCAGATGAGCTAACTGCTGCAGGACACTTGCACGGCCCCCTCCACCGCTCTTGCACCTGGGGCATCCTGTCAGGCCTCAGGCAGGCTTCAAGGGGAGCAATGCTCATCCTGGTGTCCTGCTACTCTAAGGGAAGATGGGCTGAGGATGCTCTGAGCACCATAAAATCCTACAGGAAGAAGGGCTTTATCCTCCAGGCTCCCTCTAGTCCACAGGAGACAAGCTGCCATACGGAACCATTCTCAGAATGAGACGCCTCCCCACCACCACCCCAACCAGCAATAACAGCTCCTCCAAGGAGCCTCCTTGAAGGGCAGAGTCTCAGGCCCCACTCCAGACCTGTGGCCTCCTTCAAGTGCAGAGTCTCAGGCCCCACTCCAGACCTGCGGCCTCCTTGAAGTGCAGAGTCTCAGTTCCCACTCCAGACCTGCAGCCTAAGAAACTCTGGCTTGTCCGGCAGTCTGTGTTTAACAAGCTGTCCAGGTCCCTCGAGGGGAAACTGGAGTTTGAGAGCTGGTGGCCCAGAGCATTGTCTTGAGAAAGACTTTGAGACTCAGTTTGGAGTCAGTGGAAAAATGTGCCAGGATAGATTAGAGGCATCAGCAGGGGGCAGGGACGGGATCCCGGCCCTTTGTCCTTTAGAGGTCAGTGGAACTGACTCTATTTCTTGCTCTGACATTTGCTATCACATTCTATTTGCCTGTCAGTAGTTTACCATTTAAAAGGGTATCTTCCTCCTGTTACATCTTCTCCAATTAGGGAAACCTGTGTAATCACCAGCTGTCTGGAATCATTTTTGTCAGAAGATGGGGGCAGAAACAAATAAATAAAAAGATTCAACACTTAAATGATCTCTTTCCACTTCCAGCCATCCCAAGGTGCCCTTGCCTTACAAGGGTTCCTGTCTTATGGCCGTCCCATCACCCCCATGCCTACCTACTGCAGGAATGCTGCCCGTGTGCCTGTGCACACTCTTGCCTAGAGTTTATTTTCTGAGATTCTCTAGCAGAAAAGAGCATCAGTGCCCTCTCCTGTCTCTGTTCTGTGCCTCTCCTTCCTGCCTCCATCCTTTCTCCAGGTTGTTTCTGGACCAGCGCTTCCTGCAGTTTTAGAGCTGGCCAAAGATTGTCTTCCAGGCACCCGCTTCCTTTCTGCAGGGTCTTTGGAAATCAGGTTACAAATAATTGCTCGTGATTGGGTATCATGGAGCCTTGTTTCATGCTCCAAACACATTTCTCCTGACTGCTGTACAAGTTTATTATTTCTCATTGAATACCCGGTTGAGAAAACATGCTGCTTGCAGGCATTTGGACAAAAAGTAGGGCAGGAGTTCCCGGATCAACAACAATCTCTCAAAAATGCTGTTTCTGGGAGGACGATCAGCCTTGGCTTGTGTTCTTTTCAATTGCAGCACTTTTTCTAGGCTCAGATGAGCTCACAGACACCAGAATATTTGCATGATCAACATTTTCATAACAAATTACCATTCCTGTTCTCCTCTAAATGGAATGTAGGTTAAAAGACTCCTAATGTATACTTTTCAGATAAATAAAATATTTTCACTATGTGTGCACACGTGTGTGTGTGTGTGCAGTATTTGAGAGGGTGAATGAGACAGAACTCACTGTATGCCTTCTAGAAGGTGAGGACAAGCAAGGGTGTTATCTATTTGCTTCAGCTTTTATGAAACTAGGCTTGAAATTTTCTATTGATTTTTAGACATTTCATAATTTTAAAGTAGTGGTGTAGCTACAAATTGTAATGACCCAAGATGAAGAAGGGGCTTCAGAAACCCTGTAATGGATGAGCACTACGTAGGAGCATCAAGAAAGATCGTTTAAGTTGTCATTTTTAAATTGTATACATCTTAAAATAATCCTTTTATAGTATTCACTGATTTCATCAAATATTTGATGCAAAATTACTCTGCTAAATGAGCCATGCAAATTAGCAGTGAATTATGCTCAAATATCCAAAAGCAATTATGCTAGTGAATAACCTGGTATTTTAATAAAATATGGAGAATGACAGGGTTAATATTTTAGGTTACATTTATGCAATGATATGACATTTAAAATATAGAAAACCAGGTACAGCAATATCTAGTGCATATTTTATATCTGCAGAACATAAAATTATATTTAAGTTACTTGAAAGAGATCCCAGGTCCTCATGCTCCTTCCAGAAGATTAACATCCAGAAATATTGAGCTGAGACATATTTAATTGGGACAGGAAAAATAGTTGTTTAAGGTGTTCTTGAATATTTTGAAAATTCAGTTTCATTTATTTTTTCTCTCATGGCCTATCTCTCAGATTCACTGCTTGTCTTAACCTTTAAATTGCTGAAAACTAAGAAAGCTTAAATCAACCAAAAGAATGTGAACTTCCAAGCTCCTTTTCCTAAATACAAACATGTTCCTGGTATTCACACTCTACTTCTACTTTTGTGAGAAACATTCTTTAAAATTCTTTAAAATCCTTTTACCGTACCAATCGGTGTTGCATTAGAAGACTTACGCTGATATAAACCTGTGCCATCGGGGTGAAACAGAGTATGCACAAATCCAATATGACAGGTTAAAAGTTAAAAGCATCCTTTATCTCCCTCTAAGTACACTGGCATTAATCAAATCAGGATTGTCTGGTTCTTCCATGCTCAGAAATACTACAGATGAGGCTGAGCAATTAGTTCGTATTCCACAAATGAGTCAACTGAAATAACAGTTGTTCGTTAGAATAGAATTTGGAAGCACTGCAAACAATCAAGAGGCGGCCTGGTCCTTAATTATCTCCTTTTCAGCACACATTATCAACAGTGCTGACTCACTAGTGAGAGTGGATTTCTCAACTTTAATGGTTCAAAATTACATCCTGAAGCCAGTATCAGTAACCATTCCATCAAGTCAATTTTTGTGGTAATATTGAATTGGATGGGTAATGAGCATCAACAAACTACTATTTTCAAATTCACAAATACTAAAGTGCATCTAATAATTCACTACAACTGTCACCAAACTGGGCCTGTTCTCAGCTCCTGGGGTTGTAATCAAGCCCCTCACCTGTGCAAACCGCTTCAGTTGTCGGCAGAAAAGAGCGCAGCTTGGTGAGGAATGCACAGATGCTTTTCACATAAAGCCCATTTAATCTCTTGGGTGACATTCTTATAGACAGATCCATCTAAAAGAAAGTAATTCAATCAGCTGGCCCCAGTGTTTTGCCACAGAACAATTTCCTCAATAATTTTCTCTGTTTATTGGATATTTTGAGATTTGCAGAGTGTGGAAGGGGTTTAGGTAACACTGGAGAATTTAGATAAGACCATGGCTTTCTAAATGTAAAAATAAGGCTCTAAAGATATTTGTCTTCATGCTCTGAAAATATCTGTGACATTTTGTGTGACTGCTTGGAATAAAGTATTTCGTAGGGGAAATTGAAATCTAAGCAAAGTAAAGCAGCAAATAGTTAAAAGCCCGTTATGATCATGGCGCTGCAAACTGTTTCAAGAAGCCAAAAACAGCTTCAGCTTTGGAGTTCATGATCACGGCTGGCAAAACAAGACAAAGACTGGTGATTATTTAACTCACAGTACAAGGTAATAATTGGAGCAAAATTTAAAAATTGCACCTGTTTAATTTTGTGAATCAGAATGTGCACTACCACATAGTACATGCCGAGAGAATATGGTATGAATACACAATATTCATACATGTCTTTGTTCTTTTCATTCTTTACTCATTGAACATGGAGTTTAGGGTCAGGTCAAGCGCATTTTATAGAGTTAATGCAAGCTTGTGCTGTGAGGCCAGGTGGACTGGGAACAGCACAGTCTGGGGGGTTTCCTCTCAGAGAATACGGGGTGAAGGGAGCTGCTTGTAGTTGCACCACGTGGTGCCCCTGAGTTAGGGTGTGCGATTATAAACATGGATATATGGTCTATCTGCTTACACACTGCTACTCACTTACGAAAAGAACACTCCAATTACCAGTCTACTGTGTCCCATAGCCTCACATACCATCAAAAAACCCTATAGTTGATGATTGTCCCTGTGATGTGAATGGCAGGTGCCTGGGTTTCCATCCTGGACTCCAGCCTATGGAGGTTCTAGGGTGTCCCCATGTGAGGGGGCCAATATTGGCCCTGACAATCTGATAGAGACAAAAGAGGGCTTAGAAATGCTGAATAAATGTTTCCTTTTAAAAAAGTTATGACTTTTCATGATTTTGCTCTCTATACTTCCTAGATTCATTTGTTCAACGGCATTTTCCTGTTATTTTTTTCACTTAAATTCATTTTCTAATTTTAGTAGACCCATTTAATAAGAACTATAATCTCACATGCCAACTCCATTAAAAAAGGAGTATGTGGTAAGAGGAGGGATGATGATACTGAAAGACATTTTGATTTTTAAGGGATAATTTAAGAGTATCTCTCTATTAATTTATTTTTCTGTCCACTTAATATTTGGAAGGAGAGTTTGATAAGATAAACAATAAAATTTGAGAGCCATCAAGAATGTAGGGGTCATATAATTTCTTTTTTTCTCATTTAAAAGAGAAAAAAACAAAGTCAAAGAGGTTCATGTCACAGGAAAAGCAAATTCACGGTACGGCATAGGACAGAATCTATGTCAGTCACCAGGATGTTAGTTTTGTGCTTGCTTTGCTTAATGATACTCATTGACTTGCTTATATATTTCCATGCTAACCATGCTTGTATGATACTGTGGCCCTATAAGAAAATGTTCAAAAAGGGAACTCTGGCAAGTCAATCTTTAACCTGAATAATCATGATAAACTAAAACATAGCCTTTAAATAGGCTATTCAACAACCCTGAATTTAGGACAGCAGTAATGACACATAACATGTATAGATAATCTAATATAATCAAGTGCTTTTTAAAAAGGAGGCTGGGGGAGGGATAGCATGAGGAGAAATACCTAATGTAAATGACGAGTTGATGGGCACAGCAAACCAACATGGCACATGTAATCCTATGTAACAAACCTGCACGTTGTGCACATGTACCCTAGAATTTAAAGTATATAAAAAATATGCTATATATACTCAGAGTCAACAATGTTTAAGAACAAGCTAATAGTTTTTGGCTAGGTTCAAGGAGCTAGGTGTTGGTGATACTGAATTATAAGAATAGTATGAATGGAGATCTAAATAAACTTTAGGAATTAAAGATAACAAATGATTTTATAAGAGGTTTTTCTAGCATGAACACTTATGGAGCGACTTGCTTGCCCTAGCTCGCCTGGGAATAATATATGGTGAGCCATTACCAATAAATAAATAAATAAATAAAAATAAATAAATAAATAAATAAATAAAACTGTGCTTAAAAATATATGGCAGGAGATCTAGCCTCTAAACCAAATTGTAGTTACAGGATTGTTAGCTATAAGCACAATTAAGCACAATGTCCTATAGCACATCGCAAGAACACGTTCATCTTCTGTACTGACACTTCCTACTGTTGAAAGCAAGTTCCCATGTCCCCATCCCCTAACCCCTAGCCTCCACCATCCTCCCTTCTCAGGATTTATCCAGAAGGAGATTATTTTTGACAACTTAAGTCTCAACATCTTTCCACCTGTTCTATTTGTTCAATCATCATTCTTTCTTGTTCCTGGATAGCAGTGCGTGGTCAGGCTTATACTGTGTAGGCGCTCCCAAAAAAAATCGTTTTTTGCAAAACTCAGCATTAGAAATACTGGGATGGATGGGAAACACAGTGCAGATGGCAGGTTTTTCAAGTCTGTGCAACTCTGTGAGCAAAGCACCAGGAAGCAATCACCTGCACCTGGGGTGAGCCACGGCTGGCACAGTCAGGCGGCTCTGGGCGGCCCTGTGCTGATGGCAGGTCGGGAGCACAGAAGCAGTGGCGGGCTGTGGGCCGCCCTGCAGTGCTAAGGAGGGGACAGGACCTGAATCCTGCGCTGAGGGTGCTGCCCCTAAGGTGGACACAGGAGGCAGCACCACCTGGCACAGGTGAGAGAGTTGGACACAGTAGCAAAGGCCTGGGAGAAAGCCCTGGATGCAGCTGGTTCTTTTGCATGTCCATAAAACATGGTTGAAGCACCCTGCTGCTGGTTCAGCAGTCAAACTGAGGCTCCCCTCCCCTTTGCTCCTGAAAGGTCTCATTCTTACTCCTGCTATTCAGTTCCCCCTTTGCATATAAGGGGAAAAGAAAGTCTCATAGGAGACACTGAGGCTTCCATATTGTAGGACAGCATTCCCCCACTTGCCAATTAATATTGATGGATGACTATATTCACCTCAGGAGCACATGAGCTAGACTTGGCCACGGTTGTGGTGCAGGCTGGTGCTGGACTGCACAGTTTGAATACCCCAGCTCTGCGATTTACCTATTACCTGCCCTTGGGCAAATTACTTCCTCTTCTGGTGCCTGATTTTCCTTACTTGCAAAATGTTTATAATCATAGCACATACCTAATAGCACTGTTGTGAAGATTGAAATAGTAAATTCATTTAAAATGCTTAGGAAAACATCAGTGTGTTTTGACAATAATAATTACGCATTCTTTTTCCTCTCTCTTTCTCTCTCTCATGCATACATACAGTAGACATGTAAGTGTCACACCCTGGGAAAGGAGTGGGTACCCAATAAATAACAAATTATTTTTTAAAAGGATGTGTAAATAAATATCCAACACAGGACCTTGCTAGATTACTAAATTTCTCAGATAAATGATATTAAATATATACTTTCTAATATCTCAGTTCTAAAATTAAAAGTTGTTCTATTGAAAAAATGGAGAAAACAATGAGAAATCACACGATTCTTCAGCCCAGAAATAACTGCTGTTAGTATTATGCAGCAGTTTGGCTCTTCAATTTCTTAAAGAAATATATAAGTTCTTGATTTTAATGTAAACCTCTAGGGATGGGCACTTATTTTTGGACTTGGTAGAATCCGCACTTTCTAACACACCAATTGGTCCCTGATGGTCATAAAATGAATATTTACATTTCTAATTTATTAAGATGCTTTAATATATGCTTTAGCAAAGAACAGAAAAATGAATAAAACAATAAATAGAAATCCGTTTAGGTTTGGAAATAAGGGATATTGTCAGCAAATTTTCAAATATTCCTGGAAATATGCTATTATTCCATAAACAAATGGTGGCAGACACCAATGCATGACTAAGTAAAATAAGATACAATTAGCAATTCCACTCATATTTACATCAAGTTGCATATCACAATTGCTCCTACCATTTCTGCTGATTTTCAACTCATCCAATGAAATCATCACAATACTGATGTTAACATTTGCTTAAAATTGTACTTTATAAACATCATTTTTGTGGTCAAAACAGGTTTACTCTTGAGCTAAAATATACTGCTGTAGAGTTTAATTTTGTCATTATGGTAAAATGTCTCTCATGTCAGATTCTGTAGCTAAACAGTTATAAGTAGAGGGAGGTAATAGAGACAGAGAAACTGCCCATCTCACCCCTCAATAGCACAGTGGACTTTGGGTCAAGATTGACTGAATTTGAATCCTGGTCCTACCTCTGTGATGTTGGGTAAGTTCTTTAACTTCTCTTGGCCTTAGTGCCTGTCTGCATGATGGAGATGATGAGTACTGAATCAAAGAGTTGTTATGAAGAGTCAATCCATCACAGTTTGAAATGCTCAGAAGAGTGTCTGTTTCAAAGCAAGCATGACAGAAGCATTTATAAAATCAATGACGAAACTTCAGGCTGCGGGAAATAAACGCACCGGGCAAGGCCTCAGTCAGCAGTGGAACCATTTCTTCTTTCATTCCACATCTGGCCATCAAGGGTCTGTTCTGGTGAGAGGTCAGGCTAAGCAGCTGGGATAGAGCAGCGCCAAGATCAGCAATGGGCCATGCCCTCCTGAGGCTTGTACTCGAGTGTTGGAAAATACATTAATGGCAGTCAAAGACCTAGGTGTAAATCCACAGACACAATCAGGGCTTGAAGGGAGAGGTAAGTGGTGCTAAGAGCACTTAAGTGGATCGTTTGATCTCATTTACAAGATGTTAGAAGCAAGTTACCACCGAGTGTTTATTGAAGGAAGAGTTGGCGTCGCCCTGAGGGTGAGTGTGGCATGTGTGGATGGAGGAGCCATGTGCTACCAAGAAGTGAGAAGCCCAGGGTGTGGGGAGCCAGGAGCTAGGAAGCCTATGGTGCCCCAGGAACCTGGAAGAGTAGGTAGGTCTAGGCTGTGGAATAGCTATGTTGAAGAGCTTCTTCCTTATTCCCGAGGGCTTTGGGAAGTAGAGCAATTAAAGAGGGATATGTCATGTTCGTGTCTAAACTTCAACAAGATTTCTCTGTGCGTCATTCTTGGAGCAGAGGAAATGGAAGGCAGACAATTGGGTTCAAAGCTCTGCAGTTTTCCCCAGGAGACCTGAGTACTTGGGCTGGGCTGGTGGGCACTGGGGTGAGGAAAATTAGAAGGATGGAAGAAATGAAGTTTGGGAGGTGAGAATGAGCAGGGCTCATTGAAAGACTGGGTGTGAGCAGTGTGGTTTGTGAATCAAATAGAGGTGAGGCTGCTTAGCAAACCAGGACACAGAGGAGCACCTGGTTTGGGACGAGATTGGGACATGAGACCTCCACTGTTACCTTGGGCACGTTGGGATCAAGGTATCTGTAAGACATTGTCGGGAGATGTCAAGGCAAGAGTGGATACGTGGGCATGGAGGTTAGAAGAGATCTGAGGGTGGAGACAAAAATCCTCTGTCTGTTGGACAGAGGGTCACTGAGGCCATGGGCTTGGGTGACCTCATTTAGGGAGATACTAGAGTGAGAAGAAGAGGATCTAGCAAGAGTTTGGGGGAGCACAAAGGTACGAGAGAAAGCATCTGTAAAGCCATAAATAAGGGGCAGCAGGAGGAATGGTGACAGATAGTGTCACACAAACTAGGAGTGGGTGAGAGCCAAGAATGTCACAACTCCCGAGTAGTCATGCAGACTGAGGACTTTACAACAGCCTTGGATGGACAGGAAAATCACTGTTGGGCTGTCTCAGCAAAGCAGTTGCTTAAATCTAGCATCTTAGTTCACTCAAGATGCTATGACAAAATACTATAGACTTTGTGGCTTAAACAAAAACCGTGTATTTCTCACGGTCTAGAGGGTACAAGCCCCTGATCAAGGCTCTGGTGAGAACTTTCTTTCAAGCTCACAGAGGGCTATCTTCCTCTTGCATCCTCAGGTGGCAGAGAGAGAAGGGGGAAACAGAATCTCTACTGGCTCTTGTTATAAAGGCACTAATCACATTATGAGGGCCCCACCCTCCTGGCCTAAAAGCCCCACCTCCTAATACTAGCACCTTTAGGATGAGGATTTCAACTCACGAATTTGGGAGGACACTGGCATTCAATCCTCATCATCTAGATTAGATGAGGGCATGGAAGTTGAGGGTCAGGATCTGAACTCTAACTTAAGTAACTTCTATGTGTGAATTGTCATATTTATTCCGAGTTCAGAGTGTGTTTACAGAGGGTTAAACCACACTTTATTATAACAACATAGATCAAGAGGAAAGGCAGTCAAAACATATTCTGAACATACGTAATCAGGCAGCTTTCAGTTTCTAGAAAGGAAAAAAAAGTCCAGAATTTTCTATTCCTATGTTGAGGAAAATGAAAAACAACAACAAAAAAAGAATTTGAAAAAAGCTTGTGCGTTGTGAAAAACCATAATCAATTTTAGAAAATAAATAAGGTTTCATGGGTATTTAAATTGGAAAGCTATAGAGAAAACAGTTCAATATTGATGCCATTTTGCTTTCAAAATCAATTAAGTAAGCAGATAACTAGGATTCTCCTGTTTTGTGGGCAATTCATGAATTTCAATTAATTTTCTAAATGATATACAATAATTCATGTGAAAAAAAGTAGTGATTAATCAAGAAGAATGACAGCTTATCAGAAGAACTTAACAGTAATTAAGAAAATATTCATATCCATGAATAGGTGAGAAGATATAGATTTTCCAGGTACCTTAATTGAAGATGTAATTGTTACAACAGTTAATTCTGTGTAAGTATTTTTATTCTAAGGAGAAATAAGGCAGTTTAGTAATATAATTTAGTATTGTTTACAAATTATTGTAAGTTTTCACACAACTAGAAATTTATATTACATTTGTAAGAAAAATATAGACCCTGTATGGGAAAGTTAAGAAGTGTTATAATACAAGCTAGGAACTGGCAGTTTTTAGCACTTTAAATGTGCTGGAATATGAAATCAGTGTCCTATCTTGCAAAGCAAGAAAAATTCTAGCACAAAATAGTATAAGTATGAGATAGTGTCACTCTATTTTGCCAGATTAAATCTCTGTAGTTGTGAGGGGAAGGAGATGGGCAGAAGTCCTTACATGGGCTCCTAATGCTCTTGAATAATTGGGTGCTGTGAGTTTTAGACCAAGAGTAAAAGAGAGTGGTGTCTTTGGCTAGAGTCTTAACCTCACACACTGGCTCAAAAAGCCTCTCCATCCAGTGAGTGTTCTTTGGGAAGACTTGCAACGCTTAGTTCTAAAATTTTCTTTAAAATATTCCCAGGACTTGGAGATGAAATCATTTGTAAAACAAGGGATTCATGTGATACTACATAATTACAAATTACAGATAGTTGGATCACAGGATTTAGCATACATAGACCTGCATTTAAACAAGATGGAGCTAAACATCAGTTTTCTTTCTTAAGGAACTTTTTCATAGCATTTTAGTAAAATGCATAATATATTAAGGGATGGGCTTTAGGTACCCTGAGCTGTGCTGCCCATGCCTCCCTGTGCCCACAGCAGCCTTCGCTGGTCACACAAGACCCAAGTGAGGCTTCTGGGGGTATGCAAGAGAAGAACCAGCTGAGATCAGAGGCAGAAATCAAAATAGAACTGGAGAATTCTTTCCTACTTAAGAACTTCAGGATCAATAGTTTCCTTCATCTCACCCCAGATATTCATTCATCCATCCATCCATCCATCCATCCATCCATCCATCCATCCATTAATTTAATTCATTAAATCATACCAAAGGTCTTAATAGGATTGTAAAGATTTAGTTCATCTACATTTTACTTGAGCCCTCTGAAGTAGATAAATGTAGACAGAAATGTAAGTACCTCTACATCTACAGACACAGTTGTGAGTCTAAGTAGCCATTCAGAGATTAGAAAGCACTTTCACATCCATGCAGTAGTCCCACTTCCAAATGTATGCATAAGGGAGTGCAAAATCAATACACAAGACAGATGCATTTATGTATTTCATGCAACCTTCATACTAACATTCTGGGGTAGAAATTATAATCTCGCCCATTTTACACCTGAAGAAACACAGGCTTAGAGGAGGAAAGGGACTTAGGCTATGGGTACATATTTCCTAGACAATATTGTAGAACTTAAACGCAGATCATCTGATCCCAAATTGTAAGTTATTTCCACTATATTACACTCTTCCCTAATTAGGAGGGTGCTATGTTCTGAATGTTTCTGTTCCTCCAAAATTCATATGCTAAACCTAAGCATCAACATGGGGGCATTAGGTGATACGGCCTTTGGGAGGTGACTAAGTCCTTTGTTTGAGAGCAATGCCCCAGAGAGCTGCCTTGACCTTTCCACTATGTGAGCATCCAACATGAAAGCACTGTGTATGAGCAAGACAGTGGGCCCTCACCAGACACAAAATATGCCTTGGTCTTGGACTTCCAAGCCTCCTGAACTGTTGCTTTCGAGCTTCCCAGTTTATATTTATTATGAGAGCCCCAACAGACTAATACAAAGAATAATGTAACTTATGACTGCTAGTATGGCTAGTGTTTTTTTTTTATTTAAGTAAGGGACAAAACTTTAACAGGAAAAGGAATACAGATTATAAAATTATACCATTCAGGTTTTTATGCTAGTACTTTAATACTCCAAATTAAAGTAATACATTCACTCACTTGCTAAATAAAGCTTACATGACTAGAGATATTGAATAATTCTTTTAGTCTTTAAGTCCTCTAAAAAATAAAATAATGGTGAAAAACCAAAATTGCTTATTAAGACATGTATGACCTGGTTTATTTAGTATTTATCATAGATGTTAAAATGATCATGATTTTTTTTTTTTTTTTTTTTTGAGATGGAGTTTCACTCTGTCTCCCAGGCCGTAGTGCAGTGGCGCTATCTTGGCTCACTGCAAGCTCCACCTCCCGGGGTTGCACCATTCTCCTGCCTCAGCCTCCCAAGTAGCTGGGACTACAGGCGCCCACCACCACGCCCGGCTAATTTTTTGTATTTTCAGTAGAGACGGGGTTTCACCATGTTAGCTAGGATGGTCTCGATCTCCTGACCTTGTGATCCGCCCACCTTGGCCTCCCAAAGTGCTGGGATTATAGGCATGAGATACCACGCCCAGCTGATCATGGTTAATATTAATGTAAGAAATTAGAGCATGTCATTGAAAGTCCATTACTTGTCTATTAAATGAAAGTGTTAGCTGCTTATGGTTATTTTAGAATTTAAATTGCCTTGGCTCACGTGCCTTTTTATAATTTCAAATACATAATCAGAACTCTTTTGCATCTAGTGAATCAATGCTGCCTACACAAAACTTCTTTATCAGGGAAGCATGCACATCAATCAAACTGAAATGAAATAGCAGAAAACAAGATGAAATAACTCACGTGTAACCTAGAAGAATATGGCTGTAACTTCAAATGTATAATGATGGTGATGGTGATGATGATGATGGTGTTTGACAGTCATAATGACAATGGTGATGACGGTCATTATAATGATGGCGATGATGACATGGTTATGGCAATGTTGCTGGTGATGCTAATGATGATGGTGAGAGTGATGGTAATTATGATGGGGATAATTGTGTGATGGTGATGATAGCAACAAAAACTTAGACAACTAGGAACAATCATAATTTTTTTTATGTTTTTGGCATAAAAACAATTACATTTCACAATAGCAACTTATCAAAACACGAAGAGATAATAGCTGGGATTTTGTTGTTGTTGTTAACTGGGTTTGCTTTATCTTTTTGATATCTAGATACCTTCGATGAAAACTCCCGAACTTCTCCATTTCAAAGATAATGACCTTCAGAAATAACTGCTGAGTATAGTGAGTTTGGGGGTTTTGCAACAACGAGGTCGATAATGGGATCTGGAGATGTCAGAGCCCTGAGTAATGGATACTGTCCCAGGCAGCTACTTTTTGAGATGGAAACTGTCGCTAATGAATGGATGTGTCAAAACTGTCAGGTCCTAAGAGCAACAGATGACACCTGTCATTTTAACTCACAGGAAAGATGGTCAAAAATATTGTTCAATTATAGGCAAATGGAATGCAACACCTTCAGGTTATAAAGACTCCACTAAAACCATGATCATTTTTAATATGATTTATCGCTACTTGGTGAGAAATTAATCTCATAAAATCAGTGTGATGGAAAACTTTATAACTTTGAAAGCTGTAGTGTATGACAAACATATTCTTGTAGGTTATTACTTATATTTTAGGAGCATTTAGATGTGTTTGTAAACCCCTACCCCAAATGTAAACTTCCGCCTCCAAAATGCTTTTAGAGATTCTAGAATTATATCCACAGCATGTACAATAAACTTGCTCTAATTAATGAACATAAATTTAGGTATCTGAATTTAAGTATAGTAGAATTTCATAGGAGAACCTGAAACAATGTGAAAAAATAAATTTGGTGAAGAAAATCTTTCAAAAGCTCTTTGAGTGTGGATTTTTAAAATTCCTCTGTGTTTCTCACAGCATCCTAGAATAGTGCTGATATGTAGCTTGTAATACATTCTTTAATTGAATAATTTGAAAAGTCATCTCTACAACAAGGGTATGGACAATTTTAAAATTACCTAAACAGGCCGGGCATGGTGGCTCACACCTATAATCCCAGCACTTTGGGAGGCCTAGGCGGGTTGATCACATAAAGTCAGGAGTTCAAGACCAGCCTGGTCAACATGGCAAAAACCCATCTCTACAAAAGCACAAAAATTAGCTGGGCATGATGGTGGATACCTGTAATCCCAGCAACTCAGGAGGCTGAAGCAAGAGAATCCCTTGAACCTGGGAGGTGGAAGTTGCAGTGAGCCGAGGTCGCACCACTGCACTCCAGCCTGGGTGACAGAATGAGACTCAGTATTAAAAAAAATAATAATCATAAAATAAAATAATGTATCAAACCCTTTGTATAGGTTGGCGCAAAAGCAATTGCAGTTTTTGCCATTGAAAGTAATGGCAAAAACCTCAATAGCTTTTGCGCCAACCTAATAGCTTATTATCCTTTAGACACATCACTTCCTTGTTCTTTTCTGATTTCTAATTCTTTTGTTTACTTCTAATGTTTTGACAGTCAGTTAACTTGGGCAACCTCAAAGTTCAACCGAATCTCTATGTTTTCCTCCTTCAAGAATGACTTCCTCAGCCTGGGCCAAATAGGGAGACCCTGTCTCTATGAAAAGTTGAACAATTAGCCAGGTGTCATGGTGCACACCTGTAGTCTCAGCTACAGGGGAGGCTGAGATGAGAGAATCGCTCAAGCCCAGGAGGGCGAGGCTGCAGGGAGTTATGATAGTGCCACTACATGCCAGCCTGGGTGACAGAGTGAGACCTTCTCTCAAAAAGAAGAAAAAAACTTCCTGGGAGATAATAATAATAAAATCAATGAACACCCACATGTACATTATGATCATTAATGTAGCCACTTCCTGCCTCATTTCTTAACCATGACATATATATTTGGTTATAAAAACAAAGGCAAAACTGAACAAGATGAGGATGGATAGCTTAATTTTTTCCTTAAATGCCAAAGCATTTTTGCAACTCACTGATTACTGTCAATTATCTCACAATTGATCTATTTTTCAGACTAGTAACTTTGGAATTGACTCCTCCTCTGTTAGCTCCCACATACCTTCCCCTTCCTTTGACCCTCAGAAAAATCATGACAGGCAGTAAGTTAATCATTTGCCATGTTACAGAAAACAAAACAGAGACCGCAATCATGAAATCTTTTCTAAAACTGACACAGTCAAGTTGGTGAAAGAGTTTCAACCAGAATGCTCATTTTCTGATGTTGTGAACTGCCTTTTCATGCTCTCTCTCACAATTTAAGGCATATGCTGATAATGACAGAGAAACAACTTCTCTCTGTATTTGACTTGAAGCATAGGATGAAATTTTAAGTCTCCCTACATACTTGCCTTGAGAACATCTAACCTATTTGAGATTTACCATTAGGGTCTTTTTCCTTTGGTGTTTTCAGATGCACAACTGCCACTGTGAAGGATCACAGTCTAGAACCATCCATTCTACCACAGGTGTGAATTTCCTCACTCCGCTTAAACTCTGAGGATGGGAGAGTGCTAAGAATGGAGTAAAACACCCAAAAGAGTAGAAAGGGACGATTAACACTTCCAAAAGGGTCTCGAGGAGGATACCTACAAGAGTGGAAGGAACTGCTCGAATAATTCACCACTTTGCAGAGGGGCTGATGGATTTTGGCATTTTTCTTTTTAGCAATGTTTCTCTCAACCGCTATGGTCTGAGTCCTGTTCTGGACCTTAACGGTCACCAATCTCAAGCAACTGCAGCAGTCTCTCAGGCGATTTTCCTATTTTTAGAATTTCCATTCCCATCTACTTATGCAGCTAGAATGTCCATGACTATCATTTAAATTCTGTCATTTTTTTTTTCTGTTCAGAAACCAACCCATATTTTTCCTTGCCTACTTTCAAGAATGCTGCCACTGTCTCTGCAATAACTCCCCTTTCCAGTAACTCCTGCCATGCCCCCCAACCAGCCAAACCAGCCCTCTTGTGCCCCCCTCTCTAGGTGGATCTCTAGCTTCGATCTCTGGGCTTCCACATGACACCCCCTCCTCCAAAGCCTGCCACCCTGTCCCCTAATGCATGCCTCTCCTGCAGTAAACCTTCCCAAATGTCACCCAGGAGCCTCATCTCAATTGCTTGGATGATCTCTCAGCATTTGTAAACCACTCATGATTCATTATTCAGGGTAAGTTAATATGTTTATTTGTGGTCTTGTGCACTTTTTATTTTCGTAGGATCTCTGTGGAACTGGTAGGAACTTGAGGACAGAGACCTTGGCTTCTACCTCCTTTTATTCCCCAGGGCACTAAATGTCAGGATCTGCATACAAGAATCACTCAATAAATATTGACTGAGTGTCGATGATGGACCGTTTGTCAAATCGCAGAGTGCCCTTTGGAAATGCTGTGAATCTCTTGATACTCTCCCCCAGAGCTGGGTAAATGCTGCTATGTGTAATAAACGGTTCTTCCGCTTTCCTCTTCCTGAGCCCCTGCTTATCCCACGTGTAGATAGACCAAGGACTTGTTACTCAAATGACGGACTGTGTTCCATCATCATTGGCTTCCCCCTTGGCTCGTGAAAAATGCAGAGTCCCAGGCCCACACCCTGCCAAATGAACCGGTGTTTGTGTTTTCCCATTATCTAAGAAAAAGACTTTATGTTCCTCAAAGCTTGAGAAGCACTGGTTTAAGGGGAGGGGTTTCCTTCTTGGGAAATTCTTGTCCTACGCAGCAGAGATGTTGATGGCCTGCAGCTACTTCCCTTAGTATTCCGAGATGTAGTGACTTAAAACTGAAAACTCTGTGCCTAGTGATTTTTAAGCTGAGTAAACATATGTTTGCTAAATGAAACACTTATAGATCATGAAGTTTCATCCATGTAGTTTTCTATCATTAACAATCTGTACCTTTGTTAAATGTAGTGATCATTGAATCAGTACTTATAAACCAATTAAATCAACAAATAGTTTTTCATAGCTACTCTCTGCATTACATTGTATTGTGTGTTATGATACTAAAATAAGTATTTAATACAACTTCCCTGCCATCAAAGTGCTAGTAACCCATTGGTTTATTTATCCATTTTTTCTTGATATATTAATAATTATTTTTTAATTTGCTAAACACATGACTAGAAGTTATGTGATTATTTAGTATTTATCCTACTGGAAAAAATCTCACTGCTTGACTGTAAACCTAGCAAAACCCCTCTGATATCTCATAGTTGCAACTTCCAGGTCAAAACTGTACTCTGAAACAAAAGTAACACATCTCTAAAGCGACAACCAACTTGTCAATAAACTTTAATTCTGAAGGTAAAATTATCAAGGAAGCCCATATCCTGGATCAGTTTACTAATGATCTCTCTCTCTCTCTTACTGTCTGTAATGGTTTCCTACCCCTTCTCATCTTTTCTAACCTTCTGATATAGATATCTCTCTATATATCTATATCTATATATTAGAAGGTTAGAAAAGATGAGAAGGGGTAGGAAACCATTCTATATATCAAAAGGTTATATATATATGTATATATACATATATACGTATATACGTATACGTGTATACGTATACATATGTATACACATATATACATATATGTATATATATGTAACCTTGTTATAGGTGGTTGCAATTATATAAACTATTCTGATCATATTCTTGAAATTCCATTCACTGCATTTTCATGGTATCAACATAACAGATAAACTTAAAGCTAGGCAATTGTCAACATTTTATTCTATTGTTTCTACAAAAATGGAAAGTCCTCAGGGTTCTGCCTAATAACTAATTATAGCCTAATGAAGATTTTGGTTAATATGTAAAGAAGATGAAGTATAATTAAATAATTCCCCACAGCTAAAAATTTAATGTAATATTTAATAATGTTGCTAATTATATAATTTTAAAAATATATCAGCACATATGTTGTAGGGCAATGTATCCCTTATTAAGATGGACTTCTCCCTTAATGGGTGAACATTTAAAACATAAGTGAATAATGAAGTATACTAATAAAATACAGTCAATATAATAATTGAATTTCAAAGTCTATTCAACTTGAAATGTCAAAGAACTTCAATCTGAAATATCAAAGAACTTCAACTCTCTCTATTTTCAAACTCAAGTGGCTATAGTTTTTAAAATTGAGGTAAAATATACTTCCAGGAAATGCACGTCTTTGTTATATAATTCAATGATTGTTGACAAACTGTTCACTGTCACAAGTAGAGCCCACACCCCGGATGAAGGCATAAAACATTTTCATCGATACGGAAATTTCATTTTTCCTCTTACATTCAGTTTCCATCACTTCCCTCCACAGGCAACTTTTCTGGCTTTTATTACCATAAATTCATTACATCTGATCTTTAACTTTATATAGATGGAATTATACATCAGGCAAGCTCTCTTATATTTGGCTTCTGTCTTGCAATATAATATTTTAAAGATTCATAAACGTTTTATGTTTCAGGAAGTCATACTTTTTATTGTTGGGTAGTGTTCTTTTATACAAATATGTTATAATTTACCTCTCCAATTAATGGACATTTGGATTGTTTCACCTTATGGCTAATACAAACAAAGCTGCTATACATATTCTTATACAAAACATTTTGTGGACATATATTTTTATTAAACATGATAAAACAGAAAATTCCTAGGTTATTAGGTAGGTATAGGTGTGACTTCATATAAAAGCACTAAAGATTGTTCTAAGGTGGTTGTACCATTTTGTATTCCCACAGTAAGTGAGCATTCAAGTTGTTACACATCCCTGCCAACATTCGATATTGTCAAGTTTTATAATTTTAGCTGTTCTCATAATTATGTACTGGCATCTTATTGTGGTTTCAATGTGCATTTCCTTGAAGATTATTGATGTTGATAAACTTTTCAGGTGCTTTTTGGCCATTTTTATTTCTTCTTTTCTTAATAATCCATTGAAGTATTTTGTTGATTGAAGTCTTAGTGGGTTTTTTATTATTTATTTAGAGGAATTCTTTTAATAAATATGTTTAGTGCATCATATGTAGTCTTTTATTAGATATAACCATTTTTAAGATTTTCCCCTACAAAGTTCATTTCTGTATGACATGAGCTGTAGCGTTCCATTTTATTTTCACAATGGTATGTTTTAATAATATCTTTTTTATCAATGTTATTTCCTCTTATGATTAGCGCTTCATCTATTGTAAGACAACTCAGTATATCTGATGGCAGTAAGTCACTCTCTTATATTAGCCTCTAGTTTTTTACTTGGATCTCTTATATGTCCAAGTGTGAGTGTGAGGTAAGAGGGCAGTTTCACTGATATACTCATTTTGATTTCAGGAACCACTTGATTCATCTCTTGTGGATATACTGCAGAAGCTCAAAAGGTTAGAAAGAAGAGCAAAGACAGCAAAGATCATATAAAAACACTTTTCCAGAGTTTTGAGAGGTGATTGCAATGAAAAGGCAATTATAAATAAAATATTAACTTTGCTTCCATGAAGCCAGTACTCATGCTATATAAAAAAATACATACATTTATTTAAGAAGATGCATTTACACACATATAAGTGTATATTTATACACATGTACAAACATAACTGTATATATACATATACAAAAATGGCACTATAGATCAGTATTTAGAAATTATTTTTACTATATTTGTATTTAATTATGGGACATTTGCTTATAAACTTGTGTTGGTTCAAATTTAGTAAAATGTTATCTTTTCCTACTCTTTCCTATTTTCCTTTGTTCATATAGACAAAGACAAGTTTATAGGTGGAAAAGAAGAAATGTGGAGTCAAGCTAAACATATCATATATATATACAAAATTCTTTAGTGGATCCATTTATATATATGGGTGAATAATAAATATGCCATATAGATGTAATATAATACTTTTTTAGATCCGAAAAAGTTAACAATCTTTGTATAGTATGCTTAAATAATTAGAACATGAAAAACTTCCAAATGTCATTTTTATTATCCTCAATTTGCTACATAGTTTAATAGTTTTAATACTTCAATAAAAAGTTTTATAATGTATTTATTTGACTATCACAAGAAAAAGAGGAATAGCACATAACTTACCTTTCACAACTCATTCTACAGCTTTTCTTCTTTGATCACAGCATCTTTATTTTTTTTTATTATACTTTAAGTTCTAGGGTACATGTGCACAACGTGCAGGTTTGTTACATATGTACACATGTGCCATGTTGGTGTGCTGCACCCATTAACTCGTCATTTGCATTAGGTATATCTCCTAATGCTATCCCTCCCCCCTCCCCCTACCCCACAACAGGCCCCAGTGTGTGATGTTCCCCTTCCTGTGTCCAAGTGTTCTCATTGTTCAATTCCCACCTATGAGTGAGATATGGATTTGAAAAAGTAAAGCATACACATAACATTTGGTAAAATGGAGAATCTAAAATATGTGACTAATAAAACCTTATCATTTGAAATTGAATACATCAACTTTTCATTGGTACAGTAAAGAAAGACCCCAATTGGCTTGTACTTGTAGCATTGCAGAAAACAAGTTACGTATTTGGGGCACATTTTGCTTCCTTATCTGACAGTTAAGTCTGCCCTCAGCTGAATGTTTGACATTCTGTGCATTGTTTTATAATAAGCTGTACACAACTTTACTCATTGCTAAATCCAATTTTCAGATCTATGAAATTCCATAATGAATATTACAAATCTCTAATCTAAATGGACATGAGGCTAGGTTTTGGAAGATCACAGTCCTGAATTTAAGCTACATTGCTGACTTGCTATATAATTGAAAAGTTAATGCAACGTTCCTGTTTCTCAAATATCCTTATCAATAATGGAAGAAGGAAAATGTCTGGGGGTGTAAGCATTTCACTCTGAAGTCCACTATTTGTGTAACCTTGTAAAATCACTTGACTTTTGAACCTCAATTCTTTTGTCACTAAAATATGGAGAAAAACATTTGCAGCTGATGTTACAGGCTTTGTGCTAAGATCCACTGAAGTATATGGTGCTATTTATGTTGTGTATGAATTGTTTCCATGTGGAAAAAGAACAAAAATCAGTGGTTAGACATGAAAATTCAGCTGACAGCAGAACTTTCAACAAACTTATTGATGATGATATAGTCATCCTTTTTTGGAATAACATTATATATTGGGAATACAGGAACTTCAATGCCATCAGAAGTTATACTGGACAAATCACATACCTTAATTTTATAATATGTCAAAATATTATTGTTCCAGAAGTGTTTTGAGAAACAAATGAGCTTACACAATAAATTTAATGCAATTATTGACACCTGTGAAGTGCTTGAGAAACAGTATAAATTCTACAAAAAGTGCTGCGACAACTGGATATCCACACGCAAAAATGCATTTGGATCCCTACCTCACACCATACACAAAAATTATCTCAAAGGAGATCATACAGTTATGCAATGGTTTGGATACGGTTGTCTCCACCAAAACCAGTGTTGAAACTTGATCTCCAATGTGTCAGTGTTGGACCTAGAAGAGGTATTTGGGTTATGCAGACAGATGCCTCATGAAAGGCTTGGTGATATTCTTGTGGGAGTGAGTGAGTTCTTGTTCTGACAAGGTAAGAACAGTTCTCGAAGGAAAGGATTAGTTTTGTTGCGTAGTTTGTTTTTAAGCAAATTCCCTCCTCATGTTTGGTTGTATTTCATACGTGCCCACTTCCCCTTTGACCTTCTTCACCATGTTTTGACACAGCACAAAAGCCCTTACCAGAGACTGGTGCCATGCTTCTTGTATGGCCCCCCACAACCATGAGTGAAATAAACCTCTTTCTTTATAATTTATCCAGCCCCAAATATTCCTTTTATCGCAACACAAAACAGACTAAGACAATTTAAATTTAATAGCTAAAATCACAAAAATATTTGAGAAAAGCAAAAGAATAAATCTTTATAACCTTGGTTGAGGCCATGCTTCCCTTGATATGATACCAAAAGCACAAGGAATTAAAGAAGACTGAAAGATTGAATTTTACCGACATTAAAAATTTTTCTGCTGCAAAGGATACCACTGAGAAAAGATAGTCCACATAATGAGAGAAAATATTTGCAAATAATATATCCAAAATGGTCTAATAACCAGAATATATAGAGAGCACTTACAACTCAACAACAACAACCACAAAAACCCAAACAATTAAAAATTGGGCAAAAGATTTAAATAGACATTTCTCCAAAGAAGACATACAAATGGCCAATAAGCACATGAAAAGATGCTGAACATCATTAGTCATTTGAGAAATTAATTTTAAAGCCACAATGAGATACCATTTCATACCCACTAGAAGGGCTATCATTAGACAGATGATAATAGGCATTGGCAAGGATGTAGAGAATTGGAACCCTCTCGTGTTGCTTGTGGGAAAGTAAAATGTTATAGATATGCTGGAAGACAGTTTTGCAGTTCCTCAAATGGTTAAAATTGCTGTTAGCCTGTGAGTAAAGAATTCCACTCCTAGTTTTTCTACCCAAGAAAACTGAAAACATATAGAAACACAAAAACTAGTGGGCAAATATTCACAGCAGCATCATTCATAATATCTAAAATATGGAAACAATTCAAGTATTCACCAACTGATGACTCTGTACAAACTAATAGAGTGTACACATTCAATAGCATTTTATGGGTCATTAAAAATCAACAAAGTACTAAGACATGTTGGAATACTGAGGGACCAGAATCATTACACTAAGTCAATGAAAAGTCACAAAACACCACATATTATGAGATCTCATATAACGCTCAATGCCTAAGGTATAGGGTGGGGAGTCAGGGTAGAACAGAAAATGACTGATAATAGGTACAGAACTTTTTTCAGGGGTGATGAAAATATTCTAAAATCAGATTGTGATGATTGCACAATGATGTAAATATACAAAAATCCATGGAATTGCACACTTTTTATGGATAAACTTAAGGATATGTAAATTTTATCTTAATAAACTTGTTTTAAAAAGGTAAAATAAAAATATCCTCAGATGCTGCAGCATTCAAAAAATAATTACTATTATAATAAAGACATTAAAGAAGGGCTTATCACACCCTGTAAATTCTTAAAAATATACATGATAGAGGCATAAAATGAGTTTGGAAAATCTACATGGATGAGATTTCTGCTGTTTTTCCACTTTAAAATACTGTTGCCATTCATTATAGTAATTCCTGTTATGTTATACATCTGTATATGTGTGCATGTGCTTATAGAGATATTTAATTGAAAGAGACAATGTTGCATCATTTTTCAAACAAACACATTATACTTTGGACATTTTTTTCTTATTAAAGTTGTCAGCCTGATACATAAGTATCTACTTCATTCATGTGAAATTGATGTGAGGTCACTTTCTAAGCTCAGTGGGAAATATATTTAGCAGAAAAATTTGGCCACCTACTTAGTCAAGGGGAGAAATACAGGCTTATTGCAGGATGTAATTCACCAACTGTTTATATAATTTTAAGCCCTTAGTAATAAAGCAATCATGAGTTTGTCACTTTACTTCTTTAACCATGACACTTCAAAACGCAATAAAATATAGTGCTTGACAATTTTAATTTATTTTAATTAAAAGACATCCCAAAAGGGTGATGCAAATGCTTGAAAGTTTAAAGTTTAACTTCCTTTGCTTCAGCTAAAGAAATGTTCAATTCCTTTCTCCATCAAGTGAAGGGCACTTTTGAGCATCCGCACTGGCCCTTAGATGATGTGATCTTTAAAAAGAATAGTTTGATTTGACCAAGGAAAACAGGAATTTTGGAAGAGCCTACAAAAGAAAGACTTGAAAACAATCAGCCAAAAATGTTGATGATCATCTTGTAGGGTGAAATATTTATTATTTCCTTTTGTAATGGTAAGAACAATGAAATCCAGAAAAAAATGTGAAAGATTAATAAAGTGGTGGCAACAGCCTTTGTGTCCATCTCTATCAAAATGCGGTGTTCTCTCCATCATGCTGTCTCGTTGAAGGACTGCATTCTAAGTACTCATGTTCTAATCATGCCGAAAGCAATATAAAATCATGCATTTGTTCAGAAATAATTTTTGAGTGATGACTGTGTGCCAACCCCCATTCTGAGTGCTTGGCATACAGTCAGGAACACGGGTTCCCATTGCATAAAGTTGACGGTTTAGCAGCAGCTGGGTAGAGGGATACTGCTATACACGAATACTTCAATGGGCAAGACAAGACTTGAATGCTAAGCTGATCGCTGAAGCCACGCTGGAGAGGGAAGAGGTAGTGTAGGTAGAGGTTGTGGTCAAGGAGATTACTCAAAGGAGAAAACATTAAACCCCAAGTCATTACTGCTTCAGCGGCTGAATAACAAGAAAAGCCCGTGCACAGAAAACCCAGGGGCTGGGCTCAGGACAGAGGTATGCAGGACCCCACAGGTGGGAAACACTCAGATAGTTCATGAAAGAGAACAAAGACCAGTGTGTCCGCAGTGGACTCAGAACTTTTGAGCCTGGAAGGAGAGGAGGTTTCATAGAGGCCAGAGTGGCACCACCCAGAGATTTGTTGGTCAGAATTAGGAGTTTGGATTTTATTCAACTTGAGATTGGAAGCCAGTGATGAATCTTGATTAGGGGCCTGAAGTGATATGAGTAACATTTGGAAAATATCTTTCTGCCTACTATGTGGAGAACGGACCACTGTAGATACCTTAATAAACATGGCAAGAGGTATGAAGCTGCTGAGGAAAGGAATTCGACTTGAGTGATGATAGTGGAGAAGGAGAGAAGGTTAAGAGACAGTCTTTCTTTTTTTTCTTTTTTTGAGATGGAGTCTCGCTCTGTCACCCAGGCTGGAGTACAATGGTGTGATCTCAGCTCACTGCAACCTCCACCTCCTGGGTTCAAGCGATTCTCCTTCCTCAGCCTCTGAGTAGCTGGGATTACAGACGTGCACCACCACACACAGCTTTTTTTTTTTTTCATATTTTTAGTAGAGACAGGGTTTCACCATGTTGGCCAGGCTGGTCTCGAACTCCCGACCTCAGGTGATCCGCCCACCTCAGCCTCCCAAAGTGTTGGGATTACAAGTGTGAGCCACTACACGAAGCCCAGAGACAAAATCTTAAATGTCATTTCAAAACATTTAACCTGCAGGTGCAGAACACTAAAATTAATTTTTTTGTGCTGAGACCAATTGAAACTCCAATGCATCTTAAAAGAAGCAGTATCAAAAATACCCAGTGTGAATTAACCAGATACAAATAAAAACGACATTAAGTTTTGTTCCAGAAAATGAAAAGTACTATTTTTCTAAATTGACATGACTTAATATAATGGACTATGGAATAATGGATTTGATCACTTTATTAATTTTAATAGCTATAAAATAATTACACATCATGTGGCTATAAATGAGATTAGCAAAATGCAGTCACAGGTCCAATTTCTCCTTTTATGCATATCTTATGATATCTCTTTCATTTAAAAAAATCACTTTACAATAAAATGCACACATAATTCGAAATAGAAGTGAAAGAAAAGAGAAATGTGAGTAGGAAGCAAAATGTAAACACATATATTTGTGTATGAAATTTGCTGCAACTGATCATGAAATTAGCCTTTAATTTTATAGTAGCTGAGAAAGAAAATATGTTTGGTAACCTAATTATTCATATCTAACAATTGAGTGCAACAGATCATAAAGAAAGGGTAGGTTTTCTTTCCTCTTACATGATTATAAAAAAGTAGCATGGATTAGTGAAAAATGACTACTTTAGAGTTTCAGGTTAGTAGCACAGTAATGAATGACTTTTCCACCTCTGTGGCCAGAGCAGCAATTGTTTTTTGCAGATTTTCACAGTTCACTTCTTCTGGTCTTGAAGAGGCCTGGTTGGTCATATTCACACTGGAAGGTAACACCATTTAGGCACAGAGAATTAGAACAATAGATACTATGGGAACCCCACTGTTATGAATGGGAAGGGGTCTAGAATTGCCTCAGATTCCAAAAGGACAGGAGCATTCCATTCAAAGAGACCACAATATTCCCCAGGACTACAACATGACAAGGGAAGGAGTCAGTTTTCTGCCGGACACCAGCATCACAAGGGAACCAACTACCATTTCTCCTAGGGCATCAGCATCGCAGAGGAAAGAGCCACAGATTCCTCTAGGACATCAGCCTCAAAGGCAATAAGCTACAATTTTTTCCAGGATACCAGAATCACAAAGAGAGGAGCCACAAGTTACCCCTAAAACCCTGTAATCACAAGGAAAGAAGTGGCCACTTCTCAGCAGCTCTGAGTGGAGCTGAAATGATCTACTCCCTCCCTCTTTCTAACCTCCACTCTGATTCCTGACCATATTCAGGGATGACTCTGAGTCCTGAACACTTTCATTTGCAGTGGAAAAGATTTTTTGTTTGTTTGCAAGAAACAGGTGAAACCTTTCTGAATCAGTTTTCCAGCTAAGAGTGATACGGGTAGAAAGGCAATTATCTTGGTGTGGAGTAAAATGAAGGCAAGTTGGGTATTTGATTGTACTATTGTACCATTGTGTTTCATTCTTTCCTTTTTTCTTTTTTTAATTCAAGAATCTTACTTGTTTGTGATACTCTTTGAGTCCGTCCCCTACCCCCAGTCTTTGTGAGTCATCTCATTCACTCTGTGCAGAATTAGCACTCAAGCCTTTTCAGCTTCCTTTATGACAAAAACTTCCTGCCTCAGTTTCCCGGATTTCTATTCTGGGGCAAACCAAACACTTCTTGTAGTGGACATGCTCACCAGAAAGCACTGAGACATCTGCCCTTGAAATGCTCCTTCTTCTTCTGTCTTCAGATTCTAGGCAAGACTTTTGCTCAGGCAAACTGGGGGAGACCTGGAGCAGCTTCATTGCACATTAACTCCTTCAATGGATATTAATTTATAGTATTATAAATTATAGAATAAATGGATAATTATTTATAGTAATATTAAAATATATTAATTTATATTATATTTTATTATAATTTATAATAAAATATAATTTTATTAATAATAAAAATTGTTGGTTTAGTGGTCTCCAGTATGCCTTTTAGTTGTAGTATTTATGAAAGCATCAAAACAGCACAGTTCTGCCTGACACAACCCATCATATAAGATACCGTGGGTCATCCATTCAAAGACAGAGTGCTTTGGATTTTTCTTCCTCTCAGATTATGGAGTACCTACAGGTTGTTTTCACATTAGGATGGAAGGCCTAGTTTTCATTCTGTCTATCATAATGATGACCTTAATTCTTTGGGTAATTAATAGCTTCTTTACAACCAAGTATATAAAAATGAAAATAATAACCAATACGCCCCTGAAGCCTGCGGGAAACAAAAGCTTGTGTGAAGCCCTCAAACATCCTGATACAGCCATGGCCTGAACAATGAAGGCAATTTGAAGCTATCAGCTTCTATAACTGAGACTCCAAAAGAACCAACACAGAGCCATGGTGCTCTGTTTTTAGAGGCATATTCACTCACATATCTACACGCACACTTATCACAGAAATGTAAACAGGTGCAGAGCTTCTTCCCAGAGTATTAACAGCAATATCAATAATCAATTTAAGTCAGCTTCATATGTGCATCAGACAATGCGTTGAGCACTTGAATAATCTTATTAAATCTTGAAAACAATCTAATGATAGGTAATATTTCCATTTTAGGGATGGAAAAACAAATTTAACGATGAAGACAAGTAATACAAAATGTTAGTTGTTTCAGCTACTAAATACTAAATGCAGCATAGTTCGGAATTACCTTTTCTAACCATTTGGTCTAGCTAGTAGACACAGTGTAATCTAGTAACCAATTAACAGTAGTTAGAGACTTAATATAATTTAATCTAGTAGTAGTTAGGTACTTATTCTAATTGTCAGATAGGATTTAATCCAACTGCTTAATCTGATGATTTATTCCAACTACTAGGGGCCAGATAAAATAGCCTACAGGGCTAGAAATATTGTAACCCAGGCAGTCTGACTCACAAGTCTGGTAGCTTAATTATTACTCTCCATGGCTTCCCCCATGCACCGGGGGAAGGTTAAATTGACTTTAGCAGGGCACATTTCCTAAAGAAAAGTTTAACCTTGATCCACAGCCTTTAATTTTCTCTTGTGACCTTCTAACATGGAAATTTTCATGAAGAAGCCAGGACATTGATAAACCTATATTTAATGCCATAGTAATTTCCATTCTTTGATCAACAGAAACTTAAGCAACCTATACCGCATGCCAGCAAAATAAAATACAGTGTTTGGTTTTGTACTTGACAAAGAGAAAAGTAATAGAAAGTGATTAATCTGGGAATATTCCCAAGCCCTTTATAGTAATTCAATACTGTATTCAGCAGAGGATGTTTTCTCTGATTTTTTTTTTATATGTGTAATGAAAGGCAAAGATCACTGAGCCAGAAATGTCAAGTTATCTTTGAAACATGAATGCAGCGTTACCAGGGCAGAGCTTCAACAGATACTAATGATATGTTAATTAGTTAATTGCACATTTTAATAACAGACTTACAAAGCCACAATTTCTTTATGTTTAAATAACATAAGTGTGTGTCAGTTGTGTTTTCAGTAAACACTGGGATGTTTTCATTCACCTACACATCTCTATATAATTAAGTTTTGGCCTTTCTTCCTTGAGCTATAACAGATCCTAATGTCTTTATTACACAGGAATCATCTTTAGTCATCTATTTTTAGTTCTCTCTCTGAGATATCTAGGTTGTCATTCAGGCAGATGGACAGACCCTCACTGAGATCCTAGCACATTTACAAATGGAATGACTGTGCTCCCTTGGGTAATGCTAAGTCCAAAAGCAATCCCCTTCTTGCCAAGTAATCACATAGAAAAAATAAATTATAATTTTTGAGGCTATGTGGCTTGCATAACTTGTCAAACAAGACATGCAGCCCTATTCCTGTGTCATTTAAATGCTTTAAAGTCATCTCATTCTCGAGCTCTATTTTTAAATTGCCTTTTCTACAGAAGTTACAGCAGTGGCTGAAGAAAATGGTTTGATTATAGAAGACCTGTTAACCCTCAGCCATATCACTCAGGAATGCATCTCTGTGAAATCATCTATAATCTCTATGAAATTAAAAAAAAAGTAACCTATTAAAGTTGTTTTTGCAAAGACATCTGTGATATAAAATATACTAAGAGATATACTACAAAATTCACTAAATAGTCACATTTACTAAGGAAAATAAAGATTTTTTTCATTGTTGTTGTTCTTATATTAATTGGAGCCTCTCTTAACTAAAGATAAATTTCAGGAAATGTTTGAGTCTTAGTATAATCAAAGGACTAGTCAGTTGATAATGACAACTGTGGTAAAAAGTAAGTTTTTTTTTTCTTTTTAATTTTATTTTATTATTATTATACTTTAAGTTTTAGGGTACATGTGCAGAATGTGCAGGTTTGTTACATATGTATACATGTAAAAGTAAGTTTTACTACTCAACTAAAACTCATTGGAATGACTCTTCAAAAGCTGTGTTTCTCTCTTTATACTTTTCAGTAATAGGTTTTCTCCATTATGAAGAAAGACTAAGAGCATGCTACAGTGGTGAATTTACATGCAAAGTTTGTCTCTCTTTATGATATGGGGAGAATCCTCATGTTTGAAAATAATTGCACACTGCTGTCACTATTATCAAATGCTATTGCATCAGAGATAGTTCCTGAACCCAAGGGACTTAGGTCTTCTTTGTAGGATATTTCTGAGGTTTGGCACTCTAGAAGCTCCCACTTGTGTAAACTTTCAACTCTCTCTCTTTCCTAGCATAGGATTGCAAGAACATGAGTTAGCTTTAGGTAGTTTGTCTCGGAATTGGAAAATTTCAAGGGGCAGTTGGCAGTAGAGCAAGGCTATTTATTTCCAAAGGAAAAGCCCAGCCCTTAGGTCTCAGTGAGAATTCTGAAGTCACATCAGGGATTTTAAACTTCTGGTCAGGCAAGCCTAAATTCCATGTTAGTGCTATGTAGAGGGGTCGTTTGCAAGAAGAGGCAAGGCACTGGTTAAACAGGTTTGAGTTAATATGACATGGATGATCCAAGGATGCTGGAAGGCATGATGAGAAACACTCAGCTTTCCAACAGTCCCTGGGGAATCATGCAGCGTCTATCATATATGACAACCTGCCACTGGCCATGCCATGTCCCTTCATTAATGAGATGGACTCAACACATCTTTACCTAAGTCAAGTTCTGTGTGCTCTAGGGATTGCTGTGTATGGAAAAAGGCCAATCAGAGAAACGTCCAGTGATCAAGGACATCATGCGATCTGCTGTTCCCATGTGGGAGCAGCTGAAACAATAAATAAATCACAGAGATTGAATTCCACAGATATTCTCTGAAAGCTTAAGATGAGTCTTCAGGGTTTTTATGAAGAATGTGATGACCTCTCTAAACCTGAATTGGACAGAGTGCAATATGGTGGCATACAAACGTGTTGGCTGTGTGACAACTGCATTTGATAAAGAAAAATAAAGCCAGTCATGCTCTGCACCCTGCATCCAGGATAGCCTATCTATGGGGCCCTCTCCAAGCTAAAGGAAAGCTGCAGCAATGCAGGTCCAGCCATGGACAGAGATTGACCTGGGTTGGAGTCTTGCCTTCTCACTTGTCAGTGATGAACAAAGGCAATTCATAGAGAGTCTCTGCACCTCAGTCTTCTCATTCCTGTTATGTAGAATAGCAAAACCTAAGTTCAGTCTCAAACCTCTTCTAAAACAGATCTTTCCACATTTTTCTTCATATAATAGCACTAAAAAATGAAATCATGATGGTAGAGCAGATTAGAATAAACAGATGAATCTGTCTAAGGCCAGGACAAACCCAGCAGGGTATCTGGCAGCTTCACACCCCACCCCTCTGCCCCAAAGGAGGATGGGATTAAATCTCCTGGATTTTACATCAGCCAGGCAAGAATTCCCCTCTAAAGCACCATGCTTCATGCAGGCACTTGCAGACATATGTGCACTTTAAGACACATCAGGGCATCAGGGCAGGATCTGTAGCGCTCTGGCTTACTCTTCTACTCAGCCAGCTCATACCACCCAGCTGCCTAGTGACCTTGGTTCTCCATCCCTCTAGCCTTCCTCTAGCATCAGAACCTGGGCACATGCTCTGCCCTCTATTGGGAATATCCTCCCCTTTCCCCTTCCAGCCCCCACAGACCTCATTCTTACTGTCCTTTACTAATATAATTTCCCACCCATCAGGTCTCCAGTTAAATTTCACTTCATCTAAAAAGACTTCTGACCAACTGGGTCATGTCACCTCCCTCTGCCATATCACAACACAATGCACCTTTCATTGAAAGTTCTTGTTCACAATTTTTATTGATAAATATTTGTTTATGTACTTGTTTATTCACTGTTCTACTCACTAGGCTCTGTTTCACCGAATTAGGGACTGTGAACCTTTGTTTCTTTCTCCATCAACAGTTATTAGTACAAACTACCTGGTTCTCGGGGATAGTTGGTACTGGGCTGCGTGATCCTTCAGTTTCCTTTCAATTGCATCATCCCAGAAATGAGTGGGTTCTCAAACATTTCCACGCATCAGATTCACCGGGAGGGCTTGTGAAAGTGTAGATAGTTGGCCCCACCTGCAGAGTGTCTAATTCAGTCTGTCTCGGGCAGGGGCTAAGAATTCTCATTCTAACATTAGGTGATGCTGATGCTGCTAATCTGGGGACCACACTTCCAGAGACACTGTCATGAATCTATAGATCTTCAAGTAAGGAAGGGTTTCATAAGAGGTGAGTTGATACAACAGGAAAGTATTAGAATGGGGGGTTCTATGTCATTATGAGAAAATGCTCTTTTCCCATACTGAAAAGGCAAGAATGCAGACCTCTAGAAAAAATGGTGAGAACATCAGTATCACCCGTTATGTACCTTTGCCTTTCTCCCATCTTTAACCTAATCCTCATTTACTTCACATACAACCAATGTTTACTTATTCAAGGGCCTTCCAACTTCTTTGCTGCAGTCCAAAATAGACACCAGCTCTGACTGCCCCATGCAAAATTAATTGCTGCCATGTCTGTAATCCTCTGTCACATCTACATATTTTCATTATTGTGCTTGTCACATTTAAATGTTTATTGTCTTTCTGCCTTGGTTTGTCAAGAGTGCTCTCAGGCCCCAGTCGACTATCATAGTCCAGGCATACAGCAGGTGCTCCACAGATGTCCAATAAGTGAGGACAGTCTAGTCTTTGAGAGTATAGAGAAGTTTTCATAGAGATTTCAAAAGGAATACTGGTACTTCCATATATTCCTGATGTTTCACAGGAGGAAGACAAGACAAAACCCAAACAACCAGAGCCGCTGGGAAAGCAATAGTGTTTCTCAGTCACGAAAATCAAAATGGGATTTGGGAAATATCGTGATCCTTGAGGAAGACTTAAGTCCAAGTGTTTTCTTGTTAAGAAGGGACCCAAGGGAGCAGGGGAGGGCCTGTGCACACTGGAGACTCTGAGGCAGCCTTTGGGATTCGGGGCTGGTCATGGAAGAGGTCAGAATGGGGGTGCCTCCTCTGCGCGATCTGTAATCAACCGGTGAGTCTACCAGGGTTAGAAGGAGGCCTGTCTGACAGTTCTCTCTTGTCACTGGTGACTCATTATTGGAGGACTGGAGTCTTTAGTTTATAAAACTTTGAGAAGTAGCTTTTCTGGGATAGAATAGAAGGAAATGGCTTATCTCTTGTAAAACATTGAATTTGTTATGAAAAAGCCTTGGTTCAATTCCTGGCTTTGGCAATGATCGTGGTGTTGCGTCATTGGGTCCGGCACATCATCAGGCTGACCTCACTCTTCGTAACACAAAATTGGAAGATGGGGCTATTGATCTTTTAGGCTCCTGTTCAGCTTTAAACACAGACTATTTTCACCCTGAGATGTTGAGAAAAGTGCTTCCTCATTCAGCCCTTTGTTTATCTTTGAAATGGGGATAATAAGGTTTGTTCTTTATTAATACAAGTACTTTAAAGCTATGAATTAACACTGTTCCATCCATTTGATAACTCCATCTTACTGGCAGGGGATGAACCTTGAATTTTAAAGAGCTGTTTTTTTGAGATCATGATAAAGGCAGTTCTAAGGTGACTCTTGTGTGTGGACCTATGTCCATAACTCCTCTATGATATTAAATATCCAATGGGACCGTGAGATCTGAATTCTTTTTCTATTCTAATTATTTTTTAAGGGAGAAGGGCAATCTGTGAGTATGAAACACTCAAGTTAATTATGAAACTTAGAGAGCAATTACCAGAGAAAAGTTTATGAGCACGGAAAACTGCTAACCTGCTATAACCTTCACACTGTACCTTAATTATGGACAATTACGGTTTTAAACTTCAGCCTTTACCTGTGATTCTTACTTGTTCTGATCTATAGACCATGTAGTAAAGTATTTACTTCACATTTGACTTATTGGGAGTGGGCATGGATTTTATCTAGAATAGACATTTGGTTTTTCCCAACCGAGTGCCTGTTGGCAGTTTTAGCAGAGTCCTTCCCTGGTTTTCCTTGAGAATGTGTTCTTTTCTCTGCACACCTGACCACATCCTCGGTCAAGGCCATCATGGGACAACCACAGGCACACACTCCTTCAGATCCCAGGACCAGGCTCAAGTCAGGCCATTCCTTGCCACCATCTATGCCAGGAATCAATATTCAATACTAGATGGATGTTTGTTTTCTTAGGAAAATTGTGAACTTTATTCTTTCTTGCTGGATTGGAAAAAGGGAAAGTATTTCGTTTTCCACTGGAAAGGGGATTTCACAATGCGGCGGAGAAAGGGAACCTCCATGGACAATAGCTGAGTAAGAGATGAGGAGAATCAAGGCTATGTCTACACTGCTTCAGCAACTTTAAGGGTGTTCTTCTCCATTAGTCAACACATTTTGTCTTACTTAAGCCAGTTTGTGTTGTGTTTTTGCTCATTTGAAGCCTACACAGTCTTAACAAAACACATATAGATAAAAGTCCTGGAAAGGCTTTTGTTTGTTTGTTTGTTTTAGTGTTTCTCTGAGATGCTTAGAACCTAATTCAAACCATTTACTAATCTTCTTATGATAAGTAAGAAAAAAAAATTCCATAAAGCATTTCAAGATTTTATCAGTCACTGGGGTAATGAATAAAAAGCTACACAATAATTTCCTTAAATGGGTATCCATATTTGTATTCATATTCACATGACAATTCTATAAATCTAAGCAGTGAGTTGTTTAATAAAAGAGAACACATACAAACCATATATCGTTTGTACTCAAAAGATACAGGAAAGGGAACGTCACAAAATAAATGAAATAATAATGCATTGTTTTTGGTGGAGACTCTAATCTCACAGGGTCTTTTTCTGAGCTTTGCCTCTCAATGAGTAATGTGCATGACAATTTGTCCTCAGCCTGTATGCCAGGTAGTGAGATACTTAAATGCAGGGAAATTAAGGACTGTTGACACCTAGATATTAATTAAAGTGCTTACAATGATGTGGCTAGATTAAAATAAGACACGATTCCCTTAAAATGGTCCACGTTCTTTTCACAACACTGAAAAACAGTTTGTGGGGAAGAGTTCAAAAGCTAAGCTGAAATTCAACTATCCTCGGAGATCTTGCTTATGAGGAAATAAATACTTATGCTCTAAAGGGCCCAAATGGAAAATACATTAACCGACAAATCTCTATCCTAGCCACAGTAAAGAGGAATTAAGGAAGAGATTGCAACGCATGCAAATGACAACATGAGCTGTTTGTTTGCTCAGTAGACTCCACAAACACCACGTCTCCCCCAGTCTTGCCTATTTTAATTAACCAAGGGTCAATGCATAGTAGCTATTGAATTAACTGTCTTTCCTTTGAGGTTGCTAGGAGTTTTGAAACATTTATTTCATCAGATCCTGAATTAGCCAACGAGGACCAGTTTAATGACATGCCAGCTCTTTTGTGGCTGTGATAATGTGTTTTGTCCTCTTTGATAACATCAGGTATCTATCATGGTAAAGGGAAGAGGCAGTGCAATTTCTTGGGAGGAAATTTGGAATTAACTCTTAGATTACTTAACGGTGTATTGTGACAGCACTTAAAAATTGAGTGTTGTATACAGGCTAGTATACCAATAAATTTCTATTTTAAGCTAGTTTTTTTTTAAACTAGATGAAGACTTTCACATATGTTCCCACTAGATTTGTAACGCAATTACGTTTCAAAGAAATTCATGACATAATTTTACTTCAGTCAGGTGTCCTTGCTAATAAAAAAGAGGGTGAAATTGTCTTGTCATCATTAAGATAGCAATCAAATTGTTATCCATGCAAATACATGTAATTGTATAACCTTTAATATCTGCTAAGATATCATATGATCCATTATACCACAAGTAAATTTGATTTTGCAAACGATTTGAAGCAAATAAATAGTCTAAGAGATTTAAGGAGGTGATATGTTTCCCTAGGGGCCTGTAAAATAATTATTTTAATTAAGTCTATAAGCATGGTGTTTAGTAACGTCATATGTTTTGGACTTTTATGTGCATTAAAAGAAGGGCTGGGATGAATATGAAGACTGATCCATCTACTCTAATATAACACAACGTAGGAGTCTGTAACACAATTTAACAAGAATTTTAAGATATTTTAAAAAGAAATTCTTCAAACTGCCTGTATCCAATAATGAACATATTATGTTAATTATACAAAATTATTTAAGTGGCTTAAAAGCCCTATACTTTCCAATATTCACCTACTCACTCCTCCTATACCAAATGGTCCATGGTCCATTTCTGGAGGTATGAGGGATCAAGAAGTAACAGAAAATGATCTCACTCTATTAATGTCTTCTGTTACTGAAAAAACTTAAAGTATGTCTTCTTGAAATCTTCGAAGTTTATGTTTTCTATCAGATAAGAGAAAAAGAAGAGAAAGTGATCGCTTTTCCTTTTTGCTACTGTTCTTACTTGTTAAGTCTACTGCTTCTGGAGTCTTTTCTGAGAAATGTAAGACCCTGAAATATGTGATTCTTACCTAAGTAAAAGGAGAACTGTTCAACAGATTAATGCAACAGAATAAAAGTGTCTTTAAAATAAAGCTGATGCTTAGTATTCTGCAAAATGTGTTTCAAATTCTCTGAAGAAAGAGCTTGAGATCAGAACCCATGTTCTTTGCACTAACGTACCAGCTCAGCCCCAGATTCTGGTACCCCCAGCGTTTATGGCAAGATGCAAACTGCAAGACACTTTCGACATGTTTCCCAGCACATCGGCTCGTTTGCATTCTGAATAGGAATGCGATCTTGCTTATACTTAGTTCTGAAATTCTGCATCTGTATCTTGAGTCATTTGTTCTTTCTACTCAGTTCCTGCAAACCAGAGCCAGTTATCTGACCAAGGACATCTTTGACTCCAGATGGCTTTACCTCTTATACATTATACTATATCGGAGAGGAAATTTAAAAGCAAACACCTGTCATCACTAGAGCATGACAGAATTGCCATGAAATATTGACTTTGCACACTCCATGGCTTTCAACTGTGGCCGATTTCATCTCCCCTTCCATGAGGCCATTTGGCACTACCTGGAGACACTTACGGTTGTGATATCAGGGTGGATGCCACTTGCACCTAGTGATAGGGCCATGGGTGCTGCTGGACATCCCACAGCACACAGAACAGCCTCCCAAACAAAGAACTATCCAATCCCAAATGTGAATAGTGCTGAGATGGAGACATTAGCTTAGCCCTGTGGTGATTGCTGATTCTGGAGAAGAAATCTTAACTTAGGTATGAATCCACAACCCGCATTTCCAATGGACTATTCTGCCATGATTTTCTATTTATTCGTCATTGTGTGATTATTTCAAGCCAACTCCAGTACCATGAAGAAGCAGACTCACTTCTTCGTACTAGACAGACCCACTTGTGTTAATTATTTAAAGTCATGGTGAAAATAAATGACTTTAAAAACCGACACTCTCATTACTTCTGAAGTCAGCCATCCAAAAACAAATGATCTTTGAAACACAATCATCTGCATAATAATTATTAAATTACAATTGTTACATAGAGACTAAACTAAGCAATGGTAAAAAAGGCACATGAAGATGTTTGGGAAAAAGATTGAATGTCCCCTGATATTTGAGCTGTACATTTTTTCAGAAAACAATTAGACATGGGATATTTTGCTTAGTATTTCTCCCAGATATAGGGGGAGAAGCTGTTAAGTTTCTATAGTCCCAGGTCAACATAGTTTCTTTCTTTGCTCTCCTTTTATGGGAACATAGAGTACCATACAATTTGGGGAAAGTGTCTGAGGATGTGTCATTGATAACAGAAGAAAGAATAACCAATGGTGTTGAGTATTAGTCCACTTTCGAACAAATCATGCCTTTTTGGAATGCATCAGGGGTTAGAGAACTGTGTTAAAACTTACAGATGAAATTAAATCTGGAATGAATTGAGATTAATTATATTGATGGTATAATACTACTGACAGATATTTTGCCAGTCCCTCAGGTTTCTGTGTAAATATAAAAGGTAAACTCTAAAATATGTGTATGATTATGTTTAAACAAGATGTCAAACAAAATAAAAGAAAAAACCGTGCTTTTGAAAAAATAAATAGTGCTTTGAAATTACATAAAAATTAATATGATTTAAAAATGTCTACCACTGCTAGACTTTTTTTTTTTTTTTTAACAAATAAGCAACCTAGACAATATCCTCCCAGTCTCTTATCAATGATGGTGACTTTTTCATACTCTGAATTCTTTGGACTTGGAGATTCTCACGTATATAACGTGGAAAGTCATAAAACCACATTGTTCCTTTGATCTAGAGTAGTGAGCTAGTGAACGGGCCTCGAAAGGCTAAATTCTAGCCTTTGAATCCCAGCATGTGGCAGAGAAATTAGAGCCAGCGATGCTCCAGACTTATTACACTAAATTATCATCAAGAGTAAATAGAAAGAGGAAAAAGAACAAATAATTCACTGGACTAGAAATCTCATTTATTCCTCCAACAGGTTTACTTGATGAAAGCATTACAGCATCAAACTTAAAAATGGCAGTAAGATATCGTCTGTGTTATTAGGTCCTCGTGGGTTGGTTCTGTTGATGAAAATACTCGCCTTCCTGACAAACCTGCCTTCACCTTTAGGTCTCTATCTCATTAAAACAAGAATCGCAGGCTCAGTCTCAAAGAAAACAAGATTGGATAAAAACCTTCCTTCTGTGCTCTCTGCATCTGGGAGAATCACGACTTTTCATACAGAAGGGCACGTGTCATATTTGATCCTGGTTACTGTGCATTCATTTTCTCCACATTAAACTAGCCAGTTGTTCCTCATTCTCTGCAGTTTCCCTTGCTGTGTTTTCAGCTACCCACAGTCAACCATTGTCAGAAAATACAGCAGGAAAAGACATTTTGAGAGAAAGATGGAGAAGTAGACCACATTCACATAACCTTTATTATTGTATACAGTTATCATTGTTCTATTGTGTTAGTAGCTGTTATTATTAATCCCTTACTGTGTTTAATTTATAAATTAAACTTCCTCATAGATGTTTATATATAGTTAATAAGTACAAATATACAGGTTAATGGAAGAAACAAGACCTAGTATTTAATAGATTAGTAAGGTGACTACAGTTCACAATAATGTACCAAACAGAAGAGAATAATTTGGATGTTTCTAACATAAAGGAAAAACAAATATTTAAGATGGATATCTCAGTTACACTGATTTTACCTTTACAAATCATGGGAATGTATTAAATTATCACCTGAACCTTGAAAATATGCATACCTAATATGTGTCAATAATTTTTTTAAAATATGGTATACTGTATATAGGGTTTGGTACTATTTGTGGTTTCAGGTATCTACTAGGGGTCTTGGAACATATTTCTCAGGAGTAAGGGGGCACTATATATTTTACTTTCCACATCTCATAAATTCTATATGGTCCTCCCTATTCTGCTATTCTAGGCAGTGAATCAAGAGAAAGATAAACCAACAAATAAATGATTAAACAGGTTTGAACAATGCTTCTCATTGTGTTGTAAAGAAAAAACAATTTTAGGAGATGACAAGAGAGAAAGAAACAGGGTGAAAGAAGACAATCTGTTGAGATGAGGTCTCTGGGAAAGAGAAATGAAGATCTTATAAAGAGCTCTTCATGATGAAGGGACACGTGTTCCTGGAGTAGAAACAGGCCACCCCCCCCCTCCCCAATGAAAACAGCCAATTCTCCACTCTGGAAAGGATCTCCAAATCCAAAGTGGTCATATCTTCTTTTTTTTTTTTTTTTTTTTGAGATGGAGTCTCACTCTGTCGCCCAGGCTGGAGTATAGTGGCGCGATCTTGGCTCACTGCAACCTCCTCCTACCAGGTTCAAGTTATTCTTCTGCCTCAGCCTCCCAAGTAGCTGGGACTACAGGTGTGCACCAACATGCCCAGCTAACTTTTGTATTTTTAGTAGAGATGTGGTTTCACCTTGTTAGCCAGGATGGTCTTCATTTCCTGACCTTGTGATCCACCCACCTCGGCCTCCCAAAGTGCTGGGATTACAGGCATGAGCCACTGAGCCCGGCCATCTTCTTTATTTAGAGTCATAGAATATTTAGAGGAAATATTCATCTGGCATTTTAGGAAAACACTCCCATGTTAGAAACTAAAGCTCTTCTTTAATGGAACTTTCCACTTCTCTACTCTCAGAAGGTATGCTGAGGTTCAAAATAAAGAGCTAAGGGGAAATAACTTCCAGAAACAGAGGTCTTCCAAAAGCCCCAATACAGACCAAAGTCAGGAATGTTTAATAAGCATGTGCATCTGGCCACACCAAGTCCAGCTTTCCCTGTGTCTGGAGCATACCCTTCACGGCTTCACACTCAGGACATTCTCGCTAAGATGCAGAGTCAGCCCTGTTAACTATCAGACAAAAAGCTGGTATTAGCTAAGTGGATTCTTTTGATATCTTTGGTATACTTACTTGTATTTTAAGAAAAAGCACATTCTTATTTTATTTTAAAACCTTCCAACCCCAAAGCACAACTCTTGTTCTATTCGACTTGGAGCAGGCATGGAGGTCCGGGCTCAGCCAGCCTGGCACCATGTTATTCCCTGAGAGCCCAGGACCCAAAGAGAGTTTCAGCTAAGGGTAGTGCTTCCTCTGACTCTCATAGGATGCCAACCGCACACTCCCCACAGCTGCTCCTCTACGAAAACGCATAGCCCACCCCAAGATGCAGCCCCTGGGTCCATGCAGCACAGGTACCTCATCCTCTCTATTCAGAGCCACAGGGTGTAGTGGGAGAGAAGAACATACACATGTTCCAAAGAAACCACCTCATGTGAGAGAGCTAAAGCCCTTCCTAAGGTTTCCAAATGTTTACTCTTGGAGGGAAGTCTGAGTTTCAGAAAACAACAACAAACAATTATTAACTAATTAACTCTTCATGGATCAGCTATCCAGTGAGCTCAACGCATGTGCTAAATGCTTTGTTAGGCACCAGAGATACAACTGCAGATTAGACTGGGGTAGGCTTACCCCAAGAAGACAGCAGACCGGCCAGCATGAAGACATAAGGGAGGCGCAAGAATGAGAAGTGCTAGAAAAGGGAGAAACAGGGTCCCATGGGTCCTCACAGCAAGGGATTCCCAGCATCCTCTGATGACAGCAATGATGACCTTCTGAAGAAATGGCAGTCAACACAGCAAGTGAGATGGAAAATACAACCAGAATTTGATCAAGATAGACAGATGGCGTTAAAACACACCTGGCACAAACTGAAAACACCCGACCTACGTCCCTCTTTCCCTTTGAGTCACTGTTTAACTACTATGAATGACAAGATCCCTTGCATGATTTAACAGCCTTGCTCACACTTCCCTCCTGCAAACTTGAAAGCAAGACCACCGCACGTGCCCACACTCACTCACACTCTTCTGATAAGGGGTTTGGTAGTTGACAAATTTCAAAAGAGGGGGAAAAGCTGACATCAATGATTTATCACTCTCTTTTGACATCCAGATCGAAAGTAAAACATTTCCTGTTTGTAGGAAAATGGCACAGTTTTGTATCTTAAGGCAGAGTAGAGAGAAAAGTGTAGGAGGAGATTGGGGAAAGATTTGCTGGTCTCGGAGGTGGAAAAGAATCTGACATCACAGGATGATTCCACCCACAGTGAGGCTCAATGTCTCCCAGGCTAACACAGTGAGGCTCAATGTCTCCCAGGCTAACACTATGGACAATCCTCTTTGGGCTGTGTAGTCAAGCACCTCTGCTTCATACCTTTCAGTTATAAGGAACTTCTCACCTCATGAATAAGTCACAGGAAGCTATGAAGAGACTAAAGAGTGACAGGTAGGAGATTTATATCATTTCAGTTTATCATTATAGCCACCCTCTCTGTTTTGCTCCAGAAAGTTTAGATTAATATTTCGTCAATAAGGTAGAGAAAGTTGGAAGCTACATGTGCTTCCAACTTCATCTTTAATCTTCAGTGGCACTGCCCTTTCTATTCTCCTAAGAATGTTGGAGCTCAAAAAGCAAAGGTGATTTTTACACACACACACACACACGTAAGTATATAAACGCTAACATGTGTAACATATATATACTGAGACAGGATGTCACTTTGTTGCCCAGACTGGAGTGCAGTGGAGCAATCATGACTCACTGCAGCCTCGGCCTACTGGGGGTCTTAGATGATCCTCCAATCTCAGCCTCCTGGGGAACTGGGACCGCAGGCACATGTGATACCATGATCAGCTAATTTTTAAAATTTTTTGTAGAGATGTAAGCAATCCTTTTGCCTTGGCCTCCCAAAGTACTGAGATTACAGGCGTGACCCATCGCACCTGGCCTGAAGGTGATTTTGAAAGGGGCAAACTAAACCAAGCAGGGATCTAGAATGCTACAATAGAGGCAGAGTAGACTAGACACGGCATAGCCTCGCCTCTCCCTTGAATAATTTGTCTCGTTTCCTGAATTGATGTCTCCAGACTTGAATCCCTTCAACCTGCTTTCTACTTGAACATCATAGTCATCTTCACAGATAGAAAAATCTCATTCAAGTACATTTCCACTTAGGACGTTCAGTGATTCTTCATTTTCTTCAGGGACAGATGCACTGCTTGAATGCAGTATGATCTTGACCCTGGTCAGTTTAATTTGAATGCCTTGTACAAAGTGCTCTGCAAAGTGCTGGGTGCTATATATAAATCATATGTTTGTTGAGGTCAGGGACCAGCCATATAGACACACTTCCCAGACCATGCGGCAAATGGGAAGGTAGAAATATGTATAGGATATGTGAGCCCAGAACAGGACACGGTGATCTAAGGGGAGTTCCTCTTAGATATGTGGTGTTTCAACTGGGATATATGGCGTTAGAACTGAGTACCAAAGAAGGAATAAAAGTGAGTCATACATTAGCTTAGGCCTACACAGGCTCAGGACAATCAATATCACTGTCTTTCAACTTCACATCTTGTCCCACTGGAAGGTTGTCAGGGTCAACAGCACAGGTGAAGCTGACATCTCCTATGATAACAATGTCTTCTTCTTCTGTTTGTTCTTGTGTTGTTGTTTTTGTTGTTGTTTGTTTTGAGATGCAGTCTTGCTTTCTCGTCCAGGTTGGAGTTCAGTGGAGTAATCTCGGCTCACTGCAACCTCTGCCTCCCAGGTTCAAGCTACTCTCCTGCCTTAGCCTCCTGAGTAGCTGGGACTGCAGGCATGCACTACCATGCCTGGCAAATTTTTGTATTTTTTGTTTCGTTTTGTTTTGTTTTAGTGATGGGGTTTCGCCATGTTGGCCAGGCTGATCTCCAACTCCCGACCTCAGGCTATCTGCCCACCTCGACCTCTCAAAGTGCTGGGATTATAGGCAACAATGCCTTCTTCTGAACACCTCCTTAAGGACCTGCCTGAGGGTGTTCTAACCTTTTTTAATTTTTTTGAGCTGGAGTTTTGCTTTTGTTGCCCAAGCTGGAGTGCAACAGTGCAATCTCAGTTCACTGCAACCTCCGCCTCCCAGGTTCAAGCGATTCTCCTGCCTCAGCCTCCCGAGTAGCTGGGATTACAGGTGCATGCCACCATGCCTGGTTACTTTTTTGTAATTTTAGTAGAAACGGGGTTTCACCATTTAAGCCAGGCTGGTCTCGAACTCCTGACCTCAGGTGATCCACCCGTCTCGGCCTTCCAAACTGCTGGGATTACAAGTGTGAGCCACTGCACCCAGCCCTAAGTAAACTTTTTTAAAAGTAGAAGGAATGCACACTAAAATAACAATCAAAAGTATAGGAAATACATTAACCAGCAACACGGTCATTGATCATTATTCTCAAGTATTATGCACTGTACATAAGTGGATGCGTGAGACTCGTCTAAGACGGGCAGCGCGGGTTTGCATACGGCAGCATCACCACACACACGCACATGTGGATTATGCATTCTGCTATGACGCATAATTATATGGCTACAATGCCACTAGGTGATAGGACACTTTTGGCTCCATTAAAATCTAGTAGGAGCCGGGTGCAGTGACTCACGCCTGTAATCCCAACACTTTGAAAGCCGGGGAGGGCAGATCACTGAGGTCAGGAGTTTGGGACCAGCCTGGCCAACATGGTGAAACCCTTCTCTACTAATAATACAAAAATTAGCCGGGCATGGTGGTGCATGCCTGTAATCCCAGCTACTCAGGAGGCCGAGGCAGGAGAACTGATTGAACCCAGGAGCGGGAGGTTGCAGTGAGTCGAAATTGCACCACTGCACTCCAGCCTGGGTGAGAGAGTGAGACTCTGTCTCAAAAACAAAACAAAACAAAACAAAAAGTTTAATGGAAGAAGCAAAGTTAGTCATGGCAAGGAATATGGGAAAGTCATAATGAGAAGGTAAAAACCATGAACTGTGCTTCCAGAAGCTGAACGCAATGGAGATAACATGGAGAGATTTTCCTACATTTCCAGGCCCTTCTCTCATGTTTCCCTTCACATTTTTTGCTCTGGTTGTAATACAACTTCCGCATCACAGTTCATCAGAACACCATGCGGTCTCACATCTCTGTCTTTTGACCCGTGCTGTTAACTCTTCCTGAAATGTCCTATGTTTTCTCACCGTTTTTTCTGGGCAATTTTTTTCCTTTAAGAGCAAAGACGAAACTTCTCCTTTCTGAGCCACTCCTTGAATCGCTGAAGCACTGCTACTCACTTCATTCCTTGACTAGATACCACACCGTGTGTCTGCTTCCACCACTTAGCCACTGGATGCATCCCTTATAGAGACATTTACCCTTGTAAGAGCTTGTGTCTAGGGGGAAGAACAGGTGTTTTAAATATCCCTGAAATCTTGACATCAAGTACTTTAAAAGTGATTAAACTGTATCTATGAAGCAAGCAGTAAAAAAAGTCTGAAACCTTGGGTATATTTTAGGTTGAATATCTAGAAAAAGAACAATGCCACAAATAACAATAGGTATTCCTAACTGTAATTTTAGGATAGACAAGAGCTGCTAGGTACTCATGCCCAGTAAAGTTAATTAATGTCTTCCCCAACAGGCAACTCTTTGCTTCCCCCTCTATCAGTTCATGGGTTTATTGGTAACTTTTTTCTCTGGGCACCACCTTCTGTCACCTGCTACCTCTACTTGCTTTATTACATTCCGTCTTCATTTATGCCTTCTCAGCTTCGCAGGCACCGCAGTGACTTCCTCCTAGGCAGGTGACACCCTAAAGTCCTTTGGGTTTTGTTTGGCACCAAACTGGAAATCCAGGTTTGTTGAGAATAAAGAAAGGATGGATAGTTGATTTGTGGAACCGAACTATGGGCTTCTTTTTTTTTTTAATAGGCACATAAAATGAGCTATGCATGTCGTATTTAGAATTTAGTGTGTCTAAATTAGAACTAGAGTGACTCACTGTGCAGAGCTAAGTAAAGACTGATTGATATTCAATCCCTGGGCTAAGCAAAAGTTGAATCAACTTTTTTAGTATATTGCCCAGGTTCCCTTTGGTTACGAAGCCTGAGTCAGCTGAAAACATAATTCGGCATCAGTAGTTTATGATTTCCGTGGTCCTGGAAGAGATTTCAAGAGGAATAAATTACCTGTGATCTCATGGCCCTTTCATACAAATGATTCTCATCCCAAAGATATAAACTGTGGCTTGTGCCTTCATATCTTCTTTATCTTTACTACATCAGAGAACTCACGGTTTGCAATATTGGTGTGTTATTAGTTTAGGTCAAAAATAAATAAATAAAATAGCTGAGAACTTCAAACTAATTCAGTTTTGCCAGATAATGTCTAGAATCGCTTTCTCCTGCAAACCATCTTCTGCATGTGTAACAGGGACCCAGTGCTCTCATTTTTAATCCTGGTTGCATTATTTAAAGGAAAGTTAAATATTGCTAGATTTCAAGACAAGGGATGATATTTCTTATGCAAAATTTAGGAAAGGAAGTATAAAACGTTTGCAATTTTTATGCAATGAATGTATTTTTGAACCATTTAGCTTATACTTGAATCAAATAACATTTTGTTATAAAAATAAAGTATAATTTAATAAAATAATTTACAATTATAATGCAATGGATATATGTTTGAACCATTCAACTTATGCTTGAATCAAATAACATTTTTATAAAAATAATGTATAACTTAATAAAAATACAAAATCATTTACACTTTTTATGCAATGGATATATGTTTGAACCACTTAACTTATGCTTGAATCAAATAACTTTTTTTAACACAGATAAAGTAAACATATGTTTTTCTCTAAAATACTTTTGTCAGTCTTGGTCAGTTTAACATAAACATGTTAAAAATGACTTGATCATAAAGACGGTAATTTAAAAAAATTTTAAATTCACTTAATTTAAATAGTTTTCTGATCCTCAGTTTCATTGTAAGGATTAAATATTTGTTTTTTTATTCAACCTTTACATCTCTGGTAGTTTTTTACAAACACATCAAATAATTTAGTTTTCAAAGAGTTTTTAAACCTAACAATTTTTATGCTTCCAGTCACTGTGCCTGAATTTTCCCTTTGCCCAAAAGTCTGATATCTAAGTCTTCGTCCTGATGATTTGTGGAAAATAAAAATGTCAAAGTGAAATTAGCCTCCTCATGCTATGTCTGAAGAAATATCTCATTCACCAGCCGAGTCAAACATTCCAATGGAAATATCTATAGCTTTGGAGATGATGCTTAATTTATCCTGACAGAGTTGTTGATTTATCTGAAAAAGAAATTCCAAACAAAAACAAAAACAAAAATAAAAAAATTGCTGACTCTTTTCCTTAATTCCATGTTAGCAAATGGGCACAACAGCCTAGGAATACTGAGAGGTTTCCAGGTACTATGTGCAAAGTTTGTCAAATGACGGCTATTTCCCTCCCAAAGCTCAGAGTGGTAAAGCTCCCAATGGAAAAGGTGAATAGACATTACAATCCTGTGTAACTTTTCATTCTGCACCTCTGTCCCCTAAGTGCAGTGTCTCATACATTATCCACTAGCCATAAGCAGCCACTACACATTTAAAGCATGATGAGTCTGAATTAACAAGCACTGCAAGGGCAAAATACGGAATGCGTTTCTATGACTTCACAGGAAAAACATACGGTAAAATATTTTATTAATGTTTTTCTATTGATTACATGCTGAAATGGCATTTGTTATATATTGAGTTAATGATGTATATTAAAATTAATTTTACCTGTATCTTTTTACTCCTTTTAATTTGGCTACTAGATAATTAAAATGAGATGTGGCTCACATTGGTGGCTCATAATATATTGGACAGCAGAGTTCTAAGGTCTAAACTGATGGATGAGCAAACTGAATAAATGATTTCAATAAAATGACACAGGGTTTCAATTAAAACCTGACACAGACTTGAATAAAATGAGAATTGTAAAGATTTCAGCACTGTTAATTAGCGCCATAAAAACAGCAACAATGATTAATCTGATTTTTTAACTGTTGTTTAATAGTAAGCACTTCTTTTTAAAATTTTAACATATGAAACGTGGTATGAAAATGCTAGCACTTTTTCATATTTAGGGAGGCTCCACTGTGATGAGGGCTTCTGGGTACATGTGCTTTATTTCTCCAGGCCAGGCATTTTTGAGGAAAATTATTTGGAAGGAAGCACAGGGGAGATTTCTCATTCTTTTTCCCAGAAGCTGTAGGTCAGGGTTTAGCATGTTGATTCGCTGAAGGAGTCACAAAATAAGTGAATCTGAAATCCCATCAAGAGCCCTTGAGAGGCCGGGCGTGGTGGCTCACGCCTGTAATCTCAGTACTTTGGGAGACCGCGACAGGTGGATCACTGGAGGTCAGGAGTTCGAGACCAGCTTGGCCAACATGGTGAAACCTTGTCTGTACTAAAAATACAAAATTAGCCAGGGGTGGTGGTGGGCACCTGTAATCCCAGCTACTTGGGAGGCTGAGGCAGGAGAATTGCTTGAACCTGGGAAGTGGAGGTTGCAGTGAGCCAAGATAAAAACAAACAAACAAACAAAAAGCCCTTGAGAAGAAAACTCTGCAATGGGGTGCAGGGGCAGGTTCAGGGGTGTGGGGCTGAGGGTGGTGTTTGGTTACTTGGAAGAGTTGGGGGAAGGGATTAATAGAAGAGTACAGTTGGTACTTAGGAAATAAAACACAACAGCCGAACGCGACTGAGGCCCAGGTTTACTCTCTAGGCTCAAGAGCTCCCTCAAAGACATAGTAGCTAGTTAAGGAAAATTTCCACTGAAGCAACAAGGAGGCGATTGGGGCCACATGAACTGTGGAAATGTAGAATATATTCAGGCTTAGTCCAGATGATACGGAATTTAAAGGCTTTAAACCCCATTTTAATATGAAATAGACATATAGAGACCCATCGTACACTAGGGCAAGATCAGAAACCAAGGTATCGTGACAAAATCAGACATACAGGTAAGAATTCATTTTGATAAATTCCGAGTTAAGATTAAATGCATCGTTTTAACTTGGCTTTCAGCAGGATCGTATTCTTTATCACTTTATTCATTTGCCTTTTTCAAAGGTCAACATGTTGTCTTTCAAATGGAGGCCTACATAGACATCTTTTGTAACACGCAAGCTATACACAACTATGCTTCTGTAACAATAAACCGGCCGTCAGCAGGGAACTCACATTGAGAATGAATACATCAAAGTGACGAGGCTTTGACTGAGTTGAAAGCCCTGTGGAGGCTTTCATGGTGGAGCTAGACACAGTTGCTAGAAAGATGAAGTGATGCGTGTGGTCAGCCCAGGCAGGGGTCACCCAAAAATACCACCCAGGGTAATGAAGGAGGTTGAGATTGTCTGAACTGGGGGCTTGAAATGAGCTAAAAGAATGTTTGGGTTTGAAAATCGCCTCTGATGCAAATTCTGGGAGAGTTCCCAAGACAACTGATCATGAGACACTATTTATCAGGGAGACAGCTCTTCTGGGCTTCCCTTCCTCCCGGCCTACAGCAGCACCTTTACATCTCCTAGGCAGGGGGACCATGAAAGCTCTTCTAGAACCACATTTTCAGATATTCTGTCTTCCAAGTCCCGGCTGATGTGAGCGCCTCTCCCTGGGTTAAGATTCATCACTGGCCTGGCCCAGCTTTCCTCTCGGTCCCGTTCTGCCGAGTATTACAACTGGATTCTCTGTTTATCTGCAGCTCAGGCGTGGGTTTTGATGAATCATCTCTGACTTGGTCCTTGATAATGTCTTTATTTTCAAAGAAAGAGTTTGTGCTGAGTATCCTTAGAAGGATTCACCTATAAGCATTGAACATATTTTTATTTATTTTTAATTTTAATATTTTTTTGAGACAGGGTCTCACTCTGTCATCCAGGCTGCAGTGTAGTGGTGTGATCATAGCTCACTGCAGCCTCAGCCTCCTGAGTTCAACCAATTCTCCCACCTCAGCCTCCTGAGTAGCTGAAACTACAGGCATGTGCCTATTTTTTTTAAATGTAATTTATAGAGACAGAGTCTTGCTATGTTGCCCAAGCTGGTCTTGGACTCCTGATACGAAGTGATCCTCCCATCTTGGCCTTTTGAAGTGTTGACATTATAGGCATGAGCCACCAAGCCCAGCCTAGAAACAGTATTTTCTCTACTTGAGATGTGAAAACTGTATAAGAAAAACCCTACATCTGCTGACACAGTTTAGAACCTTAACGTACTCATGTTCTTTTGTTCTTGAGGTATTACATATTCTCCCAAAGAGTAGAGACAAACTTGTCTTTCATACCAACTCTTTCATCAACAGCAAAAATAAAGCACACATATCGTTGCAATGTTATATTTGAACCACATGTGGTTCAAAGGCTCTATATAAAAAGAATTAAACACAAATAAGAAGTATAGACAATAATTTAAAAGACAGTCTGTTTCAGTACCACCTGTACTTAGATATCAAATATCTATACAGTTGGAAAAATAAACATATCTTATTAAGCAAATATTTTAATAGTGCAAAACCTGTCTGGTCTTTCATGATGTGGTTTTTAACTTGTAATTCCTCTGTGACATCTAGGTTTCCCCAAGGCACTGTCATATTCCTGAAATGTTTTCTGCTAGATCAAAGCCCAAGACAAAATTTCAATTACATCAATGAAATGAACTATTCATATGGAACTAATCTTTCTATAAAAACCTCTTCGAATAAAACATGATTTTTGAAAGTCAGATAAACCCAATTTATTGACTTGATTGTGAGTTTTGTCAGGATTTATTCTATCCACATCATTGTACTTCTTCACTATACGATAATGAATAGTTGATTGGGAAAAGACTGTCGTATAAATTATTGCCAGTTACACAAATATGACACTGTAAAAGTAGGTCCACTAATTACTCACAGTGCCTGTCACAGAACAGCACTTCTGATGAAGTTTCATTCCCATGGGTTCACTCAAAGGAAACAATATAGTAACCACTATTTAAAAGAGAAAATAAAGTATCTATCCTGACATTGCTAACCAAATAGCCATCTTAATATAAACAGAAACATCCTCGTGCATGGCAAGACTTTACAACTATTTGGATTTGTGTGTCATATACTCCACTTCAATGAGCAAAAAGTTATGCCACACAGAGCTTAATTGCATCCTATGCAGCGTGTTAATAGCCCATATGGCAGAACCTGGGAACATCCTAATTGAAAGTCACTTAACATTTACAAAGACAATCCGAGTTTAACCAGTATGCAATCCTTGACATTCCTGGCTAGAAAAGACACTCTTGCTGTCATGAAAAATAAATGACAACGTTATGTAAGTTCTGATGGCTCTTCCGAACATGCTTATTTTCAGTTTTGAACACCTGTCTCAGCTTTCACTTAAGTATAATGAATCTATAATTAAGAATCTGTTAGGATTTTCATAGAATATTTAGTTTTGAGGAAATTGCATTACCATATTGTCATATTGCAACAGCCTCTGACTCGGAATACAAAAAGAATAAAATATATAAAAACCCATGTGAATACAGAAAATCACTTGATCTTTACCAGTGTTTCCCAACCACTAGTTATCTGTAATTCCTCTCCTTTTGCCACCTTCTTGTGTCTTACAGAACTTGTCGTATTGACTCTCTCTGCAAAGCATTCAACAATTTTCTTCCATTTCTTCCTGTCCCAATCCTAGTTATCGTCACGCCTATTTTAATCCAAGCCATGGTCATCTTTCTGTGGACCTCTTTTCAGGTTGCTTATTGGCCTCCCTACTTTGGAGCCTTTCTGCAACCCTAATCAGAGAGACCTTACTAAACATCAGTGAGATCCTGTCACTTCCTCCCAAGCATCCTCCCACTGCACCTCAAGTTACAGCCTCATGCCTCACTCTTGATTGCAAAACTCTATGAGACTTTGTCTTATCTCTAGCCCCATCTCACATCACCAACCCCATGTTCACTGTAGTGGCCTTCAGCTCACCCATTACTTCAGCACATTGGTCTTCTTTCTGTTTCTTACATATGGCAACACGGTTCCTTAGGGTTTTTACCCCAGCTGTTTCCTCTGTCTACAATCACCTTTCTTTTAAAAAAAATTTTTTTTTCCATAAGTTATTGGGGTATAGGTGGTATTTGGTTACATGAGCAAGTTCTTTAGTGGAGTTTTATGAGAACCTGGTGCACCCATCACCCAAGCAGTGTACACTGCACCATATTTGTTGTCTTTTATCCCTCGCTTTCCTTTCACTTTTCCCCCAAGTCCTCAAAGTCCATTGTATCCTTCTTACGCCTTTGCATCCTCATAGCTTAGCTCCCACACACGAGTGAGAATATACGATGTTTGGTTTTCCATTCCTGAGTTACTTCACTTATTCTACAATCACCTTTCCATAACCAGGTCTTTCTGGTTACTGAGAACTCAGTCAAACTACACCCCTTCAGAGAAGTTTCAGGGCTCAACCTACGACAGCCAGAATGAGACAGGTCAATACCGGTTCCACATGAATTCAAGTTATCTGCAGAGCCGTTGCCGCCACCCTGCTGTTCTTGAGCGTGTTTCTTGTATACCTCTGTCCTGCACCAGAACATGATTACATGAGGTTGGGAGAGTTGCTACTCTTTTGCTACTCTTTTCCTTGCTGGAACCTCAAGTACTTAGAATAATGATGGGCACCTCATGAGATCTGAATAAAAAGATGTAGAATGAATTAAGAGTTACAGATGTTCTATGATGCAAATGTCCTTGTATCTTAACATGCTTGAGAAATATTTGGTTGAAAATCAGCTTTCTTCCTGTAGCATTTCTCAAAATTCTCATTATACCACAATTATGTGATTTCTCCAAGACAGGAATAATGAATGAGGTTTTCCAACACTTATCTGGCCACTGAATAAGTTCATTTTAAGAAAGCTCTTTTTGAATATTAATCCACTTAGAAAACACTGTTATGTGAACATCTATCTACATAGATCTATTGGGAAAATGAAGGCTTTTCTTCTTTGAAAAAAAACTGATTTCAAGGAAAAATAAAAATTTCGCTCATGTGTTTTTTGTTTGTACATTTGTTTTCCTTTGTTAACAAGATAATTGGATTTCAGGTCTAACTCTTCTAATAACTTTTTGGGCTGACTTTTGACAAATCACCTTAATTTTCTTCTGTGCCCGTTTTCTTGATCCTAAAGTGAAGGAGAGTAATTTCTCTGTTATCATTTGATAATATATGCTCCAGAGTTTCTCTTCCATGAAGTTGATTAATACAGTGGAACAAGGATTGTTTGAGGTAAAATATGTGAAATTTCTGAAGGTGATCATACATGATAGAGCAAAAATCAGCACAGTTAGTCACATTACAGAGCATCTGTCTCTGGGGCAAACTAAGCCTCAGCCTTCACTTGCCGAATGATTGGTCGTTGGTCCAGATCTCTGCTCAGAGGTTGCTTTCCCTCAAGGAGAGGTTACCTGGACCTCTTCCAATCAGATGATACCCAGTTTCTAATTATATGTTGACTACTGTGATTGTTTTAACACCATTTCTTTCTCTAAGCTCTGCATTCTGTGCAACTGAGAATCATGGAGTTGTGAAGGCTGTTATGTCCTTAGTATCTCAAAGAGCTCCTGGCAGGTAGAAGGCCTCCAATAAGTTATTATTGAAGAATAATTGTTTGCAAGAAACACTGGCAGAAAAATATTGATTTAATGCCCTACCATGGCCAATATCAATGTGCCTAGGAATTCATACTCAGAAAACAGAGAGAAAAAAATGCCCCAATTCCACCCAGACCTGCCGAATTTTGTGTTTATTAAAATATAGCAATTATTCAAAAGAACTTAATCTCAAGATGAATAGATATGCACGCCAGTGAAATGCTAATTGAAATAAAATAATTAGGAGCTATTAAGTTCTCCTTTCACACATGCCTAATGACAGTTTTAAGTGTGTCTTCATCGAGGTTCACTATGTTAATAAAATCTATATTTCCTTCCTCTCACCTAAAATTATTTCTTAAGTTCTTTCTGAGGGACAGTTCACCTAGGACAATTAACACATGGTCACCTTTTCCTTCACCAAAAAATTTCTGCTTGTTGGCTCTGAAGGCAGCTTAATGCGCGAACAGGGTTTGGGTGTGGGAAACGCCCAGAAGAAAGGAATCAAATATTGAGTGTCCAATACCGTTCAGAATTAAATGTTAACATTATTTCACAAATGCTTTCACAATTCAAAAGAAACTCAGTTTGACTGTACATTGATGAGTGGATAGATTTTTCACAAAAGCATGTGAAAAGTTAAGTTAAAAAAAAAAAGTTTTGAGAGAATACTGCTCTTAGTTATTCCTGCTCCTCAGGGGAGCTGCCCTGGGGAGCTGTGGCATGTTGCATTTCGGTCAGCTCCATCTGTCTCCTTCTGGAATTATTAACAGCACTTGCAAACTCGTCTTTGCAATACAGACAAATGATTCTTGGAACTGCCCTCACAATGACCAAAGCTACATTAAAATTCCATAAGGAAAGATCCAGGAGATTCTTTATAAACATGATATTGAGGTACTGAAGCCCACAGTGTAGATGCTTAAAAATTAATTTTGGAGAACAGGCTGGAGGGAAATGTTGTTTTCATACGCCTCTGTGCTCACTACAGCAATGGAATATCCCAAATGTCCTCTCTAATATTACAGCTTTTCATTGCACTGCTTAACGGTTTTCCTTTAAAATGAATCTATGACAAATTAAAATCTTTACCGGCAAAGAATATATGTTTGGAATGCCAATGAATTTACTATTGAAGAAGAATAGGTTTCCAAATACAGTTCTCAGATGGGTAGCATAACACATAGCCATTTGGGATATTTTTGCTCACACGCGGGACTGTAAAATGCTGCCAATTATAATCTGGTAAGCTGCTGCTATCCTTGTTCATATAACATAGCATCTTTGTGATTAAGGTCATACTATATGGTAACCCAGAAATATCAAGACTTTTAAAATACCTCCCAGAGATTAGTCCTGGAAAGTTTGCAAAGTGTGTTAGGTTTTGTACATTTGTGTTGCCACCATCCACATTTTTTGGTAAATTTTTAAAAATCTCTGTCCTTCTCTGCATTGCTGTTATCACTGTTACCAGCCCTTCTTAATCAAGACTGGGTATCTTATGTGTGGAATCCTGCCTTATGTGCATATGGGCAAACAATAATTCTTTAGGGCTATTTATGCGCCAGCCTCTGAAAATTAAGAAAGGCAAACAGCCATGGAGGCTGAGTCACGTGGGATGGAATAAGCTGTGCCCTGTGGAGACCTGGTCCCTGAAGTCCTGGGCTTCCCTGCCTGATTTCCCTTATTCCTGAGTACACGGGATTATCTTAACTTTTAGCGTTAGAACGCAATGATGTTCCTTGTTCAAAATATTTACCGTAAATCTCCTGTCTAAAATATTTAGTTTTTTCTACTGACATTTTCTCAGTTGAATTATTTTAAACTACTGTATTTCTCTGAATTGCCTTAATTATAAAGTGATTACGTAAGATAAGATTTTTTGTTTCTTATTCTACATGTGTATCCACATTTATCTATTGCATAGCATTACTTATTTTAAACTATTTTTGTCTTATTGTATATGTCTGAAGCAAAATCATTTCAAGACGGAAAAAACAAAAACAGAAATAACACAGCAGTGATGACATGGGTTCTTGAAGGAGTCTAAGATTTCAAATATTTACAATGAAACTGAGATTCAAGGACCTTGGACACTATAGATTCATGACTGTATTTCAGAAGGAAACAAAAATAGGACTTACACCATGATGACTTCTGATAACTAAAATATGATCAGGTTTTTAACTTTCCATCTGATCCAGATTAGAAATACCTTCGCCTTATTAAAGTTAAAATAAAAATCAATTTGTATGGTTATAGAAACATGTAGAAATATCTATTTGGAGAATCCAAGAAGAAAACCCATATTGCATAACATCACGAATAGGAGTATGTTTCCTTCAATAAAATTATTAAATATTTTAACAAGTGAATATCAATAATTGAGAAATATAGACACTGTTTTCTATTTATATTAAAGCGTCAGTTGCTAGGTTGATGCTATAAAGTAGTGAGGGCTTTCCATTTCATGGCAGCTGTTTGAATGTTTGTGATTTTTATTTTTATTTTTTCAAAAACAACTTCCCACTAGAGGGAGCATGTCAAACGATCAACTTCCTCTCTTTAAAATTTCAGGAAAGTATATAATCACTTTAATTTGTCCAAAGAATTTTTAATCAAGAATTTTTTTGTCCATACTGTAATTCCAACCATATTACACATGTTGATAATATCTGCATTTTGTCATTACAACACTGATATCTGTTTATGTTTCAGATTTCTATTTGGAAAATATTATTCTAAGCCTCTGGGCCATTTTATATACAACGGCATTTCCTCACCTTCTAAAATAATTTATTGCATTCAACTCCTTTTATATTTTAATTTTGCCATATTTTATATCATAAATATGACAGTTTACGAATCATTTATTAATGCTATCTTATTTTCCTACTATAACAAAGCCCTTTCCTCATTCATATTCAGAATTGTTTTCAGTGAAGAAGCACTTTTTTAATGTGTCCTAAGTTGTAATCAACTCTTTTTGTTTTTCATAATTTTGATGATATTTTGGACAATAATTTCTTTAAACACATGGAAGAGTCTCTCACAGGATGATGTTTGTATGGGACAACTTTTAAAATAAATTATCCTTTTCTTCAATCTTTCTGACTGGTTACGTATATATAAGGTCTATGTTGGCACTTACATGGATAATTTTTAAAACATGGTCCCTGGTTCTCTTCTCTTGGTAAACTTGGAAAAGAGAGTCTCATTAAAGAGAAAACAAAATGGTTAAAAAATATGTTTTTCTTTAACTCCCAAACTTTGATTTGTTTTTATTATTATTATACTTCAAGTTTTAGGGTACATGTGAAGCGTAGTTGTAAACACCATGTCTGTAATCGTGTTTTGTGAAATATCAAATTTAGGTATTATTGGTTGGTTGTTGCTGTTGTTATTCTTTCAATTCACCCTTCCTATATCATTTGAACACCACTTTTTAGTTGAATTAAAGTTTTAAATATTTAACTTTTGACACTGTCACTAATGTAAAGTTTGGTCACTATTGAAAAAATATTATACTTTGATTTCCTTTCTTAAAATTGTTTTGGTTTTCCTTACATTTCTAATTGCCTTCAATTTTGCTATTGCTTTATCTATGTATACCTATTTTATACCTATTCTATCAACATTTTTTTTTAATTTTCTTTTTTTATTGTGTAAAGAATTGCTCCTAAGGCCCCCTCTGTCCATATATTCTCATCTGTATCTACGGCTCTTCCAGCTGACACTCCATGACTTCCCTTTACCCTCTGTGGATGTGGCTTACTCACTGCTTATAGGTAAGGTGGGGACTGAGTTTAACCTTGTCTGCAGTTAATCAACCAATTGTGCCTGCACAGTAAAACCCCAAATACACCCTGGAAATAGGGGAGACTCACTGGGCTTCCCCGGCAGGCAGTGCTCCATGTGTGTTGTTCCAGGTCAGCACCTCGGTACTTAACGGGAGAAACAGGGTAGAAGCTGCACTGTGCGTCTCTTCCAAAACTGGCTGATTTAAATGTATCCTGGCTCTATTACAAATATATAAATGTAACAAATGTGAAGGTAATACGTTTCGGACAGTTCTTTGAGTCTTTTCGGTAAATCATCAAACCTGATGGTGGTTTAGGGATCCATAAAACGTGTAGTTGGTGTCAAAAGTCTTGGGCAGATTTAGAAATTTGGACAGCTCCATTCTCAGAGGTCAAGCCAAGATGGCCGAATAGGAACAGCTCAAGGCAACCTACAAAATGGGAGAAAATTTTCGCAACCTACTCATCTGACAAAGGGCTAATATCCAGAATCTACAATGAACTCAAACAAATTTACAAGAAAAAAGCAAACAACCCCATCAAAAAGTGGGTGAAGGACATGAACAGACACTTCTCAAAAGAAGACATTTATGCAGCCAAAAAACACATGAAAAAATGCTCAACATCACTGGTCATCAGAGAAATGTAAATCCAAACCACAATGAGATACCATCTCACACCAGTTAGAATGGCAATCATTAAAAAGTCAGGAAACAACAGGTGCTGGAGAGGATGTGGAGAAATAGGAACACTTTTACACTGTTGGTGGGAATGTAAACTAGTTCAACCATTGTGGAAGTCAGTGTGGCGATTCCTCAGGGATCTAGAACTAGAAATACCATTTGACCCAGCCATCCCATTACTGGGTAACGGGTATACCCAAAGGACTATAAATCATGCTGCTATAAAGACACATGCACACGTATGTTTATTTTGGCACTATTCACAATAGCAAAGACTTGGAACCAACCCAAATGTCCAACAATGATAGACTGGATTAAGAAACTGTGGCACATATACACCATGGAATACTATGCAGCCATGAAAAATGAAGAGTTCATGTCCTTTGTAGGGACATGGATGAAACTGGAAACCATCATTCTCAGCAAACTATCACAAGGACAAAAAACCAAACACCGCATGTTCTCATTCATAGGTGGGAATTGAACAATGAGAACACATGGACACAGGAAGGGGAACATAACACTTTAGGGACTATTGTGGGGAGGGGGGAGGGATAGCATTAGGAGATATACCTAATGCTAAATGACGAGTTAATGGGTGCAGCACACCAGCATGGCACATGTATACATATGTAACAAACCTGCACATTGTGCACATGTACCCTAAACCTTAAAGTATAATAATAATAAAATTTAAAAAAAAAGAAATTTGGACGGCTCTACCCTTAATCCCACCATTTGTCTAACTCTGGGTGATTCTGTGAGTCCCTAAGAGTAATTTTTCAGTCTAGAAGTTCTTCTGTATCTTAGTTCTTCTGTATCTTAGTTCTTCTGTACCTTTAGTCTTCTGTACCTTTAGTTCTTCTGTACCTTTAGTTCTTCTGTACCGTTCGTTTCTTCCATGAAGGCTTTGATAAGACTTTTTTTTATGTATTTTCTCTGTAGGTACAATATGGGTCCAGGAATAGAACTTTTGGATTAAGCCCTTGACTCTCTTATTATTTCTATAAAATTCTATCATTTCTACTGTACTCATTTTTCTGTCTCATTAGCTTTTTCTAATTGTTTATTGATTTTCTATGTCTCTAATTTCTTAAGTATCTTTTTAAAATTTTACCTATGTAAAATCACCTCCTGTCCTTTGAAAGGTTTGAAGTAATTTTTTTCTTACTATATTCATTGTCTCAGTTTATTATAGATTGTTCTACTTGTTTATTTTGATTATTTTATATCATGGGACATTTTTTAAGTATCTTTAATATTTGGTTATCTGCTTGTATTTCACAATGTGGCATTAAAAAACTGATTGAAACTTGTAACAAGTCAATGCAGTTTGCCAGTTTTGGGTTTACTTTACAAAGATCTATGAGGAACTAGCTATAGCCTTGTGGGAATCCCAAGGGTCTAAATGCAAAGATATTTTCTTAGGTGATGGAAAATTTCTCCAATGCAGAAACCTCCAATTTCTGCATTAATAGGGAAACTGTGGAGGAAGTGTAGCAGAGATAGTTGCTGTATATATTAATTTTAAGCCACATCTTACCCTTTAGAGCAAGAACTAGGATGGAGTGAGTCAGAAAAGTGGTGATATTGAAGCTTGGTCTTCGAAGCATATTTAAGTAATTTATATTTACTAAATGGTATTTGACCTGAATCAAATTACACATTCACAACATGAGACACGAGAGTTCCTGTAATAACTTTTGTTCAATATGGTTAGAATTGGGAAAATAAACAGATTAGCAGACTTTCAAGAGAGAACGAAATTCAGTGCAAAAAAAACGTATTTTCTCAATTGCGCAATCTTAGTGTTTTATTTCTTCTCACTGTTTAAATAATTTTATAACTCAATTAAATATGTTCATATTTAAATGTTAAGTATTTAATATAACTTGACTAAAGCAGTTCTTTAACTTTTTTTTCAGGGCATTATTTTCCTAGTTAAATCTCAATGCACAAAGTTGGCAAAAATAAAAAGTTATATAAAAGAAAACGTAACTAACATCCTTAACTAGCTACTTTAAGTGAAGTTATTCCCTTCTTGGTGGCCAGGCTGGGTCAATTGATGCCCGTGGCTGATTTTCAACATGAACAGCTAGGAAGAAGGCTAGCATTGAGTAGATTACCATTCAGTATTAAATGCAAAAATTGAAAATGTAGTCACTAAAGGAAAAAAAAAATCTGTTCACATCAGTTTCACAGTCTGTGGTCAAAGAAAACATTGGCCAATTATTCCAGAATAGATGTGCATAGCTAAAGCTTATTCAACCCTTAGAAATATCCTTTTATCGGATAGATGAATCTTTTCAACAGCAGAAGAAAATTAGATTGCAACCAGTATTCATTTCTACATCAGAGCCCCGGGCTGGAGCTATATTAAGCCACTAGACAGTCTGCAGAAAATTGAAGTAGCGTGCACTTTGATCTCAAATGACTGCCTATGTCCCATATGACAGGCATTTATAAGAGAAGAGATGTCCTCCTGGGACCTAACGCTGAACAGCAGAAACAAGATGTGAGATCCTGAGGACACAGAGACATTTAAAAAACAACACAGCCCGCAAGATAACATTACCAATAATGATACTTGAAATGATTGACAAGTACGTTTAGAAGTCTTAATGGAAATTCTAGCATTTGTGGGATTTTCAGCGGATTGTAAGAAAATCCCATCCTACGTAGGCACAGGGATGTCTGCTCTTGAGTAGGAAGAGTAATAGAGGTTAAGAACACATACCTACCCTCTCCTTAAAATCCTCCTGGCTCCTCCCAGTTTATCAGCTCCATGTTTGTTTTCTCAGACTGAACCCTCCACTGCCAAAGAACCATTGCTTCCCTCTCCATTGTCGCAGGAAATTCTATTGCCACAGCTTCATTCCAACCTCACAGGACTAGTTTTCATTTTCTTCTGTCACTTGGAAATGCACAGATGAATATGCTGTTTTTCAAATAAATGTCCTGTAATTTATTTCTTATTTTTCATGACTTGAAATCTAAACTGGCTTCTTGGACTTCTGATGCCCTACCAAACTAATTATCATAAATAAATATGTATGTATTGATTAGTGTGACTTGGAAATGGTTGTAGGGCTTTAGGAAAGCTGTAGCAGAAACTTGAATTTCTAACTTGGGATTAGAAAACAGCTGCAAATATCAGAGTCCTATACTAAGTATTGTAGAATACGAATGAATCAGACACAGACCCTGCTTACCTATGGATAGATAACTATAGCAGAAATATATAGTAAAATCTGCAGTAAGAAATTCACAAGTCTGGGCATAATGGCTTACACCTGTAACCCCCAACACTTTGGGAGGAAAAGGCAGGAGGATTGCTTGAGTCCAGAACTTCCAGACCAGCCTGGGCAATGTAGTGAGACACTGTCTCTACTATATATATGCACTACATATATAGCCTACATATAGAGAGAGACTATATATAGAGAGAGTATAAGAGTATAGACTATATATATATAGGCTATATTATATTATATCACATATATTATGTATGTATATATAATATATATAATATATATTATATATACATATATAATATATATAGTCTATATGTTATATATAATATATAGTCTATATATATTATATATGTATATAATATATATTATATATATAATATAATATATATGATATAATATATTATAGCCTATATATATAGTCTATATATATATACTCTATATATAGTCTCTATATATAGTATATGTATATATATAGTATATATATAGTATATGTATATATATAGTATATATATAGTATATGTATATATATAGTATATATATAGTATATTATATATAGTATATATAGTATACGTATAGTATATGTATAGTATATATAGTGTACATATATAGTATAGTATATATATAGTATACATATATAGTATAGTATATATATAGTATATGTGTGCATATATATACACACACACACGCACACATATACTAACAAGGGTAAAGTTACTCCAGGTAGTTATACAAGCATCAGCAAAGCATGGAGGGTGAACAGAGCACAATTTCCACCTGCATGACCATGAGAGCCCCAATCTTCACACTGTTACAAAAGAATGCTCAAAGGCTAACACAGAGAGGGCATCTACTGGGTCCAGTTTTGGCGAGCAAGTAACATTGTGATAGAAAGTAACTATTACTTCACATATTTTTGACCTGATTTGCAGCTCATGATATTCCTGAACTAATCACTGGCCAGGAAAAAGGCATACTGTGATATTATATCATACCCTCTACATTTCATACCTGGAATTTTTCTATAAAGATAAATCTTCCCCCGCCCCTTAACTACTTTATTACTCCAAGGCCGAGTTTGCATGAGAACAGCAGAATAAAGACTGGAATCATTCCGCCCTTTTATTTAAACCAGCTTGCAAAATAATGATGATTTTCCCCATCGTGCCACTGTGCTCCAGCCTGGGCAACAAGAGTGACACTTCATCTCAGAGAGAAAAAAAAAAAAAAAAGAATCTATTTCCTTTATTTGGGAGCTGTTGTAGATGTTGTGGAGCATGAAACAAAAGTCTCTTTAAAGCACTTTGCTTGCTATTAAATCCATGAGTGCTGCCATTGGTCAGAAAGTTTATATTTGTTCCTAGAGAAGCTGGTGGCCAAATTAGAGACCAAAGTGTGCAGCTAAATGGAAGGAACATTATTGCCTCATCTACGGGTAGCAGTTTCTAAGGATCAGAACAGCCTTTTGAGGCAGTACGTGCCTAGAAGGAATTCACAGAGATGCAGTGATCATCTGCCCTGCATATTTGGACACTGAAGCATTGGGTGAGAGGTTGAAAGATGCATTTAAAGGTCATTTCAAAGCCAAGCTCTTAAGAGTCCTATGTTTCTAGGAATCCTCTGGGTTGATTTTTTAATATATAATAGCTCTGCCTATATTTTCAATGAGTATTTTCTTAATTGTTAAAACGACCTATTAGGAACAGCTTGCTTCCTTTTTACTTAAAGTTTTCTCAACATGCCTAAGCTATCAAAGGGCCTTCATAAAGTAACTAAATGCTTCTGTATGTTTGAACCCTTGAAAAAAAAAAAGACAGCATAAATTAGCCAAATGGTGAAACAGATGTTCAAGAATGGCAAAGCTCATGCAGGCGACTGAGACGCCAACTAGCATCTCGCTGTCCTGTTAACAGAAATATCCTTGAAAACTCTAGTGCACAAATATGCTGAGGGAGAATAATAGTGTGTAAATAAGCAAAATAGATAACGTTGTACTTTATTGTCTTAGTAGCAAGAGTACCTATTGCCCTGAACATAAGAGGCATTCAATAAGTCATTGATTGAATAAAAAATATAGGCAAAACAAAATGGTGGAGGAAATGCATTCATATAATTCAATCAAAATGCAAGCATGCCTCGTTATTTCAAATTAAAATATGTGAGTGTATGTATAGGTGTGAGGTTATGATAGATCTGTGTGTGTGCACTTGCTAGTGTATAGTGTATTGTCACTACACAGTGACCTCAATTCTTTTTTTTAATTTTTTTTTGAGACGGAATCTATCTCGCTCTGTCGTGTAGGCTGGAGTTCAGTGGCACAATCTCAGTTCACTGCAATGTCCGCCTCCTGGGTTCAAGCAATTCTCCTGTCTCAACCTCCCAAGTAGCTGGGACTATAGGCGCCTGCCACTACGTCTGGTTAATTTTTGTATTTTTAGTAGATATGAGATTTCACCATATCAGTCAGGCTGGTCTCGAACTCCTGAACTCAGGTGATCTGCCTGCCTCGGCCTCCCAAAGTGCTGAGATTACAGGCATGATCCACTGTACCTGGCTGGTGATCTCAGTTCTTTGGTTCATGAGTGTTAGGGCAAAATTCCAGGACAAATACTAAACTATACTGATTGATGTCAAATCAAGTATTAAATAGAACTTTTCCGGGAAACTTGGCACTACTGGCCCCCTAATGAGGGAACTCGTCGATAAAATGGTTGAAATTGCGTTTTTATGTATGTAATAAAAATGAATTCAATAGAATTTCAATAAACTTGTTTGGAAAGGTTTATGTTGGAAAGTTTAAAATAGTTCATGAGCTTGATTTTGAACTATCTTTAAAACTAAATTAAAAAATGCATCAATTGGCAAAATAAATTGGCATCAAGTGCATTTTTGGACTTCTTTAACCATGCTTTCGCTATGTGATTCTCAACCTCAAGCCAATGTGTTTGATTGCTTTTATGGAGAAAAGAAGAAAACAACAAAACAACCTTTGACATTCTTTCACTTGAAAGACCAAGCGCTGCATTCCCCATTCCCTTCTGATTGTTCTTCTGTGATTTGTGGGGATGTCTAGGGACTTGTAAAATTCCACATAGCACATATATCAATTAAATTGTTTATCACAAAATCACCAAATATTAGCACTAGAAAGGATTTTAGAACTAGTTCCTAGCTTTTCAGGTCATACATTTTTAGAGGTTCAAATAAAAAAAAACATGAATATGATTCTAATTTTAGAACCTAGTGATTATAATATATAATATCAAAACTACAATAGTTCCCTCCTAGCTTTAACTGAGCTACATTCATAACATCCACAGACACTGAAAATTAGTAAAATATGTGCAAATCAGCCCATGATCTGTGTTTGAAGCACCAAGACTTTGCATCAGGCTAGCAGCTCCTCAAGGGTCCTGGCCCTTGGGTCGGCCACGCTGGCCAGGGCAAAGCCTTTTCCACAGGATGGTGTTCCCCCCAGCTCATCCTCCAAAAGTAAAAGGAAAGTTACTGCTTCCAAAGGCAGTTTTTTCCATTGTGTTGCAGCATCAATTTTTATGTCGAGTTAAAAAGCTCTCTTCTTTCTAATGCGTACCCTTGTTTTTAGTTCTGATAGTTAATGAAACGCACACTAAATATAACTGGAAAACACACAGGGCATGCCTTCATTCTGCCTAATTCAACCCCGACCTCTTATCCTTGTCAAACAACCTCAGGTTTTCTTAAAAAATCGTTTTCATGGCATCATTGTAATATTCCCATTTTCCAAGCCTCTTGTAGAATCATCTGCTTGTCCATTTCTCTGTTAAACATTCAAAACTAATTCCAAATCTTCTTATGAGGTTCTTTCACTTTTCATTCCAGTACTTTCTATTGGCACACTCTGACTCAATTAGATTTTAGATACCCTTGTCAATACTACTAATAATTTATACTTAAACAAAAATCCTGACAGTTGGCTGTGCATGTCTTATAGTCACAAGACTGTATTTTAAACAGATGTTAAATGATTTTATTCTCATTGTTCATTACTAGTATTAAATATTTTTTGACTAAATTTCTAGGGAAGAACCGGGTTCTAATTGTAGATACAGGTCAGAAATTGTAAATCCTGGGGACACAGTAGTAGAAATAACACATAAATCTCTTGCCTGTATGGAACTTATGTCAAGAAAATGTTGACAGCTAGAGTTTCTATTTTTTTAGAACACTCATAAATTATATTGTATTTCAAAGAGAATTTGAAACTAAAACCAAACTAATGATAAACCTGCAAAAAATGTGTCAAGATTAAAATTGGAAACAGAAAAAAAAAGAAGAGTTAATATTTGATTTCAAAAATTGTCTTCTAAAAAGTTGGAATGTCAGTTTTCAAAAATATATTAGCAGATGGCTGCTATCATAAATGGGAATATAGTATTAATAACATTTGTTTCACAAATGACATTACAAATAAAAATATAAAATTTTAAAAAGGCACTGAAGATGTTCCTAGAATTAAAACTACAAAAAGTCAATGTTAGCTCACTCAATTGATTACTTTGCTCAGTTTGATTTCTAAAGCAACCCTGAAAAGTAAGGATTATTAGTATTCACATTTTGCACATGATAAATGTTGTAATGAGTTTTTATTTCAGTATCGTTTTCCCTTTTTATTTATTCTTTAGAGAGTTTGAATAAATGATTCCATAGCACATCTAATGGAATCAATTCTCAATTTTTCACTGTCATGGCTTGTAAATTTTTTGTTTCCTTGAAAATCTTGCTTTCCCATTTTTTTGTAATTAACACAAAATTATCTGCTGATAAGCTACTCCACTAAAAATACTTTCGTTGTTTGTTAATGAGTTTATCTTTTTATACTTATCTTTACCTCATTGAATGAAATCCTTTGAATACTTTATTCACTTAATATTTATTGTGTGCTTACTGTGTGCAATTATAAGCAAAGATATTTCAGATATTTAAAGTCAGATTTGGTTTCAGAGTAATTAGTAACAATAGCCAGCCAAAGATAAAAATGACAAATTATACTTGGACTTTGTGTACATGAAACATGAGACAGATATGAGAAAAATGTGGAAATACATAAAAGTTAAAAAATGACAAGTTATTTACGATGTTTTTATGTCAATGTATCCAGTTGGAAGTTTAATATTTCAATATTTTAAAGAGAAATTTATTATAGGATACCATAGAATGCATTTTCAAAGAGACAGGCCACAGAGTGAGTGACAGGAGCTCACAGTGGGCGGAACACAGACCCAGTTTGAGCACTGTAAGGAGGTGGCTGGTCTTGGGGAAATGTTTCAAAGCATTTGATTCTCAGATCCACCATCTGCAAAATGTGAATGAAAGTAATACTTCCAAGGCTTGTTTTAGGAATCAAATGGATATAATGTACCTTTGAAAATAATAAAGAGGGACAGATATTGTGAGTAAAATTTAGAGTAATGTAATTCACACCCAGCAGAACTTTCCATTGCATGCATACAAGGTTATCTGAGGACAATGATGATGAACTCAGAAAATGTACTCAAACGGCCAAATGTCTAGCATCCAGCACTCATAATATGTAGTCATTGTTATTACAACGGCACAATGTTAATATAATTAAATTTCCATCCCGCTTTCAACAAGGCCATCTAAATCTGCCCCTCCTACCATTTTTATTATATACGTAAGTGAAGAGTACTTTAAAAATTTTAAAAAGACAGTATTGGCAGTAACTTAGAAAGGTTTATTTTTATTTCCTCTTTAAGAAGGGCGTTAAAGAGTGAGTCTGGCTTGTGGCTCAAATCTCAGGTGTGAGCAAGTTACTGACTGATGGGTAGGTGATATTTAGTGAGTCAAGGAAAATTAATAACGGCATTGGTGGATCAATTTCAAGTCAATGACAAATACTTCAGGAAGTCCCAGAAGTTCTATTTGGTAGACACACATACACCTCACTCACCAACAAATTATTGACAAAGAATAATTCTAGAACCTTTACACTGTGATCCATAGGAGGTCCAGGGAGTTGATGTATGGATTCGGAGAGAGCAATCTGTTTGGTAATGTGACTAACCGTAACTTCATCATTTTTTAGCAGAATTGTCACAGGGGGAAAGGTTGGATTTTTAGGAAAGTAATAACTAGAGGCCAATGTCATTTGAAAAGGCAAGGGGGTGTCCTCCCATCTGCAGACGAAAGGAGATCTATGGGTATGCAGCTGGAAATTCACTATTTGAATTCATCATTGTCAGGAACTGCAGCCTCACTAGTTTTATTTCTGATAAACTGAAATACAGATCTTCCTTGACGATGAGGTCGTGTGACCTCAGAACTTATGAGCGAAACATACTCTGCCACATAGAAGAATCAGATTTTTTTTGTTTTTGTTTTTTGAAGGGAAAAATGCCTCTTAAAGTTTAAAACTAAAGTTTTTTCTAAAATTCTTGTCAATATTTGTCTGTGCATTTAAAAACTGCCATCAGAATGCTCGATTGTTATTTTAATGAATTAGGATTTTAAAGATGTGATATGCAGATACTGCACAAACTTTAAAAGTTAAAAAAGGTTAATGATGTATAATTTTATAAAACAATAAAGGTCTCCTGTGATTAGACTTTCATATTATTGTTTAAAATGCATAAGTATATTTAGAAGCAAGAAGTATCAACTATAAGGCAAATCTGGAGACATTGAATTGAAGGCGGGAAGACAGTTTATGGGAATTAGAAAACACATACCGATAGGAAAATAGTGCAACTATGCATCACCTAACAATGGAGATACATTTTGAGAAATGCATAGTTTGCTGATTTGTCCTTGTGCAAACATCGTAGAGTGAACTCACAGAAACCTAGGTGGACTAGCCTACCACACACCGAGGCTCTACGATACAACCTGTTGCTCCTAGACCACACACCTATACTGCATGGGACTGCCCTGAATACTGAAGGCAATGGTTACACAGTGATATGTATGTATGTATCTAAGCATATCTAACCACAGAAAAGGTACAGCTGAAAAATCAGCATAAAAGATAGAAAATGCTACACCTGTACAGGGTACTTGCCATGAATGGAGCTTGCAGGACAAGAAGTTGCTCTGGGTGAGTCAGTGAATGAGTCAGTATGAAGGCCTAGGACATCTCTGTACACTACTGTGGGCTCTATAAATGCAGTGCACTTAGGCACAGTAAATTCATTTAAACATGCTTTGTCTTCAATAATAAGTTAACTGTAGCTTACTGTAACATTTTGTATTTTATAAAGTTTTTGATTTTTTACCTTTTTTACTCATATAATAACACATAGCTTAGAACACACTTTGTACAGCTGTATAAAATATCTTATTTCTTTATATTTTTATTCTATATGCTTTCTTCTATTTAATTTTTTTTTTTTTTACTTTCTACACTTCTTTTGTTAAAAATGAAGACACAAACACACACATTGTCCTAGGCCTAAACAGTGATAATCAATATCACTATCTTCCACCTTCACATCCTGTCCCACTGGAAGCTCCTCAGGGGCAGTAGTACCCATGTAGCTGTCGCCTCCTATGAGAACGATGCCTTCTTCTGGACATCTTCTGAAAGAGCTGCTCAAGGCTGCTTTACAGTTAAAATTAAAAAAATAATAATAATAAGCAGCAGTAGACTCTATAATAAAAAGTATAGTAAATATATAAACCAGGACCATGGTTGTTTATGATCAAGATCAAGCGTTATGCATGGCACATAAGTGTATGTGCTTGGCTTTTATATAACGCACTATACGTTTGTTGCCACCAGCATCATCACAGATACGTCCACAAGGCACCAGGCTATGGCATTCCGATCGCTACCATGTCAATAGGTGATAGGAATATTCCAGCTCCGTGAGAATCTTATCCAACCACCTTTATTTACGTGGTCCGTTGCTGATTAAAACATCTTTATGTGGTGCGTGACTGTACACGTGAAACAGACAAACATATGTAAGTTTTGATTAGCCCCAACTGATCAAGAAGATGACAGTTACTCAAATTACCTTCCTCTCAGTTTTTTCATGTGTGAAACTCAGATAAGGATAGAATGTATTTCACAGGACTAGTGTGTGGATTAATTGGGTTAGAGCATATCAAATGTTTGACTTTAGATTAACTTGGCATTTAAAATAAATATTCACAAACATTAGCAGTTATTACCATTAACTCACCTTATTTCTTTAGCCTAAGGATTTATTTACGTAGTTATTTATTTTGAGATGGAGTTTCTCTCTGTCGCCCAGGCTGGAGTGCAGTGGTGCAACCTTGACTCACTGCAACCTCCGCCTCTCTGGTTCAAGCGATTCTCCAGTCTCAGCCTCCCATGTAGCTGGGATTACAGGTGCCTGCCACCACATCTGGCTAATTTTTTGTATTTTTAGTGCAGACAGGGTTTCATCATGTTGGCCAGGCAGGTCTCAAACTCCTGACCTTAGGGTATCCACCCACCTTGGCCTCCCAAAGTGCTGTGATTACAGGCATGAGCCACTGCGCCTGGCCCCAGGATTTATTTTTTAAATATGGATTTTCCAGATCCAGAGCAGATCAGATGATGTCTCTTAGCAATGTAGTCTCAGGTTTAGAAGCCCTTCCAGGGTGGAGGAAGGTAGGATACTAAGAGGACCTCCACGCTCCTGAGATCCCCTCCTCTTGCAAGTGGGCAGGACCTGTGACTGGTTTTTAACCAATAATGCCTGAACCTTATAGGTGGCATGGCATCACTCCCATGATTATGTTACAATACAGGGCAAAGGTGAAGACATTTTGAAGATGTAGAAAGGCCCCTAATCAGTCGATTTTTAAGTTAATCCAAAGGGAGTTTATTTGGGAGAACCTGACCTACTTAGAGGAGCCCTTAAAAGTGTTCCAAGTCAGAGAAGGAAGCAGAAGTGGTCCTCTCCTTCTGGCCTCCAGGAAGGCACTGCCCAGTGTGGGGAGGTACAGTTGGCTGCGAGCAGTGGGCAGTTTTGGGGTCCTGAGCATCTCAGCCCTACACTTGCAAGGAGCCGAATTCTGCCAACATCAATACGAGTATGGAAGATAATTCCAGCCTAAGGTGAGATCACAGACTGAAGGAGTCCTTGAGTGCTGCTTCTTGAGGCCCTGAGAGAAGACTGGGGTAAGGGGTCCTTGACTCCGGACCGATGGACCCCTGAGGAAACATGGATGCACTGCTTTTACCTGCTGCGTTTGTGGTCATTTGCTACTCAGCCATAGAAAAACTAATACAGAATGCTTCCATATAGCAAGTCTCAACCCCTGACGCTGCAGTTCCAGCTCCTATGTTCCTTTTTATCATAAGTGATTAGGAAATATAGTTGGGTGCCAATAATTGCACGTCAAACCTCATCTTGACTGATTCAGACGTGTTTGCTCCCATTATGTGCTCCCTATGCTAGTGTGACTTTTCAACTCTATCCATTTTCTCTCCTTATAAATAAAGGTAAGTGCATATTTTCTTGGCTTCAAAACAACCAATGATTTTTATCTATTACTTATTTATTTATTTCTATTCTGTGTTTCTTGGATGGGGCACTTCTTTCCTGACACATGTTTTTATTTTCTCTAATCTTCTTACCATCCTGGTGATATTTCTCTCTCTCTCTCTCTCTATAAATACATATACTTACTTAGTGCTCATACTGAATTTATTTTTGCTGTGATTGCTGTATGTGGTTGATGACAAGTTGTCATTTTCTACAGGCAAAAGCCAATGTCAGGAAGAATCAGAAGCTGTCAGGACTTTGATCCTGTCCTTAATACCTGCAAATCCTCAGCTGGACTCAAGTGTTCTGCCCAGCAGGGGAGCTCATTCTATTGGGCTCCCACTAACAACAGAGATCACCACATCAAAAGGAACAATGTTATTAAAAGGGGTAATTAGAAAAAGACTCATTTTTTTTTCAGCCTTCTTTAGGCATAGTTGATGTTTTTAAAAACACATTTAGGAGTTATTTCAGTTACTAGTTACTTAAGTTCTCTGAGTATTTAATTCAATTAATTGATCTGGATTTATACAGTTCTGATTTTATAGCAAAAGCCTGAGAAGTTACTTAATTTACTCAGTACCACTTTAATTTCACCTTTGTGCTACTCCCTGTAAATATGTACTTTGAACTTCTCAATTTCCCTCACTGTTCTAAAGTGCAGATAATAGATAGAATTTAATTTTAAAGCCAGATTTTTCATTTCAGATCCTATTATGCTCCTTGCACCATCTGTGTGATCTGATCTCTGAAAATACAATGGTCTTTTAGATGGTTCTGAACTACATGTGTCTAATTATAATTGTCAAATATTTAGTACTGTAGAAAAAAATGATTAGCAGTGATTTTAAAGAAAAGGTGGTACTTTATGAAAGGATGTTTATAAAGCACACATTTTTTTCCGTCCAGAAATGCTAAAGAGTGACATACAGAAGATATATATCTATATATCATATAGATATCATATATATATAGATATATGTATGTGTATACAATGGCATATATATGATATATACATATATGTACATATATGTACATATATATGTACATGTATGATATGTATGTACATATATGTACATATATATGTACATGTATGATATGTATGTACATGTATGATATGTATGTACATGTATGATATATATGTACATGTATGATATATATGTACATGTATGCTATATATGTATATACTGTTGCTAAAATATACTCCTAGTCAATCTTATAATAATGGACTTTCATATGGAAGGTTCTCTGCTCATATAAACTTAAACTTAGTGGCATGCAGTCTTGGCCCTCAATATACAAGATTCCATTTAACAACTGAAAGGTTAGTTTTGTAACAGAAACTTACATTGAAGGACAAGGAAGCCTAGGTTGATAAATGGAGTTTTCTTAAACGATGAGATTAACTTAGTTTGAAGGAGAAATCAACCTGGGAATGGTTGATGAGAAAATGGTGGAAAAGAGGAATAACAAAACAAAACCACAGGAACACGGGTGCATGTGAATGTGCACAGACAAAGAAACAGGGAGGACTGGGAAGGAAGGTTCTGCACCAGAATTTGGGGAGATGAAGTGGAGAGAGGTGGGGTCCACCATCTGCAGCTGCCATCACAGGTGCCAAGGAAGGACGGACGAAAGGGAATCCTGGCTTAAATGCCAGAAAGTAAACCTGCTGGTCATGGCGGTTACTCCTTTTAGTTACATATAAATTGGAATCCATCAAATAAATGAGTAAATGAGTAAATAAGTAAATGAGTAGCTCGAGGGTTAGAATGATGACTTCAGCAGAAATTGGTATCTGCGATTCAAATGAGTTCATCTAATGCTCCACATGGGAAAAGAACAGTGATTCCTGGGTCTGTCTGCAGGAGCCTACCTGAGGAACAATGTCGAAGTCCCCAGGGAGGGGTCGATCTTAGGGAGGTTGTGAACTGGTGACATCAGGACCTTCACAGGAAACACAGTATGTAAACTCAATCTTTATGAAGCTCTTGTACAAATATCTTTTGAGCAATGATGTGTTTTAAAGATGATATTGTGAGACAGAGTATATCTTTTTTTGTTTGGTTTTTGTTTTTGTTTTTTGTGATGGAGTCTCACTCTGTCGCCCAGGCTGGAGTACACTGGCGCGATCTCAGCTTCCTGCAACCTCCGTGTCCCAGTTCAAGCAATTCTCCTGCCTCAGCCTCCCAAGTAGCTGGAATTACAGGCATCCACCACCACGCCTGGCTAATTTGTGTATTTTTAGTAGAGATGGGGTTTCACGATGTTGGCCAGGTTGGTCTCAAACTTCTGATCTCAGGTGATCCACCAGCCTCAGCCTCTCAAAGTGTTGGGATTACAGGCATGAGCCACTGCACCCAGCAGAGAGTATATCTTATTGATACATTTGGGGGATGTCGCCATTCTTAGGGCATATCTCTTATGCATTTCAAGTGTCTGCTGTATAGGCAAATTCTGAGACTATTTACACTTTTCTCTACATCAAAGACTCCAAACAAAAGAATCAAAAACCAATAGGTAAGTCCAAAGACAGAATCAGTATGTGCACAGTGTTCTCTATTTTGGTTTCAACAGCTTTGTTTTCCATAGGGTCTCACCCCGACACCTTCTACTATCCTTGCCTTTTCTCTTTGCCCTGTAAGCGTTGCCACTGAATTCAATTCTTCAAAATTCGCATTAAGCCTGGCATGGTGGCTCAGGCCTGTAATTCCAGCACTTTGGAAGGCTGAGGCAGGCAGATCACTTGAGGTCAGGAGTTCGAGACCAGCTTGGCCAACATGGCAAAACCCTGTCTTTACTATGAATACAAAAATTAGCCAGGCGTGATGGCTCTCGCCTGTAGTCCCAGCTACTTAGGAGGCTGAGGCAGGAGAATCGCTTGAACCTGGGAGGCGGAGGTTGAGGTGAGCCAAGATCGCGCCACTGTACTCCAGCCTGGGTGACAGAGTGGGACTGTGTCTCAAAAAATAAATATAAATAAAAATAAAAAATAAAAGAATAAAAAAATTAAAATTCGCATTTATACACATCAAAGGGCTGTGCCTTAGTAGTGTGTAAGTCCAGTCAAAGGAACAAAGCTCAAAACTTACTAAAGGATAAAAACTGATAGATACTCTACAGACTAAAGAAAGAATTTATTTCAGCATTGTTATCACAGGAAACAGTTCAAAGTTTTTTAATTTAAAAGAAATAAGAATTACTTCTTTTAAGTGGTTGTTACATAAAATAACAGATGAGTATAATAAGTGCTTCAGCTTACATAAATATCAATGTGTTTTTCCTGCATTGATGCTCACATGATAACAATTTGTAGAAATGAATGCAGAAGGAATATTTCATATCTATTTAGGTATAATTATGGATATCATTAAAGCTGAATTGTTTTCCATGTAAAATAAGATTTCTGAGGAGCTAATTTGTGACAGGATATATTATGATATCAATTTTCAAAGCATGAGCCTGCTCATTATGCTAGAAGGCAGAATATTTGAAATAATGAATTTGCATCTAGACAAGGGTGTGTATCAGGGCCCCACAAAGTCTTTAGGGACTGGTCTTTTAATATTGACATTACAGACATAAAAGTGGGAAATTCCAAACTGATAGCCCATCCATTCCCCAAATGGCCATCCCTGAACCACTTTTCTTATCTCTTTTGGCATGGATATATGTAGTACTACCAATTTCTCAACGCTGAGTGTTGTACTTCTACTCATAAATTATCTCAAGGGAAAAAGTACAAAAATAAAGACCTAGTGTCCTGAGACTTTTTGGCTCTGTTTGATCAGGTGGTCCCTGAAAGGCGAGTCTCTGCACCTTGAGCAGTAACTCCTTCCTGCAGGCCAAGGGAGGGCAGGGTGGTCTCTACTTTCACTGGAGAAAAAAACATCCATTGCTAATTTAAGCTTTAGGTGATAGAGAACAGGAAACAAAGAAAAGGGTGAAGAGCAGAAGAAAAGAGAAAAAGGCAGAAGATAAATAATTAAAGGAAAGAGAGAGAACAAGAAGGTGAGGAATGAAGAGGGAATGTGTAAGGAAGTGACCACAAGGCAGATGTGAGTAGAACACATGGTTCTAAGGATGAGAGACTGAGGGTGCCAGGAGGGGGGGGCGGGAGCAGAGATGGCCATGCAAAGCCTGTGGGCTCCATGGATCAGAGATCCTGGCAGGGTAGAAGTACTGGGGGCCTGAGCATCGAAGAAGATGTAAGCTAGAAATATAGCAGGTTAAAGAGAATAATTCATAAAACTGAGAGCGTGGAGGGGCTGCAATTACTGGTGAGGACAAGTTCCCTGGACCTGGACGAATGACAAGAACAGCTGAGGCAGACTGGAGGAGATCTTTGCAGAAAAGGTATTCAAGAAATGGAGGCTCAGGTTGTTGCAAAAACCATCGATACAAATATTCTGCAAGAATACTTGATTCTACAAGAATCTAGTAGAAGTATGGAGAGTGTGTCCCTAAAAAAGGATTCAATGACTGGGAATGTAGGCGCAGGAACACGCGCCGGGTGTGGGGAGGTGGTAACCATCCTGTAGGCAGTGGATGTAGCGAGCTCGTGCACCAGAATCAGAGGTGGGGTTTGTAGGGAGCGAGGGAGAATGGCCTGAAGGAAGCAGTACAGGATGAGGGACACCCTCTCTACTCCCAGCTGAGTGGATGAGCATGTGCAGTGAACCACGCTCCCCCATGCTGCTGGTCAAGAGGTCGGGAGGAGGATAGGGCTGCAGGGCTGCGTTCAGAGAATAAGCTGGGATATAGAAGATGATGACAATTGACAATAAATTCCAGAAAACATAGTAGATGGTCTTAGGGATTGAGGAAGGTGGGAGGAGGGATGGAGTAGAGGACCTACTCATGTCAGCTATCTCAGCATGCGCAAAAGCAGAGTCCAGGCTTCATCAAAGTGACCAAGGGGAAAGTGAAGCAGGCCAAGATGAATCGTGATAGGGGGTAGGGAGGAGCCTTTGGAGGCTGTGAGGGACGCGAGAGATGGAGGGGCAGGTGAATGTCTGCGTCTCCCTCTGCATAGGTTTGTAGGATCCATTCCAGCCTCTTCTGTCTCCTCCAAGCACATCCTTCAACAATTCTCTGCTTTCTCTAACCCACCAGGGATTCCTCTCAGCAGAATCAATCCCTCCATCATCCACACAGGCTCCTATTTCTCTCATTTTAAAATATTTTATCTTGACCCCACCTTCCTCACTAAATATTTCTCCATTTATTTGCACCCCTTTACAGCAAAGCTCTCCAAGAGTGTTGACTTGACATCACATAGTCCCCAACATCCAACCACATCTGCCATCCTCATGTCATCAGTAGAACAACCCACGTCACTCCATCCAATGCCTGCCACCCTGATCTCATCATTCTTGATCCAACAGCAGCAGTGGCTAAGCCTGCATCCCTCGCCTTCAAGGACACTCCTCTGAGATGCTGCTTCCCTTCCCTCACGTTTGCATGTTTTCAGTCTTCTTTGTTGGTTCTTCCTTTTGGGGATTCAGTCCTGAGGCTCAGGACAAAGCTGTGAGTTTTCTTTGTGATCTTCGTACCCTGATCAATTTTTCTTCTCGCCTGATGCTTATTATTTTATAACATGCTCTACATTTACTTTAAAAAGGTATTCTTATGTAATGTAATGAATTGGTATAGCATGCTCTATAATTTACTTTAAAAATGTATTTTCTTATTTCCTCCGAGGAAATGGTAAACTCTATGAAGGCAAGGATCTTTGTCTACATTGTTCACAGATACTTCTCAAGCATCAATATGACTGCCTTGTTACAAGAAGATGCTCAATCAATATTTATGTAAGAAAGTGATTATGAAAAAAATAAGTTAAATAAAAGAGAAGGCACTTATGAAAAAAGAAGGAGGTCTTGTGCCCCTGTGAGCAACGCTCCCCTGAGGGACCATCTTCCCCAGTCTAGAAGGTGGCAGTGTGCTGTTGGATAAGCCTCAGAAAAGAAACCACCTCTTGGAAATGGACCAATTCTCGTGCTTTGGGAACACTTAGAACATGTGAAATTTTCTTAAAATCCCAGGAGTAATACACTTAACTCCAAAATATGATCAATAATTCTTGTAAGGTGAAATTTTAGTAGTGTGCACTGCCTTTTTATTTTGTAGTCTTTTTTGAGATAAATTCTTTTCCTTTTGACCTTAAGAACACAGATAATGAATTAAAATATCATACTTTCAGTGACTTTTTAATGCTACTGTTTAATAATATCCAAACAGTACAACTTCAAAATTACTTGTCACATGTTATAGTTGTATTAACTTTTGAGATATAGATAATACAGGCATAGTCGCTTAACTGCACGGGTTATGGGCAGTTCCATTTCTGCTTACTTAGCTTTTCTATCTCCCTGCACTGGAGATAGAATCCCTCACCCAAGGAGATTCCTAAATCTGGTAGCTCCATTGTCAGGCCTTATGATACAGAACGTGGACAATGTGGAAGAGAGGGGGATGGAGAGCGGACGAGAAGGGAGTTGGGAACATGAGACAAGTGGGGGAAATGAGTAAGAGAAAAACTCCCGAGGGAGTAAAAAAAAAAAAAAAAAAAAAGATCGATTAAGAAGTGGTGATCAAAATTCATATCAAGCTGTTGATTATAATATTACTTAACGTAACAAAAATAGGGAATTGTTAAATCAATTCTAATCCATTTTAAGTTAAAATATTATATGGACATTACAATTCACTTGCAAAGCATTTCTAATATGGAACAATGTTGAGAATGTGATGCTCAATGGAAAAACATAGCATACATACATACAAATGTCCACGCCCAGTAATCCATACAGCCATACACATTCGGAAATAAACACAAAAACATGCATATGCAGAGAGCTTGAGAGAAATGAAAATACTCCAAAATATAAAGAGTAGTTACCTACTACTCTTGAAGCTATGGTTTTAAATATTTTTCTGTACTCTCTATTTTCAAAATGTTTCTAATTAATACAAATTACTTTCAATATAACATAAAGATGTATTATTAAAACTGATGGACTAGGCTGTGACAGCTATATTGTAAAAGAAGAAATAACCATAGATTTTTATCATATTGCATACAAAAATCTCTCTTTGCAATTTAAAGTTGAGGCATTAAAATATTATCTACATTTTTTCTCCAGAAGGAAATACACTCACATCCCAATTTTAATTTGCTAGTCTGAACAACAGAACAAAATAAAAACAACAAAAATAAAAGCATATTCTATAAAAAACAAAAAAAGTTTAAATATCAGAAATTCTATTTTCATGGTGAAATGTGCTAGTTATGAAGATATAGGCTCATATGTCAAAAAAACTTGTTTTTTAATTGCCATTTTGCCACTGTAGGCATTAATGAGTTTAACAGACATACTGATTAATTGAGTTCCAGTTGGTACAATGCCAGATGACTGAGTATGCTAATTCCTATGACAGTTTACTGCTTGAAACATGAATTTAATTTTCCTGATTTCATTAATCATAACTGTTATTTACCATATAACAGTGTAACCATTTTCTTCTAGTGAGAAAATTCCATTTTCATGGGTCATGCAGTATTAAATCCTATAGTCTGCTGACTTTCTGAGTGAAGACAAGCTTTCTGTAGAATTTTTACTGGTGGGGTATTATGTAGACATCCTTGACTTAGAGTTCAACTGCATTTACTATGACACTTTGGAAACGTTGTCTTGTTTTCTTGCTTTATACTTGCATTGCCAAATCTGTAAGGGTGAGATAAATATTGAATCCCAGAAGTATCTCCCTACTACTGAGTTTCATGATATCGGTATATATTAATCAAATCTTTTTTTGTTTTTTTTTATATCTAGACAAACATTACCAAACTTTTATGTCATTCACATCATACTGTGATATGGTTTGGATCTGTGTTCCCACCTAAATCTCATATTAAAATGTAATCCCCAATGCTGGAGATGGGGCTTGGTGGAAGGTGACTGGACTGTGGAGGCGGTTTGTAATGGTTTAGCACCATCCCCCCGGTGCTGTTCTCATGATAGAGTTCCCGTAAGAGTTGTTTGTGTATCACCTGCTCTCTCTCTTCTTCCTACCTGGGCCATGTAAGACATGCCTGCTTCCCCTTCATCTTTTGCCACGATTGTAAGTTTCTTGAGGCTGCCCCAGAAGCTGCTATGCTTTCTGTACAGCCCACAGAACCATCAGACAATTACACCTCTTTTCTTTATGAATTACCCAGTTTCTGCTACTTCTTTATAGCAATGCAAGAACGGACGAATACATACTACTAACATGCTGTCCTATGAGTTCTTAATTGGTGAGGAGGAGAACTGCATGGGGATGAAATGGAAATCATGTCATAAATGCAAAGACTGTCCACATCATGCTGCTCTGGAGCCTGAGTATGGCAGACTCTATTCTAATTTGCCATATTTTATAGTCTTTTTCTATGGTGCCCCTCCCTGCAGCAGCAGCAAACGTCTGCACCCCAGTGAACTCCTAAGTGCCCACATGGTCAAAGAAAGCTGGGAAGATAGGGTATGCTGTTTCCTCCAAAATCTTTCAAAGCCTATGTTTGCTTTGCCACAACATCTTTCTCCCTGAAGGAGACCGAACATATTACAGATACAGGCTACTCCCTCAGGCTGGGGTCCAAAGTTAACAGGACAGGCAACCAAGCCACAGCTGATCCAGCATGGACACGAGTCATGAAATGAACACTTGTAAGCTACTCAGACGTGGAGGTCGTTTGTTACCACAGTGTAGCCTAGCTATCCTGACAGGTACAAAGAATCAAGTAGAATTTGGTATTTTTTTATTTGCACAGAGAAATTTTTGTAATGGCATGACAATGATTAGAAATATATATTGAGGGCTTCTTGTATATCCCGCACTTTCTTCGGGAAAAATAAAAATTAAAAATGACTAAGACACAGCTCTTTAGTCATAAAAATAACTAAGACAAGGTTGTCTACGAAGTTAGTGTAAAATCATGGGATAATTACATGGGCTTCATGAACAAAGTGCCGAAGTTGTACAGGAGGGAGTAATTAATTGTGATACAACCTAGGTGGTAGAGTTACAATGGAGTAATCATTAAACTGGGCCTTTAGCATTAGGAGGGTTTTTCCTAATTAGGGAGGTGAGAAGGACATGGCAGGTTAAACAAAACTACATAAACAAAGCTCTTAAGATTTAAAGAGGTTGGCCTATATTTGGAATAACAAGTGAAAAACAAAAACTATGATGGTAAATCCAAGCCAGATGGGACCTTGGAGAACTTCTGGACAAATATCCCACCTATATATGTGAGGATACCTAAGTCCAGAAATAGTAGATGATTTGCTTAATATTACACCACTGGAAATGCCAGAGGCATCTTCCACACCTGTTCTGTTTCTATGCTGTGCAGAGGTGAGGTTTCTGGTGGGGCCAGGTGGAGTTCACAGAGCAGAGGGTGGGACATAGATGGTCCGAATAAGTGGAATTTTAATACACTTCTTAGATTCCTCATAATCTTCAAATACCAGGTGTGATGATCCATTTACAAAGACGATTTTGACAGAGATTCTATAGGTAAAAATGTGAAGAGAGATCCAGTGGGGGAAAAGGATACAGCACTAGGCCAGAGTGGAAAACAGCTTATTCTTTTATAAAATACCTAGAGTTACCTTTGTTAACTGAGAGATTATTTGATACAAAACAGGGATTGCTTCAGTCCTTAAAATTGATCAGCCTTTGGCTTCCAGCCAATCAAATAAAGCCTACATTGCATGGTGAGTTCTCTGTATAAAATTGTTCGGCATGGTGGGGTCTCTGCACAAAATTGTTCTGCACACGTGTTCTTGGAAGAATTAGTGATTATGTGTTGATGTTTGCCTCTGTGAAGATAGCAATTTGTGACTGCCCAATTGAATTTTAATAACATAGTCAAATCACTTAGACCTTAACTGTCTCTCACTAGACGTAGAAATCGAGGCTTTTTGTCAATTAAGTAATTTTTTGACTCTCTATTTCCACTCTTTAAAATCATAATTCAAAGTAAAAGTTATAAAATATTTTTCTTTGATAAAGTCCACACCATGAGGATGGGCCTTACCAAACCCTCAGGATGTCATTAATATGAATAAAAACTTCAAAGGCTCTTCTTTTGAGAAAAATGCTTAAAATATTTCATGCTTGACCTTGGTTTTATAACAATGATTTAAAATGAACTCTATGCTATTTCTTACCTTTTTAATCAGTTTTTAATCTATGTTTCATTTAAGCAGTATATAAATACTACTCTATCTTTAGATAATAATTCCAACCATTTGTAGAAATGGAAGGCCTACTTAATTTTGAATAAAAGTGCGTAGAGCAAGATGTTAACTGCATAAATGGACTACTTTCAAGAGTACTCTTATATTAATAATTTTCACCAAGTTCTCGAAGGCCTATTTAAAACATTACCTTTTTCTATGTATTTAGTGCTGTTATAATCCTAAGAAGAACTTTTTTTCTGTTTGTAATACCCCGAATAAAACAGTTCATAAATGAGATTACATTTTCAACACGACTTTGGATGTTACACTCCTGTATAACTTATTTAGGATTTAAAAGCACTGAATCATTTCTTCTAATGTTATTGGGAAATAACATGACTTGCATGTTGCAATTTTGTTTCTATAGAATGCTCCAGTAGGATCAGGTTTATCGTGACAATGTAAATCTGTGTATTTTACAAATGGATTTTGTGAGTTGGATGAAGTCAGTTTCGGCAGTGGAAGCAGAATTAAAGTATAACGACATCAATCCCTTCTACTCCACACCTTCACAGTGCTATGAACTGTTCCCTTAAAGATCTTATTATAAGTGAAATTTTACATTATTTGTGTGTTTATGTGATATTCATCTTCTCATCCATGCACATTCAATCAGAAGCTCTGAGTACTATGATTCAACCTATCTCTACTCTACACATGCATAGCACTGTGCCAGACATACAACAGGCTCTCTAAATATGTGCATAGCAGAGGAGTACATGGGAAAGCCACCATTCAACTTCTCAAGTGAACACCATTCAATCCCAGTCACTGGTGAGTCTTTCTAGTTTTCCTTCAACACCTATCCATGGCAACCTACATTCACTTGGACTGTTTTTTGTCATTTTTATTCTCTATAATATTTTAGGTCCAGAAATACTTCTTTTTATAAATATCTTTGGAAATATACCATATTTTGTTTACAGATGTGTAGTAAAGAATTTGGCTCCAATCTCAGAAATGCCTGGACTTTGTACTTGGTTTCTGGGAGGAGAATCTTTGCCATAATTTTATATCTTCGTTTACGGCAGGAGCTGGCCACAGCTGGATTTCAGGGCGAGGCTAACTACATCTAACAATCTTAGTGTAAAGTTGGGCCATGCCAGAAAGACCAACCAAGTTATTTATGGTGGGAGCTTTGGTTTACACAATGTCAGATGACCTGAAGACTGAGTTTAACCATATGGGCAATTAATCAGTGAGTCATGCCTACATAGTGAAGCCTCAGTAATAACTCTGGACACAGAAACCTGGGCAGTCTTCCCTGGCTGACAATCCTCCCTGAATATTGCTGCATGCTGATGCTCAGAGGTCAATGCATCCTGACTCCACAGGGAGCAGGCAGGAGAAGCTGAACATTTGGAAGCCTTCTGGGTCCAGCCTCAGGCATCTCTTCTTCAGATGATGTTTAACATACATTCTTCTTCTGTAATAAACTATAACCATGAGTGTAATAGCTTTTCATGAATTCCATGAGTCCTTCTAGTGAATTTTCAAGCCTGTGGGTGGTTTTGGGAAATCCAAACTTGGAGTTTGTTTGAGGAGTAAGAATGTACTTGTGGAGGGTCATGCCCTTGGGCTTTGCAGTATGGTTAGTTCTGGATAATAGGTCATGCTTTAAAAAAATTGCTTTCATATTGATCCCCTTTGAAGCTTCGAATCTAATACATATTAACTCCTCATTTGATAGAGCAGGCAGTAGATAGGTTGAGTGATTTATATGAAAGTAGGAACAGCACCAGATCGTGTTCTCCAACTGCCTACTCTGTTTCAGTCAGACCATTGTGAAGTTACTGAGAACTCTGCCCTCGGGAAACGTCCAGAAAAACAAAGATCTTTCAGAATTTCACCACAGCCAGCAAGTATAGGGCAATTTCAGTTCATTTTTATTTTATGATATATTAAAAAAATTATCAGTCAAAATGGACTCAATGTTTATATGTTACTAAAACAATAAAACTTTTCCTATTTGAATGTAAGGGTTTGTTAATATATTTTTTTAAAATGTACTTGAAGTTCCTTCATGCAAGATACCTTGTACATAAATTACTCTGGTGGCCTGGATTTACCAATGATATCAGAAAATATGCATATGCATTGTTAACCATATTATTCATCATATATGAACATAAGAGACACTATTAGTTACATTCCATTAATTTTCACCATAAGCCTGATAATTATTATTTTTATTATTCTTAAGACCACAGAACTTTGTAAGATGAACTAAATGCAATACATGGTAATAGCAAAGTCCACATTTTGAACCCAGATAAGTTTGAAGGGAGAGAGTAGAGCTGTTTTATGCTGCAACAGTTAACTCTAAACATAGTTTTCTGGTGAATAAACATCTATTCTCTAAGAAAAACATACAATCATGGAAAGATCCAAAGTTCACTTCAAGTCCAGGTTAGCACTAGAAATCTAGTCTCTATAATATAGAATTATTTTTAAAGTATATTTTCTAGTTGATATACTTCATACAAAATGAAATGACAAATGAAAGACAAAGCGTGGAAAGCATGACAGATATGTAAGTTTTCCTTGTATGAACTGCTGCTCTTAATTTGCTCCTCTCCCCTCCTTTTTCAGTATCAGTTGTAATGCCAACTTCTAGTGAACTCTAAAACAGGACATGGCTTTCTATCATATGCCAAAAACACACCCTTTAACACACTGTCCTTGGTTCCTTCTTGACTCCTCACCTGCTTCTTGGCAACGATGTTCACTTGTCTAATGTGATTGCAGTTGTTCGTGGGTTTCTAACAGAGACCAACGCACTGTGTACCTGCACTTGAGAAGATCATTAAACCTTCCTTTGTTCTATATGAATATTTTATCTTGGCTAGCATAACTTCTGGACTCCACAACTCTGACAAAAGTAAAATATGAGCTGTCTTAGCAGACAGCATTGCTCATGGTGAAAATAAACCTGACTGGTAAATTGCATCTGACTGGGGGTACTATGAATGAACAACCTATAACATTTGAGAAGCCGTAGATTTGGACTCATGAGGGTTGTGCCTTTGAACCTGCATATGATGCCTCTTGGGAGAATTCTGAGATTTAACTCCATGTGGGCATTACTTGGGAACGGCTCCTATGGTGTGTGGGTTTCTGAGCTGAAGTGACCTCACGTTCATCTAGGTGAAGCTTGTTGTCTTGGATATGTATATGGCTCTCCTGTTACTTGGAGGTCCAGAGAATAGGGTTTTTTGTTTGGTTTGGTTTTTGTTTTGTTTTGTGTTTTGTCTGCTATAAAGATTTTACCAAAAGAAATCTCCTAACTTTTCCACTGGCCCATTGAGCATCCTGTCTGCTTATCTTTCTAAGTGTGCCGATTACAGATGTGACCTATGAAGCCACTGGCTTTTAAATATCTAATGGAGCCTAAGAAAACCCACAATGGAAGTCATAGCATCCAACATGCCTGCATTCCAGGGTTTCCTGGCTCCTGGAAAGTCAATCTTTGTACCCTGGCTTAATATCTGTTTTCTGTGATAAATGTGTTTATATCTTGTGGAACATCTAAAACGAACACAATCATTCCATGCCCCAACCCTTGCTTGCTAAATCAAAGTTTTCTCTCCCACGTGCCTTTCTTTTTGCCATCAGTGAAAATATGCTATCATTTTTTTCAACTTTTTAATCTGCCCTGCTGTGAATTTAATCCAGTTCTCTATTGCCTTCTACCGCTACAACATCATAGCAGGTTTTTCTAACTCTTTTACAAATTGTGACACGTAATTGCCTTAACCTACTTCATACACAGCTTCCACTTAGGGGACTATGATGACTTACCATTGCCTCTTAGAACGAATTTACACTCTCCTTCCTGTCATCCGCCCAAGGGCTTCCACCAGGTGTCCTCACTTTGCTTCCTCAGATTTATCCTCTGATATGGCCCTTTCATTTTCTCTTCCTGAATTTTTCTCACTTGTCTTTCATTACATTCTCCTGGAATAAGTGTTCCTTCTCATAATTCAAATGTGAGCCTTTCTCCAGAACTCAAAGTTCACCTTTCCCAGAGCTTACAACTGTTTGCTACTATAAAATTCACCTTATCCTTGAGATTTTCAGCACCTGTATTTATGGTATATTTTACGTAAGCTAGAATTTCCTTATACCTGGCCTTACTATATTTCTCTATTTGCTGAATAAACCAAATCTCTGAATATTTCTTTGATTATTTGTATTCTACTTGCTTTTCTATGCAGGAATTCAAATGATCTCCAAAACAACTGAGTAAGGGAGGCTAGGAGAAATGATTATGTTTCTTTTGCCACTGAGGAGATTACACACAGAGAGGTTAAATGCCTATCACAACAGCATTGCCTGTCCTCAAAGGGCAAGTTAGGGCAAGTGTCAAAATCTCTTGGTCATTAGTTTTATGCTATTATTACTGTGGCCTAGTTCATTCCAGGACCTATAGCAAATTACATTTGTCTAGGGATTTTTAAACAGCAGAAATTTACAGTTCACAGTTCTGGAGGCTGGAGATTCCAATATCAGGGTGCCAACAGATTTGGTATCTGGTAAGATTTGCTTTGTCTCTGCTTCAAAGATGGCACCTCCCTGCAGCATTGTCACAATGGAAGGAGAGGCAAGAGAGATCCCTCAAGCTTTTATAAAAGTGCGAAGGTTGGGCGTGGTGGCTCATGCCTGTAATCCCAGGATTTTGGGAGGCCAAGGCAAGGGATTACTTGAGGTCAGGAGTTTGAGACCAGCCTGGCCAACATAGTGAAACCCCATCTCTGCTGAAAATACAAAAACTGGCTGGGTCTGGTGGCAGGCACCGGTAATCTCAGCTACTCAGGAGGCTGAGGCAGGAGAATCGCTTGAACCCAGGAGGTGGTGGTCGCAGGAGTTGAGATTGTGCCACTGCACTCCAGCCTAGGCTACAGCAATGAGACTCTGCTCAAAAAAAAAAAAAAAAAAAAAAAAAAAAAAGGTGCTAATACCGTTCATGTGGGTAGAATCTTCATGACTTAGTCTCTTCCCAATGACCCCACCTCCCTGCCTCTAAATATGATCCACATCAGATACTGGGCTCCAACATTCAAATTTTACGGGGACACCAATATTCAGACCACAGCACCCTGTTTACAAAAATATAATCTAAGCCTGACATCAAACCTTGCAGTAGGTTGTATGTTTTGTTCACTTCAGCTACTGTAAGTCACAAATATTCTAACACACACGCACACACTTCTCATATATGCTCAATGAACAAAAGAATAACATACATGGTCTCTAATTGAGATTTTTTTTCATTTCAAATGTTAAACTACCCAGAAGAGAATTTTCTACTAGTTTTTCTACTTAAAAATTCTACAGTCTTCTATTATTCATGATGAAAATAAAAAACAAACTTAATCAGAAAAACAGAGTTTAATTTCTTCCACTACTTTTAGTTTAAAAGATTGGTATGATGACTATAAAACTGACATGTATCCTTTAGAACCTTATGGAAAAATGATCTCCAGAGGTTCAGAGGTCTGATTCTTTTTCCTGAGGCTGCAGTCTAGGTTTGTAGTAAATTCATAAGGCAGAAACAAAAAATAAACAGGTTTGCAAATCTTAGTGAAGATGGCCCAGATAATATTTAAGTAAACGTACAAGATTTTCACCTCATTTTTAAAGCTCTTGATATTTAAAAAAAAATGTGACCAGCATTTATGGATCACCTTTAATATTATAGGAAATCTCTATATGATAAAAACAGAATAATAATTCAGAAATACTCCTTGCTCATACAAACCCATAGACTGTTGTTAAAATTAAACTTCTGTGGGAATCATAATTCAATAATTTGGACAATATTTGTTGAGCTCTTTTCCTATGAGAGGAGAGTGGTGGTTGGGAAAGACGATGCATAGATAACCACAGAAGGGGGCAGGTATGTACATTTATAATCGAAAGGTGCAAAGATGAAGGTGGGATAAAGCATGAGAAGAAGGAAGAAAGTATGAGAAGGGGTTAAGGAGAAAGAGGGAGGAAGACACTTTCTTTTTTTTTTATATTTTAAGTTTTAGGGTACACGTGCACAACGTGCAGGTTTGTTACATATGTATACATGTGCCATGTTGGTGTGCTGCACCCATTAACTCGTCATTTAGCATTAGGTATATCTCCTAGTGCTATCCCTCCCCACTCCCCCCATCCCACAACAGGCCCCGGTGTGTGATGTTCCCCTGAGGAAGACACTTTCGACTGATGAAGGTGCCCTATTGGGAGGTTGGAACATTATGTTAATTCCACACTCCCCCCTCTCCTAGTAAATTAAACTATAGGCACCATCGTGGTTAACTAGATGTTATTATAGCTCTTCAGTGTCTAAAGAGCTATTTGTTATACAGAAAAATTTCCTAGACATTTTCCTAGTTTTGGCCAGACTAAAATTAAATAAGTCATTTCTTTGTATACTTACTAAAACAAGAAGTATTGCTCTACGTGGTCTTGGACTTCTGTTCTGGGTGAACAAGCAGCTTTTCCTTTGAGTTTTGGCAGCATGACATCATCCACTTTAGTTTGGTTGAGGTACTAGCTAATCTCCTAATTTGTCAAGTAAGATATGCTTTGATTTTATTTCTCAGCATATGCCAAGAGTGTTACTTTGGTAACAATACTCCACACACTATTCTGACCCCACTTTCTCATCATTTGTTCTGTGTGTGTTCCAGCTCAGGCTCAGATTCCTTGGGTCTAGAGGCACCTCTGATATTTAACATGTTGGAAAATGACAGACAGGAGTCATCATCTCTGTCCTCAACTATCAACCAAGTAGGGACAATAAGTTACTTCTGCCTCACATCTCAGAGAGCGGTGCTTCAATGTGACATGGGCACTCAATTGTTAATCTGTAAACTCTGAAATGCTCTTGCTGGTATGAAACTGGGTTTGCAACTGAAGACATTCCCCCAGTCCCTGGGCGCCTTGCACAGCTCTGCCCGCAAGCGAGACTGTGAGGGCTCAGAGGCAGAGTCACAGGTGCTCTTCAGAGATGGGAGGTGTTCTGGGAAATCAGAAAAGGGGGACAATAGTAGGGGCAAGAGTTGAGGGTGGACGTAAGGAGGAGGGACCAAGGAGGCATGTACAGTGGGAAGTGGCAGGAGAATTCAGGTGCCTCTCATCAGCAAAGCGCCAATGTGTTATTCCTTCATGGATTTATTCACATCATCAATGAAATTCAGTCAGTCCTGAACGAGGCACTGTTCTAGGTTCTAATGGAGCAGTAAATACAACAACAAAATCTCTATTCACAGCTTACATGCTAATGGAGTGATGCTATTTGCTAGGTTTCCCTCATATTTCTCTAAAATAAGTGCCTCTTTTTTTGGTATACTGTAACTACGATTCTCATATTGCTCAATTTGAGCTGGAAACACATGTTATAGTATACTAGAATTATAAATAGCAATATTTACAAGTAATTGTCAAAACCACGTTAATTAACTCCTCGTGTTTCTCTCCTGTCTGGGAATGTAATTAAAATAATGAAAACTGAAAGGAATTTTACCATCATCTGTAGTCATGTTAGTGAGATAAATCACCACCACAAAACACAGTAATACTTTAAAAAAACAGTAAAATGTTTTTAAAAATTCTATTCATGAGCTTTCTTCCAAATAAGGATTATATTATTCCATATATAAGCGTTTATGAATACACTGAAGATATAACATTAAGGCTTTAATTCACAACCACATACACATTTAAGCCTAAATGAGTAAAGCATTATTCCTAATTCTAGTTTTGTTGCCACAGATCTTGAACACCATTTGTAATTACCTATAAACAACATTTTAAAATAAATACTTCTTAAAAGGAAGCTGCTGTAAAAGACTGGCTGAACCCTGGGGATTGGCATTTCTGTCCTTTTAATGGAATACAGAACACTCATGTATTTCATTTACCATTGCTTAGCTGATATGGTTTAATAAATGGAAGCATTTCCAATTTGATTACCTGATATGTTTAAATAGTGTGTGCTTGTGATACTAATATTTTACACATTTCCTGTTGGGTGCCTGACTTGGTAAAGCATCATGATCTAATGTGTACATTTTTGTCTTTAAATGACCTTTTTAGTTCTGGTGATGACACTAGCCATTGAAAACACCTTACAGTCTCTTCTTTCCATCCCTCAAACCCAAAGTCACTATTTGGAATGGGACTCAGGAAATAATAAGCTTATAAGATTTCTATAGATACAGCTGCTCTCAAAGCTATTCCATAAAGTGGTCCTTGGCCACTGCAAAGCCACAGGGATTCTCCTGCTGGTGCAAACATACGCCAAGTGAGGACTCTTTCCTTCAATGACGCCTCACAAATCCATATTATGAAGGACTTCAAATCGGTATTAATCAACTAAATTTACCATGTTACTAGGACTCCAGTTCTGCTGCAAATCCTCCTGCAAGACATGGTGATGTTTTCATATTGCCACTGGACATACGCATGTATGGATTTGTAAGTACCACCATTTTCATGGAAAACCATCTTGCTTATACCATAAAAGTTGTGAGTCAGCCAATATTTTTAATTCTGTGCATTAAATTAAGGCACTTGTAGAACTGCTGTTTAGTTTTTATTTTACCAACCAGTTTTTAAAAAATATTGTAAACATTTTGATTGATTGATTGATTGATTTTTTTCTACTATACTGTTTTTCCACTGAGGGGCGGAAGTAGGCAGAATAGTTCACTGGTCTTTGGTCTTGCCAATTGTATACATAGACAGAAGAGTGAATTAATCCATGAATAAATTAATAACTAGCTAGCCAGTGTAAGAAGCAAGACCATACCATGAAATATCTTGAATGTAAGGAAAACTATGACCAGTCTAATAATTACCACAGACAGCAGGTAGCCAAGGAGGACAGACTGGATGTCTCTTCTAGTGAACTTTATAATACCCCAAATTTCCATTCTTTTGTTTTGAGGATTCTTATTCAGGAGTATTTACCCTTGAGTCTTCCTGGCTATGGTTTAAATAACTAAACAAAATATATCTGACCTGCTGAAGAGGGTGCCAGAATAAAACAGATATGTTTTAATGTGTCCCAGACAACACAAGGCTAGTGAGAGACCTCTAATCCTCTAATGAAGTGTGTGGATACCTGAAACCTAAACAAAAATTTTAATCTATACATATATCTATATATTTATATATCTGTATCTATGTATAGTATCTTGGTTAATCTTCACAGAAACCTAGAGCCATGTACTACACTTAACTCACGCAGTTGTTAATAATAATAGCTGCTTATGTAAACAGTGACACAGGAGCCCTCCTCCCAGGGCCAGGGAGATTACTGTATATGTGGAACATGACTCACATTCCAACTGACCTTCCCTCAATTCTAGACCTCCATTTCCAGGATTGAAGAAGCATGGACCACTGGCCAGATCTTCCTTAACCACTCCCAAAACTCTGTGTCAGCTCCGCCTCCTGCCCAGACACGCTTAGAGCCAATCTTTCTATGTCTTCTCTGGTGCTTATGTCACTATGGGAGACCAAAGATTCTCAGGTCACACACCTCATCCTTCCTGCTCCAATCCTGATTTGGCCCTGCACCCTGTTCTGTCCCTATCACCATTGCCCTAGCTCTCATGATGCTTAATTCCGTGCATGCACAGTATTTAAGTTATCCTAGCACTTTCTGCTTGGCAGAAATCACAGCCCTAATTCCACTCCACTCTGCTGAACCCACACCTGGTGCAGTTGGATGTGCTGTGCCTGGAGAAAAAAACCCAGAACAAGGATGGGAGGCATCTCCATTTAACTTTATGAACATTGCTCTGAAGTGCGCCTTTTCAGTCACCCTGCTTTCAGGAGAGATTTCCTTCTCACCCAGAGACAATTATTTTGTGCCTTCCTTTCTCCCTAAAGCCTCCAGTAGTGCCATCTGAAGGCCACAGGTCCCTGCTGTGCAGATGGTCCACACAAGGGCAGCTGGGGGACACCTGTGAGCTGATCCCATGCCACCTGCATCAGCCAAAAGGAAGGGGCTCTCTCATTCAGCATACACAAAGAACACTTACCAACACCACCGATTCCCAAATGCATACCTGCAGCCTGAACCCTGTCCTGAAATGTGGATTTGAGTGTCCGGCGGCCCACTAAGCTCACCCAATAGGGACCCGAATCTCACATGCATATAAACAAGTTCCTAATATTTCTCCTCAAACTCATACCTCTGCAATCTTTCCATCTCATGAATGCAGACTTATCCTTCCTAAAAGCCTTGGGGGCACTCCTGACCCTCTGCTCTCTCAACCCACATCCAACACATCAGCAATTTCTGTTTGCTCTACCTTCAAAATATAGGTAGAATCTGATCAGTCCTGTTTCATGGCCAATGTGCTCATCCAAGCCACCATTTCCTCCAGGCTGGACTGTTACCATCGTCTTCTAATTGGTGTGCTTGCTTCCGTCTTTCCAACATCCTCCCTGGCCAACACCCCAGAGCCAAAGTGACTCCATTACAACCAAAGCACATTACTCTTCTGCTCAGAAGATGCCAATGGCTTTCCAACTCTCTTGAAGTAACAGCAACAAGCATATTTACACTGGCCTCAGGGTCCCTTCGTGGCTGCCACCCTGACATGACCTTAGGGACCTGGTGTCTAGTGTCACTCTCCTTGTTCACAAGCCACGAGCTCCAGCTCTACTTATCTCCACATTGTGCCCTGAAATTCACAGATGTGCTGCACCCTGAGGCTTCTGCACTAGGCCCTCCACCTTGCTGTCTCTCTGATGCTCTGCCTAGCACTGCATGCCTTCACTCAAGGGTCTCTTTCTCAAATTGTGACACACCACATTCTCCTTCTCTGCTTCATTTCCCTCCATGGCATGTATCACCTGTGGCTATACTACATCCTGTATAATAAAATTACTTATTACATAGAGACTGATAGTTCTATGAAATTGACTTATTTTGTTTACTCCTTTTCTCCAATCCTGTCCTGCCTTCCTAAAGTGTGTCTCACCTTAGTTTTAACTTGCATTCCCCTAAATGGCTAGTGAGGCTGGATGCCTTTGATATGCTTAACAATCTTTTATCATTTCTTCCTGAGAGTGCCTGACTTGGTTCACAGGTAGATATAAACCTATCTATCAGATATAAATAGTGAGAGAAAACATCCACTTTGTCACCGCTGAGCTAACTTGGGGAAAGCTCTGCCTTTCTAGTTGCCACAGCAGGAAAGGTGCACAGGTGTGCACAGCCAGGAGCCCGTAGGGAAGCCCGTCCTGGCAGGATCCACCCCAGCAGAAGCACTAGCAGGCAACACGGGGCCAGGGGTTTGATGTCAGGGAAGGAAGATGGGAGCTTGCCAGATTTCCATATCAACTGCCACTTAATAATCACATTCCATGTTTTTATGAATTATCCTTACTGATCTAATTTTGTATCAGTAGTGCTTGAAGGGCTTAAAAATCCATCACCTAGTTTAAGGAAATATGTGATCTCAAGCATAATATAAGCAAAAGAGAGTGAGCTAGCTATATGTCATCTATATATTTTAAAATTACAAAAATAATACATAACTAGAGAAAAAGTATACAGAAATATATTCTTAAAAAAGTATGTATCTCTTCATTGCTTAACTGTAAGCATACCCTCTGGGTATAATCATTATTAAGTTATCTACTAATAACATGCACTCTATAAACAGGTAGATTAAAAACAGAAGATTACACATTATTTCACAATTTGAATCTTGGTTAAAGAGGTTCTTCTAGAAAGTCAAGAAGAAAATGTCAACCATATTTCTCTTTCTAGCATAATTAATAGTATACTGAAATTAAGATTATTTAATTGTATAAACTTGTTACATACCAATATTTCCACATTATACATCCTCATATTTTTTCTTTTATTTTTTCTATGTGATGATTTGTAGCATGTATGTAAAATGACCAATGCCTTATGGATACCTCTTTTTTTTTTCCCCAGCTATGCACATAGCACTCTAAGAAACATTTATATGCATGTATCTTTACATGTTGGTGGGTATTTCTCTCAAATAAATTATTAGAGTTGAAATTGAGGGATTAATGCCTAAGAAAAATTTAACTTTTGAGAGCTATGGCCAAATTACCTTCCAGAAATGTCCAGCCATTTCTCTCCAACTATTTGTAACAGGGGATCTGTATCTGAAAACTCTTCCACCATTTTTATGAATCTTACAGGTGAAATGGGATCTATTTATTTTTGCTTTTATTTACCTGAATATTAGAGGGATGTTAAGCATTATTTGATTTATATTCATTTATGTATTCTCCTCTGTTAATGTCCTATGGCCATTTTTAACCATATATAAATATATATTAATTAGAGCTACTCACGAATTGCATTCTTATTGGAAAACATACACAGGAGAGAAAGAAGCATCTCCAACGTTATCACCACTCTGTCTTAGGTTCCTTAGATGCCGGAGTTTAATGTTCTGTTTGCTAGCTTTTTTCCTTTTATTGCATGTATATAGCTTTATATGTATTTATAAATGTAAATTTTTGTTTTATATTCTTAAATATAAGTTAATTTTTTCCCATTCAATGTGTTATAATTTTTTTAAAAAATTCAATACACATAAATCTCCATCTTTGTGTATTATTCCATAACTATGTTAAGCCTTATTTAACAACTGTCCTATTAATAGGCATTTAGAATATTTTCAATTTTTTAAAACAAGTAATACTTCACTTAACATACTTTTATTTGCCTTCTAATGCAAATGTGCAAATATTTTTCTACAATGTGTACCAAGGAACTACATTAGTATTAGAGAATACATATTTTAGCACTTAATAATGCCAAATTACTCTTCAATAAAAAGCTGCACTGATTTATACTCCTACTAGTAGTGTTGGAAAATCACAACGTCATAGTTGATATTGACAACTATTATGTCTCTTACTAAAATAATGGATTAGAAAAACTTGCATTGCTTTCTTTAACTTGCATTATTTTCCTTTAACAAGCATTATTTAATTTCAACTTGCATTATTCTAAATTACTAGTGAGGTTGAATTTATTTTCATACACTTAATAAACATTTATATCTCCATCATGAATAATGCTTGATTTTAATTTTTCTTAGTCTATTAGGTTATTATTATTGATTCATAATTTTTATATATTGGGAATATTAGTCTTCAAATTCAGATTATACAGGATACATTTTTTCTCACTTTACCGTTAGTCTCAACCTTTAATCTTTTCATACAGAGGTCAGTAATTTTCACCCAGGTAAACTTGTCTCAAAAAATTTCTTTGGAAATCTACCCTTCTAATATTTGAGAATGTGGGTAAAATGGTGGATGACATAAAGATGAAATGTGAGAGTTGTTGATGTGAAGTGTGAAGCTTGTGAAGGCTATTACACGATTAGCTTGTGAGCCAAGAACTCCCTTCTGAAAGAAAATAACAGGTGTTCATTTTGAAGTAAAGATAAAATGAATTAACATAGCCTTAATCTTCTGAAAAACACAGCCTAAGTTTTGCCATTTTCTATTTGTGAACTACACACCCGCACTATTTCCTATGCAATGGTGTGCAGTGAGTGTAGTGGTTAACGCATTATTTTGGATACATTATATTGCTCTTCTAGGATAAAACTTGCTGAAAGGCCAATTCCCTTTTGGTTTTCTCAAATTTCTTTCCTTTCTTATTTGTTCTTTTTCTCATTTCATGTTGTTTTAACCCGTGTTTGGATCCTCAGTTAAATTACAGTGTTTAATGGAAATGTGAGATCGTATACTTCATTCTGGTTGTTGTTGTTGTTGTTTTTAGGAAAAAGGGTTCATCTGTGAACTGAACGTGTCAGGTCCGGGGTCACCCTGTAAGTACCATCTGGCTCATTCTCAGTTCTCCCAGCTTTCCCCCAGCAAAGTGCCAGGTGCTGTGTTGGCAAGATGTCCCTGCTTCGGTGACTCTCAACTGTTCATTACTACCTTCCCGAAGCGTCCAGTTAAAACGGATTATCCGAAGCCCACTGTGCAAATGAAAAAGCTGTGGGACAAGGCAGGTAAAATGTGCTCCTTGGTGCCTGAACTAGGTAATGTTCTGCCAGGTCACTGAGAGGCTGACCTCAAGAACTGAGGTCGTCTGTTTCAGAATTGCTTGATAGAGTTCAGTAAAAAGGCATTCATTTCATGTCAGTTTCCTCAATCCATTCATTTTCTCTTAATTTACTCATGAGTTTATCTCTTGAGCCCTTCATTCATGAAGAGTCTCTTCCTACTTAGAAGGCCTTGTTCTCACTATTAACAGAGTGAACAGATAACCTACAAAATGGGAGAAATTTTTTGCAAACTATACATCCAGCAAAGATCTAATATACAGCATCTGTAAGGAACTTAAACAAATATATAAGAAAACAGCTCCATTAAAAAGTGGACAAGCAACATGAACAGACACTTCTGAAAATAAGACATACATGTGGCCAACAATCATATGAAAAAAAGCTCAACATCACTGATCATTAGAGAAATGCAAATCAAAACCACAATGAGATACCATCTCACACTAGTCAGAATTGTCGTTATTAAAAAGTCAAAAAACAACAGATGCTGGCAAGGTTGCAGATAAAACAGAACACGTATACACTCTTGGTGGGAGTGTAAGTTAGTTCAACTATTGTGGAAACTAGTATGATGACTCCTCAAAGACCTAAAAACAGAACTACCATTCAACCCAGCAATCCCTTTACTGGCTATGTAGCCAAAGGAACAGCAATCATTCTGTCACGAAGACACATGCAGGTGTATGTTCACTGCAGCTCTGTTCACAATAGCAAAGACATGGAATCAGTCTAAATGCCCATCAATGGTCGAGTGGATAAAGAAAATGTGATACGTATATACCATATAATACTATCAAGCCATAAAAAAAAAATGAGATCATGTCCTTGGCAGGCATATGGATGGAACTGGAGGCCATTATCTTTAGGAAACTAACACAGCAACAGAAAACCAAATACCACACATTCTCACTTATAAGTGGAAGCTGAATAATAAGAACACACGGACACATAGAGGGAACAACAGACACTGAGACCTACTGCAGGGTGGAGGGTGGGAGGAGGGAAAGCATCAGCAAAAATAACTAATGGGTACTCGGCTTAATACCTGAGTGGTGAAATAATCTGCATATCAAACCCCCATGACACCAGTTTATCTATATGACATGTATCCCTGAACTTAAAATAAAAGTTAAAAATAAATAAATAAATAAAAAGCCTTTTTCTCAGTATTAAGGATACAGAGAAAAATCAGATGGCCTGAACCAACGTAGCCCTTGATTAGAGTGGGAGAAAGAAAAGCACACACAGTCGCGGTCTGGTGGTCATCTGAAGACCACAGTCCAATCAAGGCAGGAATCTGTGTTTGTAGTTTCTGGATGTTAGGAAGACAGAGAAGACATTCATTTAAGCCAGACTGGCTGAATTTGGGGAGGTCACTGATCTTGGAGACAACTAGATCTGACTTTGGATTCTGGAAAGAGAACAGTGCAGTCTTGAGGGCTGTGTTGGTGAGATAGGTCTGTTTATACACACTGTGCGGCTGTAGCAGGTCTCTGTCAAATTAGCATCTGCAAAGCTTTCCACTTGCCTCCCTCAAATTTAGGAAGTTCCCTGCGCTATCCTCAGGCTGGGTTCTTTCACTGCCCTCTCTCAAGGAGGCCTACCCCTTCCCCTGGGGATACAACCTGCTACCCCTATGTCCTATAAAGTGTAATTATCTAGTGTCCCACAGCCATAGAGAAGAACTTCCTAACCTTCCTGCAATTTTCTAAAGGATGAAGAGCATGTTTATTTTATTGTTAGAATGCTCAAGGTCCCTGTGTCCCTGGACCACCTGTATTTTGGAAATACAGGCTGCCTAACTCTTATTTAAAGTGAGGTTTTGAAAAATTGTCTGTATTTAGAACTCTTTGAAGACATACTTTTCAGTGACTCCTACAGTCATTATAGGTTTTATCCCTGGATCAAACTAAGTAATCAGAAACCAGAAAGCTCAGACTTCAGTGCTTGAACTTTTACAGATTTCTTTTATGACGTTGCATCGAAACACAGGCTCTCGGCGTTCATTGAAGACATACAAGCAGCGTCTTAAGGAGATGTTGCTGCCTCTGTGATTGAGGTCTTCTTAAAAGCATCATTCAATAGATTAAGTCCCACATGTGGATTATGTTTTTTGGCTTCCAAAAGAAGCTGTCATGTTTTTCTCTGGGGATGACGAAAACTCTGCAAGTCCCTCCTACAACAAATGCGACTGGCGCCCACTGCTCTTGGCAACGGAGGTGGAACATACCATATCTGTGATGGAGAAGGACAGAGTTTGGAAGGAGATGCAGACATTAAATAAGGACACACACCAAAGACGGGGTCAATTTCGGAGGATGGATAAAGCCATTAAGAAAATAGCAAAGGGTGGTGAGATCCACTGTGATGGTGCCCACCAGTGATTTGAATAAGACTTGGGGAAGACGTTGGGGGCTGACATTTAAGCTGAGAGCTTCTACCATGAAGGAGCTAAGCAGGATGGACGCCTGGCTGCATCATCTCAAGAAGAAGATTGGATGCAAGCACAAAGGCTGGCATGAGCTGGGGCAGCTGAAAGAGCAGAAGAGCGGGCACAGAAAAGTGCCTGGGGACCAGATCCTAGAGGGGCTTCAGGAACACATTGTGGGGTTTGGAAATTATTCGATGTAAAATGGGACACTGGGGAATGGACTGTAGCGCAGTGGGGAAGGAGTGGAACAGTGAGGCCATTCGGGAGCCACCACAATGGTCCTCATGATTTGAATTGAGACCATAGCTGTGAAGAAGGATAAAAGGCAATATTTACACTGCATTAAGGATCCTAAACTCAAAGAATTTGCTGTTCTATTAGGTGAAGGAGAATGAGATAGTAAGAAGGACAGTGAGTGACATAGACATGGTCTATGAAGTTATGGATTGGAGGAGTTCCTGCAGGAGGGAGTGAGATGAGGTAGGTGAATGGGTGGAAAAGCTTGAACTGGGTTCCGAGGGTCACTGGCATGGAGAGGTAGAGAAAAGGGGAGGAAGCAGCCGGCATGGAAGAAGGAAAGCAGGAGAGGCTCCTTCAGAAGGGATATTTTACTGGAGAGGAGTCCGATTGTGAGAGGAGGAAGAGGAGGAGGACCAGAGTTTCCTCACAGGCTCCGGAGCATGGAAGTGGATGGTGAATTCCAGGACAGCAGCTCCGGCTGAGGTCTAGGGAGGGGGCAGAAGCTTCTCGAGTGGATTGAGGAAAGAAAGGGAGTCAAAGAAATGGAGACAGCCAGTGAAGACCTCCTCAAAAGCTTTGTGGTAAAGGGAAGTTACAAAAACAGCTGAGAGCTTGAGGGAATTTGCAGATCAATCAAGGATTGCCTTTTGGAAACACTAGAGTGTGTTCCAAACTTGGTAGGAAATCACAAGCAAATTTCCATGTTTCTCTTTATGAGGAAATCAATGGGAAGCTTGGAGGCAAATTTATGGAGTAATTGTAAAATTGTGAAGGGCCACGTGTCTTACATTTCTCCCTAAACTACAGTTCTAATTCCAGTTTTTATACCCTTTGATCTTAATACTGCATTTTAATTACACATTTTGAAATATACTTGTTGTCTTTTCTATAAATTTGCTTTGTTCCTTTTAAAAAATAAGTTTAAAAAGCAAGAAATTAACCTCTGGAAACCAGTGACAGTCATGTTTTGTGAAGAAAACTCATGTTTGAAAGGAGGGGAGGGGAAAGCTCCTCTCACCCCTGATATTGCACTACCTAAGCCAGATGTTTAAAATCAAATGCATTCACGTGTTGTTTTATTTCCCTTAGAACTTTTTAGAATTAGTATGGGAAAAGGTGATACACATTTCAAAGCCCAGGATGACTGTTGTGTTAGTTTTCATGTATAGTGTTGTCCTAGAGTACTCAATAAACTTTCCTGTATTTGTTAAAGAATTCTGCACTTAGAGGCCTGGAGACACCATTCTCCTTTTATTCCTGTCTCTGGTTGGAGAGTCCTAACAGAATTGATAAAATATGTGTGTAAGTGTGGATATAATTTATTAGGAGAAATTTATTCATGTTTATTCCTAAAAAATTATTAATTCTAAAATGAGGTACTGGCTTTTTATCATGCTTCATGGTATTGTTTTTGTTTGTTTCTTTGTTTTTGAGACTGAGTCTTGCTCTGTTGCCTGGGCTGAAGTGCAGTGGTGCTATCAGTGCTCACTGTAGCCTTGACTTCCCAGGCTCAAGCAATCCTCCTGCCTTGGCCTCCTGAATACCTGGAACTACAGGCATAGGCCACCAGGCACAGCTAATTTTTAAAAATTTTTTGTAGAATCGAGGTTTCACCATGTTGCCCAAGGTGGTCTTGAACTTCTGACCTCAAGTGATTTGCCCACCTTGGCCTCCTAAAATCATGCCTGGGATTACAGGCATAATCCACTCTGTCTAGCCCCTCATGCTTGGCTTTTTATCACGAGTTATTTAGAAGCACAAGAAATAATTCATAAGTCATAACACAGATCTCAAGCAATAACATACTTTCATGTGAAATGTTAGCATTTTCATTTCGAATAGTGTTTTTTTTTCCTGTTGTAACCACAATATTTTAAGGTTCTTACAAGGGAGATTCAGCCTGAAGTAGTGCAACTCCTCTGTGAAGGAGAATTTTGCACTTTCCCCATCCCTTCCTCTGCCTTTCCTACAGGAGAAGTGACTTTTGGAAGAAGGAAGTGGACACTCGGCTGAGCACCCCACACTGCTTGCTTTGAGACCTGCCTGCAGCGAGCAGATGTCCTGGTGTGGCCCTTGATGCGTGGTGAAAGGAAACTTCTCCATGTTGGGAGCCCTCCAGGTGTCCAGCTGTGTCCATGATGGGGGAGGCATGTGCTCTTCCATGGCTACCTGCTAGACATGGCTGCAGACCTAACCCATGTTCCATACAGGCTTAGAAGCAGAGTCTAGTGTTGAAGATGCATTCTCTTAATCTAGCAGACCCTATAGCTCTCTCAATATGGTTCTAAGATGAGGGAGGAAATTTACTTATAGATACCCTCAAGCTTCAATGTTCCCCATATTTAGGTAAAGGCCAGAGAAAAAAATGAGCTCTTCAGTGTTACATTGTTAGATCTAACAACCAGAATCCAGAATTTCTGCCCAGTTCATCTACTCCTTACGGTAGAATGTCTATTTTCTCCTGAATAAGGGTCTGAGCACACGGCTTGTACATTTTATATATTTTCATACATAGTCACAAAAAAATAGCAAGTTTGACCATTAATAATTCACTTTGATATGTAAATTTAGCATTAGCATGGCATGTTAAGTTAAATGGAACATTATCATGGAGATTGTATATTTATAGAACTGACTTCAATTTTGTCTAATAATGACAAGCAAACATTAATAAACCATTCAGAAGGAAAATTTTATCTTCAAGTAAATCATTCTGTAGGTCGTGGCCATGATCTAAAGCTTAGTCTACATCACAGGTCATGCAAAGTTTTTTTTTTTTTAAATTTAAATTGAATGTAAATGATAAAACTTTCCAAAGATAAAATGATTTATTATTACCTCCATCTAATGACATATTCATGCTGGGTGGACATGCATTGAACATTTGTTATCATGTTCTGCCTGTCTTCCTTCCTCCTTCCCTGCCCACATTCCTTTCCTTCTGTCTTTGTACATTTTTTGCATGAGGGATTCAAATGGAGAATTCCAAATTTTGTAGTTCAGGGATAAAACTAATATCAAGTAGTCAGAAGTTGAGATGATAATTTCTTAGATTATATACAACTTCCAGGAATGGGACTAAAAGAAATCAGTCTCTTCTCCCAGTGTACAATATTCTCTACACTATTCCTTAAAATATTCTTACATGTGTATCTTCTTTATTTGATACACGAAGGAAATCCTGGATTTGCGTCTAAGAGTCTCCCACATCATAACAATAATATCAACAATGATACCAGTCTTGCCTTTCCAGTGTAAAGATGAACAGACTCTTAAATATTAACTAAGTAGAACACAAGCTAGCTTTTTAATATTTTTATTTAAAAAACGAAAAAGGAAATTATACAGATAGGAAGTATAGAATAAATGCATGAATTATTTCAAACATTTATATCTATAAATCTGTAGGATCTATCTCTATTTATTGACAGAGAAATATCCAAAAGACCCAAATAAGTAGTTTCATATTCAACGAGTTTGAGTTGCTAGTATGTCTGATGCTTCAGTGAGACACTGTGTAATGGGAAATATCAGCCCCTTGTTCTTTATGTTGGACAGCTATACCTCCTGAGTTTGTGCAAACTTTGAGTAACTATAATGACCACCACAAATCCAGTTTTCCACATCGTATCAAGTGTGTCCTGGACACAAACCATAATAAACTGACTGAGTTTAATTATTCACCAATATCAGAAGTTATATGAGGTCTCAGAGAATTTACATAACAGAAAATAACTTTAATTTTTGAGTAAGTTTTTAAAATAATGATGCAAGCACTTCAAGCAAAAATAATGTTAGTACTAATAATTTAGCATACTTTACCTCTCAACTTTGGATAATTCTCTAAGCACAGGGTTAGCATCTGAGTTATTCTGGGGTACTCAGGCATGTAGTCATCTTCTTGAATCATAGATGTTCAAACAATCATTTTATTTTATTACTACTATCAAAGCCTGGAGCAGGTGGTGGTTTATTACAGCACACTTCTCTTTGCCTAGAAATATATAGGTGTGTATTTATACACTATACCTGTGTATAAAGGATTGTATATTACATATTGTTCATCAATATGTATCAATATCAAATGTATGTCAAAAATGTCCTGCAGCCAAATCTAAATCATTACAAGATTATTAGATTCATTGAATCATCTAAGGAATCTCTATAGACATAAAATATTCATCCATTGTAGCACAAGCCAATAAATGTGGAGGAAATGAATCAGTCCTGTCATTGAGAACAATGTCCCAGGTTTTTGCTTCTGGTTTTGTGTAGAAATGGGACATAGAGCAAGGAAGATGTAGCTCCTCCCCAGCTGCAGTCTACTTTGTCATTCTCTATTGATATTACCTTAACAATTATGTAGCTATCAGAATGAGATTTGCTTTTATTAATTGGTTTCATAAATGAAAAAGCACAAACATCTTTTTCTGTGTAGACACTAATATTTCTTGAGGTCACACAGTTCACAGAAAAAAAATGAAAGGCTAACTCCTAACCTACATAGAAAAAATGTTGCATGTGGACTAGCACATTTTTCTATGAATTAACATTGCTTTCAGATTCAGATATTTGTCAATTATTTCGTGTATAGAATGTGTACCAGGTGTGTGTGTGTGTGTGTGTGTTGCCTTTTAATCTTCTTCTGGTGGGGATGCTGTATTCACCTTTTTATCCCCTGCAACGACATAGAGCTTGGTATGTGATATAACTTACTACATATTTGTTTAATGGGTTAGAATTGTATTAAGATGGACTGGTAATTTTGATTCTGTACCGAAGTTACTAACTAATGTAAGTATAAAATTCTTGAAGATTATAAAAGATTTTCTTTTTTTTAACTGAGAACTCCTAACCTAACAAATGTATTACTAAATTCATTTACTGTCACAAGTTTCTACTGTGACTTCTAGTACCTTCCATCATGGTACAGAGGAAATTGGATTCAAGAATAGCCAAGAGGAGCAGTTAGGGAAAATGATGCAATTTCAGGTGCAACTCTACATGAATTACCTCCTCTTAACATTCATGAGAACTCAAATTCTCTTGCTCTACATGCTGATATTAGATTACATTTTTCAAAAACTATCCCAATATTACTGAATCCTTGTTCTTTATTGTTACTTGACAGTAAACAATATGCCAAATTGCCATATAAATGAACTATCTCATGACCAAATTAGCTTCAGTTTCCAGGATTTGAGTGATATTTATGTAAATTTTAATTATTGAGATATCTTGCTGCTTCACTTTATTTCCTTAGCGTTATAAATAAAATCTGATTTTCTAAAGCCACATAGTTTATTTTACTAAGTGCTTCTGAGTAGGATTGTGAATAGTCAGTTATCTTCCACTACACAAATAGTACTATATTTTTGGATTCTCCATTTTAAATCTAGGACATACATGTTTCTTAACCTTTCCTGTAAAGTCTAAAAAGGAAGAAAGCTTTGCACACGTTTCCCAAATCCTCTGCTCCAATCCTTAAATAAGCAAAATATGTTAAAATTATATTATACAGCTATTATCCAAAATTTGTCTCATGAAAAACAATGTATTTTCCTTTAGATGGTTGGTTATAAAGATAATTCCTAAAAATAATGTAATGACCTGTGCATTTATATTTTTTCTAATACAAATTTTTCTAGTCCTCCTTGGTGTACCATTAAAAGTAAACACAATGTCATTTACCAAGTATTACATTGGATGAAAAATTAGTATAGAAAAGACAACTGCATTTTTAAGCACCAGCAAAGGCAAATGAAGATCAAAATTTTAAAAAGAAATCATTTACAATATCAATAAAGCCTCAAATATGTACGAGTAAATTCAAAAAATTATATAAAAAACTGAAGGAATGAAATCTGAAATATTATTGAATGAAATTAAGAAGATTTAAAAAATGCAGATATATGCCATGTTTGTACATTATAAGACACAATATTTTAAAGATGGCAATTCTCTACAAATGTATTATATAGATTCAAGTCAATCTCAACCCAAACCTCAACAGAGTTTCGTTTCTTTGTTTTTTGCTTGTTTTTTTTTTCACGAATTCATAAGCCAATTCTAACATTTCCATTGAAGCAAAGAAAACTGAATATATAGATATATAAAAAGCAAGTTGGGGCCGGGTGCGGCGGCTTATACCTATAATCCCAGCACTTTGGGAGGCCGAGGCGGGCAGATCACAGGTTAGGAGTTCAAGACCAGCCTGGTCAAGATGGTGAAACCCTGTCTCTACTAAAAATACAAAAAAAATTAGCTGGGTGTAGTTGTGGGTGCCTGTAATCTCAGCTACTCAGGAGGCTGAGGTTGCAGTGAGCCAAGATGGAGCCTCTGCAGTCCAGCCTGGGGGACAGAGCAAGACTCCATCTCAAACAAAAACAAAAACAAAAACAAAAACAAAGAAACGAAAAAAAAACCAATTTGGAAAAAAAGAGAAAAGCAGAGCTTGGGGCCTTATACTACCAGTTATCAAAATTTACTCCAGAAATTCATTAGTTAAGACTCTGAACGGCCGATGCAAGAAAAGACAGCTAACCAAAGGGAAGAACAGAAGTGAGAAGCAAATCCACACTGCTCAGGGCAAGGGAAAAAGGATTGACTTCTCCATAAATGGGGCTGGGTCAGTTGCATGTTCGTATAGAAAAAGTTACCTGGATTCTTTATAATTCTATAGAGATTACAGATCTGAACTTGAAAGATGAAACAAATTTCCAATAACCAATCATGAGAGAATATTCTACGATGTCTGATGAGGCAACTATTTTTAAATCAAAATACAAAAGGTATTAACAATAAAAGAAAAAACATATCAACAGCCTAAACATATTAAATTTTAGAAATTCTGTTCAAACCATTAGCCAGAAAGTGAGAAAAGATCATCCCAATTGGCTCATCCACCAAGATTTGTGTACAGAATATACAGGTATCTTACAAATCAACAAGAAAGAGAGAGACAACCCATAAAGTGAAAAAAAAAGGTAATTGATTTGAACTGACACTTATTAGAAAAAGATACCAAATCATCAATCCAATAAACACACAAAGTCATTCAACTTCATTAGCAGTCAGAGAAATTCAAATAAAATCACGGTGATGAGAGAATACTGCATCCCCTCTAGAATGGTTAAAATACAGTTTTAAAAACAGGAAACATGCCAAATATTGGTTATGTGGAACAACTGGAAATTTCCTACAGTATGGTGATATTACAAATCAGTAGAATTATTTTGCAAAACTATTAGACTCTCTCTGCCTTGGTTGAGCACATGCATACACTATGAGTGGACAATCGCATCCTTAGGCATATACCCAATATTCACCCAAGGCTAGAATGTTCATAGTAGCACTATTTGTAACCTGTGCAAACTGAAAATTATGTAATTGCCCTCAGGGATATAAATAAGTTATGGTATGTTCACAAAATAAAATACTACACAGCAATGAAAAGGAACACATTACAAATGTGCACAACAATGTAGGTGACTGTCACAAACATAATTTTGTGTGAAAGAATCCAAAAGCAAAACAATGAAAAATCTACAGTGTCATTTACAGGATGTGTCAAAATAGGTAAATTAGTCAATGCTGTCAGAAGCCAAGAGAATGGCTACCCCTGAGCTGGGACTGATGATTTCAAGAGCATGCTAGCGTCTTATGGGAGTAATGTTCTGCATCTTGGCCTTGTACTGAAGTTTCACAAACTCTCTGTGAAAGTTTATTGACTCTAAGTAGCCAATATGTGCACACTTCTGCATGCATATTTTATCCTGAACCAATAAAACGCCTGAACATATCTGAGAACCACTGACATAAATGTGTCTTGACTATTTACTGTAAGAATTCCCTAAGAATCCTTAGTGTAAATAATAAAGTAAAAATAACCACATCATACTTAAAAGCTCAGGCCTTGGAATTAAATTGCTGGGTGCAAATGCAAGAAATGCAATTTACTAGATACGTGTCCTTGAATGATTCATTTGACCTGTAATTTTTCTCATATTGAATATTGAAATAAAGTATTTCCTGCTCACGTGTTTACTGTGAGAACTGAATTACATAATATAAGATACACAATGTCCTGGACACAAAACAGTCAATTAACATGAGGTTTTCCAGCTATCAATATCTCATAGTTTTAAACTGGATGTATGTGTGTGTATATATGTATGTGTGTGGATGTTTGTGTATAAATGTATGCTTGTGTATAAGTGTGTATATATGTATATGCACACGTATATACCTTTCCACTGCTCCTTTAAATGAATCATGAGGCTTTATGTACTATTTAATAACTAAAGCAGTGAACTGATGCCTTCAAGGAATAGTTTGCAAAAATTAGTGTTATTATTTATTTGATATCAATTGATATCAATTATTAAAATTGATAATATCAATTACTGATATTATTTATTTACACTAACTTCTATCAATCATGTACCATGTATTATGGCACAGTTATGATTTATGGCTTGAAAGTGATTCATTGAAACAATTGAAACCAGTCATCTTAAATCCACAGGGAAAAAGCAGCTTTTAAATCTAGTTAAACAATCCCATTAACAAGTACTGATCAGAGGAATAAATGCATTTAACAATTTTGACAGAAAAGAGGAAAACAGTAGGGTTTTTCATATGTGTATTTAAATATAAATTAAATGTATGTTAAAATATATGAATACAGGTATATGCTTTTAAATACACATAGACATAGCGTGTGCACATGCTAAGATAAACAGACACATTTGAAGGTCAGAATTTGCTAAATATTTTAGTTTTCATGCAAAAGGTAACATTAGTTTCTCTATCAGGGTTTCAAAATCATTATTTTTCAATAAAGGTAAACAGCAGATTGAAAAGTAATGACCAATGTCTGTTTCAAATTTATATTCATAAGAAAATATTTAGGGAAAAATGAACTCAGGTGGCTTTAAATTTACTTTTTAAATAGGTAAGTTTGTTTAATAAGCCTTCCATTATCCTTTGATATGCCTCTCATGGCAAGTCTAACCTGTCTTCAACTTAACTTATAATGGCCACTTGTGTTTGTTATATAAAAGATTATATGTGCAACGTATAAACTTGCATAAAGTAATAAACTGATTCACTATAGAACTGTTAGTGACATGGTGCTTGCCAAAAGTGGCATCTTCTAGCACAAATCTTGGTTACAAGGGACACAGAAAGACACCAGAGAACAAAAATCTCAACTGCCAGCCTGAGCAGGGCCCCACAGTAGCATAAATTCACACCTGGCTTCTCCTCATTTGGGGTCCCAACACTGCAGTCACTCAGGACTCTGATATACCTGGGTGTGGAACTGCACACATACACATGGAAACATCTGTGAGAATTCATTTGTTCTGATTTGGTTAAATAAAAAGATGTTACTTAATGTTGACCAATAAATTCTGGGTATTCTTCTCTTTTAAAAATCATAATTTTAGTACTAACTGAGAAAATGTCCATGATTGGCCTTAACCTGTATAAAATCTGTAAGTAAATAGTGATTCCAATCCCAATAGCATTGACCTCTATTTTGTACCTTTTGGTAGGCTACGTAAGGAGAATCTCTACTTCATCATCAGTGTGTATATCAAAATGCCAAGGCTGAGAATTTTGCTACCATAAAAATTATAACTTTTATATTAAAGGCTTTCTGAATATATATATATATATATATATACACACACACACATTCAGAAAGCATCATTCATGTACATATATATATATGCACCTATCAAATGAGTAAGCTCTGAAATAAATGTACCTAGTTTCTAATGGACCTAGTTTCTATGATTCTATCATGCTTATGAAACAAGTTGCTTCTTATATACACACTGGTCAGATACATTTGTCGAAACCATGTACCTCATTAACACGATCTCATCTCATTACTTTATTAGCACTGAGTTTATTAGGAGACATTCACACGTCAGAAAAGTGGAAGATTCCTTATGGGAGACTATTTATTAGTGTTCACAGAAAATCCTGAAAAGCCTCTAGCATCAGACAGGTGTGAGTTATAGAATCAATCTGACCTTTTCAGGGGTTTGTCAGTATTTATTGGCACGCTTAGTGGCATTTATATTGTTAAACGAAAATATAAAAGCTTGAAGCTGCCGGTGGAGTAGTTATGAGGACAATATCCCATCACAGGATGCTATAAATTATTTGAAAAAAGCTGAAATACAAATTTCTGCTTTTCTCAGAGACGAAAATAAACTCTTGAAAAATGTCTCTAGATGGTCTGTTCTCTTGGAGGACTAGGGAAGAAAGAACTGTTGCTCCACCTAGTAATGAAATTAGGCAGTCATCATCCAACATCAGAATCGGCTATGATGAGCATCTGCTCTGTAGACATTCAATCTACCCACCTATTATCCTTTCATTTTTTGCTCTGTGTTCTCTATTCCTGCTCATTCTTCTCTCCATCTTTCTCAAGCTCACAGAAATGCACGTGTGAGCTCACAAACTTTCAGGCACTCATGAATATCAGCCTCTTCCCCACCTCACAAACAAACTGAAGTTTATTTATGACGGAAAGCTGACATTCTTAAACAATCAGTTCTAGAATAAAAATGTGTCTGACCTGGCAAACGTCTCTGTGAACAGAACAGTTTGCTCTTTTGCTAAATTTTTCTAAATAGGAGTAAAGTTTGTTGTTAATCTGTGAATAAATATAAATTGATAAAAGTTGATAAGTTATAGGCATAAATCACAACAAAGCAATAATGATTCAAATTATATATATATGTGTACATATATATACACATACACACACTTATTTATTTATTTATTTATTTATTTATTTTTAGACAGAGTCTTGCTTTGTCGCCCAGGCTGGAGTGCAGTGGTGCGATCTCTGCTCACTGCAACCTCTGTCTCTCTGGTTCAAGCAATCTCCTACCTCAGCCTCCTGAGTAGGTGGGATTACAGGCGTGCACCACCATGCCCAGCTAATTTTTGTATTTTAGTAGAGATGGGGTTTCACCATGTTGGCCAGGCTGGTCTCAAACTCCTGACCTCAAGTGATCTGCCTGCCTCAGCCTCCCAAAGTGCTGGGATTACAGGTGTGGGCCACTGTGCCAGGCCCATTATATATTTTTTAAACAAACTATGGTGGTAAATTGGTTGTGTGCTAGTTGTAGTAGCAGTGATTTAGAATGTAATTGATTCAACATATTCTTTACAAGGCCAGACAATAAATATTTAGCTTTTGTCAGCCATACGGTCTCTGTCACACTACCCAACAGTGCTGCTGAGGTTTGAAAGCAGGCCATGGACAGCACTTTAATGACAGAGTGTGGCTGTGTTGCAGGAAAACTTTATTTTCCAGAGTCCCTGGAGTCAGATTTGGCCCACAGGCTGCAGTTTGCTGAGTAGTGAGATGTATCTTCTAACAACAGCTATTGATGATTCAAAACCTACTACATGTTAGACACTTATGGAAGCCTTAATCTAGTGCCTCTAAGATGGCTGTCATCAGCCCTATTCTCTGGAGGAGACAGACTTAGGGACAGATACGCTGCTAAAGATTATAGAACGAAGGAGGGTAGAATAGAGTTTCGAACACAGACCTAATTCCAAACTTTCTGCCCTCAATGGCTACACTATACTGGCTCTCGCATGGTATTGATTCACTGAGCATAAACACAGCCAATCATCAGGGGACCCAGGTCATTTTTCAGTGAAATGCATGTCCACAGATAAATGCATTATGAACACTTAGAGAAGCATTGATCACTTGGTACCACATGGACTTCAGTGACCTTTCAAACTCTGCCTCACACATTTTCCCACCTACGCATCAAGACACAATCCTGCTCCAGCTGAGCTCTGAAAAGTAGAGGTTGAGAATTCTACCAAAACTCTATTGTGTGGGTGAGGTTGATGGCATGCGTAGAGGGTTTTCTAGCTGCTGAAGAGTTCAAGCTCCCAGAGGCGATCAGCGTCAACAAGAAACATCTTAGCCATGAGAAGGACATCAATGCTCTTGCACAGCAGTGGTGACAGAGCCACCTGGGAGGCCCATGGTACAGCCTCCCCTCATCGCCAGGTGATGTTTTCTGAGACGTTTTCAGGATAGCAATAGAAGCAAGATAAATCAACAGCTCTTTCCAGATGTATCCAAGAACAAGTTATCTTCTACTCTGTCTGAAATGTACGCACACATTACAGAACCGATCCATGAAAGTGGGGTTAATTTTGTTCTAGACGTCCAGTTCTCACCTCTGGCTGAACATTAGAGTTGCCTGTTTTCGTAAACATGAATGTCCAGACCTTAATTTCAACCAATTAAATTAGAGTTCCTGTAGAGCAAAGCCAAGGAAATTATGTTTTAAAGCTCCCCAGGTAATTCTAACATAAATAGAAAGTTGAGAACACTGTTCCACACCTAGAGTTAAGAGACAATACCACTATATCTGAGATATGTAGAGGTCACAGTTTTGGAAGGAATAGCTTTGATCTGTGGATAGAAAAAACTCAGATTACTATAATATCTCACTAAATGAACTGAGTATGTGGTATCAGAAAAGGCATTTTGCCTCTGTCTGCCTCCATTTGTTCATTTGTGCAAGGAAGAAATTAAATATCTGAAGTCTTATTCATGCTTTTATGTAGAGTGAACAAAATAATGAAAACTCAGTTGACATCCATTACAATTAGGAAAAGAATACTTTTAATAGCAATACTTAAGAAAACAGAGAAAACATGCTTGTCAGGATTCTTATCTGGTTATTAAAGGAGTCCAGCTTCTGGCAGAGAAATTAATTGAACGCACAAAAGATATTGGAAAATACTGTACAGTTATCACTTTTCTGCAATATCATTAATTAAAAACAAATGCTCCTTTGCCTAAGTGGGATAACGTGGATAACTAACATCATTTGTATGCAATGTTCGTCATCCCATAAAAATTATATCATACTTGACCTAAAAACTTCAAATCAAAACCTAGAGATAAAGTTAGAGGAATAAGCAAAATGTGATGATCTGCTAAATACACCCAAATGCCAAGCCCTTGTTAACATAAGCCTGACACTTTGATCTTCAAGGCAAGCATTTGTATCCAAATTCAAAGGATGGTGATTACTCAGTCAGATGAGCTGTAAACAAGCTTGATAGAGAAGCCTATTTCATTCTATACTGAAACCTTTTTTTACCTTAATGCAAGGTTCATGTGCAAAATGCATAATTAAAAAGAAGCGCCATTTAGGAGATGATTATCTGTTAGCTCAAATGAAACACAAAGCGCTTTGCTGGCTGCCCCATCTAACCTTGTCACGCCTCTTGTATCAAGTACCAGCTGGAGAAAGCTGAGCTAATAATGGCCCAGCTGCATAATCTAACAAGATCTTTGTGATACAAGCAAGGTCAAGTGCTCTATCATGTTGAGATTAATCTCATTGTGCACTGAGAGAGAAAGAGGCTGCCGGGACAGAGATGGTACTGCTGGCTGAAGACATTATTGAGTCCCAGTCTCTGGGACAACAAACCGACCTTCCAAATACATAGCTCTTTAAAATGAGCTAAGAAAGATACTATTCTAGAAAATGATGTCCTCTGTCTATAAATGTATTCTATTTCAATGTCTTCAATATCATTGATGATTTTTGTCACATAATTAAAAGCCTATCTTTATACCATTTAGGTTTATGTGAAGATTTTATTAATCGTATTATATTTAAAGAAACTTTATTCTTTATGACCAAAAGTACTTACAAACTCATTCAACTGCCATAATTGTCATTTCATACAATTCTTAAAAGGAGCTTAATATGTTAACTATCTTTCTTCTGCTGATGACCAATTCATTGGTTCCTGCAAGTTAGAAGTTTTACTCCCAATGATTCGGATGAAAAATCAGTGTTTAGAAAACAAAATGAAGTGTTAAGATGCAAGATTCTATCAAGACTAACTTAGCAGCAGCAATAATAATTAATCAAATTTAATAATGATAAATTAAAGAGAGGTTTCTTAAATGTTTTTCTAGAAAGCCATTGTCATTTTTTTCAGAGGTTAAAAGGAAAAGAAGAAGAGAGGATTATCTGCCATGTCTTATGGTACTAAAACAAATTTTGCTCGTATTTTTTAAAATTTTAATATTTTTTACTAAAACATTAAATGCCTTCCAGATTGTAGTCATTAGTTGCTATGCTTCTGATCTTTATATATATATATATGTACACACACACACTATATATATATACACACACACACACACACAAACATGTGTCTGTGTGTGTGTGTGTGTATATATATGCTCATTAGGTCATAAGTTCACTCAGCTGAAAGTCTGCAGAGCAAATCGAGATATTGGATGTTGGTTCTATCTACTGCCTATCTGCAAAATGAAATTGAACCAGGATTTCCTATGAATTGAGCTATGGATTTTGTGAAATAGACTTATTATGTATAGTATATGAAAGACATAGAGAATGACATAAGCATCCCATAGCCTTCTGTTGCAAATTCTTTATTTCTCTTTTGACTATTTTGTATTCATGAAATAAAATATTACCAAAGGTCAAAGGCACTGAAATATCAAAATCACTTTCTGAGTTGGGCATGATTCCACATGCCCATAGTCTCAGATACTTGGATGGCTGAGGTGGGAGGATCACTTGAACCCAGGAGCTTGAGACAATCCTGGGAATATAGGGAGATTCCTTCTCAAAAAATATAAACATTTCTTTAAAAAACTTTCTGAATCCCAAATTATCATTGCATTTGTGTGTTTTTATTTTAGGACAAATTAGATAATCTGATGATATAACTTTGATAGTTTATTATTGAGTGTATGGACTAGTACTTCTTTTGTAGCATTTTGATAACTAGAGTATCATATTCCCTAAGAAGAATACAATTTTATTTTTAATAAAAGATAAGAAATATTGTTGTTGCTCCAACTTGCAAAGAAACCAGATATTTTGCTGGGTTTTGATTTACTTGAAAAATATTAATATTATTGGAGAATTGCACACATGAATTCAACAGGCACTGGGCAGCATTTACTGCTTGGTAGGTATTTCAATAGACTATGGAAAACAAAGACTAAGGGGACATCAGCCGCCACCTGAACCAGCTCGCACTGTCTTGGAGGAGACCGAGGATTCCATCTGAGTGAGGGAAGTTTTGAAGATGAAGGAAGGCATTGAGGCACACTTGCAGGACTCAGTGGAGAACAAAATATCTTCTGTCTCTCAAAGGACAAAATAATAGGTAACATATAAGGTTTTTATGAAGATTTCAGGAAATAAAGCACGTGGCATAGTTTTCCGATTTCAGAGAAATGGAGCATATTTCTAGTCCACAAATTTAATAAAACCGATTACTCCAAGTGAGTCCTGCCCCAGAAAACATTTAAAGGAAGATGTTGGGAGCATGATGCAAGTTAGCACGTGGCTCTGATGTTTGTGCTGATGTTTGAGCCAATTTTTGTCCTTAGACATTTCCAGTGACTAACATACAGTAATATCTGTTTTTTTAAATAAAATGCTCACACTCAGGAAGTATATACATTGAGAGGATGAAAGAGCAAGATTTCTTGAGTGTCTCATATGTGCTAGCTACTCTCTCATAGGAATCTCTCAATAACGTGTGAAATAGATGTTATGGACATTTTCTAGCTAAGGAAAATGAAGGTCATGCAGTAGTTGAGTAGCTTTTTTGTTTTGTTTTGTTTTATTTTATTGAAACAGAATCTCACTCTGTCATCCAGGCTGGAGTGCAGTGGTGTGATCTTGGCTCATTACAACCTCCACTTCGTGGGCTCAGGTGATCCTCCCTCAGCCTCTCAAGTAGCTGGGACACAGGCATGTGCCATCATGCCCGGCTAATTTTTGTATTTTTCTTTGTAAAGATGGGTTTTTGCCATGTTTCCCAGGCTAGTCTCAAAAATTCCTGGCTCAAGTGATCTACCTGCCTCAGCCTCCCAAAGTGCTGGGATTACAGGCGGAGCCGCCGCGCCTGTCCTGAGCAGGCTCTTGAAATTAGGTCAATTCAATTCCAAAATCCATCCAAGGCCAGGTGTGGTGGCTCACGCCTACAAACCCAGAACTTTGGGAGGCCAAGGTGCGAGAATTGCTTCTATACAGGAGTTTGAGACCAGCCTGGACAACATAACAAGACCCCATCTCTAACCAAAAAGAAAAAAAAAAAAAAGCCAATAGTGGTGGTGTACACCTGTAGTCTCAACTAGTTGGGAGGCTGAGGTGCGAGGATTGTTTGAGCCCAGGAGGTCCAGGCTGCAGTGAGCTGTGATCACACCACTGCACTTCAACTTAGGTGACAGAGTAAGACCTTGTCTCAAAACAAAGCAAAACAAAACAAACAAACAAAAAAGGATTAATTCAATCTCCTAACACTAGTCTCCCAGGTAGTACAACACTGACTGGAGACTGAATCTCTGCTTCATAATTTCATTACTATGTGATTTAGGCACATCAATTATTTCTACAAGCCTAATTCCCTCATCTGTAATGGTAACCCATTAAAGCTTGCCCCAAAAAGGCTAGTTACTAACATGTTTATTACGTCCACATGATTTACAAAATTATCAGAACACCAAACTCTTAAGAGCAAAATGAACATTTTCCAGTGTCCAAAAGCACAGCATCAGTTACTTCAATATTAGCACACGATACTATCACCAGCATGATAGTTGCAAACAAAAATAAAAAAAAAAATAAGGAAGGTCACATTTGGGTAAGGTTCATTGTGTGTGTGCTTTTCTAAGTTTTTTCTTCCTATTCAGGCAGGACAGATACATAAGCTCTAAGATAATATCACTAAGTGAAAGGTAACAGCCCAAATATATGAGGCATGTAGACTGCTTCCAATGTGTAGCCCTATTTTACAAGGTTAAATTAAAGTGCTGAGGTCAAGCATTTACTCAGATACCTGAACATTCCATAATCCAGCACAAAGAACAACTACACATCACTCACCCTTAATTGCTGAAAAGGGAAACTGTCTTCAGCCTACCTCTTCAAGAATATGTGTGGGGAACGTATTATGCTTTCTATGTCTTATCCTTTACCTACACAGATCATCAAGGAGAATTTCGCCAAAGCTTGTGAAGTGACAGGCTTCATAGCCCCTCATTCATTCAGGCCCCAACTAAGTTCTGCAAGGGGATCTAATAGACCTTGCATCCAATCCTATGTTAGAGGAATTTTGCAATAATAGTAATAATAATAATAATAAGATTACTCTAAGTAAAACCAGTTAAATCTGTTCTCTCCCCACTCTGACTTTCATTCTGGTGCACTTCAGTACTGTTGCTTGGCACGTCGTGGGATTTTGGAGACTGGGTTCAAGGAGAATTAAGTAGGCACTTATTTGAGTATATTTAGGCAGTTTTTTTTTTTTTGCCATTTCTGTGCATTATGAAGTTATTGCTAGCCATCCTAGGACAATTTGGACAGTCTTCTACGTGAACTCAGCTGAGCCATGACGCCCAAGTGCAGGTGCTGAGAAAGTGTTTCACAGGCCAGACACACAGCAGGTGAGTGGAGAGGATGGCAAGGGTTGATGTGGACAGAGCAAGAGGCCTCTCTGTGAAATTAACTTGAAGGAAGTTTTCTCAAGTCTGACCACAGTGATAAAAAAAAAAAAAATATGACACAACAATCATGGTTCAGTTGTCAAAATGAAAATAACTTGTCAATAATAGTAATATGGATTAAACAAGTTTGACCAAGCATGCTGGAGAAATGCTACAATTAGCTTTCTATTATCTCTGCAAAAAATATGACAAAATCATCCTCACACAAAAAGGTAATCAAAGAGTCTTCAGCCAAAGCTGTAGGAAAAAAACATGTTCCCAGGGCACGTCAGAAATAAAGTGACTAGAAACTTCTTAAAAAACATTTTTTCTTCTTCTTATATTTGTAATATTTTTAGCCTATAAAACATGTAATTTGTGATTTCTTATTGTAAAGAAAAATTTTATGTCCAAAACTAATAATATAATATTCACAATTTTATATATATTTTTTTCTGACAGGGTCATCAAAATTGTATGACATTGACGCTTAACAAAATCTGGATCAACTCCTGAAACCTATGAGGACAGTATGATAGCTTTTGCAAAGGATAAAGCAAAAGCACAACCAGAACATTTATTACAATTTTTTTTTTACAAATCAAATTTATAAATATTATGAAACCAAAGGCAAATGCCACTGCTCTACTTCCTCTGCACCTGTCTGGCTCCAGTCCCATCTCCACCATTGGAATCTACTTACTGTGCATGGTGTCGTGCTCTGAGTTAGGAGAGGTAGTCAAGGAAATGGCCATGTTCTCAAAGCACAAGAACCGCAGCAAGCATGGCAACACTACAGCCATCACAATAAACGTTAACATTCGCATTGTAATTGAGCTCATTCAAGAAACCTATCTTCAGGAGGGAATTTCTCCTATAGACAGCATGCACACTTTGATTTTACCTGTTGCCAGACTGACCCTTTGTTCATTAAAATAGTAAAAAACACACCCCTGGGTGGAGATTTAAGATGTTAAAGAGACACGCAATGCATGAGCAAGCATGTACAGTTACCGCACGTGTGCACCCAGAGGACCACCCAGAACTTGCTTACTGGCAACACCTCTTCCCACCTCCTTATGAATAATAATGTAAAAGTCCCATAAAGGGAGTCTCCATAGTGCTGGTCATTGCTGCCTCATCCTCACAAGCAGCAAGCCCTGAATTCTCTCTCTCAGGGTGTTCCGTCTATTCCGCACCTCACTTAAAAATATTCTTTTTCCTTTGCAAAAACTACTCTATGCTACACTTCTTTTGCTGTGTGTCTTTTGTTTGAATTGTTCTAAACCAAGAAGACAAGAACCCAGGTATCACAACAGCTTTCAACATCTCCAGTCCCATCTCCACACTGTAATCTACTTCCTGTGCACCTGTCTCGCTCCAGTCTCATCTTCACCACTGAAAGCTTTCCTCTGGATTTTTTCTATCACGAGGATTAAATGGGTATTGCAACTCAAGGCAAGAGACAGCTTTCATGGCTTAGACATTTCCAAAGACCAGCATAATTTTATGTTTTTTCACTTAAAAGAAAATAATCTTGAATTATCTTGAGCCCTCAAATATAGAACTAAAAGTAGTTTTAAAATTTGCCAAATTAAAAAAATAATAATTCTAGGATAGGTTCCTCAAAAGTGTACCTAAAATAGATTTCTACATCCTATTGATTGGTTGTCTGTATGGGGCTATTTACAGAAAATAAATGCTTAGTGCTAAGGCTGAACAAGACCTTCAGTGTTAACCTAACAAGAGAGTCTAATTGAAAAGTGCATTGATCCTTTTTCCTGCCTCCAACTATATGAATTAGTTTCTTGATTAACTAGAATTACTAAGGAAGTGTCTCTGCTTCCACATGTCAGTTAGAGGTGCATATGGCTGTTAAATATTTAGGTGCTCTAATTCAAATTCACTGACAAGGGTTTGCTCTGGCTCTATTTTAAAGGAACAGTATTTTCACACCTGTCTTATAAATCCTATAAAATTACAGTGGGTTCTTAGTGTTCAAAACTGTACTATACAGATGACAATTTCCAATATGATGAATAGGGTAATTAGAAGAGTCAATCATGAATCTCCCATTTGGTTTGAAACCAGCTTAGTGGAGGCCATTTGTGAGGTATTTATTATTTGAATGTTATAGGTGGAGTACAGCCAGTGGTCATCATAACTAAACATTCAAGGACTTCTTAACATATTGATTAAATGTGATTCATGAATCACCTAGACATTGGCTTTATCTCCAAATCACTAATTCAGAGACACCAATAAAGTTTCCTGTTACTAAGAGAATGGATTTTAATTAAAATAATTAGTGTTTAAAATAATCACTGTGCTTACAACAACAAAGAGATGGTCTACTGCTTTCTATTTAAATTATGTAAAGTAAACCTATCTATGTTTATTAACATAGATTCATGTTTGGAGTTACAACTGAGACAATTTATAACACAATGGAAATATCTTATTTTATATATTAAATGAAATATTGTGTGATTGAGGGTTTCTTTGGCCCTATTAACACAATAGTGTCAATCCACAATGTTTAAATCTTAGCAGACAGAAAAGAGAAAATCAATATTATTAGGACTATTATCAATTTAAGTGTATCTATCCTTAGGAAGTAAATATGATCCTAAAAGGACAAAAGCACATGTAATAAGCATATATGGACTTACCTTTCTAATGCCCAAATATGTGCCATTTAGTAAAGTCTCAAAAAGGGAACAATCCTGTGCTAATTACCATATTTGATGCACACATATTTATAATCCAAGTATTTGTATTTAGCTCCTAACTTGTCAATTTATTTGCTTGTTCTTTCACTTATTTATTCATTCCTAATTCAGTCATTTAAGAAATATTTCCTACGGTCATAATTCTTCACACTCCAATTGCACCTGCAGTGTGAGCCACAGCTCTGACCTGGCTTGTTCCCTTCCAGGCAAGCCAGATGGGAATAGTCAGGTTAACCTCATCCCCTGAAGCTCTGTATGCACACTCAGGTGGGAGAGGCACCTCCCAATAGGCACTTTAGGTCCCCCTTGTAAAAGATAATCCTGTTAACCTCCCCTATTGCTGTAAATCATTCAGTGCAGTGTGGTTTCTTCCAGAAAAAGAAAGGAAGAAATGACCGGGGAGCACTGGACTCATGTAGCTGCTGATTTCCATTTAGATGTGTGATGGTAACTTCCTGATGGGCCCATCCTTGGGGCTTGAGTAATAAGCCCGATTTGATTCAGTCAATGTAATGATTAAGACACAACAAAAATATGATCTAGATCCCTGTGATAAACATCTTCCAATTCTATAGCCTGGTTGACATCACCAAAATTTCTCAAAACAGTCCTTCCAGAACTTGTATCTGTCTATGAGCGACATCACCTTGGGAAAAATGCATAAATCTATTTCCAGATTTCCATATACTCACTTTGCCGAATTAGCAAAACATTAATAGTCCAAAGAGATGTTAACAATAGTGATTAATCTTCACATGGAAAATCCTACAGGTAATGTCTCCGAAATGTTGAACGCTTGGGAGAGAAAGTAAATTCAATAAAATGCTACCAAATAAGGTCTTGAATATTATTACTATTATTATTATTTTGAGTCAGAGTCTCGCTCTGTCACCCAGGCTGGAGTGCAGGGGCACGATCTCGGCTCACTGCAAGCTCCGCCTCCTGGGTTCATGCCATTCTCCTGCCTCAGCCTCCCGAGTAGCTGGGACTACAGGCGCCCGCCACCACGCCGGCTAATTTTTTGTATTTTTAGTAGAGACGGGATTTCACCACATTAGCCAGGATGGTCTCGATCCTGAATATATATTTTTTAATTAAGGAATACATGTAAACAGCAAGTATATTGTCTGAGAGTCTGAAATGATGGTCTCATTGTGACATCAAGTTTGAACCAAAAATAAATGTTAGGAAAAAAATTTTAAAAAGCCCTTGTCTATCACCTAATTCTATTTGATGTTTGGTTCTCTAATAACAACCTCTATCTCACAAATCACGTCATCAATAACCCTAATGAAATCTGCTTAACATCACATCCTAGATAGCAATTCTAGCCGGCCATTTCTCTTGAGCAACTTAGTTGCTCTCTGGATCTAATTTTTGTCATTTATTAAATGAAATTATTGTACTGGAAGTTTCTGAATATTCCTTTCAATACCGGACGTATTCACGACAGCACTGAAATCATGGAGACCCAGTGTTTTTAAAACAGAAGTCTGAATTTCAATGAGACAAGGGTTGGTAGCACAATGGTGTCAGGAAGTTGTCAAAACCAAGGAGTGAGATGACACAGCCTACCCTTTCAACAGAGACAACGGTCATTGTGTGACTAACAATTTTAATTATCTACACGTAAGAGCTGTGTGCAGGAGCAGTCAAATCCTTGGGTCAGGTTTCTCTTATAACCAAGGTGCTCTAACAGTGATTCCTACATTTGAATACGTGTGGGCCAATTCTAAAACAAAATGTTTCTCAAAGACCTGTTGATTAACTTTTAATTCAATTTATGATCTTAAAGTCATGCATATATAAACTTGGAATGCTTAAAGCCTGTGTACACTATAAGTTATATAAATAAATGCATACAAAACTACCTCAGTAAAAAACAAAAAAAAGCTATGAATTTTAAGTAACACTAAACTGCCACTCAAAATGGACTGCTGTAACACAAATTATCATTGTAATCATTAATAATAGAATTATTATTATCAACTCCCTTTATCATGCCCATAATCCCTGAGGAAGCCCTATTAAAGTTACTGCAAAAGCCTCCTCCATGAAACATTCTGTGATATCATTTGCTTTCCTTTGGCCCAGATGGGCTTTTTGCTTGGTAAGTTCATCTCCATCTTTTTTCTCATTAGCCTGAGGATATTAAAGTGCTGCTACTTATAGCCTATGCAATCTTGGCCGCAGAACAAATAAGGTGGCCATGTGGATGATACAGTGTATGTTTAGATATAGTTATATAATCACCAAACGAAGACACAAAATCAAAATCTAGTCACGGAGAACTGGAGAGCTCCTAGGAGGCGCCCAGATCCCCAGTTTGACAATGCTATTCTTACCACCTAAATTATGTACTTACAAACAAGGTATGGAGGGAAATACGTTACAATCGCCCTGACACCCAACTTCTCACCATATAGCAGAGTTTCTACCAGCTGAGTCAGACTGGGGTCAACTAGAAGCCATCAATCCCTGCAAGCCATCCAGCAACAAGCTTATGAGCATGGAAAATTCTGCTACTTATTGAGAAAATAAAAATAGCTCAGATAAAACTATTGCAAGAGGCATGAATACAAACAAAAAAACCCCATCATTTGAACAATTCAAGGACAACTACTCTGATGTTACGTGAGCTATGTGTGTAGTAAACTCTCTGTTATATGGCATGATCTGTTGTGGGGAGAAAGAAATGTTACTAATCAAGTGCCATTATAAAGTGTTAAAGTTTGTGTGACATGTCATCATCAAGTAAGTTGAATAATATTATGGATGTCGCATCGTAATTGTACAAAACCTACTGTTCCAGAGAATACCTGGGAGTCTGTCATGTCTTTGGGTTATCACAATAAACATAAGTCTATCCTGCGATGGAATATGAAGATAGAAAAAAGATTGGCCTGGGGGCTGAATGTTTACTAAATCAAAGGTGCACCCATCAATCATTTTGAATCCATATGTGGTCCTGGTATTTGTTGGTTTGTGTCTCATTCAGAGTTCAGAATGGACAGGTGTAGGAATTCCTGAGCAGAAAATCCTACTTTTCTGCTATTGAACCACTGTATATATATTTGAAGAAGACCTTCTCTAAGGTCTAAATTAAATTTAGGGGTCTTCCCAAAATTTAATTAATAAATCATCAATTATTTATTGATAGCTCAGGACATAGCTGATAGCCCCAATACTTTGTTGGTCCCCTTAGGGGATACAGTCATTTTAAACTATAGTGACTCTATTCAAGAACTTCTGCCCTCAAAAATTTTATGGGAAAAAAAAAAACAAAACAAATGGGACCATACAGTACATATTTCAGTGCTAAAATATGTGCTAGAAGCCACAAAGGTTGTACATATCCAGGAAAAGAAAACAATTGAGGTCAATAAAATGAGGAATAAATAGAGAAAGGTTCATCTTTAGTTTTAATATATATGTACTGACTGGCGCCATGTTAGGTAACAAGGACACAAAGATTGCCAGTACTGTCAAAGGAGCTTACTGCCTAGGAGAGGAGGTCAATCAACAACGAATGGAGGATGGACAAGAGAGCTGGAAAGCTGGCACCAGTGTGGGCAGCCAAGGGAAAGGAACTCCCCGCCCTGCTAAGAAATGGCACTTCCAAGTATGCCTTGCAAAAGAGGTACTACTTCAGAGCAGGTGTGGGTTTGCTGGGCAGATTCTCTGTCCTGGCACAAAGAGTGACTGAACATGACCCATCTGGGTATGCTGATTAGCTCAGCATGTTGGCCACATGGATTGTATGTGGGGAGATGGGGTGGTATTAATCCAACTGCAGAGGTGGGTAGAAACTAAACCTGGAGGGACCCTCATTTTGGATGCTGTCATAAGGAAATGGAGAAACATCTAAGGATACTAAAAAGAAGGTTGTTGTAGTAAAATTTCTGTTTCTTAAGAATCAATATGGCTCCAACATAAGTATGTAGTGAGAGGAAAAGGTTTTGGAGGCTGAGAAACTAGATAAGAAGGTGGCTTTTGTTATAATCTGGGCTAAAGATGACAAATAACTGAGCAACTGTCCTGGTAGGCTGGCTGAGGTTAGCAATTGGAGGGGCTGTATGACCAGCTTTCAGGGCATAGTTTTGACCTGATTGGAAGGTGACAGTGGATAGCACCCCTCAACATGACCCTACCACGTACACTGTGTCCTGAAAATGTCCATTTCTTCAGTTCCTTTATTCTAAACCCTGAGCTTAAGAACTTGCTTAAAATGTGTCTTTAATGTATAAAATATTTATAACTTAATTCCCACAGGAAGGGTAGTTTCCCTCCACTGGCCTTGTTGAGCTGGTTGACATTGCAGCTGGGTGACACTAGCTAGGTGACACTGCAGCTGGGTGATGCTGTAGCTGGGTAACACTAGCTGGGTGACAGTGTAGCTGTGTGACGGTGCAGCTGGGTGGCACTGTAGCTGGGTGACACTGCAGCTGGGTGACAGTGCAGCTGTATGAGAGGGCAGCTGGGTGACACTGTAGCTGGGTGACAGTGCAGCTGGATGACACTACAGCTGGATGACAGTGTAGCTGGTTGACAGCACAGCTGTGTGACAGCGCAGCTGGGTGACACTGTAGCTAGGTGACAGAGCAGCTGGGTGACAGTGTAGGTGGGTGACAGGGCAGCTGGGTGACAGGGCAGCTGGGTGACAGCACAGCTGAATAACAGTGCAGCTGGGTGACACTGTACCTGGGTGACAGTGTAGCCGGATGACACTACAGCTGGGTGACAGTGCAGCTGGGTGGCAGTGCAGCTGGGTGACACTGTAGCTGAATGACACTACAGCTGTGTGAGTGTAGCTGGGTAACAGTGCAGCTGGGTGACAGTGTAGCTGGGTGACACTACAGTTGGGTGACAGTGCACCTGGGTGGCAGTGTAGCTGGGTGATACTGTAGCTGAATGACACTACAGCTGTGTGACAGTGTAGCTGGGTGACACTGTAGCTGGGTGACACTAAGTTGGGTGACAGTGTAGCTAGATGATACTGTAGCTGAGTGACAGTGTAGCTAGGTGACAGTGTAGCTTGGTGGCCCTGAAGCTGGATGACCGTGTAGCTGGGTGACACTATAGCTAGGTGCCACCGCAACTGGGTGACAGTGCAGCTAGGTGACACTGTAGCTGGGTGACACAGGAGTTGGTTGACACTGCAGCCTTCTGTAACGGAGCTTGCTCTTCTCAATTCCAAGCATTACTTTTTCAGCCAGCTGCATGCTGTGCTCAGGTGTTTGCTTGATCTGAGTCCTTATGCATCCAAACACTATGGAGTATTAAATAAGAGAAGGTCTATAAAGGACAGAGCAGAGCCTGAAACTTTATGGTTTTTCATTATTGCTAGCTGTCATAGTGTTATCATTATTGTCATTACTTTGGTAATAAGACGGCTTTTAATAACGATTTTGTAGTAAAGAGATAATTTATAACCTGGAGTCCAAAATTAATGCGTGTATACTTTTGGGGGAGGGTGATGAATGTACTGATAACCGTTGATAAATAGTATATCCTCAGCATGCAAAAGCAGAGAATTTATTGATCATTCTTCCTGGCCAATAGTATTTTTATTTCAAGTGCTTAGTAATGTTCTTTTCCAGTTGTACTGAGGTTTCTTTGATTTTTCCACTTTTTCCCTTTTTCTTTCTGCATCAGTGACACTCTTGCTAGCTTCAACCCAATCTCCAATTTAATTTTTTCGAAGTGTTGATTAGAAGTGAAGATGGGCATATTTCAGCAAACCTTCATCTTCTCTAGAATCCGTGCTGATGCATTTTTTTGGTCTTACTCTAATGACTTCAAATTATTTTCCACTTGGTAGATCTCACACATGCATTGTCAGTTCTGAATCAAGGGAGCCAGGCTTTGGAACATGTACACCAATCTGCCGATCACATTTGCTCATAAAGTAGGGTCCTCATTCAGGGAGCCTTGGGGCACAGATCTTTTGATAGTGTCTCTGAAAACTACTGAAGTAAAACAGTATCTGGCTCCTCCAATTTACGTGCACAGAATGTACTTCTGTTTAACAACTTTATTAGATTTTGAAATGGCAAAGAATGGAACAACTGTCTTTATGTAGGCTTAATGCTTTTTGATGTGACAAGCCAACATGATTTCTGGCGTCAAAGTGTGTTTTATTAAGCACTTGGGGTGTTCATAAATATTCATTGTTTGCATCCTGATATTACCATGGTTTTATTATACTGTACTTTTCTCTAGTGCTTTTCCCATTAGATTATTTTAGATCTCATGACATGATGTGTGACTATGAACAGGAAGACAATACATGTATTTCAATGCTTAGTATTGGCTTTAAATGGCTGTTTCTCTTATTCTTTCCCTCCTTTTCCTCTTACCCTATTCCAGTTATTATACATTGTTCTTCTTCTTTTGCAATGATTTGTACAGATTGTTGCCAGATTCCTATTTATCTTGAAAACCAGCCTGAACACATTGCTAAGCCTTAATATGACAGAAGTAATGCAACAATCTTCAACCACTGTAGTAACATTGCTACTAATAAAATGGAGAATCTCACTTCCGATACTTCAGCATTTTCTGTGATTTTCAGCCCATTGACCACTTCCCAACCCGCATTCTACGGTCCATTGATTAAGTCATGCCCTCACCCCTTGCTGTCCACTCCTGTTACTACAACTATTACCCAGTAAGGAATTTTTTGTTTCAAATCTTGGCTTTTCTGTTTACAAAAACATGTGATCTGAGGCAAATTATTGGCTCTTTCTAAGGCAACGGTCTCCATCTTTTTTGGTACCAGGGACCAATTTCATGGAAGACATTTTTTTTTTTTTTCCATGGACTCAGGTGGCAGGGGATAGTTTGGGGATGAAACTTCCACCTGAGATCATCAGGCATTAGATTCTCATAAGGAGCTCACAACCTAGATCCCTCACATGCTCAGTTCACAGTAGGGTTCACACTCCTGTAAAAATCTAATGTAGCCGCTGATCTGAGAGGAGGCAGAGCTCAGGGATAATGCTTGCTCATTGCCACTCATCTCCTGCTGGGCAACCTGGTTCTTAACAGGCTGTGGACTGGTACCAGTCCATGGCCCTGGGATTAGAGACCCCTGCTGAGGTACACATTTCTTTGTATCAACTAGAGTAGAGCTGTCTACTTTGCAACATTTTATGAGTATTAAATCACATAATGCACTGACTGGCCCATCTTGAATACTGAATAAATAGTAGCTACATCCAACCTTCCTTCCACCCACCAGCCATTGATCATCCCTATCTCAACCACTTATCTCTTTCTCCAGTTTCCAGCGCTACCTCCCTGAACTCAGTAGACTTTGACCTCCTGAACACGCATTGTTTTATTCTCTCTAGTCTTACAATGAATGCAGGTTTCTGTGTTATTAAAGTAGCGTGTCACTGACCACTTGGATTGGATAACTGCCTGCTGTCTGTATTGCTGCTGCTAGTCTGCTGAGCTAGATGGAGACCTTCTTACTGGCACTTTGGAGAAACCTGTATGGGCTCTGCATGCCATTTAGCGATTGTGTATTGAGTGTTCTTCTTACCCTTCAATGTGACTCTGCACCAGTGGCCTCTAAAATTTAATCCTTGTCTCTGCCATGTCGGGTCAGAACTAGTTTTCTTGCCTCTGTCCCACCCATGTGTTTTTAGAATATCCAGGATGAATTAATCTGTCCAGCTAAAAACAATTTACTCAACCTACAGGGTTTAACAAAACAATTACACTATATCATTATCATAAGCTTTCCAAGGCCAGAGCATTAATATTAATGTGATATTAACATACACATTATGTAAAATATTACTCTCAAGAAAGTCTAAAGTGGTATTATTGATAGCAGAGAAGTGTGCTTTCATATACAGATACAGTAATTGCTGGCATTTTGTCCTGTTTCTGAATTTCAATGTGTAGATTATTATGGTGCCTTTTTCTTCATACATAGTTCACTACTGTATTTGGCAATTTTGGGTAATGTGTCAGAAAATAAGTTTCTTGTTCCTTACAAATTGACCCTGGCTGTCTAATTATGTGATTACACATCAGATACAGCATCCTGAAAGAAGCCAATAGGACATCATCAACTTTCAGGTGATGGCCTTTGCCACCTCCCAGTTGAGTCAATATTTGAGCGTCTCGGATCAGTGTTCCGTGGGTCATGGTTTCTTCGAGCTCTCAGAACTCTTTAGTGGTCTTGCTTATTAGGGAGTCATTGCCATATATATTTTTTTACCTCCACAGGACACGTGGCACACTACCATGTACCTCTTTGGTTCACTATTTGTTTCTCATTTGGATTAAACCTGGAATACCTTGTTCTGTAGTTTCTTGGTAATGTCCTACCATCCTACCTGCCTGTCTAGGTGCGGTCTAATGTCACCTCCTGCAGCCCTGACTTCTCTGCAGGTGTGATGCCTTCACTCAAAGATTGTACATTATTTTGTTTATGCCTAATGAAGTAATTCAGCCTTGTAATTATATTTGGATAAATATTATTTTCACTTTGCTGCAATACATGTTTCTGGAGTACCAGCCTGTGTCTCATTCTGAAGTAACTTATGCATATCAGGAGCTGAGTTAGGGTACAGATGAATAGTACCTTCCCTTACCAAACAAATCATAGGTTCTTCCTGGAGGAGACCCCTCCCTTTCATCCCAACATCGTCAAGCCCAGTCCTACAAATAGAAAAGATGTGACAGATTCGCACTAACTCTTTATTGCATGGAAACCTCTTTATTGCAATGGACCTATGTTACTGCTTCTCAAACTTGAGTGTGTCTAGGAATGTGCCAGAGATTTCACTAAATGCACATTTGGCCATGGTTGTTCTAGGGTGGGGCCTGGTATTCCACATTTCTAAGAAACTGATAGGTGATACCAAAGCTGCTGTATGTGAAACACACTTTGGAGAGCTGGGAATTAAATTAACTCAAATATATATTTTATTTCCTTTTTCTCTTTTTTTTTTTTTTTTTTTTTCCGAGATGAAGTCTTACTCTGTCACCCAGGTTGGAGTGCAGTGGTGCAATCTCAGCTCACTGAAACCTCGGCCTCCCAGGTTCAAGTGATTCTCATACCTCAGCCTCCCAAGTAGCTGAGATTACAGGTGTGCATCACCATGCCCAGGTAATTTTTGTATTTTTAGTAGACATGGGGTTTTACCATGTTGACCAGGCTGGTCTCGAACTCTTGACCTCAAGTGATCCACATGCTTCCACCTCCCAAAGGGCTGAAATTACAGGTGTGAGCCACTGCACCCAGCCCCAAAATACATATTTTCCTTATCTTACCTTTCAAGTCAAAGAGGAAAAAGTACCAAGTTACAAATATAGAATACTCTTAAACTAGAATTTGTACTGGTGCTGATTTTCTCTGTGGTTCCTTCTCCACTGGGCCTATGTCTATCCAAATGTCTGTGGGGAAACTGAGGCAATTTTAATATTTTGCAAGAAATTTAGAGAGAATCCTTCCATTTAAAGAATGATGAATAACACGCAAACATAGAAAAAATATGTTCATATAAAAGATAATATTTTTTCTGCATAATATAATTTTTCCAATAAAGGAATATTTAGATTATATTCTTTTATACAAGAGTTAGGGAAAATATTCACTGAATAACTTGAAGAAGGTTAACAACGTGTACCTGATCTTAAATCCAACATAAAAGCTGATCATCTAAAAGAAGTTCTCTAGGTTTTGTTAGTAACTATAAATACTGGTAAGGCCACAATTAACCAGGCAGGTGGCGTCAAGTCACTGTGCAATGTAAGACCCCCCAACATGGGTCCAATGCCTGTGACTTTCCTACATGTGAAAGATCTATGTGCATCTGCTACCCAGTGTTTCTCAACATTCAGCATGCATTCCCATCTCACTGGGAGGGCTTGTGCAAACACAGATGGCTGGGCCCCACACCCAGAGTTTCTGCTTCAGTGTGACTGAAAATTTACATTTCTAGCATGGTCCCAGGCAATGCTCATGCTGCCAATCCAGGAACCACGCTTTGAGAACCGCACTCAGTATCTCCTTATCCACATCCAAGTCCACGCAGATAATAGACTCGTCTTAAAATTGGACGCTGATGATCCTAAACCTTGCTCAGAATTCTTCCCCAGCCTCTACCCTAGTTAACAAAGCCCAAACATCTGGGCCTGGCATTCTAGTTGCTTCCTGACTGTGGACCCAATTTAGCAGAAGGTTTCTGATCTCTTACTATTTATTTGCTCCTTTGCAATGGGCCAATTTATAACCATATTTTTGGTGTGCCTCAACCATACCTTTTGATTTTATCAAACCTGTTCTCTTACCAGATGGTTGTTAGGCTTGGAGTTCTTTTTATGTTCCCCGCTTTTCAAAACCGTAAATATTGAGAGGAGGTGAAGAGACTCACAGACATGCTCTCTCCTTCCCATGATGCTAACTTCAGAGTTGCTGTGGGAATTCCTTCCCCCCCACAGTGTACCAGGTAAGCATCACACTACCAGCATTTGTGATATGGGTTAATCTAAGTGAATTATAAGTGCTTCATTGTCTTGATTGTGAGCACAAAACGCCATGGCATTGCATTAAGTTACAATGTGTGCTTGCTTCAAATAAAATCAATTGTCATTGGGCAAAAAAAAACCATGAAACATCAACCTGGCAGACTAATTCAAAATCCCAAGTATATCTGAGTCACCTACAGTATGGTCTAGAAATATCTTGTGAACAATGTAATCTATTTTCAACGAACATGATATATAGTAATATTTAATGCCTTAGAAAGCATGATATGAATTCTGAAAAGAAATAATGGACAAAGCGTATCCAACAAGAGAATGAAAAAACAAGGTTGTGCTCACTGTAAAGAGTGAAGACAAAGGTTTTAGGCAGAAATATAAACTGTATCATGAGGTGTGGGATCTCATCATAAAAGGTAATACTCTAGAATCGAACAAACCTAAGCTTTTTTTTTTTTCAGATTTGCAAAGTATACCTTGCACAGCAGAGAGAAAATAACTATGTTTTATGTGAAAAAAAAAATAGTGAATTAACTCAGTGGCTTATAGATGTTCCTCATCTTTGATACTGTAAATTCCTACAAGAGGAAAAATGACTTTTATATTGAACATATACACATACATAATATATATCAATACATAGGCATATATCAAGAAGGATAGCATTCTCATTTTGTAAATAAAGTAAAAGTATTAGTACCAAGTCTTTCTATGCAGCCCCAACATTATCCTAAACTTGACAAGTGAACCTTACCCATCAGAGTACTGCTGGGTAATACCAATTATCACACAATTAAAACTCTTCAAACACGCTGTAAATAGGTCTTTATATTGCCATTTCGTAGATGAGAAAAATGGCTGGGAGAGGTTAATAAAGTTTCCAAATGTCATAGCTAGTAATCACCCAAAATATTATTCAAATTTAGATCCCATTGACTCAAAATCCCTTCTTCTTCGGCTTCCCACTATTCATAAACATTAGTTTTCATGGTACATTGTGTGTTACTTTAAACGGCACACACGCATGTTACCTGAATCAGCGATCTGATCTCATACAGCAAATAAAAATTCGTTGGAAAAGTGGAAAAATATATTCAATTTGATCATAAGTCTTTACATGCATTTTTAAGACTTTTTAATAAGACATTAACTTGGATGGTACATATTTGGTGTTTATAAAAGTTATAATTAGAAAAAGCAAATAAGTTCAATCTTTTTGTGAATTATCTAAATGTGGTAATTTATGTCTTTTATTATGTATTCCCTTTATAATTTTTAGAGATAAAGCAAAGCCGTCGAGGTACACTTTAAGGCAGTATGGTAAAAAATGTTACAGTGGCCTATTAAGTATCATCTCACAGAATTGTGAAGATCTTTAGTTTATTTTTAAGGAATGGCCCAGCCAAGCGTGAGTTACCAATGGCTGTGCCAGGTACAGGACAACATCATGAAAAACAAGCCTAAGCTCAGGTTCATTGATGAGATGCCACCTTTCACTTTGTATTAGGAAGATTCAGGTAGAGCTCCTGGGAGCAATGTGGAATTCTGTGGATTGCTGCCCTGAGAAGTGTATGTGAGTGATCTCAGACCTGCCTGTGCCAGTCAGCATCAAACAGATTCTTAGAGTCATCCACTGCTGGAATCAAACAGCCCAAGGTATCTCTTCCATAGCTCCTCTCTTCATCAACTCTGTGCTCTGTGGTCCGGGCAAATAACTTTCTCTCTTCCTGAGAATATTTCAGGGATTTTTGTCCTCTGGAAACAACATTCATTCACGGATTGATTTTTTTTGGGGGGTGGGGAGAGTGGTAATTTGCTGGGGCCAGAAATGTGCTCTGATGTATTCATAGTTTCTTCTTTCTACCAGGAGGACTCCATAGGTATTTGACCCCAAAGTCTGACTCTCAAATTGGAGTCACTGGGGGTCAAAGCCCTAGCGTCTGTCGGGGTTTTATGGAACCCCTCTGAGAATAACGAATACATCATAATCACTATAAACCTGCATTTATGCATCAATGACCATGGGCCAGGCTAGATACTAAGCACATAATAGTCACTATCAAATTTAATTTGCATAACAATTTTAGGAGGTATGAGAAAACTGAGTCTTAGGTTCCTCAAGAAATCTTCCCAACATTGCATATGTCATGAAAGGAAATGTGAGGATTCCAACAAAATTTTTACTGAATATTTTATGCTATTAATCATTATGGATACGTTTTCCCAATGGGAATCTGATGAATTTGCATCATCATTCTGTGGGAATATAAGCACAAAACTTTGTTCGCAGATTTTGGGTGCACACACATGCCCTGGGCCTTTACACATCCAGTGTCCCCTGGTAAAAAAACAAAACAAAACAAAACAAAAACAAACAAACAAACAAACAAAAACTCCTAACCTAAGGGAAACACTTTTGTAGCTTCGGAGCTCACATTTGCCTCTCCCTTGTTTAATCCCTGGAACATGCTTTTAAGAACATTGCTTAAAAAAAAAATCTGTCTTATTTTTTGTAATTGCTCTGCAGGGCCTATTCCAATAACATGAAACAACTCTGGTGAAGCAATCACTTAATAGCAGGCCAGAGGTCTCAAAGATATTATTAATATACCTTCCAAAGGCACCAAACTGGCTTACAGGCATTAGGGGCAATTCTGGATTCTTAGCTATTATTTGAAACAGGATCTGTACGTGATGACCAACAACATTTTGACTTCTCAAATATTACTGTGAGGTAATATAATAACACATCTTCCCTAAGAGGAAATCACTCATGCATCTATCTTGCTTTGCAAGCCCTGGCAGGGAAAAATGTTCTCCTTCACTACTGTAGGAGGCTTGCCTTTCTTTTTCACATTGTGGGTGAAATGAGGGGAGCAGCTGAGAAGGTATTTGGAGAATTCTAGTAACAAGTCCACTGGGCTGGAGACAACTAAAGCAATGTTCTGGAAAGGCTTGAAGTGGATCGTGATTGGTTCTTTGGAGACTGGGTCAGGCTGTAGCTAAGATTAGTGGATGTGACAGGCTGAGACAGTTATCCTCTCAACCTCATCCCTGCTTGGAGGAGATGTAGACTCGAAAGGTGTCAGTGTTGAGGCACTTTCCCTCATTGAAGTCTGTAACTTTTACATCTCCTAGGGTGATTCATGTGGGCATCCTTGCTGGGAAATGCCAGTCTGAGTTACAGTCGTCAGTAGGAACCCAGACCAAATCTACAGGAAAAATGAGCTCAAGGGTGCCAAGGGCAGGGTCTGCAGAAAAAGGCAGAACACACAGCATGCTCCTGAGACTGCAGTGGGGAAATATCCAAAGAGCTTTCTCCCAGAAGGAGGAATGTTCCCACAGCATGGTCCCTCTCCCCAGGTATTTCAACCCTAGGGAGGTGGGTGCCTTTTCTGGCATACAGGGAAAAGTCCTAATAAGGCCCTCTGTTAGGCTCAGGAGCTTGTTTGTGCTGCAGGAATGGGTGAAGAGTCATCTGGGAACCCTTCTTTTCCTAACATCATCATTCCTCCTTCAAAATTCTTGGGGCTTGTGTAGCAAAGGTAGAGGTTTAGGGAAGGGGGTCTTGACTCTGGAGCTAATACGAACTCGACAAATTTGAAAAGTGTTTAATAATTCTCATCACAATTTTGGATGGTGATTGTAATAGAAGAACCACGTATGTCCTGCTGTATACAAGTTGATGGAATGGGTACAAAATCATTAAAAGACTAAGCCCTGTATTAGAGCTGCTTGGAGTCTAATTAGACAAGGAAGAAAAAATGGCTTTTTGACTGATATGCAGACAACACCTGGGAGTAACTAGAATGTTTCTCCATTTATTTATAAAGATAATTAATTATCTTTACTATTTATATATTTATATTTATTATATATTTTATTATATAATATATAATTGTATATTTAGTATATATAATTAAATTATATTTAATATATATTTAACATATATAATATATTATATATTATATATTATATATTATATTAAATATATATTTTATATTTTTTATATTTATATATTATATATAATTTATATATATAAATTATATATATAAATTATATATTATATATATATTTATATATTATATATTTATAAAGAGAATTCTCTTTATTGCTAAATAAAGAGAATTCTCTTTATTGCTAAATAAAGAGAATTCTCTTTATTGCTAAATAAAGATAAATAATTCTCTTTATTGCTAAATAAAGATAAATAATTCTCTTTATTGCTAAATAAAGATAAATAATTCTCTTTATTGCTAAATAAAGATAAATAATTATTGCTAAATAAAGATAAATAATTCTCTTTATTGCTAAATAATTCTCTTTATTGCTAAATAATTCTCTTTATTGCTAAATAAAGATAAATAATTCTCTTTATTGCTAAATAAAGATAAATAATTATCTTTATTGCTAAATAAAGATAAATAATTATCTTTATTTTACTCTTAAAATGGAGGCATCACTAGAGCAAAGACCAAGTGCTAACACGACATTGGGGAAAGGAGAATGGAACATAAACTAAGGATAATAACAGTGTGTGAGCTTTTTTTACAACTTATTTCGGACACATGTTACATCGGGGGACAAGGAATTTTATAATGCACGGAAAACAATGTTCATGCAGTTCGGTGAATTTTGGGGTGGGGGGGAAAATATGTCAGAGGCGTTTCCCAGCCACTCAGCTCTCTCAGCACGTGTGAAAATACGATGGCATTCAGAGCGTGCTCGTGTCCTGCAAGCTGACGACAGGGTGGCAGGTGCACTGTGGCCACAGAACGCACCAGGAAGAGACTCTGAGGACGCCGCCCTGTCTGCCGTCAAGACGCTTCATCCCTTCATAAAATCACGAAATTTAAGTGTTCTGATTTTATTTGGTTCACTTTATTATATATTTTGAAAGTGAACCAAGTAAACATTATACAAATTTTACGAAGCAGTCAGATTCAAATGGTGCCTTTAGAACAACTTGGGCAGACAGTATTATGAATGCATTATTTTTGGGTTCTAACACAGCAAAAGACAGATGATTTTAATATGAAGCTATTGTGGTTAATAAGAAAACAGACTGACATTGCTAATTCTATAATCTATTTTCCCCTTTGTATTTGCATATGCTTCTTCAGACCATTAAGGACATAAAAACACAACAACAAATTCAGTGCTTCTTTATTACAAATATAAGTTGTCATTGGAGAGTGCACGTAACAGGCTAAATCTCTATCTTATTTCTGCCTTCCTTGGATGCAATGAATTTCAAGAGAACTGGAAAAATAAGTGCTTCCTACACAGTATCTACACAGAACTGTTATTAGCTTGATTGATCACAACCAGGAATGCTTTCTTGGGCGTATTTCTGTAGCTATTACAAGACAGATGTGGCCAAGTCCTACTTATTCAGGGGCTGCCCAGCTAGCCCTTTGGGGACATTCCAGAACTCCAGAAATTGGAGATGACCAGAAAATTCTGTCAAATTACCTTGGCAGCTGTGGTTTACTGGACAGGTTGCCAATCACAGGACTCAAAGAGCTCTCAGAAAATCATATAATGCAAGTGTCTGCTTCCAGGCGGGTCTCTGGGGACTAGATGTCAGCGTCTCTCTTGAATGCTCATTCCAAAATTAAATCACATCATTCTTAAGGTCATTTTTCTTTTGTTTAACTGAAGTCTCTATAATAATAGATTCTGGTTTTTTTCCCTTATTGAAAGGCTATATATCCTGGCTAACATGGTGAAACCCCACCTCTACTAAAAATACACAAAATTAGCTGGGTGTGGTGGCGGGTGCCTGTGGTCCCAGTTACTCAGGAGGCTTGAGGCAGGAGAATGGTGTGAACCCGGGAGGCGGAGCCTGCAGTGAGCCAAGATTGCGACACTGCACTCCAGCCTGGGTGACAGACAAAGCAAGACTGTCTCCAAAAAAAAAAAAAAAAAAAAAGAAAAGAAAGGCTATATAACACCAGCTGATCTTTATATTTCCTGTTTGTCTGCCATCCAATTCGATTAATAACTAGGAGTGGCTTTCATAATCACCTCTTTCACATGACATTGCTTGTCTGAGCAGCCATAAGCACTCCCAGGCTCTCCTATCAAACTCCAGACCTTCCTTCTTTATTCTAAGAGTTTTCCATCAGAAATCTCTCATCTCACCAGCCTCATTTCTCAATAGACTGAAACTTGTAAATTCTGTCTAATTAAACTCATTTTCTTAGACTGCCACAAAGATTCTCCTTCTCATCCGTGTTCCATCTTCTTACTTCCATCATCTTTTCTCACCATCACTTTCCAAAGGATTCTCCTCTACGTGTTTTCCCTTTATGTTCACCTGACTCTTACATCTTCACATAAGTTTCCTGAACTGGTAAAAATAGTTGAAAGGATCACCAATTGTCATATATACACAAACAGAGTATATTTTCTTTCACCATCTTTTATATTTGACTGAGTCTTTTCAAACCCTAAATCAATAAATATAACAGCTTGTCCAATTCTGAGAATGATTTTCTATTTTTATTTAACCTGATTAATGGGAACTTCACATTTCTCATGAATTTGTAACGATTTCAGTGAAATCATATTCTAACTCTGATTCGACATACTTCTATAGGGGCATGAATTTACTGGGAAATATCACTAATTATGCAAAAAAGCAATATACAGAGGGTGAATATTTTATATTTTAGTTGTATTTGATACGTACTAATCAATCTCGTTTCAGTCAAAACATGTATTTAGGATTTACTACATTCAAGGCAATCTTCTAGCCAATGGGGGTGCAGGGACAAATAGGGTGGGATGATTTCTACTTATAGTAGACCAGGGAGGACATTCCTAAACAAGAGAGGCTACGTGCTCCTAGACCCTCAAGTGAAACATATTGCATACAATGGAAATATACAACAGAGGGGGCTGGTTAATCTTAGCTTCTCTGCCAAGGTGGTTTTGGAGATGAAAGTTGAAGCATGATAGAAAAGAGAGAGAAGGAGCTAAGGTGAATTCCACCCAGTGTTTACAAGGGTCCTCAAGTGGAAAAAAGTGGAGCATGTTTGATAAACTGAAAAATACACGCAGAATAGGACAACTGATGGGATGAAATGTCCAAGATGAGCCTGAAGAGGCAGACTGCAGTCTGCTCTTGTAGCTCAAGGTCACACGAAGGCATGCAATGCTAGCTAGCGTAAACATGGTAGGATTTTATGATTTGAATTATATTCTATTGAGAGTTCGGGAGTGGGTGTAGTAGGGAGGGTGATGTAAGAGTGAACAAAGATCAATTAATCAGCAACTATGGTGGTCATTCAGGTAAGAGAACACAGGGTGTGAACGTGGAGTGAGAGGAGTAACCAAATTTAAGGAAGACACAGGAAAGCCTATGCACTGGTGACTATAATGAACGAAGGGGTGGAGAGAATCATGACTTGAGCAGCAGGGTAACATGGCAGCACTGGGAAAGGAGCTTTTAGATGGTGTGTGTGTGTGTTGCAGTGGTGATTTGGGGTTTGGGCACCTTGAAATTTGAAGTATCCGTGTTACATCCACATGGAGATGCTGAGTTGAGAGCTGAATATATTGGATGGAGGTCAGAACAGATATCAGGGTTGGAATAAACATTCAGGAATTCTTGGCATGAGAATGACAATGGAAGCCATGGGGAGATTTTTGCCAAAGGACCCTGTGAGGACCATCGACCTGCTCAGGAGTGAGAATCCAAGGCCAATCCAATGTCAGAACAGAGGAAGCAACCAGCACAAAGGGAAATGCAACTTCCAGACCGGAAGAAGCAAGCCATTGGGATGTGTCCCAGAAGCAACCAGCGAAGGGAAATGCAACCTCCAGACTGGAAGAAGCAAGCCCTTGGAATGTGTCCCAGAAGTGAACGAAAATGTGTTTCAGAAAGGATGGAGCGAACCCTAGGTGCAAGTAATAATAAGGCAATAAAGAATATGGCCAGTGAGTTCCAGTGAATTTGGCCATAGATCAGGGGCCTGCCTGGCAAGAATGTACTCAGGGAAGTGGTGGAGTCATGCAGCATTGAGACACCTGGGTCAGGGCCATCGAAATATCAAGAATGCACAACTTTCAGGAATTTTAGACGGAAGCATACAGGGAAGGCAGGAGTGGGGAAGGAACGTGAGTCACAGGATGAGTTTTTAAAGAGATAAGCAACATGTATCTTAATGCTGGGCACCAGAGTACTAGAGTATTAGGACCAACTCAGATGGTCTAATCACCTTGACTTACCTGTGTGTGTATATATAATTTATGATTACCTTGAGTTTTTTTTTTTTAGCTGTATGAAGTCCAGTTTTGGACTCAAATAAATTAACAATCACTTTTGACTTCACATAAAGGAAATGCTTTAGCCAATATTTAAATTTTGTAATACTTCGTTATTCTTGAAACCCTTCTCTATACTTCTAAGCTATAGAAAAGGTAATACTAAGTGGAAATGATCACAATAAAGAGTCACATTTGAATTATGTAAGTGCCTTGTCTTCAGTGTTAGAATTTTATATGAATAGAGTATGATGAGAAAAATAATTCCATCAAAGAAAACAAGAAAATGCACTTTTAACTCCCAAAAAGAGATAAGTGACTTGAGCACCTGTAAAAGGGCTAGAATAGAGTAGATAAGAGCTAGTTGGAGAGGCTGCATACTTTGGAGAGAAAGGGTCACAGATAGCTCATGGTTTTTAAGAACGAGGAAGAGAATGGGGCCTAGAGGGTATCAGGATGTGTCCCATTACGTTGGATACATATAAAGACATACGGGTACAGATAAAGATGTTTGGTGCAAGAAAGCAGAGAAAGCCCTGTTCTAAATCTTCTATTTCTATTGCTAATTATTATTATTAGATCATGTTTTCAGTAAGGACAGTGTGTGTGCAATCGGTGTAAAGTTTAATTGTTGTAGTTCCTACTAAAGTATCAATAGTTTCCACTGTTGAAATGGCAGTTTACTCCTTAAAATAAAAGAAATTAATAAAATGGTACCAGCTAGCATTAAATGAAACTCTTTCACTCTCTCAAATCTCCACGTAGTACACATTAGTGTGCATTAAGTCAGCTTGGTTGTCAAGGTGATAGATGTCTTTATTTTTTGACTATCCCTTTTATTTTCAGATCCTTTGACATGTATCTGTCTTTGCTCATTCTTCATTTTTACTGGTTAATTCCTCAACAAAGATTTATTGACATCTACTCTACCGAGTGTCCTTATGCTAAAATGCAAATACTTCCAAGGCACACATCATACAGTTTTCAGTTTTATGCTGCTTAAATCTTCAGAATAACTCAATAATTACTGATTGAACTGAACACAACAACAACAACAACAACAAAACAGTATTGCAGTGTGATGAAAGCTGAATAGAAAAGCCTTCACACACATACAAGTGTTCAGGATGAGGAGATTCTACAGACACATGCAGGGATACAGGCAGGGAGTAGTTATTGAATTAATTAGGGATTGGAAAAGCCCTAATAATGAACAGTCAAGAGTTTAGGTAGCAGGTTGGGAGTAGTAGCTCACGCCTGAAATCCCAGCCCTTTGGGAGGCTGAGGCAGGAGGATCACCTAAGGTCAGGATTTCGATACCAGCCTGGCCAACATCACGAAACTCTGTCTCTACCAATAATACAAAAATTATCTGGGCGTGGTAGTGCGTGCCTGTAATCCCAGCTATTCAGGAGTCTAAGGCAGGAGAATCATTTGAACTCAGTAAGCGGAAGTTGCAGTGAGCTGAGATAGTGCCACTGCACTCCAGCCTGGGTGTCAGAGTAAGACTCTGTCTCAAAAAAAAAAGAAAAAAAAGAGTTTAGCATAGTGGGTTCGGAGGATCACTTCAAGGACTTCAGGGAAGTACAGGAAAGGATGACATGAAACAGGACATGACCGGGCTTTGTTGATCATACGATCAAATTCTAGCCTTAAACGCAAGGATGAATAATTCTATAATAGTCAGACATTTAATAGGATTATTACTGAAATATTTGAAAAGCTTATCATGTAATTATATATAATTTAACATAACCTGTGTACTTAACTGATATTACTAATTATGTAGAACTCTATCTCTGTTATAATTTATTGGTTGAATGTTAATTTAGCTAGCAGCTCAAATTATGAACTCTCTCGCTTTCCATTGCATCTGTTCCTAAAAATTTTGTATCAATTTTATTATCTTTATCTAGCATGCATTTTGGGGTTTAACATTTTACCTATCACCCCAACTAGAAACTTTTCAATTGTTTTTGAATAAAAAGGAAATTAAATATCATATGAATTGTGTGAGTTATTTGAGGCAGAACTACATAAACTGACTCCAAACTTTAGGTAAACGGACTGGAAGCATTTGAGTGAGATTCATAAGATTGATATAATGCAATTAGTTGGAAAATGTCACCGCAGACAGAAGACAAATGGGCAACATAATACTTTGCTTTTCAAAGTGTCTGCTCTGGAAGTCTTTGACTCAATGATTCTGTCAAACAAGATAACATGCCAGTAAATTTCAGTGAAAAAAATGCTAAATGCTCTATTACTTCAAGAAATTGAAGACAACAATACAATGATGAAGTAGAGGCTTCCAGATGTTGCCAACCAGCCATTTATGCGGTGTAAGGAAAATATATACAACAGGAGACCAAAAAGCTTTTGTGGCAAGTGTCATATAAAATCACCTGGGTCTCAGCACTACCCTGGATATTTATATAGCGTGAATATTGTCAGCGAATATCACGCCGCTATACATACGAGGTAATTCCATGATGAAATAACTCTCAATTTCTAAAACTGTCTTAACACATGGCAAAACACTTATATAAACCATGACATTACTTATACATAAAGGCTTGTTAGTTTCAAATTTCTGATAAATGGGAATTAACTTCCTACTTAGGAATCTGCCTAGGTTAAAACATTTAGTATCCAATTATGTATGAAGTATGATTGTATGAACATTATGTAGGTGACAATATGAAGTAGGCGACTGGAAATGTGGTTAACATATAGGTACCCTGACAGGCAACCTGGATGTATTCATCACCTGATGTAATCAGTGTAGTTTCCTTCTACAGTCATCATAAAGATAGAAAAAGCAGAGATAATCATTGAGAATCTGTCACAAAAGTAGAGAGAGAAAAAATAATTGAGTGGCTCAATTTCAAAATAAGGGTGTGAAGATGGATTATGGGGGGTGGTCTTAGATTGTTGCGGGTTAGAGAGTTAAGGACTTGCACCAAATAAAAGTCCCTAGCTGGTCATGAAACACAATGAGACATATTAAAAATAATAACAATAATAATCTGTACTAAAAGCTGCTCCTTCTCCTCTAATTCATTATTTCCTGAGGCAAAATTGTGAAACTCCACTGTCCAAATGAACCATTGTTGATAGTGGAAATTAATTTTATTTTCTTCCTCTTTTTGAATGTTACATAATATGTTTCTTAAGACACCAGACATTTATTCAGAATTTTAAAATCTTTGTCATAAAAGATAGTCTAAGAGAATGAGTGCTTACCTTCTGCACAGAGGAATAACGATTACAAATATTTATGGCGCACTTAATCTCTGAGCTAAGTGTTTCCCATGAGCCATTTCGTGTGGTTTAAATGCAACCCTATGAGATCCTGTTGAATTCACGAGCAAACTGAAGTTCCTGAAATTAGGTGATGTGCTGGGAGTAGCAGACTCAGGAGTGAATCCTAAGTTTTGCAAATACACAGTCCACACACTTTGACACTTCACCCCACTGCTTCCCTCCACAGGAGTTTGGGTTTTGTTATACCACGAAACACACACACACACACACACACACACACACACGCTCATGTGTGCACATATATGTTTCCTGCTACTATGGTTGAAAGTTTTAAAAGATAAACATAAAAAAGAAACAAATAAAAACAACCAATGTTTTATTACCTCGAATGTCTTTTGTGAAACTGCAAAAAAAAAATGGAACAAAAAAATTTGTACACATGTAATGCACTGAACTAGATTGTTTTGGAGATATGTATTTATCCATGAAACCATCACCACCCTCAAGGCCGTAGACATATCTACCGCCTGCCAGATTCCTCCCACACCTATTATTAGTTTTGTCATTAGCATTATTACTTGTGCGTATGCAGTAAAAGCACATAAGATCTACATGCTTAGAAATTTTAAGCTTTTAAAATTTTACTGAAATTTTAAATGAAAATTTAAAATTTTCAGTCTGTTTTTTAAGCTGGTTTATTTCATTTACCACGATGTCTTCCGGATTCATGCATGCTGTTGCAAATGGCAGAATTTCCTTCTTTTTTAAGGGGTGAGTAATATTTCATTGCATATTCCAGTTTTTCCTCCTCCATTCATTGATCAAAGTGCATTTATGTTGTTTCCTAATCCTGGCTATTGCTAATACTGTTCCAATAAACATGGGAGGGAAGGTGTATCTTCAAAATCCTGATTTCAATTCCTTTGGATAATTACCTGGTAGTGGGGATTGCTGGGTCATATGGTAGGTTGTTTTGTTTTTTTTCTGTTTTGTTGTTGTTTTTAGTACCCTAGAAACTCTTTTCATAATGACTGAACCAATTTACATTCCCAGCACCACTGTACAGAGTTCCTTATTCCCCACGTCCGCATCAACACATATATTTTTATATAATGGCCATCTTAACAAATATGAAGTGATATATCCTTGTGGTTTTGATTTGCATTTCCCTGATAGTTAATTACATTGATCACCTTTTTATATACCTGTTGGACATTTGTATGTCTTTGCAGACATATCTATTTGGGTTATTTGCCCATTTTTAATTTTTATTTTTTTTCTATGGAAGTGTTTGAATTTCTTATATATTTTGGATATTAACTCCTTATTGAATATGTGGTTTGCAGTGTGGAACTCGCATAAATTCCCATCAATAAACGAGTGGATAAAGAAACTGAGGTATATGTGTATATGATGGAATACTACTCAGCCATAAAAAGAAATGAATTAGTGGTATTTGCAGCAACCTGGGTGGGACTGGAGACTATTATTCTAAGTGAAGTAACTCAGCAATGGAAAACCAAACATTTTATGTTCTCACTCATAAATGGGAGCCAAACTATGAGGATAAAAAGATAATTAGAATGACACAATGGACTTTGGGGACTTGTGGGGAAAGAATGGGAAGGGGGTGAAGGATAAAAGACTACAAATTAGGTTCAGTGTATACTGCTCAAGTGATGGGTATATCAAAATCTCACAAATCACCACTAAAAAACTTATTCATGTAACAAAATACCACCTGCTCCAGAAACACCTATGGAATTTTTTTTTTTAAATAATACATGGTTTGCAAAAATTTTCTCCCATTTCATAGGTTGATTTTTCATTTTGGAGATTGTTTCCTTTGCTGTGCAGAAGCTTTTGCGTTTGACATAGTCCCACTTCTTTTGATTTGGCTGCCTGTACTTTTCGTGTCATATCCACCCCCTCCCCCCCCAAAAAAAAAATCATTGTCAAGATCTATGTAAAGGATTTTTAAAAAATGTTTTCTTCTAGGAGTTTTGCAGGTCTGGGTATTGCATTAAAGTCCTTCATCAATTTTGTGTGGTCTAACACGTAGGCCAGTTTCATTCTTCTGCACAAGATATTCAGTTTTCTCAATCTCATGTATTGAAAAGACTCTCTTTTCCCCCATTGTGTCTTTTTGGCATGTTTGTTGGTTAGTTGGCAGTTTTTGTTTGAGTTCACTTTCTGGCTTTCTGTTCTGTATTATTGGTCTATGTGTCTGTTTTCATTACAGTATCATACTGCTTTTATTACTGAAGATTGGTAATATAATTTGATATCAGGACATGTGATGCCTTCAGCTGTGTTATTCTTGCTCAGCATTGCTTTGGCTATCTGTGGTCTTTTGTGATTCCACACAAATGTTAGGATTTTTTTTTCTATTTCTGTAAAAATGCCATTGGAATTTATTGATAGAGATTGCTTTGAACCTGTAGATCACTTTGGGTAGTATGGACATTTAAAAAATACTAATTATTCCAATCCAGGAACACAAGCTATCTTTCCACTTGTATGTATTGTTTTCAATTTCCTTCATCAATATTTTATATTTTACACTGTACAGATCATTCACCTCCTGGGTTATTTTTTTCCCAAGTATTTCATTATTTTTAATGACATTGAAAATGATTTTTTTTTTGGAGTTTATCAGAGAATTTGTTGCTACTGTATAGAAACATAACTGATTCTTGTATTTTTAGTTTGTAGTCTGTGGATTTACCAAATTTGTTTTTTACTTTTGGATTTACCAAGTTTGTCATTTACTTTCTGTTTGTTTGTTTTGTTTTGTTTTTGTGACAAGGTCTTACTCCTTTGGCCCAGGCTGGAGTGCAATGGTGCAATCACAGCTCACTGCAGTCTTGACTTTGCAGACTCAGGTGATCCTCCCATCTTAGCCTTCTGAGAAGCTGGGACTACAGGTTTGTGCCACTATATCCAGCTAATTTTTCATATTTTTAGTAAAGACAGGGTCTCGCCATGTTGACCAGGCTGCTCTTGTACTCCTAGGCTCATGTGATCCACCTGCCTCGGCCTCCCAAAATGCTGGGATTATAGGAGTGAGCCATCATGCCTGGCCTGTTTTTCTCTTCTAATTCTGTGTGTGTGTGTATGTGGACACTTTAGTTTTTCTCTATATAAGATCATATCTGAAAACATAAAATTTTACTTCTTACTTTCCAATTTGAATGCCTTTTATTCTTTTACTTTGCTAATTGATCTGGCTAGGACTTTCAGTACTATATTACATAGGTTTGGTGAGAGTAGGCAACTTGTCTTGTTCTCAAATTAGAAGAAAATGCTTTCAGCTTTTCATCATTGTGTACATTAGTTATGGGCTTGTCATAAATGACCTTTACTATGTTGAGGTATAGTCCTTCAACACATGATTTGTTGAGAGCTTTTATCAGGAAAATATGTTAAATTTTGCCAAATGCTTTTTTCATCTATTGAGATGATCCTATAAATTTTATATTTTATTTTGTTAGTGGGGTATATCCAATTTATTGATTTGCATATGTTAAAACATCCTTGCATCCCAGGGGTAAATCTCACCTGACTGTGGTGTATGATCCCTTTAATGCGCTTTTGAATTCATTTTGCTAGTCTTTTGTTGGGAATTTTTGCATCTAGTTTGATCACAGATATTGGCCTGTACATTTCTTTACTTGTAATGTAATCTAGATATGACATGAGGGTACTGCTGGCCTCATAAAATAAGTTTGAAAGTATTTCCTCTTCTTCAGGTTTTTGAATGAGTTTTAAAAGGGTTGGTTTAGTGTTCCTTTAAATGTTTGGTAAAATTTAGTAGGGAAGGCATCAATTTATGGGTTTTCTTTGAAAGAAGGTTGAACACTGACACATTTCCCTTATTTGTATTGACCCTTTGAGATTTTCTATTTATTTATGATTCATCTTGGTAGGTTATCCACATTTTGGTATATAATTTTTTATTTTATTATTATTATACTTTAAGTTTTAGGGTACATGTGCACAACGTGCAGGTTTGTTACATATGTATACATGTGCCATGTTGGTGTGCTGCACCCATTAACTCATCATTTAACATTAGGCATATCTCCCAATGCTATCCCTCCCGCCTTCCCCCACTGCACAACAGTCCCGGGTGTGTGACATTCCCCTTCCTGTGTCCATGTGTTCTCACTGTTCAATTCCCACCTATGAGTGAGAACATGCGGTGTTTGATTTTTTGTCCTTATTCTCTTTATACTTCTGTGATACCAGTTGTAATGTCACCTCTTTCATTTCTAATTTTGAGTCTTCTCTTTTCTACTTAGTATAAAAGTTTATGAATTTTGTTTATCCTTTCATAAAATTTCAGTTTTTTTGATTTTTTTAAAATTGTCTTTCTAGCCTCTATTTAATTTATTATCTAACTTGTATTAATTTCCTTCTTTTATTACCTTTGAGCTTAGTTTGTTCTTTTCCTAGTTCAGTGAGGTATAAAGTTAGGTTGCTTATATAAAATACTTTTTATTTTTTTCATGTAGGCCATCATTTCTGTAAACTTCCCTCTTAGATCCACTTTTGCTTCATCTATTTTGGTGTGTTTGGTTTCCATCTTCATTTATTTCAATCTATTTTTGGATTTCCCTTTTGATTTCTTCCTTCCCCCATTAGTTGTTCAGGCGTATGTTGCTTAATTTTCACATATTTGTAAACTGTCTAATTTTCCTCCTCTCACTGATTTTAGTTTCATAATATAGGGGTCAAGAAAGTTACCAAATATGACTGCAATCTTCGCAATCTTCTTTGATTTATTAAGAGTTGTTTTATGGCCTAACATACGATCAATCCTGGAGAGAGTTTTGGGCAAAGCTGAGAAGAACGTGTATTCTGCTGCTGTGGTCTGGAATGTTCTGCATGTGTCTGTTAGGCCCATTTGGTCCATAATGTTGGCCAAGTACATTGCTTTCTTATTGATTTGATGTCTGGATGATGTGTCTATTTTGGAAAGCAGCGCAATGAAGTTCCATACTGTTAATATATTGTTTTCTATTTTCCCTCCAGTTCTGTTAATATTTGCCATATATGTAGGTGCCACAATGTTGGGTGCATATGTAACTGTTGTATAGTTTTGATGAATTGACCCCTTTATCATTATATTATGATATTCTTTCTTTCATGTTTCAGTTTTTGCCTAATGTCTGTTTTGTATGATAAAAATATAGACACCCCTGCTCTCTTTTTTTTTAACCAATTGCATAAAAATATCCTTTTCTATCTCTTTACTTTCAACCTATGTGTGTTCTTAAAAACATAGTGAGTTCCTTTTAACAAGCATATAGTTGGATCTTATTTATGCCAATTCAGTCACTCTGTCTTTGGATAAAAAAAAATTAAGTAACTCACATATAAAGTAATTATTAATAGGTAAGAACTTACTATTGCCATGTTATTAAACTTCTTGGACTGTTTCATAATTAATGTATTCTGTTCTGTTTCTCATCACGTTTTCTTTCATAATTTGATAATTTTTGTGTTCATATGCTTTGATTCTTTTCTATTTATTTTTTGTATACCTACTAGAGGTTTTGATTTTTCTTCATCGTTACAAGTAGGATTAAATAAAATATCTTATGGTTAAAGCAGTCTATTCTGTGGCTGATAAAAACTTAAATTTGGTCATGTAAAAATAACTTTCAATTTTGCTTTTCATCCAAATCCATATTTTATGTTGTTGATGTTACTATCTACATCTTTTTTATATTTTGTATTTATTAACCAATTATTGTAGGTATGGTTATTTTTAGTACATTTGTCTGTATTTTTAAAACTTTTTAAATTGATGAATATAAAATTCTATATATTCATGGTGTACAACATGGCCTTCAGATATTTGGATATGTGAAGAAAAAGTTAAATATTAGATGTGAACTCAATTGAACATGAACACAAACAATGATCATCAAGTCCCAGAACAGGTTGTGGGAGCCCCTTGAGGTGTTCATCTAACGCTGTTTCAGAGAAATCTCTATTTCAATCTATTCTTATATGTTAGTTATTGAAAAACAAGAGACAATTGCAAAAACAAGTTGACCTTTTTGTGTTCCTTGAGCCCAGTCATGAAGGGCCCTTGTGACTGGGCCTCATGCCAAACAACTCATTAAAAAAGAGCTAGTGTCCCAGACCACGCTGAAGCTTCATGAGACCTCTCCTCATCAGTGAACTAATGAGTGGCTGACTCTGGAGCCCAGGCTATCGTTTCCTTGTCTGGTGGTGAATCTTCCAGAGTCTGGCGAGTGGAGTGTCTGACTCTGGAGCCCAAGCTGTTGCTTCCCCATTTGGGGAGTACATATACATATATATATATATATTTTTTTTCCCTTCTCCCCTTCCCATTGCAATTTGCTTATTATGTCATTTGCTTATTTTATCAATTTGATTATATAATTTGCTTATTGGATCATTTGCTTATTATATCTGCATTGCCATTTATGTGGGACATGTTTACCCTTAAAGGTATTGTGTATATGTCTTTTTTTCTCACCTTGCGTGTTTCCCACAGAACAGGATACATTGTGAAATAATTAAATGTAGCTAATTAACATATTCATCACCTCATATACTTACCGTTTTTGTGATTCAGTAATTTTAACTCTACTCTTAGAAATTTTCAAATATATAATACATTCTTTTTACCTGTAGTCACCATGCTGTATAATAAATCTCTAGTACTTATTCTTCCTGTCTAACTGAAACTTTATACCCTTTGACAAACATCTCCTCATTTTCACCTTTTCACCAAGCTCATAGTTACCACTGTTCTACTCCCTGCATCTATGAGTTTGAATTTTTTACATTCCATATATAAGTGAAATCATGCAGTATTTGTCTTTCTTTGCTTATAGCTATTTTTAAAATACACTGTCCTTTAAATTTTATAAAAGAGTTAGATTTTTCACCATTATTACAGTATTAGAATATGCTGAATTTGACTATACACTTATCTTTACAGGTAAGTTTTGTGCTTCCATGCTGCTAATTAGTGTCCTTTCATTTCAATTTGAAGAACTCCCTTTAGCATTTCTTGCAAGGTATATCTGGTGGTGATGACTTTTCTCAGCTCTTGTTTATCTGGGAAAACCTATATCTCTCCATTTATGAAGGACAGTTTTTCTGAGTATAGCATTTTTGGTTGGCAGCTCTTTACTTTCATAACTTTGGATATATCAATTCACTTTTTCCTGGTCTTCAGAAAGATGCTGATGTTCTTGTAGGGATATCGTGTATGTTATAAACTGCTTTCCTCTTGCTGCTTTCAATATTCCTTCTTGTCTATGACTTTTGAAAATTTAGAGTGTCTCAGTGAGAATCACTAAATGCTCAAGCTGCATTTAACTCATTGGGCTTCATATATCCAGACATTTATTTCCCTCTCCAGATTTGGAAAGTTTTGCCATTATTTCTCTAAAAAATTTATCTTTCTTTGTTTCTTCTGAGACTTCTATGATACATATATTGATTCACTTGATGGTTTCCCATAAGTTCTGTAGACTTTCCTCACTTTTGAAAATTGTGTATCAGTTTTGTCCCTCTGACTGGATAATTTTAAATGATCTGTCTTATATTTCACTGATTCTATTTTCTGATTGGTTGAGTCTGCTGTTTAAACACTTCTTTAATTTTTTCAGTGTAATCATTGTTTTCTTTAGCTCCAAGTTTTCTCTTTGTTTCATATTTATAATGTTCACCTCTTTGTTGAACTACTCATTTTGTTCATATCTTGTTTTTCTGGTACTCTGCAATTCTCTATTTGTGTTATCCTGTAAGTCACTGAAGATAAGATGATAATTTTAATTTTTTTTGTCAGGCAGTTCATAAATTATCATTTCTTTAGGGTTTGCTACTGGTGCTTTGTTTTGCTATTTTGGTACCATTATGTTTCCTTTATTTTTTTTTTCTCTTCCTTGAAGTTCTGCACTGCTTTCTTAGCATTCGAAGCAGCATTCCTTTAGTCTTTGCTGACTGGTAAGAGAGAGAAAGACTTTAAATAGTTATCCTGGCTAGAGATATTGTGGGCCTCTCCATCTGTTCTATGGTTGTGCCTGCCCCACTTCTCTTATTCTTTCTTACCAGTCAGTAAAGAGACCCTGAGGCAGAGCCATCCAGCTAATCCACTTCCCAAATTCTGACCCATAGAAATTATGAGATAACAAATGTGTGTGTTTTCAATTTGCTACATTTTGGGCTATTTTGCTTTATAACAACCTATAAGTAATGCAGTTGGGGAATGTGCTTCAGGGAGTGCTACAATAACCCAAGAGGTGAAGCATCAGAGTAAAGTACTTGTGCATTTATATATTATAAGCTATTCTATTTTAATTAGAAATATTCAAATGACAATTTAATATTAATATAGTTTAAAATATAAAAGCATGATGAAAGAAATAATATTTAAATTATACACTTAAACCTGAAATACAGTTCAAAAGATAATGTTCATAATGTTGGGTGGTAAGACACTGATGCGGTTTGGCTGTGTCCCCACTCAAAACTTACAGAATTCCCAGGTGTTGTGAGAGGGACCCACGGGGAGGTAACTGAATCATGGAGACCAGTCTTTCCCCTGCTGTTCTGACAATAGTGAATAAGTCTCACGAGATCTGACGTGCTTATCAGAGGTTTCCACTTTTGCCTCCTCCTCGTTTTTCTCTTTCCCCTGCTATTCCGACAATAGTGAATAAGTCTCATGAGATCTGACGGGCTTATCAGAGGTTTCCACTTGTGCCTCCTCCTCGTTTTTCTCTTTCCCCTGCTGTTCTGACAAAAGTGAATAAGTCTCATGAGATCTGACGCGCTTATCAGAGGTTTCCACTTGTGCCTCCTCCTCGTTTTTCTCTTGCCACCACCATGTAAGACGTCCCTTTTACCTCTCGCCATGATTCTGAGGCCTTCCCAGCCATGTGGAACTGTAGGTCCCATTAAACCTTTTTATTTCCAGTTTTGGGTCTGTCTTTATCAGCAGCATTAAAACAAACTAATACGGGCAGTGAAAGGTATTTGGGGATCTTTATTAATTTATTTTATTTAAATTTTATTTTTTAAATATATACTACCTGCATAACAAAATGTGGAAGTTACAGCAGCCAAGCAGTAAAAGCTTTTCCTTATACCTGAAACCTCAGTCACCCAATTTACCTCATGAAACTAATTGTCTATTTGTCTATATATACACACACACACACACAAACACTATATATATATACACACACACACACACACACAGTTGTGTGTGTGTGTGTGTGTCTATGTGTGTGTATAGGTGGGAGTTTATGTATGCTTTCTAAGTCATATTTTTCCCAGACATGATTTTTTTTTTTATGCATCAGTTAAGATTTTAATTTACTAAAGCTGTTTTTTTAATTCCGTAGGCTTTGTTCACAGATGGCAATATTTAAATCATAGAGTTAACATAAAGTGAAAATAACATATGTTGATTTATTTCCTCTTTTAGGTTTTAACAGTAAAATCACAATCCATGTCCTCTCTACCCAATACTCCCCCTGTGCTATGTATTTCTCCTTATAACTTTTCAATCTATAATACACTATGTATTTTATCTTAATTTCTGTTTTTTCACCAGAAATAGGAGGGCAGTAAGATTTTTTGTTTCTTTTGTTGCGATATTACCAGTAGCTAATATAGCGTCTGTTGTAAATATTTGTTGAATGAGTGAATACATGTGTTGCATTTCATTAGTATTTTAATACTAAATTCTTTATTATTTTTCACTTACAAAAAGCAAATAATTGTTTCTCTTTTGATTTAATTTTTGATGATTATTCTAACATATTTATTTCTGGTTAATTTTATCAGTTGTTTAAAATATGATTTTATGAAAAGCATATTATTAGGAACAATTAATTGACCTGTACTTTTATGTGAAACACATTTAGAAAATGCAATTAAATTCAAGTTTAATTGACATCTTTTTTTTTTTTTGACGGAGTCTCGCTCTGTAGCCAGGGTGGAGTGCAGTGTCGTGATCTCAGCTCACCGCAACCTCTGCCTCCCGGGTTCAAGCAATTCCCCTGCCTCAGACTCCCAAGTAGCTGGGATTACAGGTGCCCGCCACCACACCCAGCTAACTTTTGTATTTTTAGTAGAGACAGGGTTTCACCATGTTGGCCAGGTTGGTCTCGAACTCCTGACCTCGTGATCCACCCGCCTTGGCCTCCCAAAGTGCTAGGATTACAGGCGTGAGACACCGCGCCCAGCCAAATTGACATCTTTAAAAGTACTTTGTGTGCTTTATGTATGTATAAGAGGTAATTTAGTATTTATTGTAATTATGTTTAAGTATTATTATAGTTTTTAACTGAGAATAATAGAAATTATTATAAATAAAAGATAGGGTTGTCATAAAGTTTTGAAGCTATAATTTATTAGACATTATATCTAACAGCTTCTAATAAATAAATGCTAACCTTCTTCATATTATTCCAACAATTACAAATAAATATATAGCAGACATAAGCTAATAATTATTAAGGTGCCAGAGAGTATGAAAATTATTCTGACTTTGTAAGAACAAGGTAATCTGAGTATTGAATGGAAAAAGGAAAGGTATTACTGTATAACAGAAAACAATACAGCCAGATGCAGTGGCTCACACCTGTAGTCCCAACACTTTGTGGGGCCAAGGCAGGTGGATCACAAGGTCAGGAGTGTGGCACCAGCCTGGCCAACATGGTGAAACCCCATCTCTACTAAAAATACAAAAATTAGCCAGCCGTGGTGGTGGGTGGCTCTAATCCCAGCTACTAGGGAGGCTGAGGCAGGAGAATCGCTTGAAACTGGAAGGCGGAGGTTGCAGTGAGCCGAGATCATGCCACTGCACTCCAGCCTGGGCAAAAGAGTGGAACAAGTGAAACTTCATCTCAAAATAGAAAAGAAAAGAAAACAATTAATACATTCTTTACCTTTGTTAACCAGAAAAAAACAGAATATGCTCATTTGATTGTGTGTAAGCAGAACACTAAGAAAAATACCAAATCTACCAAATATTTTAGTTCTAAATTTAAAATTATGTCTCTCAGTGATGTTTGGCAAAGACTTTTTTTATAAAATAGTTTCATAAACATTCTTAATATGATAGTCGAAACTTAACTAAAAAAACATTTTACATCAAACTCTTCGTTTTGTTAGATTATCTGTTAATTTGTTTTTAAGTTCATTTAACATAATTTTTATATTGAAGAATATGATGGTTTTAAAATATTATCTTTTCTAATTGATGAACAATTATAGTATCAATTTTTTCTTAAATTTCCCCACTTTATTCAAGGAGGCCTGAGTTTATGAAAGTATAACAGACATACAAAGGTAAATAAACTATCTATAGATTTAATTGCCTATTGGACATTTACATTTCAATGAAGCAACTCAGAAAAGAACATGAGAATGATGTTAATGTAATAATACTGAAAGGAAAATTGAAATTGTAGGTATAATTAATACAGCCTCATAATTATATATGCTGTGATATAAATGATGCATTGATTATTCAACTTCTTGAATGTATTTTTCTTTTAATTGCCAGGACTGAGTGGTAAACAAATGATATCTAGCCCCTTCTAAAGTGCAGAAAGTAATGTGTAGATAGCAGTGAAATATCAGAACAAGCAATGAGTCCCAACTTTTCCAAAACCAGTAACTGTTTGAAGCAATTGTGAATGGGAGTTCACTCATGATTTGGCTCTCTGTTTGTCTGTTGTTGGTGTATAAGAATGCTTGTGATTTTTGTACACTGATTTTGTATCCTGAGACCTTGCTGAAGTTGCTTATCAGCTTAAGGAGATTTTGGGCTGAGACAATGGGGTTTTCTAGATATACAATCATGTCATCTGCAAATAGGGACAATTTGACTTCCTCTTTTCTTAATTGAATACCCTTTATTTCCTTCTCCTGCCTAATTGCCCTGGCCAGAACTTCCAACACTATGTTGAAAGGACCTCTTCAAGGAGAACTACAAACCACTGCTCAAGGAAATAAAAGAGGACACAAACAAATGGAAGAACATTCCATGCTCATGGGTAGGAAGAATCAATATCATGAAAATGGCCATACTGCCCAAGGTAATTTATAGATTCAATGCCATCCCCATCAAGCTACCAATGACTTTCTTCACAGAATTGGAAAAAACTACTTTAAAGTTCACATGGAACCAAAAAAGAGCCCGCATCGCCAAGTCAATCCTAAGCCAAAAGAACAAAGCTGGAGGCATCATGCTACCTGACTTCAAACTATACTACAAGGCTACAATAACCAAAACAGCATGGTACTGGTACCAAAACAGAGATATAGATCAATGGAACAGAACAGAGCCCTCAGAAATAACGCCGCATATCTACAACTATCTGATCTTTGACAAACCTGACAAAAACAAGAAATGGGGAAAGGATTCCCTATTTAATAAATGGTGCTGGGAAAACTGGCTAGCCATATGTAGAAAGCTGAAACTGGATCCCTTCCTTACACCTTATACAAAAATTAATTCACGATGGATTAAAGACTTAAACGTTAGACCTAAAACCATAAAAACCCTAGAAGAAAACCTAGGCATTACCATTCAAGACATAGGCATGGGCAAGGACTTCATGTCTAAAACACCAAAAGCAATGGCAACAAAAGCCAAAATTGACAAATGGGATCTAATTAAACTCAAAAGCTTCTGCACAGCAAAAGAAACTACCATCAGAGTGAACAGGCAACCTACAAAATGGGAGAAAATTTTCACAACCTACTCATCCGACAAAGGGCTAATATCCAGAATCTACAATGAAGTCAAACAAATTTACAAGAAAAAAACAAACAACCCCATCAAAAAGTGGGCGAAGGACATGAACAGACACTTCTCAAAAGAAGATATTTATTCAGCCAAAAGACACATGAAAAAATGCTCATCATCACTGGCCATCAGAGAAATGCAAATCAAAACCACAATGAGATACCATCTCATACCAGTTAGAATGGCAATCATTAAAAAGTCAGGAAACAACAGGTGCTGGAGAGGATGTGGAGAAATAGGAACACTTCTACACTGTTGGTGGGACTGTAAACTAGTTCAACCCTTGTGGAAGTCAGTGTGGTGATTCCTCAGGGATCTAGAACTAGAAATACCATTTGACCCAGCCATCCCATTACTGGGTATATACCCAAAGGACTATAAATCATGCTGCTATAAAGACACATGCACACATATGTTTACTGCGTCACTATTCACACTAGCAAAGACTTGGAACCAACCCAAATGTCCAACAATGATAGACTAGATTAAGAAAATGTGGCACATATACACCATGGAATACTATGCAGCCATAAAAAATGATGAGTTCATGTCCTTTGTAGGGACATGGATGAAATTGGAAATCATCATTCTCAGTAAACTATCACAAGGACAAAAAACCAAGCACTGCATATTCTCACTCATAGGTGGGAATTGAACAATGAGAACACATGGACACAAGAAGGGGAACATCACACTCTGGGGACTGTTGTGGGGTGGGGGGAGGGGGGAGGGATACCATTAGGAGATATACCTAATGCTAAATGATGAGTTAATGGGTGCAGCACACCAGCATGGCACATGTATACATATGTAACTAACCTGCACATTGTGCACATGTACCCTAAAACTTAAAGTATAATAATAATTAAAAATAAATAAATAAAAAATAAAATGTACTGAACTACAAAAAAAAAAAAAAAAAAAAAACAGTAACTGCTGAATTAATTGAATCTTTTTGTAGAAATAAAAATGCAGTTAAGTGGAACAGGGGGCACTGCCCAGCTGCATTCCCAGGTTTCATGGTCATTTGTAGGCTTTGGTACTGTACTAAGCTCAGATCTACCAGTAATTCCATCCACCAATATAATAGATGATGTCGTCATAAGGAGAAGGAGGTAATAAGAGGATATGTGACAATAAAAATGGGTTAAAAATGTATAGATTTTTTAAAAATTGCTCTTGCTCTTTGGGTCTATGCTCTTTTTAACATACGTGAATACTTTTGAACCCATTCTGAAATCAAAGGTGGTCTAGATCCCGCCCACCGCACCCGCCCCCGGGCCAGTTCTATGCATTCCCAGTGCGTCCGCTTGCCCCAGGTCACGCTGCCACTCTACAAGGGTAGGAGAAATGTCATGGAGCTTTCCACTGCTGCTTATCAGTGATCTTTCTTTTCATATACTGGAATTATTTTATCACCCTGCAATGACATGAATACTGTGGTTTTGTATGCTAAAACAATTGGTTTTCAATACATAGGAAATCTTACTGATTTTTGGTTTCCATGTAATTCTCAGGGCCATTAGCACTGTCACCTACTAATTACAGAAACATAAAAGCACAGAGAATTAAGAAAGACATGGAGTGAGGAGAGATGAAACTCTGCACATAAGCAAGATGCTCTCTACCGCCCCCTCTGGAAGGATACACTTAACAAGAGTGCAAGGCTGAGAAAAGCTCTTGCCTCTGCACATGGTTTCTCTTAACATAAAGGACGTGTTTGTCCATATACACATATGGACAGGATGAATTTCCCCTTACATTTCCTCAATGAGAGACTCAATGCTAAAATTAAAAACTCATCTTCCCGGTACAAAATGCACACATAATTTTTAATACTAGACATTATTTGAAAAAGTTTGAAAATGTTCACAGCCAAGGGTGACAATGTAATTTCAACCCTTCCCACGTGAGAGGTGGGTCCAGAAGCTGGAGGGGACAGAACAAATCAGCTACAGGTGCTGTCTGTGAAGGACTCTACAATCTGCATATTGAAACTCAAAGTCGATGTCCATTCGCAGGAACTGGGTTGTCTGTCTATTCTGATGGAATGATTTCATGTTATAAGATAAATAAATGTGGCTGCATTATTTTGTCTTTAAAAGGAAGAGTATATAATTTCAAAGCATATTGGTATGAATAAAAATACTATTTTCTTATTAAAGTCTATGTGTTTATTTTTTTATTTTATTTTTTTTGAAATGGAGTCTCACTCTGTCTCCCAGGCTGGAGTGCAGTGGCACAATCTCAGCTCACTGCAACCTTGGCCTCCTGGATACAAGCAATTCTCCTGTCTCAGCCTCCTGAGTAGCTGGTTCTACAGGCACATACCACCATGCCTGGCTAATATTTGTGTTTTTAGTAGAGACGGGGTTTCACCATAATAGTCCAGCTCATCTCAAACACCTGACCTCAGGTGATCTACCTGCCTCAGCCTCCCAAAGTGCTGGGATTACAGGCCTCATGTGAGCCACTGTGCCCTGCCTATGTGATTAAATTTTTAAAAACGATTTTATAGTTAATGCAAGGTTTTCTTCTTACACTGGCTTATGCAAAGATGTCTCTGAGAGAGGGTATGTGTTACCTAGGAGTGTTTTTCTTCCTTGGAAGATTGTTTTTATTTGGTACTGGGAAAACCTACAAAAGCAGTACCTTACCATTGTAAATGAGCTCTATTGCAGTGAGAACATCCATTATACATGCTGTATCTATTAGATGATAATTCTATACGTAAAAAGTAAAGTAGTGGTCCCTCTTCAAAGACTTTCCTCCCCATCTAATTAGGAATAAATAGTAACTTCTCTTAGAAGCAAAATTTATTCAAAGACCTCTGCTAACACTTTTAAATATCTGCTAGCCATAATAAAGAAATCAATGTATTTTATGTTCTTAGCTCCCACAATTTAGCCCTGGCATGCTTATACTGGTCCAAGCAAGCATTAGGTCATAGCCTGTTCCTCTTCCTTATTTGAAGGTGTTTTTACCTTTCTCACCATTCCACAAGTTACTTCCTCTTTCATTTGTTCTCCTCTGCCTTTGCCTCTTTTAAAAAGTTCTAGGTTGCTAGCCAGTCGGGACAAATACAGAACGTGAGGTCCCCTTCCAGCCAATGGAAACCGGACACAGCAGTAGGGTGGCCGCGTCAGGTTATAAATGACCCTGTCTCCTTTGTTCGGTGTACTCTCGTGGCAAAACTGCTGGCAAGTGTACCCTTTCTGCAGAAAGTAAAAAAATGGCCTTATGAGGAAATTAAATTTATGTTCAAGTGGTATTTCTTTATGGCACCAGGGAACAAGCATTTCTAACATATACAAGGGTCAAGATTTCTTATAAATTTGCACTTAAAACAAAACAAAGCAATAGGTATCTTAATAGTCAACTTACATTTTAGTCTAGTTTTAAAATCTAACATTTGTCACAGAAAAATAATTTACAATGGTTCAATTTTTGGTAGGATTCTTAAAAACCTATAATACATCAGCAAAAATGCCCTGTGGAATATTATCTTATTTAAAGGTGTTAACTAGCCATAGTGCTAATTACCACAGGGAAAATCTTAACTGCGGTATGATCGCTGAGATAAAGTTTTAAAAATTTGACATCTTTCTTTACATATATCATTAAAGCCTAGGCCGATATTGCAGGTTACCATAGATAATTTCAGCTAACATCTTCTGCATCTTTTAAAGCATCACCCACTCTTTTCTATTTAGGAAGACACTAAATAAATTAGGTTGGGAGAATAATAATCAATTTTGTTAGTTTCTCACCGCACTCTGCATTTTGGATTTTTAATAAATGGTATTGTGAAATTTTCAAATAAAAGATTTAAGAACTAGAAGTAAGCGGGACAGGGCCACTCCCTCTCCCTCCCTCATTTCTCAGGCTTCTATTTGAATGTCACATTCATCCTTTTACCCATTCTGGGTATTGTGGAAAAAAAAATTATTTCAATCCATGGCTTTTAAACCTTCTGACAATTCATCATATTGGAGCTTTTTTAAAAGGCATAAAATCTCACACTGTCTCCAATTTCACTGAATTAGAATACATTTGTTTAACAAACTTCTTGTGGAGGGAGGTCAGGGAGCAGTCAGCGCCATGAATTGGCTCAAATCATTGCGCCAAGAGTTAGAGAGAAAAGTGCCTCAGGATGTCTTTTCACCTTTTATAGTTCTAAAAAACAAACAAACAAACAACAAACGGACTATAGTTTAAAAGAAGGGCAGCATTACAAGGCTTTAGTCTCAATCCACACCAGAGAAAACAAGGTGAGCAAGAAGCAGCTAAGACCCCACTAAGGAATATTAAGTGGGCAACGGGACTTCCCATTCAAGCAGAGAACTGAACTATCTTTAAGGCAGAGTTGCAAAGGGAGATGTGATTCTGGTTGTCAAGGATTGTAGGAAAAGAAACAGAAAAAAAAATCACAGAATCCAATTGTAGCTGTAGAATGTAAAAAGGACTTTTTTAAAGACTAAAATATTATTGATTTTGATGTAGAAATGGGGGCAAGGAGAAAACAATAATTTTATGACTTCAGTTCTAATTTCATCAGAGAGTAGGATTCAATATAAACAGATCTATTGGAATGACACACATCCAGAATAACATTCTTGAAAGTAGGTGATTTTATGGCTTATATATTGAGGACAGTGCTGGAATGAAACTCAGATATTGATCATTGTAGACACTGCTTCATGGATAGTTTGGTCCCATATCATGTTACTGAAAAGGGTCAAACTTAAGAGCAGGAAAATCCACCAAAGTAATAGGTGGTTGAGAATTCTCAAGAAGTTTTTTTACTCAGTTAAACATGTGCTCATGGTCTTTAAACTTTCCCCATTTATGCTGCGACTAGAGGAATGAATATAGACACTTGGGTGTTTTGCTATGCCTGCAACATATGCCATCTGCATTGACATTTCTCATGGTATTTCATTCTCATAACCCAGCTTAAGCAGGGTAATAAGACCTTGATATGTAGGGCCTTGATGCTAAGTCTAGGGAAAGCAGCAGACGTTAGCCTTATTAAATCAATCAAGCCCTACAATTAAAGTTCAATGGATTGCAGTTTAATTAGTACTGTGGATAGTTAAAAATCCACAAACAATATCATATTTCACCAAACACTTGTATTGACATTTTGCATGTTATTAGGAAATCCTCAAAAAGCCGGTCCAATAAACTCATAAGATCATAACTCATTTTGGTGGACTTTAATGTTAATTGATTAGAAAAAAAATAGTGTAATGTGATAAACCACTAATAACCATAAAGGTTAATGAAGCTGAATTTTCATTTCAATTGGAGATAAAAAGTTACTAATACATTTTTCTTTTTTACACTATTGTTATTAGATTTCACTATTTTGTAAAGTTGAATGTTTTTGAATTTTCTATTGCAATAGCAACACACCTCTATTTAGTGAAGTAACTAAATCTCTTTTAATAGAGTATGTGAATTTTTAAATTTTTTGCTTTCTAATATCCCGAGAAACTTTTTAAATGTTTAACTTGTATAGAACAAAAGAAACGTATGATCAAAAAAAAAGCTTGTTGTAAATTATCTCATTAAAAAACAACAACAAAAGAAACAACATTATTTTCCTCTTTATACATCTGGTTTATATATTTTGATTTTTACCAGTATAATAAATTTATCTAAAGTCCACCTCCATGGTAATACCTAGTGAATCTCTATTTTTCCCAAAACATTTTCTTGTTAAGTAGAAAAAGAGATGAAACAAGATTTAGAGTACGTGTTAAATTGACTAATCTAAAATATTTTGCTTTATTCACTTTAAAATATATTTGTCAACTGAAGCTTATTAAATTACTTGAACCATTAAGCTGTTTTTGGAGACATTTCAGTTTAGTTCTAACTGAAATAAATACATGAGTCTATCAGGACTTGTATGTATGACACAGAAAAGAAAGACTAAGCATTTCCGGCCTGGATCCTCACTCCCACCCACTCAATCCCTTTCAGCCATGGTCTTCTTTAAGAGAGAAGACCACAGTCTGCAGGCCTTTGAGAAAAAAAAGATGAGAGTCCTGGCAAAACATGATACTGTCAGAAAATATAGGAGTGTGTAGAATTTTTAAGATTTGCTTCTGGTACGATACTGTTAGTCTCTATATTGAAGAGTTTCAGAAAAAATGTTATTATTTTACAAAATGTTTCGCATGCAATTTGTTCTCCTTTTGTATGCAATATTATGTTGAAAAATCCTAAAGGAGAAATGAGGTGAGATTTATTTAGGTTTTATACATTTTCCTGCTATACTTATTTTTATAATTTAGACCTTGCACTTAGAACCAATTAGTCCAACATGGACATACCGCTGTGCTCTGAACTATTTTTTTCACATTTAACAAAGCTTTATTTACTTTTTCTAGGCCACCTAGTAAATGTGGGTGAAACATGCAATGAAAAACCAGGCAGGGTCCTAGGCAGGGAACACCCACTTGGGCTAGTGAAGTGTCAAACCCATGGGAAATACTCACCTAAGGCCTGAATCCACCAAGAGTAGGAAGCCACTCTGCTCTACACTGAGTATCAATGACACCATGGCCACAATTTGTTTTGTTTTCTAAGGAATGTTTTTGAAAACTAAAATTAAATGATTACCGACTTCACAAAAAAGATGAGCTCATATTTTACAGAGATAACTGAATAGACTCTTGGCTAAACCATGATCTTAGTTTCATTAGACTCCTACCTAATCAATGATGAAAACTGATAAACTTGCTCAGAATAATCAATCAGTTGTTCTTCATCAATTTAATCTAAACCAAAGTGCCTACTATGTATAAATGAAAATTTCAAAAATAGTTAATGTATACAAAAAGAAGAGAAAAATACATATTTAGTCTTTCACTAATTTTTTTCATCTTGTATTCATTGAAATCAGTAATGAACACCAGTAGTAATTGTTAAAAATTGTTCCCATAATTTTCAAAGTAAATGAATGTCTTTTTTTCTGAAGTATTTTTAATAACTGTAGGGAAGGTAATGAGGCCAGAGCTAAACAAGTGCTGCCTTTATCACTAAGGGTTAAAGAATTGGTGTATTTGGCCAGGCGCAGTGGCTCACGCCTGTAATCTCAGCACTTTGGGAGGCCAAGGAGGTAGATCACCTGAGGTCAGGAGTTCGAGACCCGCCTGGCCAACATGATGAAACCCTGTCTCTACTAAATATACAAAAAATTAGCCAGGCATGGTGGTGCACTCCCAGCTACTCGGGAGGCTGAGGCAGGAGAATCACTTGAACCTGGGAAGCAGAGGTTGCAGTGAGCCAAGATCAGGCCACTGCACTCCAGCCTGGGCAACAGAGCAAGACTCTGTCTCAATAAATAAATTAATTAATTAAATAAAATAAAAACAATTGGTATATCTGTTTGAGTTTTCCAAGAAGAAGAACATTATAAGTACGAGAGTGGAGGGCAGATTAAAAGTAATATTTACAAAAACTTACCAGGCACCCAGATCTAAACTCTGTGATACACATAATCAAGTGCATGGAGTATCTGAACTCCAAAGCTACTCTCGTTTCTTTTGCATTGCACTGGCTTCATAACTACAATACGCTTACTTCTAATACTTAAAACAACACTCCTTCTCACACATTTTCTCTGAATGTCAGAATTAAGATTTTTAAGAAGCAGGAATATGGCCATGAGTTTTCTCCAAGAAAGTTCTTAATAATAACAAAGCTTCAATAGAATAAATAGAAATCGTTCTTAAAATGTAGGGAACAGAATCGTTATATGAAAGAATTTTCATAGATACTGCATTTAATACACTCCAAATCAGCATGAAACACTTACATATATTAGTGATACTTGGTTATTTCACTTAAGAGATTGTCATACACAGGAATACCTAATCTCTTTGGACTTTGCTCTACTCTATTGCATTTTGCAGATACTGGGTTTTTTAAAAATTGAAGGTTCCTGGCAACCCAACATTGAGCAGGTCTATTGGTGTCATTTTTCTAATTGCATCTACTCATTTTTGGTGTCTGTGCTACATTTTGGTAACTTTCATAATAACCCAGGCTTTTAGGTATATGATTGTACTTGCTATGGTGATCTGTCATCAGTAATTTTTGTTGTTACTATTGTAATTGTTTGGGGGCCCCATATGTGTCCATATAAGTGGTAAAATTATTCAATAAATGTGTGTGTTCTGACTGCTCCACTGACTGGCCTGGTCACTCCCACATCTTTCTCCTCTTCATTGGGCCTCCCTATTCCATGAGAAACAGCAATAATCAATTTGGGCCAATTAATAAGCCTACAGTGGCCTTTATGTGCTCAAGTGAAAGGAAGAGTCACGTGTCTCTATCACTTTAAATCAAAAGCTAGAAATTATTGGCCTTAGTAAGAAAAGTATGCTTAAAGCTGAGACAGGCTGAAAACTAAGCCTCTTGCACTAAACAGTGAGCCAAGATGTGAATGCAAAGGAAAAGTTCTTGAAATATAGTAAAAGTGCTATTTCAGTGAATGCAAATGATAAGAAAGGAAAACAGCCTTATTGTTGATATGGAGAAAGTTTGAGTGTCCTGGGTAAAAGACCAAAGCAGCTGTAATATTTTCTTAAGCCAAAGCCTAACTCTCTGAAGGTAGAGGGAAGTAAGGAAGCTGCAGAAGATAAATTTGAAGCTACCAGATGTCAGTTCCTAGGGTTTAAGAAAAAAAAAAAAAAGCCATCTGCATAACATAAAAGGGCAAGGTAAAGCAGCAAGTGATGATGGAAAGCTACAGCAAGTTATCCAGAAGACCTAGCTAAGATCAGCGACGAAGGTGGCTACACTAAAAGACAGATATTGAGGGTAAACAAAGCAGCCTTGTATTAGAAGAAGATACCATCTAGGATTTTCATAGCTAGAGAAAAGAAGTCAATGAGTAGCTTTAAAACTTTGGAAGACAGGCTGAGTCTCTTGTTAGGGGCTAATGCAACTCATGATTTTAAGTTGAAGCCAGTGCTCATCTACCATTACAAAAATCCCAGGATCCTTAAGAATTATGCTAAATCAACTATGCTCCATCAATGGAACAACAAAGCCGAGATTATAGCACATCTCTTTATAGCATGGTTTACTGAATATTTTAAGGCCACTGTTGAGACCTACTGCTCAGAAAAAGATTCCTTTCTAAATATTGCTGCTCTTTAGCAATGTACCTGGTCACACAAGAGCTCTGACAGAGATCTACTAGGAGATTAATGTTTCCTTGCTTGTTAACACAACATCCATTCTGCAGCCCATGAATCAGGAAAGAATTTTGACTTTCAATTATTGTTATTTAAAAAATATGTTTCATAAGGCTATTGCTGCATGGAGAGTAAGTCCATTGATGGATCTAGCTAGACAAGGTAAAACAAAACCCTTTGGAAAGGATTCCCCATTCTAATGAAATTAAGAATGTTTGTGATTCATGGGAAGAGGTCAAAATACCAGCATGAACAGGAGTTTAAAAGAAGTTGATTTCAATCCTTGTGGATGACTTTGATGGGTTCAAGGTTTCAGTGGAGGAAGTAACTTCAGACGTTTTGAAAACAGCAAGAGAAGTAGAATTAGAAGTAGAACTGAATTGCTGGAGTGTCATAAGATCTTAATGGATGAGGAGCTGCTTCTTATGGATGAGCAAAGAAAGTGGTTTCTTTAGATGAAATCTACCCTGGTGAAGGTGCTGTGAACTTTGTTGAAATGACAACAAAAGATTGAGATTATTTCATAAACTCAGTTAATAAAGCAGCAGCTGGGTTGGAGAAGACTGACTGAATTTTGAAAGAATTTCTCCTTTAGGTAAAATGCTTCTTAACCAGGAACACATGCTATATAGGAATATTTCATGAAAGGAGGAATCAATTGATGTGGTAAACTTTACTGTTGTCTTATTTTAAGAAATTGCAAAAGTCACCTCGATTTTCAGCAACCACCACCCTGATCACTCTGCATTCATCAGCATTGAGGAAAGACCTCCCACCAGCAAAAAGATGATGATTCATTGTAGGCTCAGATGATTGCACATGTTTTTAAAAACATAATGCTATTGCACACTCAACAGAATACAGCATGATGTAAATATAACTTTAATATGTACTGGGGAACCCACAATATCGTGTCACTTGCTTTATTGCTGTGATCTGAAGCCAAACTTGCAATATCTCTGAAGTATGGCTGCATTTCAATAACTACAGACATCTTACCAGACATTATAGTTTCCACATTGCAACACCATGTAAGGTATTACTGATTAAGATGTAATATATTCTTATGTCATGAGAGCCTCACATAGAATGTTACTTGAATTACTGCTTACCACAGGAAACTTATTATTTAAAGTTTATAAAATATAAAAACTTATAAATGCAGATATGACTTACACATTTTCTTTTATAAAGAAAATAGTATTACTTTTATAAAGTAAATAGTACTACTATACACGTTATTTTAAGCTTGTCATTGTGTTTCAAACATGAAAGATCTCGTGCTTATTATTTTTGAAAAAGTTCTACTACCAGTAAACAGAGAAGTTAATTTTGCCTACAGAAGAAATCAGACTCTGAAATGTTTATTAATGATAGACATTTTAGGGTGATGAATTTATATATACACAATATTTTTCAAAATTTGTATTTCAGTATGTTAGCAATGGTGTGGGAAAAATAGTACATTATTTTGAAAATTATATTGAAAATAATGACAAAAATGTTTATAATATGTATGTTGTCAAGAAGTAAAACATAAGCACATTTCAAAATAATTCAGTATATTCAGTAAAATTTAAATTATTTCCTCTGTGTGTGTGCGTGTGTATGTATGTGTATGTAGGTTTCTTTGTGTGGATATAGGTATTCAAGAACAACAAAAGAAAGAACACATACATCACAACACTGCCAATCAATATGTAACCTTAATTTTCTTGTTTGGGTTTCCTAGATGTTCACCAATTTCTATAATATACCTACATTGCTTTTTATAATATAAATGTCATATTAGCATTCATTTTTAAAGTAGCTTATTTTTCAGATTGTTTTGTTGTATACATAGTTCTCTTTTTATTAAACTATTAAGACTATAATAAATATCTTAAAAACCACAACTTAACCCAAGAAGTTTATTAAAAACTAATCATATGATTCTTCCTTGTGCCATCTCCCTTCTTCCCCCCGAGATTATGTCTATATTTAAAATATATGTATTTATTGGTCCATATTTTACATATATGTCCAAATTGTCATTTACTTTTCTACTATTTTTATTTTTTGGAGGCATAATAGATGTACATATTTTCAGGCTACATGTGATAATTCAATACATTCATATAATCAAATCTGGGTAATTATAATATCCATCACCTTAAAATTTATCATATATGCTAGAAAATAAAAATAACTCTTATATGTATGCAGTTAAGAAGAAATATAAGCACATTTCAAAATAAAATATTCAGAATATTCAGTAAAATTTAAACTGTGCTACAGAACAATTCAAATGTTGCTAGCACATGTATTAATTAAACATTTAGCTGAAACCTGACTTGCTGAATTACAAATTCCCAAAATATTATTTTAACCAGATGCTCTGAAAACCTCCTATGCCATTTACAATTTTTCTTCTACATTGTATAATGAATGCTGATAATAATTTTCAAGTAATTTTTGATTTCTCAAAAGTTTAAAATTGTAAATATTTCTGTCCATCAACCTGCAAAATTTGTTTGATTCCTGAAACACTGAGGTCCTATTAAATGCATCTTTGAGGTATCTGAATAAAAGGAGCTTTCATTTAAATGTACTTAGTTTTAATGTGCTCTCTCTCCTAGCAGTGGGTTTCCTTGGATATTTTACTACCTACACATTTCTATTAATAATAAGCATATGGTAATTCATGAAGATAAGACTTAATGAAAAAAATTAAACTCTTTTTCAACTGCAAGCCCATGCAGAGTATGACTAGAATGTAATGAGATTTTTTCCCAGATGTTATTTATTTAGTTTTTAACTACAGAGCTAAGTCTTGCCTAAAACAGCATGGGCACACACAATTCTTTGATTCCAATTTTTCCTCTGTTCCCTCATATGCAAGGAAAAGTAAAAATTTAGTGCAATCCCTTAAACCAAAAGGGTCCCCAACCCTAGCCATGGGCCAGTGTCAGTCTGAGCCCTTTTAGGAATTGGGCCATACAGCAGGAGGTGAGCAGTGGGCCAGCGAGCAAATCCTCCTCTGTATTTACAGCCACTCCCCATTGCTGGCATTACCACCTGCACTCTCCTCCTTTCAGACCAGCAGTGGCATTAGATGCCCACAGGCACGCAAACCCTACTGTGAATTGAGCACGCAAGGGCCCTCTAGGTTGCGAGCTCCTTGTCATAATCTAATGCCTGATGATCTGTCACCCCGAGATGGGATCGTCACCGCCAGATGGGACCATCTAGTTGCAGGAAAACAAGCTTTGGGCTTCCACTGATTCTACATTATGGTGAGTTGTATTATTTTCATCATATATTACGATGTAATATTAACAGAAATAAAGTGCACCATAAATGTAATGTGCTTGAATCATCCTGAAACCAATCCCCCCTCTTCCAGTGGAAAAATTGTCTTCCAAGAAACTGGTGTCAGGTGCCAAAATGGTAGAGGACGGCTACCTTAACCCAAGCACCTTTTCTCAAAGTGACATTGCTAAGGCAAAGCATTACATTTATGGTACCTGAGCCACCACACCTGGCCCATTTGACTATTTCTACACAGATGCCTGGATGAGCAATTTACTATCAAGGACTATAACCCTCAACCCAGCAGGACACCAGTGCATGAGGACTTAAAATGTGCTCAGTTCAGTTTCACAGAGAGATAGATGTAGTTTTTCCTCTAAATGAGACATTGGTCTGGCCATTCTATGTACTGGTTAGCCTCAGTTTATCTTTAAAAACTGTTTATGATTTATAGGTCCTTTTTCCTAATGCCCTTTTTAATTTCTGTGTTCTTAATATAACATACGCTCAAAATACTAATGCATGTGTGATGTCTGTATTTATTATTTGTTATTTAAACAGTTAATGGGATAAGAAAAATATTTTGGCAATACCTAACCATAAGGGCAATAATTCAGCTATAGTATTGTCCCACAAATTGATGTGATAATGTCATAAAATCAAATGAATACATCATTGTGATACTTTTTTTAATCTTTTAATTTAAAAAATACTGGCACAACAACACAGTGAATTAGATACATTGTGATAGTTTTACCAGTACTTTACTAAGGATAGTTCTAAATTATTAAGTTTTATTTTGTTACTAAGGAAAATCATGCTTTTCAGAGACAAGAGTAAGATAAATGTAATAAAATTTCTCTGTTACCCCAAATTATGTGGGATTCAACTTTGGATTTTATGTTTCTCATTAAACAAGGTGATTTCATTGTTATCTTACGATAAATAATATAAAAATGACTCAATTGAGGATGTTTTCTGGTGTTCGATTTTCATCAACTGTTTCAGTTTAACCTTTGTACAATAAAAATTTTAAATAATTTTAGTTCTATATTTTATAGAGTGTATGAAAACCATTTTATCACCCTTGACAACTGCAGAACTAGAAGACTGAAGTATTCTGGTAGTGAGTGAACTCAATTTTGTTTAAAAAAAAAAAAAAGTCAGATAGCTTACTAAGTTATACCAGAAGACTTATAAGTTGTTTTTTTCTTATTTTTTAAAAAAACAGAATTCCAGCAATTGTTTCTGACAAAAATTATCAGTCAGTGGGTGCTATAATTAGTGAATAGAAGTATTACGGAAAATGGAATCTGTACATAGATTCAGAGAATCACTCAAAAAATATATATTATTTACAAAAAGAAAAACAGTGACTTTTCATTTGAAATACCGGGTAGACCCCATGTAACCAAGAGATCAAAGTTACTATCACAATTAATAGGACAAGTCAACAGGGGTCCCCTGCTATAATGAACTGAAGACACAATGCCAATTCTGGACATTTCTGCCAAAAAAATATGAATCACCTGAATCTAATCATAAAGAAACAGTTAAATAAACCCAAATTTAGGGACAGCCTGTAAAATAATTGGCCCTTACTCTTTAAGTGTAAAGGATATGGAAGGAAAAAATTGCCATTTCCTATTTAGGGAAATGAAAGACACATGGCAGCTAAATGCAACTTGCGATGCTGAATTAGGTTCTGGGCTAGAAAACACATTGGTGGAATGTTAGGTAAAATTTGAATTAGGTCTGTAAATTAGGCAGTGATATTGAATCAGAGTTAATATCTTGACTTTAATAGTCATACTGTGGTTGTGAAAGAGCATGTTCTTATTTTTGCTCTCAACTATTTCAAGAAAAATATACAGTGAGAAAGAATAAAGCAAATGTGATAAAATATTAACATTTGGGAAATCTTAGTGAAGCCTACATGGAATTTTTTTACTGTTTATGCAACACTTTTGTAAGTCTGAAATGGTTTGAAAATAAAAAGTTAAGAAAACAGTCTCTCAGGTTGGTTTTTTTAAAAGGTGTCTCCTTCAAAGAGAGGGCAAAGTAGAAAAATCAAACCTGTCAGTTTGTGCCCTTATTTTTTAAAGAATAATTTTTATACCAAAATAAAATGTGTTCCTGTCTATGACTGAATATTGACAATTAAGTGAGTGGGTGATTCTTCTTCATATTTAACTGATAAAATAAGCCTTTCTGGTTGTTTTTTTTCCCTGAAAGTTTTGATGTTGTCAGATCACTTTAACCTTTAGATTAGGCAGAGTTTTCGTTTTAATTACCACACATATATTCAGGGAAATTTAAATTGCCTGCAACTTTAAAAATACTTATTGTGCAAATTCCCAGATATGCCAACAAATTCACTAACAGAAACTTTTCCTTTAAAATTGGTGGGTTCATTTTTGGGGAACGGCGGGAAATAAAACAATCTATGTTGAAGATGCCTCAGGACATTTGTCTTTTGACAAAATTTCAAAATAATGCATTTTTCAAAAATATACTCTCAACTATTTTCTTACAAATACCCAAACGATCTGTTCTGTTTTTGCGTTTCTTCCCCCGCCAATCCAATAATTACAGCTAGTTCAATGAGTTGGCCACAGCTTTGACAGTTGATTCTGGGTTGTGTTTTCTAATTTATCCCCATAATCAGTTTTTCTGAACCCTGTCTCTCACTTTCTTATTCTTCAACATTACAAGGATGACAAAGATACCTAATAAATATCCATCCAATGCGTTTCACCCACAAGTCAAATGTGAAATGTCAGATGTCCAGGACATCCAGAAAGAGCTCTACAATCCCTCATTTTATAAATGTTTAAGACAATGTGAACAGGCTGACCCCAGATAATTATAAAATTAAGCCTTTGTAAGCGATACACAATTTGAACAATGATCGCCAATAATTTGACCCTGAGAAAGAAAAGAAAAAAAGAGAAGCTAACTATTTCTTCTGGAAAATTGTATTTACACATGAAAGATTAATATAAGCTGAACAATACATTCTCCATCATGTAAATTGAAATAATCACTAGTTTAATAAGAAATTAAATTAACTTATACTTAAAATTACTATGGGCATAATGATGTCCACTAAGCTTTCATAAAGGTAACAAACCTGCACAGTATAAATGAAGGGCTTAACTTTTTTGGGGGGCATATTACAAATAACTTCAATAGTCTAACTGCTAATCTTTTCAATTGTTTTCATAGTTACTCTTCGACTGTGCATTTCCCATATTTCCAATGTTTATTGGTAACAGTGAAAGCCATTGATTCATATAACTTTTGAGAGACAAGTTTAAAAAAATCTATTAAAAGAACTCACAATTAATATCATCATTAGGCAAACTAACGTAGTGGTTAACTCACAGTATTAACTAAGCCTGATGTATTATTTTACTTAGGTGAAATGACTACAGTCCAGATAGCTCATCAACATTTAAAGCTCATTTCCTTACCTTAGGTTACTAGGGGATAGAAAAACAAGAAATGGGCTGGAACTGGAGATATGAAAGTAGATGAGAAGTAATTTCAGACTTCACACACCAACACACACATGAGGTAGTACAAAAAGTAAATATTGATTGTAGTGAATCATTATTCCAGAAATGCTATAGACATAAGAATGTACTTACTATTCACTCAAGACGTGGCTCCTACTAAGACTATTATGATTATTATTACTAATAGCTTAAATTTATTGAAAGGCTATGTTCCAGACCATACTTAAAGCACTTTACTTAAATTTTGCTCATAACATTCTAGGATGTAGCCACTACTTTTACCTTTCTTTCAATACTAACGTAAAGAGTAATAGTGATCTGTGGAGGACTTTATCGCTTGCACCTTGGAACTGATTCCATGCACATGATATCACATGCTCCCAATGCACCCTTTGAAATAAGATTATTACAAAGAATAAATCTCAGTGGTTTAGCAACTGTTCGAAATAACTTGGTCTTGCAAGTTGTATGCGTCTTGATATTGTAACTTCCATATTAGAGAACACAGGGAACTAGTCTCATCTCCTCAGGGCAAGTGTTATCTCTTCCTTACGGAATTACCTGACATTTTCGTCAAAAAAATCATTTTACCACGTATGTGCTGGCCTGTCTCTGGATTTTCTCGTCTATTCCATTGAGCAATCCCACACCACCTTGGTTACTTTAGCTCAATATTGACATCTTCAAATCATATTATAGAAATCCTCCCACTTTGTTCTTTTTAAATCATATTGACTATTCTGGGCCCTTGGCAATTTCATATAAATTTTACAATTAGTGTGTCAATTCCTAAAAACAAACAAACAAATAAATAATACATCCTTTTGGGCTCTTGACTGGAATTGTGTTGATCCTACAGACCATCTACAGATGAATAAACTTACATCTTGAAAGCATTGAGTCTTCTCATTCATGGTCTAGTATATCTCTCCTTGTCATTCTTTCATATTTTGTTAGGTCTTTTGTAATTTCTCTCAGCTATGTTTTACAGTTGCAGCATGCAGTCTTGCATGTATTTCATTCAATTTATTTTTAAATCTGTCATATTTTATTTCTGTAAATGTTATAATTTTTAAAATTTTATTTTGAAATTGCTCATTGCTAGTATCGATTTAAATTTTGATCTCGAACCACGCAACAGTGCCACCTCACTTGTTATGTCTAGTAAGTTTTGTATAGATTTAAAATAAAAATCCACAACAATAATCACATCATATAAACACATTTCATCTCATATTTCTAATCTCTATGCCTTTATTTTTCTTGTTCATGGCACTTGGTTAGTAACTTCATTACATGTTGAATAGCTGTAAAAGTGGATATTATTTTTGTTTCTGATTTTATGAGGAATAGATTCAGTCTTTCATCATTAAGTAAGAAATTAGCTATAAAATTTCCATGGATGCCCTTTACTGGGTTCAGGAAGTTTCTCTCAGTTCCTAGTCAGCTGAAAAGCTGTATGATAAACGGATGCTGAATTTTTGTCTAATGCTCTTTCCACATTTGTTGATGTGATCATGTATGCAGGTTTTAATTTCCAGTCTGTTAAGATTATGAATTACAATGATTTTCAAGAACGTTAAACCAATCTTGTATTCCTGAAAGTGACCCCAGTGGTCATGACATGCTATCCTTTTTATAAATCACTGGATTTTATTTGACAACATTTTTAAAAGGTTTTTTCTGTTTTCATTTCATCCAATTTTTTTTTAATTTTTAGGTAATATGTACTTCAAATTTGGAAATTAAACAACACTCTTCTACATAACCCACGGGAAAGCTCCTTATATTTGGAAATTGAATAAACCATGGCTTATACAGAAGAGTTTTGTTTAGTTTCCAAATACAAGGAGCTTTCCCATATATTCTGTTATCAATTTACAGTCTAATTATGTTGTGATAAGATAATATAACATAGTATCAAATATTTTTAATTTACTAAGCCTTTTTTCAATGGCACAGAATATAGTTTATCTTAGTGAATGTTCCATGTGCACGTGAAAAGACTGTGTCTTCTGCTGTTGAAGGAGAGTGTTTCATAAGGGCCAAGTAGGTCACATTTGTTAATAGGGCTAACAAAGTCTCCACAGCCTTTTTAACTTATGCCTACCTGTTCTATTAGTTAAAAGGCCTGTTAAAATCTCCAATGGTAGAACAGAGGTGGTGTCTCACGCCTGTAATCCCAGCACTTTGGGAGGCAGAGGCAGGTGGATCACCTGAAGTCAGGAGTTCGAGACCAACCTGTCCAACATGGTAAAACCCTGTCTCTACTAAAAATATGAAAATTATCTGGGCATGGTGGCATGTGCCTTTAATCCCAGCTACTCAGGAGGATGAGGCAGGATAATTGCTTTAACCCGAGAGGCTTAGATTGCAGTGAACTGAGATTGCACCACGGCACTGCAGCCTGGTGACACAGCGAGACTCCGTCTAAATAATAATAATAATAATAATAATAATAATAATAATAATAACAACAACAACAACAAGTGTCCCAGATATAGTATGTGCTATATATATTTGTTAAAAAATAAAAACAAAAAGTCATGTTAGTCTGCATTTGAAGAGTACAAGGGGCTTAGAATTTGGGACAGAGGCTTTAATAAATGACTGAGGAGCACTTTGGCAGTACTGACGTATACAGGAGAGGGAGGGAGAACAAGAAAATTAGGGGAAAGACATTAGGTTTTGTGACACACTTTGAATGTGACCCTTCTTTATTGGCAGGGAAATTTTCCCCAGAAGTTGTTTTGAATGGTGTTTTTTTTATATTTTATTTTATATATATATATTATATTTGGTTGCTGAACAAAGATCTTGACTGTGAACTTGCTCATGATGAATGATGAACCTGTTCTAACATCAGTTCCACATACTTACTGCTTTCTATTATCTAAAAGTACAACTTTCCTAAAGAAATAATGGAAAGACCAATGAGTTCCATTCCACCAACTTAATAATGAATAAAACCAACAATCAATAATACAGTGACATAATCAGCTGGAAGAGATGAGCATTTCTTCAATATGACTATTACACTCAAAAGCAGTTTTACTACCCAGTTATCATTTTGAAGAGACATTTTTCTTTGCAAGGGTTGTCCAATTTTCAATGTTCTCATTATTCAGAAACTAACAAAAAAGGAGATTTTTTTTTTTCAGAACACTGATTGGTACAAAAAGCATTAGTAGAATAACTGATGATGGGTTATTGGAAAATATTTATCACCAGGGTAAGAAATTGTGTATATAACAATTAAAATGTATTAAATCTGAACTAGAATTTTCTAATTCATGAGTGTGATATTACTGTTTTTTAAAACTTTTAATTAATAAATATAAATTATACCTATTTATGATGTGCAATATAATGTTTTAAAATATGGATACATTGTGGAATGGCTAAATTGAGCTAATTAATATATGCATTGCTTTACATCCTTATCATTTCTTTATGGTGAGAACCCTTAAAATCTCCTGTTAGCAATTTTCAAAAAATACAATATAATGTTATCAACTACAGCTACCATGTTGTACAATGGAGCTCTTAAAGTTTTCCTCCTGTCTCGCTGAAATTTTGTGGCCTTTGACCAAGATCTCCCCAACACCTCAATCTCACAGTCCCTGGAAACCACCATTTTACTTCTCAAACTATTCTAACTGTCACATGGATAAGGTATATAGAAGCTCTAACAATTTAAGGAAAAGGATACATTTTAAGCACCAATACTATATAAATTAAAAGGTTATTATTACACTGTCAGGAGCAAAGAGAGAAGCTAGCAACATCAAGTGTGTCTAATTTGGGATTATTTTGGGGTTCTTTTGTGTGAGGGAAACTAACTGAAGAACTTGAGGGTGGGTGGTTTGTTAGGGAGATGATTTTAGGTACAAGATTGAAGGGGCAAAGGGGGATGAGAGAAAGGAGGAGGAGAAGGAGGAGTATTATAAGGGCACATTTCATGATTCATGCTATGAGCAATGGGGACTTGATCCCACCACGATCTCCAAGAAGTGCGCAAGACAGCCACAAGCACTGTTGCCTCTAACAGATGGAAAGCTGGGAAACTGACCTGCTTCCATCTTTCATTGATTGAGGCGATCCCTGGGGACATGGCCTCCTCATTCAGCCCCAGTTCAAGATTGTGCCTCCATGGCAATCTCCAGGTGTTGAGGCAGGATATGAAAACACACATGGAGAGGCTCATGCCGGCAGAGAGACGTATCTCTAGGCTTGCATGAAATTACCCACTACATTTGCCAGGGTCCACAGCATTTCCTGTGGGCATTTGCTGTCATGCTACAGACAGGACTGAGTTGCCAGAAAATAAAAATAAAATCTTCCTTAAAGGCAACGATAATAATAATTAGACACCTTACATTGACCTGCATTTATACACCGGCTGACTTACAAAAGAAAGATAAACCGCAAGACCCTAGAGGCTGTGATCCAATATTGACTCTGAAGTTGCTCATCATGCAGTGAAGAATTACAATGATGAATTAGTAGTTTGATACTTAAACATAAATTATCAAAATAAAAGAACTTTTCTCCAATTTGATGGTTTCCAATTAGAAAAGACATCTGACTTTAGTTGGTCTGCATAAAGTTTAAGAACAAGGAAAACTCTCCGGTAGACTTCCAATCAGCCTAGGGGTCAATGTAAGTAGCAAAAGAGAGGTTCTTCTGGATCTCAAATGCATGAGTGATTCAGCTGCTAATGCACAAACATAACATGCCCCTTTACTTCTGCAGACTCCATCCACTTAGTGCCAGTTTTCTCAGCATGACAGAGCTTCAGTACAAGTGTTCCACTTGCCCATAGCAATATTGCATGAAATACGGAACCACCATTAAGTCGTGGCTCAGCAGGAACGTGTTTGATCTTTTTCTTAAAGTTAAAAAGTTAATGTTTCTCCTGCCACTTTAATAATGCATTATGGAGCACTGGATAAAATTTCTTCCTCAAAATGTAATTAGGGTTTTCAATCTTTTTTATCTCTTACCTCATCGCTAACAAACAGTACATGGTATAAACATATTCTTCGGTCATAATAGGTTCAGTATATTAAAATACTGTGCTAAGTAGAATATTTTCTTTAAAAGATTAAATTTCATTTTATTTCTCTTTCAAAGAATACTTAATAAAAAAATAAGGAAAACCAATATTCATAACAAGAGCTGAACAGACAAGAAGAAAAAACGATTTCTTTTTTGATCACATAACAGTAAGAGCATAATTCAATTGAGCCCCGTTTTTGATCTACAAGTCACTTTAGTGAGATTTTTAAAGCTGTTTCAATTATTTGAAAATAATACTTGAATTTTATACATTTATCTGAAAGAATATATCTACATTTATAGGCAGGAGATGTCTCAAAGTTGTTTGTTTTACAAAGACAGAAGTTTTAAAGTAAATTCCTGCCATGTGAGACAAGACCTGGGTAGGTAGTTGGTGGGGACTGCACAGGTGGGCACGGGTCCAATGGTGACTGAGGCCAGCGTGGATTTCCTCCTCAACCCTAGCCCACCTTTGTGTCTTGCATGGCACCTTCTCTTTTTAAGCAACAGCCCAGCGTCCTGAACAAAGCAGGAATTCAAGAATTCAATAAGTTTGCTAATTAAATGAACGCAAAAGGCATTTGGGGCAGACTGCAACTTAAACTCTGTTCATTAGTGGGATGTAGAGTGCTGCATTTTCCTCCCCTTGTGAGATTTCAGCTGCTTGAATAACAATTGTCAGGCCTGAGCCCCAGAAATTAAGCATGTAAATATGATGATCTATCTAAGTAAAATACATCGCCAAAGATAGGAATCATCATAGAAAACAACCAGAGAAATACTACTACTCCAGGAAACAGCTGAAAAAAATATTGGAAGAAAGGTTAAAATTTTTTAAAAATTAAAAAATAAACATTTGCAGATATTTAGTTATAATTTAAAATGAGACTTCATGGGTATTAACAACATGGGGGGGCATTAAAATGTAATAGATGAATAGAAAATGAGGGTGACCTGTGCTGAGAACAAATTAGTGAGCTGGCAAAGAAGTGAAAAATAATAACTCAAAGTTAACACAAAAAGAAAAATTAAATACATAACTTGCATGCTAAATTACATAAGCTATCCTGGAGAAAAAAAAAATCTTAAATAACCAGTTTCCCAGAAAAAAAATAAATAAATGTAGAATATATAATTATGAAAGTAATAATAAAGGAGATTTTCCCTGATTACACTTGGAACAACTTCACCATTTATGTACAAGATGGATGAAAAGATACTGACATAGGTAAATAATGGTAATAATTCATTAGTCGCTTGAATAAAAATAAAAATCTTCAAATTTCCAGAGAGAAAGAACAAATTATTTAAGTAGTGGTTCTCAAAGTATGGTCCCAGAAACCTTCAATGGGACAGAGCAGAAACTCTTCATGGTGTCTTGGAGGTGAAAAGAATCCTCATAATAAGAAGATTAAGGTGGTATGTGCCTTCCTCACTCTTTTATTCGCCTGAGCACACAGTAAGTATTTCTAGAGGCTATGCAAAAAGTGTCATGGCTATAAACTGCATGCAGAAGCCAATAGAATAATTCAACCATCTTCTGTTGAACCAAACATAAAATAGATTTAATTCTACTTAGTTTCTTCATTAAAAATATGTATGTTGATATGTAAAGGGGTTATTATTTTCATATATTCATTGATTCACATAACTTTAACTCAGTTTTACTTTCCAGTACTGACAGATAGAACCCACATAAACAAAACCTCCTTCAGGTTTGGAAAACTTTTTAAGAGTATAAATTCATAGAGGCAGAAAGCAGATCAGCAGTCACGAAGGGACAGGGAGAGAGAATGGAAGAAATTCCTTAATGGGTAGAGCTATTTTCCTGGGGTGATTACAAACTCTGAAATCAAAGAGATATTATTGTTTCACAACATTGTGAATACACTAAATGTCACTGAATTGGACATTTTAAAATGGCTAATTGTATGTTATCTTTATTTCACTTCAATAAAAACAAAAGAAGTACTTGATTATTAAGCAATACTGTCATTAATCAAAGAAATAAAAGCAGAAAGTTATTTTGAATGCAGTGAAAATAAGAGCAAAAAACAAATCATCTCTAACTCAAGGCAACTCAGTGAAAGCTGTATTCAGCGTGTAATTTATGTCTTCATTAATGAAAAAGAAAGGAATATAAAACAACCTTCCACAATACACTAAAAATTAGAATAACATTATTTTTTAAAATACATGAAAAGATTTACTAAAGACAAAATTATAATCATTGAAAATAACAGAAAACAAGCAGTAATTGTAAAGGAGAAGAAAATCAAAAGCTTTCTCTGAAAAGATCAATGATCATAAACCCTAAAAAATACCACTTACAAAAAAAAATTCAAACTGGATTAGAGATTTTACTTTGTGTAGAAGCACTATAAACATTATAGGATTAAAATCAAGAAAATATATAACTGATATAGGAGTTAAGGAGAAGTGTTTACCCTGGATTAAGAGAATTCAACTCAGAAATTCTCTCATAAAAGATTATTTAGCATATATTTTACACAGTATGTATAAACATTACATGTCATATAATGCAAGTTAGGTGTTTACATATACTTAGATATTCATGTGTAATGAGTATATAGAAAGTTTCTATTCCAAAAATTGTTTTGTACAGAGAAGAGACCGTAAACACACACAGAGAAAGGTGTATGCGCTGAGTTTGGGGGTTCCAGTGGGAAACGATAATGACATTGCCCTGAGTGGAGTTTTACAGCTTCAGGACTTCCCTGGGATAGATAATTGGAGATACTAAACTGGGTCACTGCGCCCAAGCATACACATTTCAAGGTTTCTATGGTAGGTGCCTCACCTGAGAACCCTGGGACTGGGAGCCTGGGGAAGTGATGGCGGGGAGGGGTGAGGGGTGGACAGGCACGGGGACTCAGGAGAAGCTTCCCCCACAGAGCCCCTGAGCTGCGCCGCGTGACGGCTGAGCTTATCCACAAGCCCCTCAATACCTCAGAGCTATACAACCATGAGAGGTGTTATTTTCCCTGCAGTTCCTGGAAACCCTAATGTTTTGGGTGGTCTCCTGTGTGAGGTGCTGTGCAGGCCCCAGGACTGTGCTCTGGGCCACTGTCTAGAACGGCCCCGGCAAGGGTGGCTCTGGGTCTCGCCTTAGGCTGGGGGTGCACAGGAGCCCTTCCTTCCTCTGCCGGTGCTGCCTCCAGGTCTCAGCGCTACCTGCTCATGGTGAGCGGGGCACATGTCTGGGAGCTCCTGTCCCCAGGACCCCGCCTCTAGGAAGCTTGTGCAGGGGCCTAGGAACATGGCCAGTGGGAGAGATCCCAGTTTCCCGCGGGGAATCACATATGGGTCTGTAGAAACTTCAGTCCTTGCATCCTCAGAAGAAGGAATTTGACTGAGGGGCATAAAGGAGAAAAAGAGACCCAGGCAAGTCCAGAGCAGGAGTGGAAGTTTATTTTAAAAGGCCTTAGGACAGGAAAGGAAGGTGCGCTTGGGAGAGACCAGAGCAGGCACGTGAAGGTTAAAGAGAGAAGTTCAAGGGCCATTTAACTGGGATCTTAGGACTTTTTTTTTTTTGAGATGGAGTCTCGCTCTGTTGCCCAGGCTGGAGTGCAGTGGCGGTGGTAATCTCAGCTCACTGCAACCTCCTCCTCCCAGGTTCAAGCGATTCTGTTTCCTCAGCTTCCTGAGTAGCTGGGATTACAGGCATGCGCCAGCACTCCCAGATAATTTTTTGTGTTTTTAGTAGAGACAGGGTTTCACCGTGTTGTTCAGGCTGGAACTCCTGACCTCGTGATCTGCCCACCTTGGCCTCCCAAAGTGTTGGGATTACGGGCGTGAACCACTGCAGCTGGCCGGATCCCAGGACTTGTACAGACTCCGATGTTTCCCATGATTCTTCCCTTAGGACAGGCTGCCTGCATGCGCAGAACCCTCCCTACCCCTCAGAACCGAGCATGCGTAATGTGGCAGGGAGTTACATGCGTGCAGAGCCCTCCTTGCCCCTCGGAAGCGAGCATGCGCAGTGTGACAGGGAGTTACAGGCATGCGCGTTGGAGTCTTTCTTCCTTATTCTGGTGGAGGGTATGCGGAAAGTCGCGCTCCACCATTTTTGTCCTTTAACACGTATGCACAAAAAGTTGTTTCTCCCTGGGGTCTGCTTTCAGTTAACATTTTGATGTTAATAGGTGTGGACCATCAGGAAATGGTCTCTCTTTGGCACTGCTGAATTATCATTTTTAGAGAGGCAATGCGATAATTGTGAACCATCACCTGACATTTCTAGTGGGTTGGGGGAGAGCCCTCTCCTGCCCCCCTCATACCTAACTGCCTGTAACGGGAAGAGAGAAGCACTGTCCTCCTGTCCTCCACCACCCGTGACCACGTGCAGAGCACCTTGAATGAGCCTCTCTCTCCTGTGAGAGGCCCCCACAGACCCCACTGGCAATGCCAACCAACATGCAAAAGAGGCATGTAGTTTTAACACCAAACACACATCCAATGTGTTCTTGGTGAAACTCCATGTTACGCCACAGAAACAAAAACCATACATCCCTCATCTTACTGGTTCAGAGACTTTCCAAAAATGACTCTAAGCTTCCATTCAAGACACAGGTCAACAAATAAACCAGAAGGAAAAAATGTAGAAATAAAGTAGAATTTTGTGCTGGTATGTCATTCTCTCTACTCATGTTAGAAGCTGTCAGCCAACCTCTAATAAGTCACTAGAGGATTTGGCGTCTGAAAAAATGTTTAGAGATTCCATAGGAGAATGGTACTGCCTGTCCTGCTCCATTTTGTCATATTGAATATCTCATCAATAAATACGTCACTACTTCCTCTTTCACCGATTCTAAAAGAGTGTCTCAGAGGATGAGGAAAGAGGATGAATATGTGGACACAAAGATTCTCTGAGAACTGCCACAACTAAGAAAAAAATAGGGTCAAATAAATAGACACCCAGTGAATTAATATCCCTTAGAAATCAATCATATCTCTGGTTGATTAACTGAGGGGTTCATTTGCCCCCTGCCACATTGAGATCTCTGTTCCCCCAGGCTGGGTGCAATGGCACGATCTCGGCTCACTTCAACCTCTGCCTCCCAGGTTAAAGCAGCTGGGATTACAGGCGCCCAACACCACGCCCAGCTAATTGTTTGTATTTTTAGTAGAGTCAGGGTTTCACCATATTGGCCAGGATGGTCTCGAACTCCTGACCTCAGGTGATCTGCCCGCCTCAGCTTCCCAAAATGCTGAGATTATTTGTCATGAGCCACCGCGCTCGGCCAGGTTTCCTTTCTAACCCTTATAAATTCTGACCAGATCCTGGACCAAAATCTAATAATCTTAGATTCAAAAAGGTTGTACAATTTTGGGGTATTAACCATAACTAAGTATAGATAGCATATAATGTGCCAGGTGGTGGTGTTAACTTTTTACACACATTAATTTATTTGATTTTTAAAACAATGAAACCATCACATCAAAACTGTTATTATCCCCATATTTCAGGATGGGGAAACTGAATCACCAAGATGTTAGTCAGTTGCCTTATAGCACAATTAGAAGTGAGAGAGCTAGAATTTGAAGCCCAGAAGTCTAACTAGAGGCGTGTATGTTTAGCCACCACGCTGTTGCCTTGTGATAGCTTGAGTTTCATCATCATTCACATACATTCCTAAAGAGATTGTAGGAAAAATAGAGAGGTGGAAACTCAGTAAAAATGGTTACTTTTTATCAAATAATATGTATCAAATACTGTGCCCCATGTTTTGCACGCATAATTATTAAATTCTGATAACAAGACTAAAATGTTGTTATTTTCATTTTTAGATAAGACTACTGAAAATTATGAGTTACTACCCGATGTGGCAGAACCTATATTTGAAACCCTACTCTAAGAAAGTTCAGTTGGGCTGAACATTCTTTAGCCCAACTCCAAAGCTTAGTTTTAGCCTCTGGAAGAATCCATTTAGGAGCTTGAAGGACACCCAGCTGTTAGGGAATGAAGAGAGAATGTTGGTGGCTCTTCTAGACTAGGAACTCCTTGGAATGGTGCAAATGTACAGGTGATTATCTCTGCATTGTTGCAAGCACTAAATGCTATTTTCATATCTAAAAAGAATGTTACTTTTTCCATATGGAAAGGTTGGATCTGTTTTCCTTGTGGGCCCTAAAAAATGAAACCCACATGGAAGGAGAAAGACAGTGATAGGCCTCTCTCAGATGGAAGAAATAACGAAGGAGACAAAAACGCTGGGGGAGGCTCTGTATATGTTTTTGGAAACTATTTCTTCATGTTCCTGTTCCTAATTTCCTGCCTCTTTCTCCCCCGACTTCACACCCAGCTCTGCTAGATCCCTGATATAACTGCAGAACTAAAACATTTCTCAAAATGAGAAGAGAGAAATACAGGGGCAAAGACAGCCTTTGTGTGTAGGTTTCACTATTGCAGTGGGAATATATGTACTTTTGTTCCCTCAGAAACATTTTTTTCAGTTGTTTCTTTCATTCAACAAATATTTATGAGTGTGTTCTACGTGCTAGGCACCAAGGCAGGGGCAGGTGTTAAGCATAAAAATATATGTCAGTCTGGGTGCAGTGGCTCCCACCTGTAAACCCAGCAGTTTGGGAGGCCAAGGCAGGAGAATCCCCTGAGCCCAGGAGTTTTAAACCGGCCTGGGCAACATGGCCACAACCTTCTCTATAAAAAATAAAATTAAAAAAAAAAATTAGCTGGGCATGGTGGTGCATACTTGTAGTCCCAGCTACTCACAAGGTTGAGGTGGAAAGATTACTTGAGCTCAGGAGTTCGGGGTTGCAGTGAGCAATAATCATGCCGCTGCACTCCAGCCTGGGCTGTTAACAGAGCAAGACCATGTTGAAAAGAAAAGAAGAGAGGAGGGGAAAGAAAAGAAAAAAGAAAAGTATGAGTATTTATTTTCCATGCCAAGAAGAATAATGTTGTTAGTTTCATAAAGCTCAGAGGAAATGAAGGGATAGTTATAAATTATGCAGCCCATAAGAGGCACATTTGGAGCCGATGTGGGGCTATCGCTGTATAATAATCTCCTTTGTTTGGCTGGTGTTCTGCTTCTCAGGGCAGCAAATCCTGCAAGGTATAAAATATTTGAAAATATTTTTACTTTTTGCTTGCTTAACGTTCTAGATTAAACCAGAGAAGACAACTAATAGAATATCATTCTCTTAGTTGTGCCTGTATACTATTCATGTGCTATCTTAACTTTTAATATTATAATGCTACTTGAAGAAAAAGTCAACATGTTAATGAAGCTGCCAAAGTCTTAATGAGCATTCTGTTCTTCTGGCAAGCAAATGAAATTATTATTTTGGAGAAAACAAATATCCTAACCCAGAAATCCATAACCAAACATGAAGATAGACTATGTTTTCCATCATTGTTTTATAATATTACAATGTGGTTTTTTGTGGGGATGTGGAAAAAAAAGTTTCATTTTTTAAATTCTCGTTTTTTGGTTTTTTTTTTTTCCAACTTGCTCTTTGAACATTAACTTTTAAGCTGTTTCACTCTCTAGAAAACCAAAAAGGAGGCAGAAAAAGATGGTGAAGTCATGGAAGCATGTGCACATTTTTGAAATATCTGTTTTATTTTTTAAAAAGAATTATAATTGAAATTGTTCCTGTTCATCACTAACATTTTAGAAATGCATTCTTCTGGGTTTAGTTCTATTATTCATTTACTGAGGTATCAATTTACTCATTTATCTGTTTTTTCTTTATCCATTCACATACCCGCATTTGAATAATTTAAATGAGGCTCGCCACATATTGTAAAATACAAATTAGCTTATAAAAACAAAGTGTCAAAGAGGGAAATGGATCAGGACATAATTGAGGGTCAGACATGAGGCTTTTGTGATTTAAATCCTATGGGTCGGGTCACACAAAACACCCTGCTGTCCACTTCAAAGAGGAACGAGATTATGGCTTTATCTATGATACACACCAGAAGGATCTGCAGAGGAAATTGTGTAGTGGGTGAAGTGAAAGTAGATGATGATGGAAAAAGACAACAGATATTCATTGAACTTGACAATTCTAATACATAATTATTCATGCAACTCACATTTTTTGAGCCCTGACCTTGGCTTAGGATCTATGAGCTCCTGGGCTGGGCCTTCTCCCATGCGTCTCTCACCTCCCCACTCTGGGGCAGCTTCTCCATGCTCCTCCATGCTTCCTGCTCCCCAGCACCATGTTTCTCAAGCTCAGCTCTTAACAACAATGCCTCTGTCACATGCTTTCACTTTATATTGCACACCAGTCTTTACATATTTAAAAGCATAATTTGAGTATAAGAAGTTACAGTGCATCTTTTTAAAAACTGACTTAAAAAATTCCTATAGTTTCTAGACAGAGCAGGGTGAATCACATGTGTAATCCCAGCACTTTAGGATGCCAAGGCAGGAGGACTTGAGGCCAGAAGTTTGGGATCAGCCTGGGCAACATGGCAAAAAACCCTGTCTCTACTAAAAATACAAAAATTTGCTGGGTGTGATGGCGCTAGCCTGTAGTACCAGCTACTCAAGAGGCTGAAGTGGGAAGATCACTTGAACCTGGGAGGTGGAGGTTGCAGTGAGCCAAGATCACACCACTGCACTCCAGCCTGGGTGACAGAGCAAGACTCCGTCAAGAAAGAAAGAATGAAAGAACAAACGAACGAACGAAAGAAAGTGAGAGAAAGAGACTTCCCATAGTTTTTGTCTCTTTAAATCTAAAAATAATTTGACCAAATGCTCCAAATCACAGCATCTCACTTATAATTTATGTTTTTGCCATGCTTCTCTTATTTGACTTATGTCCTAGTACAGCAGGTAAGTTTCTTTATATGATATACCTGAACGCAGAATGTTCTGAAACTGCAGTGGAAAGACCTCAAACTTAGGTATATGTTCAGTTTTGTGACTGGAATAGCTGCAGGTACTTTGACCTGCTAGCGCCTTCTGGCATTATACACCAAGTGATGTAGAGGAAAACTTTCTGTATTGTGATGTATATAATGTGTGATCTGCCTTTATTCCTATTATTATTTAGATGTATGGGTATTCCTTGAAGCTCTGTACTAGGTATTTGATCATGTGGCACTTGAACATTTATGAAATAAAAAAGGGTCTGTTGAGGACAGTATGTGTGTGAAGCTATTTCAAGCCTTTGCAAGGAGGCTTCTGGGCATCTCAGGGAATGTATTTCAGGATGATCATCTTATTAGACAACAGTGCTGGAGCTAAGTGGAAACACAGGTTGTTCAAAATGTTAATGATAGAAACTTACAGATATTTTTACAGTGTAACTTATTGCATGTTGCCTTTATTTGTGAATTTTTCTTTCAATCACGGAATCTATTTTCTAAGAAAATTTTATTTCCTCTCCTCAGATTCTGGGAACAGCAAATCCTAAGTGCCATCTAATAAGGAATTTAGCAAATGTTATTCTGCAAACTTTTAAAATATATTAAACTTTCCAAATGTAATTCACACCCTTTCCTCATCATGCTACAACTTAAAAGCATGGTGTGAATGTCTTCTATGCATCAGACAGAAGACTAGATATTCCCTCAATGCTAGTGAGAAATACAATTTTCAACACTGGGGGCAAATGTTATTTATGCCTTTAAAGACTGATTCTTAGAAAGTATTGAGAAAAATTAAAAATTAGCATTTAAGTATGCCATTTAGAAAAGCATTTTTAGTCTTGAGGATTTTATTATTGACAAAGCAAAAAGTTATTTTAAATATTGTATTTAACATTAGTGGAAATAATACACAGCTTAATTTAATTGATTTTAAATCAAGAAGTTATGATAAAACTTTGTATAAATATAAATTTAATAAAATAAATTTCTTTTTAAGGATAAATTTAATTCATTTTAAAATTTAATTGATTTAAAATCAACAAGTTATGATAAAAACATATGTAGAAACTGGTAAATTATAATTTATTATTTTTACTGAATTAGAATTACTTTGCAATCATAAGATTGTCATGAAATGAGAGACATTTATACCTAATGTTTCTACAAAGCACATATCACAAAAGTCCTCCAGGCTTAGATTATCCCTCTGGAATAAAAGGATGATACTATCCTAATATTGTCTGTGTGATTTAAATTCTTTTAAAAATGTATTAAATTCTCTGAAAATTATAAATTCTATGCCACAATTTCCATTTTACAAATGAGGAAAAGATAATTCAGAATTCAAACAAAATTGAACATGAACAAACTAGAAAGCTACAAAATCTCCAAGAAGCTAATGATTAAAAATTGCAACTCTTCTCGCCCATAGTAGTCTCTGTATTTCACTACGTTATCATTTTCTCTGCCTATAAGCATAAAAGTCATTGTCTCAATTAAGGAAATTTTCTTAACCAAGTAAGCTATTGAAGAAAAAGGATTCTGAGCTATAAGCATAAAAAGGATTCTGAGCTATAAGCATAAAAGTTATATAAGCATAAAAGTCATCCTTTCAATTAAGGAAACATTTTTAAAGGGATAAGCCAGTGAAGAACAAGGATTCTGATTATCTAGACTCCACTGTATTACAGTTTCAGTTTATTTTCCCCAAGGGCCAAATATTCCCACAGGTGATCTTTGTCACAGATTTAAATTAAAAATGGCATTTTAAAAGTCTAGCCCATATGCGTTTATTATTAAGATTTTGGTCTTGCTTTGTGAAGACACTAGGAAATCTATCCTAGGCAGAAATTTCCAGTAAGATATTTATAAAAATGCTGTGAGATCATAATTTACTCAGGCACCATTTAACACAAAATCAGTTTATGTAACATTCTTGATAATAAACAAATAATAAATAAAGTGAAAGAAAACTTCAAAATAAAAAATAGGTTGCTGTGATATTCATGGGAGCATTTCCTGCATATGTAGTAAAGCCTGGTCTTTCATGACGAAGGCATCAGCTTTGATAATGGTGCATTGGGTTTTTAGTATTTCGCCCTAGAAATGCTATTAAATAAATAAGGCAGCATCATGAGGAACAGATGCCCCTTTAGTCCTAAAACATAGCGCATCATGTTTTATGACTTCTTGAGTCATCACTCAAAAACGAATGGGCTTGGGCACTTTCTTCCTCAAATACCAAATGTTGAAAGGAAAAGCAATGCAGCAAAACATCACAAAGCTGCACAAGAACATGCATGGTTGTGTCATCTTCTTATTTCCTTAGAGTTCCTGGGCATGTGAGAAGGTGCACGGACCATCATTCTCAGAGATAACTTAAGCTTGGACTCAGACTCAGCCAGGACCATCCTCCTCTTTCTGTGTCCAGCCCACGCCTCAGCACCTGCTTCATGGACCTGCTCTTCTGAGGTGGTTTGAATAAACCACATTCCTGAATGGGATTGTTTTGCACCTGTCAAGATGTTCTTCTGTTCACTCCAGATTTGGTCGTGATTAGGTTCTTCTGTCCTGGAACTCCCCTACACATTCAACTTGGGATTTTGTTCCAGCAGTCACAGATCTGCGGATTAAGATCCCAAGTACAGTGTAGTAGCGCAGTCAGGCAGCACGGGCGTTGTCACCCAGGAGCCCTGGATTCCAGGTCTACTGCCCTCACCTCTAAGCTGGGTGATGTGAGAGGGAGCATGGATCTCCTTGGGTGTCAGCCCCCTGTTTATGATACCTAGCATGCAGGAACCCCTATATTAAGGTAATAGGCTAATCACAGCTGAGCAACGTGTAGGGGTCATGATTTCACACGAGGAGTGAGCAGTGAAATCCATGCTATGAAGAGGGAAGGAGAGGATGATTGGCTGAAAAAGACAGCGTGGACACTCAATTGCAGTAAGATGTGGACATCAGAGCAGCTGGGTGTGACATGTGGTGCAGAGGTGGTGCCTTTTCTTGCAGACACTTTGGGTTGGCCTCAAAGCTGGACACTCTAAGAGGCTGACATCTACATTTCCACAATATTCATATTTTTAAAAATATTGAGGGCAATAAGTATCTTTTCACATTTTACATGTTGTGATAAAACAGACATGATTTCTATTATTCAAGCTGTAAAACAGCTGAAGTCTGTTTTTATCATTATGTCTATTTTTTCCACAAAACTTTTCACTCAGTTTTTGTTTCTTAGATGGATTGTTGCTCCGTCACCCAGGCTGGAGTGCAGTGGTGCGATCTCGGCTCACTGCAACCTCTGCCTCCTAGGTTCAAGTGATTCTCCTGTCTCAGCCTCCCTGAGTAACTGAGATTACAGGTATGCACAACCACATCTGGCTAATTTTTGTGTGTTTTAGTAGAGACAGGGTTTTACCATGTTGGCTAGGCTTGTCTCAAAGTCCTGACCTCCAGTAATCCGACAGTCTAGGCCTCCTAAAGTGCTGGGATCACAGGCATGAGCCACCACACCCGGCCTCAGTGTTTTGAATACTGTACTTGTAATAACTATGAGTTTGATGAATGAATGAATAACAAAGTTTCCACATCCATGGCTCTCACCCAGATAAGCCAATTAAATGTGCTGGAAAGAACATGTGGTGTTTACTTAGCAATGTTTTCAGTAATATATGACATTCTATACTCCATGGTTCCTAAGTAGCTTGAAAATATCTCGCTGGTCTCTTTGTCGAACCTAAGGTGAATGAATGTCTCATAATTGAACATTATACAATAGAACTATTTCAGGTATACATTTTAAAATTCAGAAAATTTTCTATTATAAAACATAAAATTCACATTTCAATTTAAAAATATTAAAATATACTAAGTAAAAAAATTTAAATTTAGTAGCACATATGGTATATTGTTTCATTTTTAAATACTAAAGCTATGTATGAGTTTGTATGTGTGTAACTGAATATAAATTTCATTCTAGACAAAATTGCAATAATTTTGATAGCAAACCAAAAGCTGTATGTATATCACAATAGTGTATGTATAGCAACCTAAGTCAGACAGAAACTTAAAATTTTGAAATAAAATCTACTTCAAACTTAAATATAATCTTAAAAGCCCAGTTTAAGAAATGAAGGCATAGATGTTAATTGACACTCGGAAGAATTTCTAACTCATTCTATCCCAAATTTCCCCCCTTTCAGGGGAAGAAAAAAAAATGTTTGTTGGATTTAAAGGTATTAAGTCAAATAGAATGAGTTGAAACATCCCCAGAATGCACAAAGAACCTTCATGCTTTGCATAAATTACTTTCATTAATAGCACAGCGTGAGGTGCTTGCTTGAATAACTTTTTTGTCAACAGTAAAAAGAACCTGCTTTCAGAAAAAAAGTTTTGCATAAAATTCACCCAAGAGGGTGAAGACCAATTTTCATCTTAACAAGTAAACATTAAAGGCATTTATTTTTTTAAACACTGTATAAATGAGAGTGATTTACTAAATTATACTTTTTGTGGATATCCTTCCTTTGGGGCTTAGAGCTCACAGGCTGCTTTAGGGAGCGTTCCACAGTCACGTGGCCATAAGTCTCACTGTGTCACCGTGACTTATTTGAGCACTGGTACAACTTAATACACATGTGTTTGTATTAATTCCAACATATAATTTAGCATGGCTCCTGTGTTTTGACTGAGGCCTTAATCAGCCAGTGGAAGGAGAGACAGGTGCTGGTATGCCTCATTTTGCAGCATTTGTATTCTCTTTCTAGCCTGCCATACTCCAAGCTCTCATAGGAAGAAATGAGCACCACCAGGAAATAAATACAGTGGAGAAGTCTTCCAGGTTAATTCTCCGATCCACTCAAATCCCAAATGTAATGTTTTAGCTAGTTGCAAAGAAATATTTAAATTTTGCTATTAAAGTTGAGGTGTCTCTATATTTTTATTTTTAAATGGACCATAGTTATTAAATAAATGCTTCAAAATCCATTTTAATGCACTTGCATGACACATACATTGTCCTGTATCCTTCATAAGGGACTAATGTATCCAACAATTCTTTGTTGAGAATCCGTTAAGCTCACAAATGAAATAATACATGGTTATTCACTTAGTGGGGTTTCCACTTTTGAAAAAGTGTGATTGCATATTATGCCTACTTTTAAAAAGTTAAATACAATTAAGTTCTTAAATATTTGTCTTCATTTTGGGGGTTTATCCTCGTCATGTAATTCTTGGCGAGTCACAGCAAACTCTCTAGGCCATGGTTTTTCCTGTTTATAAAGTGGGTGATGGTTTCTACATAATGTGGTTGTAAATATTGAGATAAAATACATAAAGCACTCGCCATAGTAGCTGACTTAGTAAATGGATAACTTGAGGCTATTATTATTATAATTGTGTTATTAATATTTTAATAGTTTCTTGTTTTTTAACAGTAAGAGTTCCCAACAAAAGACCAGGAGACAAGGGCGGAAGGAGGGGCTGAACTTGAACAGAGATGGCAAACGCTTTCCACTCAGCCTTTGGTCTCCTCCCTTAAACAAGGAGATCAGGTCTCTAAGCATCGGTTTCCGAAATGCTACCATGAAGATAATGTTCTTTGACGCTTAAATAAGACAATGTTTTGAAGAGTTTGTGTAAACAAGTGTTCTACAAATACACTGCCTTATAGACATGGTTTTTGTGATGGCCTTGGGAAAAAGGGCGGAATATTTATGGGCAGAATTCTCTGTTTGAGTAGAGGATATCAAAAAACCAAAGTAAAGTTGAAAAACTGTGGTTCAGCTGAAATAATAGAGCCTGAACAACTAGGTCAGGAAAGAGAGAGCTTTCAATTCCAGGCCTTAGTGTTAATGGTTATTAGTTTTTTACATTTCTTTTTATCTTTTTTTTTTTTTTTTTTTGAGATGGAGTCTCACCCTATCTCCCAGGCTGGAGTGCAGTGGTGCAATCTCGGCTCACTGCAACCTCCACCTCCCAGTTTCAGGAGATTCTCCTCCCTCAGCTTCCCGGGTAGCTGGGACTACAGGCGTGTGACACCACACCTGGCTAATATTTTGTACCTTTAGTAGAGACGGGGTTTCACCATGTTGGCCAGGCCAGTCTTGAGCTCCTGACCTCATTTCCACCCTTCTTGGCCTCCCAAAGTGCTAGGACTACAGGTGTAAGCCACCGCACCCGGCCAATGGTTATGATTTTATAAGAAATAAGAACTGTGAAAGTCTTTTGAGAAGGCATAATTTAGGGAGAATAAAATGTTAATATGAAGCATAGATTAAATTTTAGACAGAAGCAGAAGACACTGGTGAGAGAATGAATGACTCTAGAATAAAATAATGAAGGTCCAGGAGTAGGGGCTATGAATGTACTATTTAGGGAATAGGCTGCCATCCATGCTAATTATAATATCTCAGTTAATAGGATGGCAAAGCAGAAAAGGTCTAAGGTACCACAGTGTAAAATATGCCAGATTGCCAGCTCATTGGCTAAATTATTTCCTCCCATATTTAATCAATATTGCAAAGATACTTAAATTGAATGCAGAGGGGCTTGGATGGTAAGTGATAGAGAAGAGGGAAAGAAATAACATCTTGCTCAGTCATCATTCACTCTCTCAAATTTATAAACATCCAAGTCTTGCATCTTGAAAACAATTCTGATAAATATATAATACATATGTATCAGATATTATATATAATTACGTACATATATTTTTTCTAGATATATGTTTCCATTTCTGTTATTTATTTATTGGGAGAAATAGGAGAATCAGTTCCTGGGAGAAAATTGTATTGTTTTGTTTCAGGTTTATTTTGTTGCCAATTTCTTTTCTGTAAACAATTGGTTTGCAGTTTTTGGCATGCACTACTCATATTCATTATTTTTTCAATTAGCCTACAAGGTCTTTGAGGGCGAAGACCATGTGCTGTGTTTCATGGTATCTGCCACCGCAGCGTATGCCATGCCTGGCAGGCTGCAGGCATTCACACACACAGACACACACACACACACACACACACACACACACACACACAAACACACACTGATTTATAGGTCTTGGATTAAATCCCAAGAAACAATGTATTTTCTATTTTAATCAATTCTGTACAGACACTAAACTCTATTATGCTGCATACAACACACTGGATGTATCACGTTTTCAGTTTGAATTGAATGCCAATGAATTAAAAGGTCAGTCTTTATGATCAAGAGATAATTCAAATTCTCCATTCAGTTTTCAGGGGTGGAGGGCACATCTTCCACTGTAGAGTGTCAATCGGTGAAATAATTGCCAAGGCCATTTTAGTCTAGGTGATCCAGATATTGAAATCAGACATGAGCAAGCTATTCTAACCAGGAAAGAAAGCCATTATTTTCGTAGAGAAACAGACTAATTTTGTCTATTTGCAACTTTCTGTCACTTAAAATGTTTATTTATTCTTTTTCACCTTTTAACTTGATTCTCTCTACTGCTTTGGTCTTTTCCACTTCAGCTATTTTCCTATTCTGATCTAATTCTTCTGCTTTTTTATTCTCTCTCTGCACTGTTCTTGTTCCCTTTGTTCCTTCCCTTACACCTGAATGGAAATGATGGTACCGCTTCTCCATTCAGACCCTGAACTTGTAAACATGGAACTGCAGGCTCATTATTCTCTAGGGAGGTTCTCATTCAAACTGTGTCACCTGATGCTTTCAACTTCCTCATTCAGGATCTTTGCTTAAAGGAAAAAACAGATGGAAAGTTGTTGAAATACATGTGTTGCTGACTTGGATGGAGAATTAAAGAAAGAGAACTGAAATAAGTGAAGCATGAGTGAGTTCAGCAAATATCACCAGCTTGACCTCTGTGTAGAGTCAGACGGTTCACATCTGATTTATTTTTACGTGCATTACTCACCTTTTCTTTTCTCTCCATTCCCTGCCTACAATTGTCCTTGTCAATACGGGGAGGGGGGTTGAGCTTCAATGGGAGAATAAGGGAAGTGGGCAAGAGGTGAGTCCAACAAAGGCCAAGAAGAAAGAACCTAATTTAATATTATGTGTGAACTAACTACCTTTATCTACATATCCAATTTGCTTGAGAATATATGCTTATAGATAAGGAAAGTAATTTATGATGAAAGCATTTCCCTTGTTTGCTTAAGAATGTGACACAATCGGCCTGGCGCAGTGGCTCACGCCTGTAATCCCAGCACTTTGGGAGGCCGAGGTGTGCGAATCACGAGGTCAGGAGATGGAGACCATCCTGGCCAACACGGTGAAACCCCGCCACTGCTAAAAAAAAATAAAAAATAAAATAAATAAATAAATAAATAAATAAAAAATCCAAAAAATTAGCTGGGCGTGGTAGTGGGCGCCTGTAGTCCCAGCTACTCGGGAGGCTGAGGCAGGAGAATGGCGTGAACCCAGGAGGTGGAGCTTGCAGCGAGCCGAGATCGGGCCACTGCCCTCCAGCCTGGGTGACAGATCGAGACTGTCTCAAAAAATAATAATAATAATAATAAAAAAGAATGTTCCATAATCTTATTTCTCAATGTATTTTATTTTCCAGGTATAGGTAGTATGAGTATTGCCTGGACAGAGGGCTACAATTTCCCACATCCTGGAAGAATCCAACCTGGGCACCAGCTCAGTGTGGTCACTGAGCACGGCTCTTCTTCCTTCGTGGGTTCACGTGGACACACACTCAGCAACCCACACAATGCTTTTCTCTGTAAGAATCTTTTTAGTTAAGTACATCTTGCAGATTCAAAATACTTAATAAAGCAACATACTGCAAATGCCATTTTTTCAGATTTTCAGAAGGTTTGAACAATAACCAAGGGAACAGGTGTATTTCAGATGGAATATTTGCTAAGGAAGATGTCTTTCTCTACACAGAACACAGTCTGCGGCTCTACTGTCCTAACTGCTGAAAGCTGATAGTGTTAGTCATTGTGCTTGCTCTTATTACAGGGTCTGTGTATTATCTAATGTGTAAATAGCATTTAAGCAGCCTCAACAACCAAAATGCTGAAGATGGGTAGGGATTTGTAATTACAATAAAAAATTAACAGAGAAAACACTGATCCAGTATAGGACAAGATTTGGCTGCTGGTTATATTTGATCACACATCATCTTTTCTTGCAAGAAAGATTCATGTAATTCAGATGTAATGGTTTATCTCAAAATTTTCAAGGCATTGAAACCTACTACTCTTCTTTACTAAGACCTAATGCAGGGCAGGGACAGTGGCGCATGCCTGTAATATCAGCACTTTGGAAGGCCGAGGCAGGTGGATCACTTGAGGTCAGGAGTTCGAGACCAGCCTGGCCGACATGGTGCAAGCACATCTCTACTAAAAATACAAAAATTAGCCAGGCATGGTGGCATTTGCCTGTAATCCTAGCTACTCGGGAGGCTGAGGCAGGAGAATTGCTTGAACCTGGGAGGCAGTGGTTGCAGTGAGCCTAGATCGTGCCACTGCACTCCAGCCTGGGTGACAGAGTGAGACTCTGTCTCGATAAATAAAGATAAAAAGAGCGGCTGTAGCTGCAGAAGGTGAGGTTGGGTGGACAAAGCGCTTCCCAGGCCCTTGCTCTCCCTGCTTGCTTCCTAATGGAATATCACAGAATACTCAGAAGCTGAAACGCATTGCTCAAATCTCTCGCTTATACGCCCTCGTCCATGCAGCAGACTGGAGATGGGTGGTAATGGTCACTAGTGTTGTTTAAGACCCTAGTCTATAAGTTTGTGTTTTTTTCCCCTTTCCCTTGTACAAGTTATTTAACTTGGTGGAATCTCTGTAAAATGAAAATAAAATCCACATCTGAGAATAGGTGACACCATAATTGAAATTTCATTCCATCCTAACTTGGCATAAAATTAAATGAAGATTTAAGAAAATGCTACCACATTTAAAAAGTCTAAAGGTTCCTTGCTTTGATGTCACTAACGGACATGGTTCAGACACCAAAGGATGATTTTGACAATAAAACAACCATGTGTAGATGCCACAGAGGAATCATACATATTACCATTTTAAATCACTGAAGAAGAAATCTAACATCCTACCAAGGGAAAGTGGGGGAGATTTTTAAATGAAGCATCCATCTATAAGTGCATTTCTAGAAAGCTGTCAAATTATAATGCAAAGCTCTGGATAATTTGCAAAAACAAACAAACCAACCAAAAAAAATCCCTCATTTTATTTAAACAACCTCTCCCAGCATGTTCTGTCACTCAGGGAAGAGTTGTCAGTCAACATTTGATTGAGTAATTTGGCAATAATGCTTTCTCACCTTTCCCTTCAGCATACTGAGCTACCAAACTAGTAAGTAGTCTATGTTAGGTGCTGCTCTAAAATTAAATACCTTCTTTTGTGAGAAATCTTAAAATGCTCAATCATGCTCTAAAATAATTATTTTATGTGACATTTGGCAGTTGAATAGGAACCTGTTGAACAATGGATTTTCTTTTACAAAATAAATGCATGCCCAGAAGCACCTCCCAATTTAATCAACTAAAAAGACTAGAATGCAGCATGTCCAAAGCCTTCGAAACAGTCTTTCTAAGAGTAGAGGCATTGTGATCAACACAAAGAATCCTACACCAGCGTAAGATCGCAGCAGCTCATTTTGCAACTTCGACCAAACAGTAAATATGAAACCAGGGTGATTAGGAGGGAACAATATGGATTTTATTACCCCAAGACACGGCCATGAGAAACATTTGTCTCTTCTGTAAACCAGAAGAAATTATGAGAATGTTCACAATCTTGGTTTTAAGGACTCCAGGAGGACGCTTAAGGACCCTGAAGCCAGATCTTAGTGATTTGCAATGGAAATGTTGTTAAAGACCCGACAGGATGAGTAGCAAATAATCTAGGGAAACTCAAGAGGAATCTTCAAAGATTTGCTAGAAACATGCACATCAAGTAACATGCTATTCACATGTGGAACCTCTAATAAAATGTATATTTATGTGTCCATGAATGAGGTGCACCTCTGCTTAACAGGTGGCATGGCATCTTGTTTTTTGTTTGTTTTTTTGATGGAGTTTCACTCTTGTTACCCAGGCTGGAGTCCAGTGGCACGATCTGGCTCACTGAAACCTCCGCCTCTGAGGTTCACGCCATTCTCCTGCCTCAGCCTCCTGAGTAGCTGGGATTACAGGTGCCCGCCACCATGCTCGGCTAATTTTGTATTTTTAGTGGAGATGGGGTTTCACCATGTTGGCCAGGCTGGTCTCAAACTCCTGACCTCAGGTGATCCCCCCACCTCAGACTCCCAAAGTGCTGGGATTATAGGCATGAGTCACCGCGCCCAGCCTGCAAGGCATCTTAATGCAAATGGGAGAGCCACTGTCGGATGGCATAGAACCATGTGACGCAGCATGGTGCTGAAATCACATGGTGTTAAATATTCTATTTATGATACCTCCTGGCACAATGGAGGGAAGCAACACCAAATGTCCTCTTTCCCCCTTCAGAGGCACTGCTTCTGCCTACAGAGCATTCGCACTTCTGCCTGAGTTTTTAATCTCTGCACTGTGATTTCTATTCTCCTCACCTCCTCACAGGTTCTCCTGAGTTTCCAGTGGCTGCAGCTGCTGGTTCACATGTGTTCTCTTTCTGTAATGTTCTGAAAATATAAATGATGACTGTCCCTGCTAAGTTTTTATAAAATGTGTTTCAATATATTTTTCTGGCCCCCTCTATAGGCTTTGGGATTTGACTAATGCAATCGCAAGTTGACAACTTTAAGAAATCTATTTGGTAAATCAGAACTCCCAAATCTATGATTAAATTTTAAATATGAAGCAGTCAAACTCAATGAAAAATTTAAAAATTAATACCATAATTTTGTAGAATATGTTCAATACTGAGGGTCACTTCTACTTGTATTTCCTCAAGGGAGCCTCAAGACAATCCTGATCTGTGTGGAAGATGGGGAGGCTGAAAGAGAGAAAGGATCCAAGGATACGAGGTTCTTCCAGTGAGTTTCTCATAGACTACCAAGGCTGATGCATTTTCTTAAATTCAATAAAAGGAATTACCAGTGTAGAGAACAGAATTAGATATTAAATTACTTTGTCTGTTGCATGAATTATTTGAAATGTTTAGCTTGCCTGTGTATCTACAAGGTTTCTATTTTTTTGTTGATTTTTTTGTTGTTCTTGTTTGTCTGTTTTTTTTTTTTTTTTTTTTTTTTGAGACAGGGTGTCATTCTGTTGCCCAGGGTGGAGTGCAGTGGGTGATCCAGGCTCACTGCAGCCTTGACCTCCCAGGCTCAAGTAATCCTCCTGCATCAACCTCCTAAGTAATTTGCAAATTTTTCATAGAGACAGAGGCTCTCTATGTTGCCCAGGCTGACCTTGACTTCCTGGGCTCCAGAGATCCTCCCGCCTGGGACAGCGAAAGTGCTGGAATGACAGGTTGAACCCCTGTGCCTGGCCCTTCTAAGACCATAGATGTGATTTCCTATCACTTTGTTGAAGAAAGCAGGGGGAAAAAAAAAAGAACTTCAATTAAATAGTACTGACCTTGTATTCATTTTTATAAGTACTGGTTACATAAGTTACCAACACAACTCAATGTTAGAAATCCAATTTTCCAAGATTGTCACTTTTTCTTAAAATATCATTTAATTTTTGCTAAAGCTCTTTTTTTATACAAACACAAGTATATTAGAAAGTCAAGTGATTAACTAATATTTAATGTAAGTTTAGGTCTTTGTAAACAGTGATTCCTTGGCTTCTTTCATTCCTTTCTCATTGGAATGAATTTTTGCCTCTGTCATTCTTTAGGAATATCATTCTCTGAATAAGCATGTGTGACCACGTATTGCTCACAGGGCCTCTCATGCTATTCATCTTTATAAAACAGCCTTTATATTTAATGTACTACTAAGCCATTTGCTTAAGTTAGTTTACATCTGATAGTAAGAATAGTAACAGATTATGACCAGTGTTAGCATGGATATTGCAAATAGCTTCTTTTCAACACTACTTGTGGGAGTAAACACACAGCACCAGCTAAAAGCATTAAAAATGCATATATTCAATGACCTAGCACATTTTAGGAATCTATCTTATGGGAATAATTTTGGATATTCACACAGATCTTTGACATTTATGTCAGAATCTTATAAAATAGCAAACGGAAAAAATGAAAACCATCAAAATTTAAAACAGGAAAACAAGCTAAATGGGCAAAATAGGAAATTAGGGAAATAAAATGCAATAAAAATTACTCACAATACTTACGTGGAAAAACATTTACTGCTTAAGTTTTACATTTATTTTTCTCTTATAACAGTGTTTACCAGTAAGATCACAGATAAGTGTGGTTTGATAACAAATGTTTGTTTTACAGAATACCTAATTTTTGCAAGCATGCTTTCTTGGCAGTTGGAAAGTTATGAAAATAAAATTCTAAGGAATCCATGTTTTGTCTGAAAACATGGAAAAACTGTTACCTTAAATGGTGGTGCTGCATGCAGCTGTGCCCTACATAGAGCTGTTCGCTGGCAGGTGGCAGTGAGAGCTATGGCTTGGTCATGAGCCTGTTTAGGGTTCTCCCACCTGCCGAGGGATTTCAATATCAGTTGAATGTCTGCACTCTGCTTGGTGCTAGATAGAAGATTTTCAAAAGAATATTTAACTTTCATGTATTCACCTACTGTTGTCACCTGTCACACCCTACTAGTGAAGTTTATGCAAATTATAAAAATTTTTTGAAAATATGTTGCCGTATTTCTGAAGTTGTTTATTTTAAAAAACAGCATACATCCCAACAAAACATTCTGGTATAAGAAGACATGTATTTCTACAAATAACAAAATTCTTTCTTGTCATTCTAGAATTTTAAAAAAAGAAGGAAAAAAGGGAAAGAGAAACAATTTCATCATTGTGATGCTTCTTGATTGTCATCTGTTTACTCCCTCAAGTACAACACAGTATCCTTGGCACTGCCAACAAAGGTGTGATTGCAAGACCATTATCACTTTGCAAGAACAGTGAATACTTCATTGATACACTAATGCAAACCAACCAGTGTTTCATTATTTGAGACACAGTATCTATTTCTCAGAAACCAGCCCTGGCCTTTTATACGTTTAATATGTAGTTGCTGTCTTTTAATTTTAAATGTTTGTGGGTACTATGGTAGATGAATATATTGATGGCTTACACGAGATGTTTTGATACAGGAATGCCACATGAAATATGCACATCATGAAAAATGGGGTATCCATTCCCTCAAGCATTTACCTATTGAGTTGCAAACAATGCAATTACATTCTTTAAGTTACTTTAAAATGTACAGTGAAGTTATCATCGACTACAGTCTCCCTGTTGTGCTATAAAATAGTAGGTCTCATTTATTATTTCTAACTACTTTTTGTACTAATAGGTAGTTTTGTATGTGTGTGTCTATGTGTACAGAGGCATTCATACACACCCCCACACTTTATTAGCTGAAAGATCAAAGCCAGGAAACCTTTCATAAGAGTTATTTTTAAATAATATAATTACCTTAAATAATTATTTTTCTTTGATTTTTAAATTATAAATCTAGTATTCTTTTTTGATTTTTTATTCCTTTCACCCCTTAAGCACTATTTGAGTAGTTGAAAGAAATGGAATCAAATATACAGCTTTTAAAAGAAGGAGGAAATTAAACATGTATTTTTATTTTCACTTGGACCAGGATATTCATAAGGATATGTGCAAATAATAGTATATGGCTACTTATTAAAATGTATTAAAACACAAAAAAGAATAGATATTTATTTTTAGAAAGAAAATCTTTTATAGTAGTTATTTAGTTCTCTCAAAATATTTAAATGTGTGCTTTCAGAACTTGTGGCAATCCTTTTTGTCATAATAACTCTTGTTTTTACTAAACATTCAGTAATTATTAGATGAAAGAACTGTTTAAACTGCTGTAAAAGCAGGGTGCAGCTCTTTTTTTTTTTTACATAACAGAACAGAATGAAAATTTTATATAAGATGAAGAACAAAACAGGCAAAACTAAATTATGGTATACTTATGGAATTCTTTACAGTTACTGGTAATTCAATAATTAATTCACAATTATTTATAAAGCATCTCCAATGATGTAATTAATATGTTTTACCAGAGTAAGATATAAAATCAGCTGTTATCATAATTTAAGAAGTTTAAAAATGATATATATTTTATCTACTACAATAAAATTACCTTGATTACTTAGAACAAATCCAAACTAACACCTGTTAAGAAGCCAGGATTTTCTCCGTGTGTAATGCTTGAGTTCTTTGCAATGAAAATGGAATATACATTTTAAAGTATTTTAAATCTTATTTGCTAATATACATCTGTTCACTGAAGTATATTTCTTAACGTTAAAAATTAGTCTTAATGATTTGAAAACCACTATGCATGTTTCCATGGAATGTAAACGAGAGGCATGCCTCACCTTGCAGTATGATTTTCATTCAGCATCCTGTTACGATGTTACTGCTACATAATTCATTAGTTGGTTTATGCCATTACTTGCTTTGTTATTTATCAATATGAGAGCTTGGGGTTGCTGCAATTTTATTTTTTACCTTTTTTACACAAAATACCCTTAGAACAGTTTGGATGTTTATGGACATGAATTGCAATATAATAATGTTATGTTTCTTTTTATGATATGAGCTACATTGAGCATTATTTTTAATATTAAATGATAGCCATTTACAATCCTTATAAAAATTCAGTTATAAAATGCACTAATACATCACAGTGGAGTGACACTCACTCCAGCAAGTAGCACAGAAACTTCATCCACAGGTCGCTCTGCCATGGCTTCTCCCACTGTCAGGATGACGGGCAGAGCTTTATCAGAGAGAAGCTGCGCACCTCATGTGGATTAGAGAAAGGGTTCCCATGACTAGAGTGTCTGTAGGTGCCCGGCAGTGCTTAATGGTCCCGATTCAGGAAATGTACAGGAGATGATGGATTTAAAAGCCATGGCTGACACTGACTTCATCACATGCAAACTTAAATAAAACAGAAAATGTCATGTCCACGTCTTCAAAAGATTTCTCTGATAACTTAAAAAAACCCATATATGTTTATTTTTATTCAAATACATTTTTCATATAAAATTTTTAGTTATTGTTGTCCTTTATTATTTCCATAAATGTTATGTTTTCATTAGTTGCAAATGAGTGAATGTATTAGTTTCATAAAAGTTATTTGCAGTATGTTTTATCTATCAGTTTTTAACATTAAAATCAGTTTTTAATCTATCAGTTTTTAACATTTAAAATATCATGATCCTGAAAAGATCAATATATTCAATATATACTGATAGAAATCTGTATTTGACGTGTTCAATTTTTTTTTGGGGGGTCAGGAACTAGTAAGAATCGAATAGAGAAGACACATTACCTATATAGTAGAAATTCTACAGCAAGAATGCATAACCTAAGGTTTCAAATATGAGATAACTTATGCTTATTTTAAAATCACATATGTACTGGTTTCAAAAATACTTTAAATACCATTTTAAAAATTATTTAAAAATGTATCTTCTTAATTATTTTTACCTGTCAGGGTATACTTATAATTTTTTCTCATAGAGTCAATGCGTTTTTAATTACTAAAACTGAAAGGTAACTATCATGACGTTGATGAAGATTCTTGAATTTTTTTCAAGTTGCTGCTTCTTCTACTAGCATGAGCCTCATCAAGGAAAGCAGTTTCCTTTTGTTTATTAATTCAGCTGTCTCCAGGGTCTGGAAGTGTGACTAACACATAATGCTTAATAAATATTTGTTGAATAGTCAAATATAATATCACAAAAGCCTGTGAAACAGAGTGTAATCTCAGCAATTAAGAGCAAGTAAAACCAGGCAGGATTTGCATAAGCAATAATTATGTCATCAATGCAACCCTATGACCAGCCTGATCAATGTGACTGACAGCTTTCTTGCGCATTCCCTATTCTAAGATATTTTACTTATTAATCCTTTTAATCTCCACAAGAACCCTATGAAGTGGGCCCCATTATTCTCATCATTTTGTAGAGAATGAAATTCTTCAGTCTGAATGCTGCTCAAGGTTGCATGCCTGTGGAATAGCATCTGTGACTTCAACCACTGCACTGACCTCACTTTACAAGAGCCTTAGAGGTATCAGAGGAGGTGTGTACCTGAGATGCGAGAGGCACTCCTATGTCAGCAGTGCACTCTGAAGTCTCAGCAAACTACCCCTCTGGTGAGAGAATACCAAGGCCTCTTATCAGCATCCTGTGACTGAAGAGGTACTGTTCCTAAGACATCAAGAACTATAACCTCTACAAATATATTTCCTGCACCCTATGTGTTTACATTTCATAACTATTGCCATCTTTTATAACATCACATTTAATTTCTTTGTCTAGAAGGCATTTTTCAGTGATTTAGACTAATTTCTTAGAATAATTTCTCGGAGTAAGATTTAGGGTAAGAGAGCATTATGAAATTTTCAGGTGCTTGCCAAATCAGTCTCTACATCAAAGAAGAAAAATTAACTCCTAGGGTAGGAGTCTCTTTCATATTTTTTGTGCCCTCAGTAGTCTCATTAAAAATAAATTCTAATTTGGTAAATATTGGAAAAAACTTTGTTTTCATTAAAACGTGTTAAATAGTCAAGTTACTATATATTATATGAATAGATCACATATTTTAACACAGTTGCGTTTCTTTTTTTTTCTTTTTTTTGGTTTTAAGGAGAGAAGAGTTTAATAAGCAAAAAAGAGAGGAAAGAAGAAGCTCCCCTGTACAGAGACAGAGGGACAGAGTTACATTTCATTTTGTGTGGTTTGCTTGTTTAAATGCTCGAAATGCTGACTTAATAGTACCTTTGTGCTTTTTTGTTTGTTCGCCTATATCTTACATAAATGTACTTTAAGTCAAGTGCAAAGCTTTGGTCCATTCAACTATGGCTACACTGCATATTCATGTTGGTGTTCTGTCACTGTTGACCCTCAAATTTCGGGGGACTTAAGACACTCCCCAAAAAAGTGGGCTTACATACCATTAAATATTCAGTGCAGGCAGGTACCGTCGTGTTCTCCATTCTACAGCTAAGATGCAGGTGGGATGTTCAGTGACTAGGCCATGGCTACATCACGAGGAACTGCAGAGTCAGCACTGGACCCATGTCTGAGTTCGACAATGCTACTCAGAATCAATGCTCCAGGCTCACCAATTCACAACTGAAATGCTCACTTCTGATCATCTTAAAAAAGTAATGCAGAAACAGAAAACCAAATACCGCATGCTCTCACATAAGCAGGAGCTGAGTAACGAGAACACATGGACACAGGGAGGGGAACAACACACACTGGGGCCTGTCAAGGGGTGGAGTCGGGGGAGGGAAAGCATTAGGATAAATAGCTAATACATGCAGGGCTTAACACCTAGGTGACAGGTTGATAGGTGCAGCAAACCACCATGGCACACATTTACCTGTGTAACAAATGTGCACATACTGCATATGTACCCCAGAAATAAAAATAAAAATAAATTAATTGAAATTTTTAAAACATTTTTTTCTGTTTGTATTTCTTCTCCAGCTTAAAGGAGGATATACCCACAACATTTTTAAACTAACTGCTTCCACGGATTGATGGGTCTCCTTCACATCCCTCCCTGCATCGTTGCTTTTCTTACTCACAAATCTCATGCTTTTCTTACTATTTTAAACACTGTTTCTACAGTTATCTTTTAATTTATCACATTTCATTCGTGATTTTCACCACAATGTGTAGGTATTTTGCTTGATTATTTGTTGATAGATTGTAAACTCTATGACAGAACGTAGGACTGAGCAAGGAAGAGCATTGACCCTGGAAAAGGTAGGTAAAAAATTAAAATAATGAATGAATACGTAAACCTGGTGGGGTGATCTCCCAGAGAAGAAACTAGAACTTCAGCTCCTTTAAATACCTTGCCTAAGTCGTTGAACTCTTTGAAACCCTGACTCTTTGCAGCATGAAAAGAAACATTTTTATTTGTGTATCATGGTTTAAAGATAGTTTTACTTTTAGAGTCTGGTTTTAGGTTAAAGCCACATGTTATTAGGAAAGAAAGATTGCTAAGTATAAGGGTTTTGCGTACAGTTATACAATCAAGATTAAAGTGTTAGTTGATTGTTTGCCCTCCATTACCTACTTTACACACTCAAACTGACTTTATATGAAAAAGTAAAGCTTTCCAAAAACGGGAATGTGGTCTCACAAGAGGTCAGTGTAAACCACTTCCAACCCCCAGACTTCTGAGGAAACAGACACACAAAAGCACATTCAGTTTGGAGTTATTTAAATACACAATCCTCTTAATCAAGAACATCCTATTCCAAGTTGGGGAGCAGCCGGCAGTAACTCTTAGAGTCATGACTGCACGCAGCACACAGGCCTCTGGATGCTCTGTGTGGACAACAACTGCCACAGTTGAATCTAGACCAAGCTTTTCAATACAGGTAAACACATTGTATCACATCAGTAGGAAATTCTTCACATTTAGCAAGGTAATTTTCACGTATATTGGCCTAATCTTTTACATGTTTTCCAGACTAAACATCAAGGTTTGAATCAGAATACACTTTTTTTTTTTAATATACTGCAATTTTATTTCAATCTCACAAACGAAGTTAGCATGCAGGAAATTTAAGTGACACAAATTTAAACAAAAGAGTTATGGTCAACATAGCAGAAAACTGAAAATTCTAAAAAGGAAGTGCACCTAAAAGCACGAGAATTCAACATTCATTAATGCTTCATCTTCAGTTTTGATTGACACTTGCTTGATGCCTGCAAATTTTTAAACAAACGCTTAAATCATGACGAATATTCTGAAGAGGTCTCAGCACCAGCGCTGAGATTTGTACGTTGAATTTGTTTGCAAATGACTTGTTAGCCATTTACATAGTGTCTAGCACAGATTTATCACAGGACACAGTACACATATGTCACAGAACGCATATGTATTAGTGTGCAGTGGCTGGGGGCATGAAGGTGCCTGCAGGGAGTAGGTTAGTAGGGATTACAACCGTCTTTTCTTGAATTTCTTTTTCCATTTAGATTTTTACTAGTTTCCTTTCATCTTAATTTCTGCATTATAAAATCCTCAGATGAAACTTTCATGATGAACATTTTCTCAATCTCTTGGGCTGAAGCCATCTTTCCATTTCCCTGGGATCACAATCAGTGAATACGTGCTGTATTTCTGACACTCCTTGCTACATTCCACCTACGATAATTTCCCACCAGATGATCCAAGGAGATTGTGGGTTCCCTGAAGACAGATCCCATTTCATTCCTTTCCCGACGTCCTGCCATACTCAGCAAAGCAATGTCAAGTAGAAGGCACTCAATACACTTTGCTGAAGAGAGAAACCTCTAAAGGTTTTGTTTTTATTGTTGTTCATGTTTTTTGCATCTTCTCCAAGTTGTCTTGGATGGCATTAGCTCGACTTAAAAAAAAAAAATTATCTTAAGGAAAACTCACAGGTAATGTGCTTTGACAGTTTTGGATTCTGCTGTTCAGAGCAGCAAACATTTTTATTACTCTGTGAGTCTGGCATAAAGCCCCACGTTAAATTTTATTTTCAAATTGAGTGCTAAGAAGAGCATTGCCACTCTTGAGAGAAATCTGGAAACTTCTCCTTTCTGCTAATAAGAATGTGGTAAATCACCAACTTTCTCTTTTTGTCATAGATGCCTGAAAACTAAATATTAATTTTGGTCTTCACAATTTTGTGAATCTGCATGTATGCTTAGTTAATTTGTTCCTCCAGGCTTTCATTACCTATTTCCTTATATGATTCTGTAGGTTTTCAGCAAGTCACAAAAATAACTAATGAAAATAGGTTGAGAATACATTTAATAAACTAAAGAATGGTAACTGACCTCCAGTTTCATGTCAGCCACATCATGCCATGGAGAGCTCATGTGGACGGCTGCCTCTTATGTGTCCATCTACCAGCTCTTACCAGGAGAGCATCTCATAGCTCTTACTCAGATAGATGCTTGCTTGTCCATCTCATAGCTTCCTCACAAAGCACGTTGTACTGGAGCAAGTGTGAAACTAGGTGTCTGTGAGAAAGTCTCGTGGGGATAACAAAATGAACAGCAAGCCCTGCCCTCAAGAGAAACTTCCTCTCCAGTGAGGAAATAGCCTGTCTGCAGGACTCCTGTTGTTACCAGTGAGGTCACTGCTGTGTGCTAGGATGCCCAGGGCCTGGCAGCCCCCAGCAGAGGTGACCTGACATGGGGGCCTCAGTCACCCCTGTAACCACACAAACCCCACAAAAACAACTGTTCCCACATGGCTCTCTTTTTTCCTTTTTTCTTTTTGGTAAGCACATGTAATTTTTACATCTTATTTATGAAATATTCATAATTAATAGATTTCTTCCACTCATATTTTTTTCTATTCGTACTCTTGGAACCTACCTACCAATACAGGCATTATTGCAAGAAATCTATGAATATGGGGACTTTACTTCAATACATTCCACCACGCAGCCTGAAACACACTTATGTGAATTTGGCGAAGGGTTTCAAAAATATAGATCCTCATAGGGTCTAATGAATAGATTGAGGCACGTTGGGGGTAAGTAATTGGAAGGAAAAGTGTCGTCGCTGCTGTCTCTCCACCTCCTCGTGGTGATGATGAAATTACTCCTGCCCAACTCGGCTCTAAATATCGCTAAATGAGCACTGTGATACTGATGTAAAAGACGTATCCCCAGCATACGACATCAGTGCATGATGGTGCTCATGCTTTTAAGGGAAAGCAGCTTTCCTTTCTGGAGGCATCGATGATTTACTGAGGTCTCGTCTCCTCTTGATCCCTTCGCAGTGCTCCCATTAGCTTTAATGAAAGGAACACAATATGGGAACAGTGAGCAGATAGGGAATTCGCGTCATAATGCGCATTTGATTGCTAGCCACAGGTTCCACTGTTTTTACACTGCCTTCTAGAAGCTTGCGTTTTACAACAATTAGAAAATGAGAAAAAGAACAAACATGCTGCACAACACCTGGACCACAAGAAATTTCCTCCTTTTCTTCAGATGTGCACAGCAACCTTTGAACAGTAGCCAGTGCGTTTAGAGATCTCTACTTCACAGTTAAACATGGGGCCTCAGGCCCTCATCACATTTTACAACACCGGTGAGATTTCAGCACACTAAGAGACAGGGACAGCCAAATCTCAATAATGTATAGGAAGTTTTAGTCCAGGAAATTTAGGGCACCTTTTTTTCTGGGAGCGGATTGCAACGCGCTCTAATTTGTTCTGGATGTAGTATCAGAGGTGCCAGTCAGGTATCACGCTGTTGTGATTGCTGTTCTAAGGCATGAGAGAATGACTAAGGACAGCTGGAGGAGACATCAGTGCAGCTACAGAGGCTACATGGAAAGGCTGCAGGAGAAGGGGTTGATAAATGTGCATACAACTCACAGGATACAGTGTGCCTTTGGCTTAGAATGTTGTGTCACTCCAAAATTCATATACTGAAGCTGTAACTCTCCAAGTCATGATATTAAGAGCTCAGGCCTTTGGAAAACACCTACAGTAAGATGAGATCACGAGGATGCTGCCAACATGATGAGATTATAAAAAGAGGAAGAGATTCCAGAGCTCTCTCCCCATGGTGTGAAGACGCTGAGAGCAGGTGCCATCTATGAGCCAGGATGCAATGCGTACCCAGAACTGAATAAGCTGGAACCTTGATCCTAAACTTCCAGCCTCAGAACTGTGAGAAATGAGCGTGTGTTATTTAAGCCACCATCTGTGGTATCTTGTTATGACAATACAAACTCATGAAGACAATGTAGAGAAGTGTCTAAATTTTCAGAGCTATTCATACTGTAGACAGTCACAAATAAACATTGTAAACTGAAAGGCATACTCCATAAAGACCCTTTGTCCTCAATAATATGAACTATGGCCTCAGCCAACACTGCCGAAGTTAAATATTAAGAACTAGGTTGAACAACTCACAAGTATTTCAAACTGTGTATTCACATGGGAATGGTTCAATTATTTTAAATGACAGGCTCACACAAGTAACATCTTCTATTCCCAATTGATTACTTTTCTGTTTTTTCTAGAAAATGGGTTTTATCATTGTATAGTGCTGTAGTGTTTATAGAGCATTTTATAACATATGACATGATGTTATCACTTTTCACAATCAAAATTAGCTATGCCTTATCAACCATTGGCATAGGTGGGAACTTAACTATTAGTGGAAAAGGTGAACTTGCATTGTACCTGACCATATCCCAATGCTATTCTTGTCACATTGTAATTAATATGCATCAGGAAGCAGTTGCGAGATATGCCTGAATTTCAGCTTTAATGCGGAATTTTAAGTGTTGATATATTCCTAGTGGCATAAAATATTCTTCTCACTCCTATGGTCAGGGAAATCTTCACATCTTACACATTTGTGAAGATGTTTTTTGCCAAACTTCCTCACAATTCACTCTGCTCGTCTCTGCTTCTATGTTGTTTATGCCATGTGGATTTGTCGTGTCTCTCTCTGGTTTTCCACTCAAATTTCTGGTGAAAATAGTTCCCCTCTTGTTAATTTGTTTCTTATGCCCCAATGATGTCTTACTTTTTGCTTATGGCTTTTCTGTATCGAATGAAAATACACAGGGGTTTCTGCCTATTGAGAATCTGGAGAATTTAAAAGAACGATGTGAGAAGAAGTAAAAAGCCCCCAAGCTTCTGAATTTCTGAATTTTCGTTTCTGCTGCAGGCAAGATTCTCACTTAGACTGGGGATACATACCCCTTAGCCAAACACTAATGTCCCCACCCCCAGTAGTTGGCTACTTTGAAAATCCTTTCAAGTTGGGAGTGAAGGTTGAGACTGTTTTTATTTTCAGGCTAAAACTCACAATTGTTCTAAAACATCCCTGCCATTCCCAGTGGTTTTCCCATAAAGAGTAGGGGCCCTGCTCTCCTTGGCCCACCTTTGTACCCACACCCAGAGGTTCCTCAGGGTTCAACTATCTTGTAGTAACCATGATTTGTCCCACAGTCAAAAACGCCCGTACTTGTAGTTCCTTCCAATGACTTGCTATTTGCATAATGCATGCTGAAATGTCAGGAGTCCTCCAGATGGAAAACAGTGATAGTTATGCTGCATGTACAAGAGACTCCAAGAATGGGTATCTCGATAGTTTTCTTCAGTGAAGGACATGCAATTATTCTAAGTGAAGTAACTCAGGCGTAGAAAACCAAACATCGTATGCACTCACTGATATGTGGGAGCTAAGCTATGAGGACACAAAGGCATAAGAATGTTAACAGTGGATTTTGGGGACTTCGGGGGAAGAGTGGAAGGGGAGTGAGGGATAAAAGACAACATATATGGTGCAGTGTATACTGCTCAGGTGATGGGTGCACCAGGATCTCACAAATCACCACTAAAGAACTTACTCATGTATCCAAATACCACCTGTACCCCAATAACTTATAGAAAAAAAGTAAAAAAAAATAAAAAAGTTTCTCTACACCGTGTTCTATCACATCACTTATAATTTTTATTTTAAATTGTATCAATTAGAGCAGTATTGTTCCCTTTGAGTTGTCTTTTAATTATGTCTCTTGTCATAGTTTCCTTCTTTAACATTAATTGTGCCCCAAAGAAAGACTCTTTTGTATTTGATTTGTTCAGTCCTACATTTAATAAACATGTTTGGAGACCCTGCCGTCCTACAGGCCATGCGCTTCACAAAGTCAAGAGAAGAGGGAGTTGGCAGAGACTCACTTCTCAGTGAGTCAGCAGGAAGGTGTGCACTTGCTGCAGGGAATAATGCAGCTTTATCTGTGGTTTCCTGTCATACAGAACCAGTTAGAATTGCCTATAATCCCAGCATTTTGGGAGGCCGAGGTGGGCGGATCACGAGGTCAGGAGATCGAGACCATCCTGGCTAACGTGGTGAAACCCCGTCTCTACTAAAAATACAAAAAAATTAGCCCGGCGTGGTGGCGGGCGCCTGTAGTCTCAGCTACTTGGGTGGTTGAGGCAGGAGAATGGCGCGAACCCGGGAGGCGGAGCTTGCAGTGAGCCGGGATCTCGCCACTGCACTCCAGCCTGTGTCACAGAGCTAGATTCTACCTCAAAAATAATAATAACAAAAAAACTAGTTAGAATTAACTACAATCTGAGCTAAAACTTAAGAGTGCTGGGATTTAAATCCTGGTCTGCATTCCTGAGTTGTGTGATACCGCATAAATTACATAATCCTTCTCTGCCTCAATATTCTCATCTGCAAAATGAGGATAATCCTTGTACAAACCTCCAGGGTTGTTAGTAAAATTAAATGAGCTAATATACGGAAAGCACAATAAGACATGGAATTAACAGAAAGATCTTAACTCACATGATTACTATTAATATATACTCCATAAGGATCAGAAAACTAATGCATCATAAATTATGTGCATACTATTTAGAATTATGTGCATTAGGATTATGTGCACTAGAATTATGTGCATAGTCATTTAGAATTTCACTACTATAATGAAGTACTGCTGAGAGAAAAAAAAAAAGCCATTAAATTATGTGGGGCAAAGATAGGGCAGATCTCAGACCAGGGTGGTGGACCGGAAGCCTCATAAGATCAGGAGGCAGAGGGAAGCATCCGGCATCTGTAGGAAGCTTAACATGGAAGGAGCTGCCCACAGATAATGGACAGGGTCAGAACGAGGGCAAGAAGCTGCTGGAGGATTCTGAGGGGAGCACGACGGTCGCTTTCATCATTGCAGCTCTATGTATACCAAGGACAAAGCTAAACCATTAGCGTTTCCTATCCTTGTCTTTACAATAACTCTGAAAAATAGATATTGTTATATGCACTTTGCAGATGAAAAACAAAATAAACAAACAAACAAACTAGCCCCGGAGCTAGTAGCCCAAGACAGCACAGAGGAATAAATCATGGGGCTGGGATCCCAATCCGAGTTGGCTGGCTCTTTTCCCCAGGAGACTCTAATGATTTAAAAGGCCTCAGACATCTTTATGCATCCTCCCACATCTTTCTTTTTTCCTTTTTCTTTTTCTTTTTTTTTTTTTTTTTTGAGATGGAGTCTCACTCTCTCGCCCAGGCTGGAGTGCAGGGGCGCGATCTCAGTTCACTGCAAGCTCGGTCTCCTGGGTTCACGCCATTCTCCTGCCTCAGCCTCCCGAGTAGCTGGGACTACAGGCGCCCGCCACCACGCCTGACTAATGTTTTTGTATTTTTAGTAGAGACGGGGTTTCACCGTGTTACCCAGGATGGTCTCGATCTCCTGACCTCGTGATCTGCCCGCCTCGGCCTCCCAAAGTGCTGGGATTACAGGTGTGAGCCACCGCGCGCGGCCGCATCCTCCCACATCTAAAATTACCTGTAAGTCACCAGGGTAGATATCAAGTTATCAGGAAAATACACTGACAGGACTTGGGACAGGAAACTGCCCTTGGATGCCATTCCAGAGCCATGGTGAAGGACAGCCCCAATTCTGTTTTTAATGTTTCTATTTTATTTTTTCATATCAAACTATATTTTTCAAAACATAGTCCACGTGTGTCATGATAGAGATCATGTGGAGTGTATTTTCAGGACAAGTTGCAATCCCATGGATTGGGGGCCATTGCTAACTATGGTGAGATGTTCCCCTAGTCTGGTAGCATCTGATGGGGCTGGCAACTGCAGCTCTAGAGCACATGGCACATCTGATGGGGCTGTCAATTGCAGCTCTAGAGCACATGGCAGATCTGATGGGGCTGTCAATTGCAGCTCTAGAGCACACGGCAGATCTGATGGGGCTGTCAATTGCAGCTCTAGAGCACATGGCACATCTGATGGGGCTGTCAACTGCAGCTCTAGAGCACACGGCAGATCTGATGGGGCTGTCAATTGCAGCTCTAGAGCACACGGCACATCTGATGGGGCTGTCAATTGCAGCTCTAGAGCACATAGCAGATCTGATGGGGCTGTCAATCGCAGCTCTAGAGCACATGGCAGATCTGATGGGGCTGTCAATTGCAGCTCTAGAGCACATGGCAGATCTGATGGGGCTGTCAATTGCAGCTCTAGAGCACATGGCAGATCTGATGGGGCTGTCATTTGCCGCTCTAGAGCACCCCGCACATCTGATGGGGCAGTCAATTGCAGCTCTAGAGCACATCGCAGAAAATTCAGGTCAGGAACCTCTCAGACTGCACTTGCACCCCACCGCCTGCACAGTGAAGCCGTCCTGCAAAGCCAGTGGCAAGCTTAACTTCAAATGTCACATTGATGTCCCCAATAAAATGTCACACATGCACAGAGTTTACTGAGCCAAATTTCGATCCATTGCAAAAAGAAAATGCTGAGGACAGATGATGAGTCTCTGTTTTCCTACTTAGACTTTTCAATTCTAAAGTGGTAAGTACTTTTGGTTCTAACATAACAAACCTAAACAAAGAGACGCATTGATATATGTTTCTATAATGTAAAGTGGCATTAAATAATGACTAGCTCATTTTGAATCCAGCACTAATAAGTACACTATTTGGATTTTTCATCTAGGTATATTAAAAAATATATATATAGCCAAGTACAATATTTGGATTCTTCAATTCAAGTAAGAAAAAATACAGCTAGGGGTTTCATTTGAACAAAATGCCAAGGCTTATTACTTGTGTTTTATGAAAACAGAATGATTTATTGATTCAGGATTCAGTGTATATATCATATATATGTATATTTGTATGTATTTGTGCGTGTGTGTGTGTGTGTGTGTGTGTGTGTGTGTGTGTAAAGGGAGATCATACACACAAAAAACTAGAGGGAACAGAAGAGAAAGAGGAGCAAGAAGAAAGCCAGAAATGAAGAGAAAGTTTGAATCCATGTCCAGAAAATGAATACTTTATTTCAAGCTTCATTGTAGTTCATTATAACCCTTTAAAAATAACACATTGGAATTTGGTGAAGACTTGGGAAAGATGGATTATTCCGATATGGGGAAAATCACGGATCTCATAGGGTGGCTCTGACCACATTTTGATTACTGTGCTCATGTTCTTAGCTTTCAAAAACACTGTGACTTTTATGTTACTTAGGGGGGACTTGTCATGAAAAATTACACCATACATCTTGTACTTCAGGAGAGGGTGTGATGGATGCCAGCTGAGCCTTCCTTGTCCCTTCTCACAGTTTGTGGTAAATTAGAAGGTATCTAAGAAGCACTGATGGGTTATAAATTCAAGTCCCATTTCATGCTTTACAAAATTCCCACATCATGTACAAAGCACATTTGCAGAGAATAAATTATTTTTAAAGCAGGCATATGTGTTTTCGTTTATTAGGGTTACAGATTGCATTCTTTTGTTTTCCTTTTTTTAATAGGAAGTAAATGAATGCACGTCTACCCTGTTGTCTAGTCTTATGCACACACACATACAAACACACAAGGGCGTGCACACTCACACACTTTAGAATATAATCACTGCTCAAAAGTCTCCATCCCAAATGTTTCAAGAGCTAGATACAACGAACACATCGTTTTACTTCCTGAATTGCTCTACTATGGAATAATAACAGTTTCACTTTATTTGAAGAGGTGGCAGTAGGGGAAGATCCCTGCACAGCAGAACTGTTGCACTAACAGAAGCTTGCTAGGTTGACACTAGAATTCTCATTACAGCCTCCAAGAATCAAGTAGCAACTTGATTCAAGAAGTTTGATTTAAAGGCCGGCCTTTAAAATGTCAAAGTGATTTCTTTTTTTGTTGTTCTTTTGTTTGTTTTGTTTTTGAGATGGAGTGTCACCCTGTCGCCCAGGTTGGACTGAGTGAGACAGCATTCTTCAATGCTGAGACTGTACCCTAGGTCTGTCTGAGTATCAGATAATTTTTCTTCCGAAGTCATCGTGCACTCTTGCTTTGAACATTTCAAACCATTTTGCATAACTCATTTTTTTTTTTTTTCTAATTCTAGCCTAAAAGTTTCCCTGGCTATCCTCTGACCCCCAGTTAAGCCAGGCCCCACCCACTCCCCTGCTTCTCTTTGCTATCTCAAAGCCCTGTCTTTTCCTCTTCATTATATGAAGACCCCATCCAAAAATCAAGGATCTCGTATCTGGGAGCTACAAGTTCAGATGAACAGGATTTCTCAGGTCATTTGAAGGCACCATCTTAAAATCTCTCCAAAGACCCCTTTTATTTTATTTTATTTTATTTTTATTTTATTTTTTTTCCTGAATTTATTACCCCTTTTATTTTAAACTGCCCCTGGGCCTGTGACGGTGCAAAGACACCAGATGGAGGAAGAGCTTTATAACTTCCCTCGCCTGGCTGAGGTCATCAACATTCTCTCTACAATCCTTCCCTATGTTTCTAAAAGCTCAGTGAAAACTCTTCCATGGTGTTCATTGAAATGTAGATCCCTGAGCACTGACACACCCCCAGCCAACCTTCCTAGCCACAGGCCCTGGACATTTCAGTGTTGAACGCGTTTCCAGTTCAAGGTGAAATTTGAAATATCATGGTATAGCCATGTGCAAAGCCAAGCAACTGACTTCGCTGGCTACCAAAAGCAAGATCCTTCTCCTTTCTTCTTCTACGCCCATGATGAGCAGACCCTTATAAATTATAAGTGTCTTATTCTTTCAACTTTCTCATTATTTATTTTTTCCCAAGCCATGCAACACACCTAAATCATAATTTTCCTAAAGCACTGCTTTCCTTATGCCATGAGATATGAGGGACAGAGTGAACATTTTACAAGCATTTTACCATGGAAAATGTAATACGTTTGAGTTTTGCTCAAGGGCCTGCTTTTAAAATGTTTAAGTGATTTCTTTTTTTTTCTTTGGATGGAGTCTCACCCTGTTGCCCAGGCTGGAATGCAGTGACCCAATCTCAGCTCACTGCAATCTCTTTCTCCCAGGTTCAAGCAATTCTCCTGCTTCAGCCTCCTGAGTAGCTGGGATTGCAGGTGCACGCCACCATGCCCAGCTAATTTTTTGTATTTTTAATATATAGGGCATTTCACCATGCTGTTCAGGCTGCTCTTGAACTCCTGACATCAAATAATCCACCTGCCTCGGCCTCCCAACGTGCTGGGGTTACAGACATGAACCACCACATCCATCCAAAATGTTAAAGTGATTTCTATCATTTTGTGAAAACATTGGATTGCTTTCTCGCATCTTACTGGAATGTGTTTATGCACACAGCGTCTATCCGAGTTCTACGGGAGAAAGCAATCCAGTATACGCACTTCTTACTTTACACATACCGTGCCCACAACAGCACCACACACTCTTCCTGTGTACATGCTTCACATGCTCAGAGGCTATGCAAAGCCCAGTGTTTCTGTAACATGTTCTGTGATGACCTCACTGAGCAGTGCTTTCTTTCTCCTCCAAATACCCACAGCATCTTTGCACCTGCATTGCTGACTTGTTGTTTATCACACATGGCATGATAATGACTAATGGATACAGGAGTTGTCTGTCTCCGTTCCTGGTACAGTGGTAGGTTTCTGACTTTTCCTTTCATATTCACCCAGCAAGATAAGTATCTTTAATCTCCTTTTTATAGTCAGGAAACCAAAACTCTGGGAGTCAGACTCTAGCCCAAATGGTGCAGCTACGAAGGGGAGGAACATCATTTTTAATTCCTCGTTCTTCTCACTCTAAGGCCAATTCTCTTTTGAGAACTCTGAAGCATGAATAGGGCTTTGCTGATAAAGCAGAAGAGAGAGTTCCCAGACAGAGAAAATGGATTGAAAACAGGAAACTGCGAGTTGGAACGAGGTCACTAGCAGCATAAAGCGCTAAATGGAATGTAAATATTGACAGGACTCAGGCCAGAGCAGTCTCTGCACCATGTCAAGAAGCATAGCCTTATCCAAACCCATAGTTCCAGATGTTAATTGACAGCCTGCCAAAAAGAAATGGTTTTGGGTCCAATCTGTTTGGCACATTGCAACATCTTCTACCTGATCTCTGAGAGTCACACTGAATGTTCTGACATCAAAAGACTGAGAAATCCACAACAAAGGAAACTGCTCAACTTTTTAACTCAATGTTCTTGAAAAGAGCTCAAAATGATTTTACTTTCAACACACAGCTATTAATAGATTTGGAAACACTACTGTGCCTAAAAACATAGGGAAGCTGTTGAAATATTGTGATTTTTTGTATACCCTTTTGATGTCACCTCTTATTCATAGTAATCTGCTGGGCAGTTGGGCTGGTTCAGAAAACTAAATCAGAGTCTCTAAGCAGTAAGACCCTGGTGAGTCGGTGAAACCTAAATCTGAAACTCAATATTAAACCTCGGCTTTCTGGATCATCTCCATCTTGTCCCAGCAGCCCATTATAAACATCACACAGCAGTTCAACAAAGACAAAAGAGCTTGCATCAAATTCCGAAATAGCATAACTACTGCAATGTTTTTCAGTTTGGAGGAAAACCTGAAATTATCATGAATGATAATTAGTTATGGTTTTAGGTTTGTGTTTGTCAAACATGTACGCCACTCACAAACACCCTAGCCTTTCACAACTCAGGCTCTGCAGCACGGAACAGCAGCACCAACCAGAGCTGAACAATTGTCAGAAACAGAGAATCTCTGGACTCACTCCAGAACTGCTAGATCAGTCTGCATTTTGAAAATATCTCCAGTGAGTCCTGTGCACATGAAAGCTGGAGAGGAACGTTTAATAGATAAATATATACTTCAGTCAAAATTCCACTGTTATCACATTTCATTTTTACTAAGTGATATACAGGATCTAAACCGAGATAGCATTTTGATTTTCATTCACAAAGTTGACGGGCATATACAAAAACAGCCCTGAATGTTAAACAATGCTGATTATGGTCAATTATATTTCCAAACAACAAAGAAGGGTCATCATTTAGGTCTTAATTTTTCTTTTAAAGTGATATTATTACTGTTGTTATTGTCACACAATTCATAACCAAAGTAAGATCAATCTTTTAAAAGTTGAGTGGAGAAGTTAGCAGTTTTTATAACTCAAAAAATTTGAAGGTTATTTGCTGAACATAGACTTTTAGAACTAGATACAGTTTAAAACCATTTTTCAAAACACATTCTATTTCAAAAGGTTTTTTTTTTTTTTCTTTCCATTGTAGGGCAGAAATGTGAACTCTCTATGGCACTGTTTCTTACAGCAGTAAACGTGCAGCTAGTTATAGAAATTGCTGTGTGGGGCGGGCATTGTGCTAAGGGTTTTTCCAAGCGTCTGCTCATTTGCTCTAATTAGCAGCTCTCTGAGGAATGTGGCAATCATTTCCATTTTACAGACAGCGATCTGGGACTTCCAGAGCAAACCTGCTGTAGGTCATCAAGCTCAGAAGTCATAAAACCAAGACTAGAGCCCAAGTCTCATTCAAACCAAGGTCTGAATCAGTCATCTTGGCTTAGCAACTAACCTTCTATGGCCTGGTCATGGAAAGGTAATGAAAAAACGAAACAGGGCATTGCCCATCACTCTCCAAGCTAGGTAAGAGTGGCTTCTTAGCATGCTGGAACCAGTTGTGGTAACAGAGACAGAAAACCTGGATTCTCCTCTAGCCAACTAATAGCACTCCTCAAGGTAGGATAAAGGACATGATCTATTTATGATGCAGTTCTTTTTTCCCCAAACAATAAAGGGATTGCATTAAGAGATTTCTCAGGTGCCATCAATTTTAAATTTATAATTCAAAAAAAATCAAAGCCTTTATGATGTATATGTTTATTAAGAAATGATAGTGATTCTCTAAAGAGATTCGAATCAGAAGAACTTAGATATTTGTATTTATTAAAGTCAAAGGTGGGAAACATTAATGTTCTAGGCCACTACTCATTTAAAGGATGTATTAAGCTTGGATAGCATGTGCCAACAGGAAGGAACCCAAGCAATAAAATGTCACAATTTTTTGGAGGAGTATTGGATTGCACAAAATTACCTTATTCTCCTAACCAGTCCTCCATGAAATTGTTCAAACTTTCAGAAGAAAGAGAAAAATTAGATATTCATGGCTTCGAGAGAAACTCTAAATGAAGATATCAAAATGTACAATTGGAACACGAGGATGTGCCAGTTGGCTGATTTGAGGAATAAATGAGAGTTAAGCAGCATTATTTGAGAATGACTAAAATGGAGTGGGCACAATGGCCCTTTAGAAGGCAGAGTGTTTTTAAATGAGAAATTTATTTAACAGTGTTAATTTAGTTTTACTTTTTTATTGTTTCCAGGATTAAGGGCCACATGCAAAAAGAAGGAAGTGTGATTACAAAAAACAGGTATTTCATAGTTGGTGAAATAAATTTTAATCCATAAAAGAGTTTTTTTTCATTGCATACAGCTTAAATAATTTATAGGAAATGTATTTTTCAATAGAATGAGGTTAATTTGGAGAAATCTGACATGAGAGAAATATTACACCGGAGCTGTAGAGCTCATCTCTGCCCTAAGAATGGTAAGGATGGAGACTGGGAATTCTCTCCTGGGATAACTATTTTTCCTATTGGTCCCATCTTTAGAGACCAGGGATGTTTTCTTTTTCTCTGTTACTCCTCAGTCTGGACAATTTTATGGAATCTTAGGGTAAAATATTACATTTTATCCATAGCTACCACCATTTAATAAAGTAGAAAAATGTCCCATATTTCAAATATGTATTCTTCAAAATAGTTTTTTAACTTTATTGAAACTCTGGTATTTATTAACCTAAATTAAAGGATTGCTCTAGAATGCTGTTTCTAGAATTTGTGAAGAAATCTGAAATTCAGGCTTAATTCTAGGCAATAAGATAGTCGATGGCTTCTCAGAGTTGCAGGGGCACCTGCTGGTGAGTCCATCCCTTTCACGAGGAAGGACAGGGGAAGGCAGGAAATAATTCCTAGGGTATACGCTCCTGGTAGTCAATCAGAGAGTGCAGCTGCCCCTTCATGGAGAGCCACCTTTTTTGCTCCTGAAGGTTCATTCTGACATGAAAGACCTTTCCTTCAGTGCCTGCTAGAGATGATGCTTTTCAGAAGGACAGGAGAGAAAATGTGTCTTGCAAAACCACACCTGACCAAAACCTCTAAAACACAGCCTGCCTCCTTCACTCCACTTGTGGGGCTACAGCATCTTTCCCAGAAATTCTTTCGCTGCCCAATGGCTTCATCCCTGGCTACCAGCCGAGAGAAAAGGTAAAGACTGGAAATTGGCCCCACAGTAGACATTGTGGAGAGGGTGCCTAATCCACCCAGGTGAAAACAAAAATATCCAGGATAAGGCATGTGAAAGAAAGCCACCAATCAAGTTAGAAATTCTCCGTACAGTAGAATTAGCTGGTATTGAAAAAAGTTTGCATTATTTGCCTATTTGAGTTTCAGGGTGGAGGTACCTAGGTTGTGGGGTAGTCTGGGGTGGCCAGTTTTCTCCACCTACCTAAGACTTCAGTGGGTCACGATTGCATATACAACCCTGATTAGTCACATCTTTATGTGACAGCTTCATGGTAACATCAGCCTGTCATTCATGTGTCCTCTTAGAAGCCTGATAATATCTATCATTACGTTATACTCTGAAATATACTCAACATGCAAGTATGCTAAGATGATTACATTACTGTCTAGTTAATAACGCTGGAAAGGAACATGTAAGAGTAGCTGGTGGTGACTCCACCACACAGTAACAGAGCTGAGTAGAAATTAGAAGTGGCAGGGCACTTTATTTGTATGCACTAAGGCAGAAGGCTGCTGAAGAAATTCTAGGATGAGAGTGGAGTGCCCACACACTGCTTTCATCTTCCTGTTGTGAAGTTAGCAACGAAATGTGGTCTCAACTTTTTTAAAAAGAGGAGGAAATATACCTCGGGACTGTCTCTCTTCAAGTCTCCACCCTGCCTCTTTGTTGAACATTTAACTACTTTAAAGCCTATTTTTCTCATCTATAAAATGGGAATAGTAGCATCTCCAAGTAGCAGTAGCAACTATTGTTTATATTTTCTTGTTATATAACACTCAGTGATTATTAATAGCAAATTTTTTTACAAAAAAAGACACTATTGAAAAAACATAGAAATGGCATTTTCATTAAAAGAGGGGTTTATGAATAGAGCTACAATATCATGTTAATTATATCCTTAGACCTGCAGCTGGTATGTAGAGGTTCAAGAAAAGGAGAAATGTGTGTATATATACGTGTGCGTATGTACGTATGTTATATATATTTTTATTGTTATATATAAATATATTCATATTCATATTTATTTCCTGTTTATGCTGTACTAAACACTTCTAAAAAAACAACACTTCTAAGCTCTATTTTTCATGAACCAGCATAACTTGACCCTTTTGCCTACCTGGAGTAGGCAAGTTTACAAGGGAAACTCTGGGGTGACAGTTTTGTAATCTTAGTTTATTTTGTTCCCATTAAACCAGCACAATTTTACTATTAAATCAATCTGATCAGCGATTGGCTGAAGTTAAAACAAAAAAAAAGTGTTGAGGTGCATAGCTTACAACAGGTTTGTGAAATAAAATTACTGAATCCAAATTTAAGATAGAAAATATGGGACTGGCTGTCATGACTCATGCCTGTAATCCCACACTTTGGGAGGCCAAGGCAGCAGAATTCCTTGAGTCCAGGATTTTGAGACCAGCTTGGGCAACATAGCAACTCCCTGTGTCTACAAAAAATTAAAAAAAAAATTAGCCAGGGTTCTGTACCTGTACTCCCAGATACGAGGGAGGCTAAGGTGGAAGGATGGGTTGAGTCCAGGAGTTTGAGGCTACAGTGAGCTATGACAGCACCACTGTACTCCAGACTGGATGACAGAAGGAGACCTGGTATTAACATTAAAAAATTATAAAGGAAAACACAAAAAAACAAATCACCCATTTCAATTGGTGGCACTGGAGCATTGCTGCGTGGTCTCCTCCATATTCATAAATGATGTCATTTCTTTTCCAAAACCATTTTTCTCCCAAAAGATTGAATTTTTAACATGGGATAGCTCAAGTTCATAGAAACAAAGAAAGATGGAAACAGCCACAGTTGGACGGGGCCAAGGAGGCAAAACCAAATGCTCTGTGGGTCCCTGGCTGGAGCCCTGGACCAGAAAAGACATCAGCAGAACAGTCAGAGGAAATCAGAGTCTGAAAGTGAGTTAGCAGCACTGTTGCTTCATGAATTTCTTGGTGCCAATAATTACACTATGGTTATGTAAGATGTTCACATGAGGGAAGCTAGGTTTAGGATATACAGCAACTCTCTGTGTTAGTTCTGCAAATTTTCTGTAAAATGAATTCAAAATAATAATAATATGAGGAGGGAGAAGATGATGCCTCTTTCCTTTAATTTTGGAGCAGGTGAGAGAAGGATTGATTTCAGGGAGTCTGTTACTCAGCATGTTCCTCTATAATTCTCCCTGGTTAGAAATTAAATAGACACCAAGTCAATTATCAATTAAGTGACAAGTTGGGTAAACACTGGAGGCGTTAATTGACCCTTCAAGGGTTCTTTGAAACTCACTCAGCTTTCCCCATTTCTCTGAAGTTTTGTTTGAACTTCAGCCAATCACCGATTAGATTGATTTAATAGTAAAATTGTGCTGGTTTAACGGGAACAAAATAAACTAAGGTTACAAAACTGTCACCCCAGAGTTTCCCTTGTAAACTTGCCTACTCCAGGTAGGCAAAAGGGTCAAGTTATGCTGGTTCATGAAAAATAGAGCTTACACCTTAAAAAATCATAAAGTAACATATTTCTCTTGCAGTCATAAGGCAGCCCTAATCCAAAGTAGAAGAAATGTTCTTGCATTTATTATGGCTGATGTTTTCCAGGGAGGGAGATCACGCAACCTGTTTGTTTCACTTGCATTATTTCTGTAGTGTTCTTCCAGGTACTCTGCATGCCCCTCTAAGCATTATGAAAATGGGATTGACAATAGATGGGCAGTGGGAGATTTCCACGTGGAGGCGTGCGGCTGAACAAATGCACCAGGGATACAAACGCACAGTAACATAAAGACAGAAATGTGTTCACAGGGGCAAACTGGAAAGGGATGGGTGTTCCTGGCAGGGAGGAAGCCAGGATGGGGCCAACTGGGTACCTGTGAACAGCTTGGGAAGGGACACTGAGGCTTCCAGGCTCTGTCTCGGGGAGCTGAGGCTCAGTCATGGAAGTTAAGAAATCGATGCATTTGAATTTGTGTTGGGACACATTTTCAATGCATTTATTTTTATTTTCTTTTTCCTTACCTTCTCTATCCTCTACAAACTCCCTGTCATAGAAGGGGATGGAAGCCTGGTTCTTTTGTTTTATAAGTTCATATTTTAAAGAGAGTAAATGCTCCCTCAGTGTTCCCAGCCAAGATTCTACAATCTTAATCCCGTTAACTATCATGCCTTAATTTAGAAACCATAGAGGGAGAACTCAGAAATGAAATTAATTTTCTTTCTTCTTGATATTATTAGAAGTACAAGTTATAGGCTACACCATCAAATCTCTTCAGAAAAAAAAAAAAAAAAGAACACTTGGCTAGCTTCACCACTACACATTTCCTTTCTAGTTGCAAGAAAATGAATGACTAGACCATGCTATAAAGTGAACTAGAAAAGGCAACTCTCTATTAAAGTAAGGGACTGATAGGAGGCCAACCTGCATAAAATTAGAATCTGACTAGCAAAAAAAAAAGTCAGTTTCATCTAATGTACATATAGCCTATGAGGCTTAAATTACTAACCCACTGTATGCTTAATATATAGATAATTTTGGCACATGACATCATCCCCTATATTTAGACTGCCTCCGCCGCTGCCATGGCAACCTTGACTTAAAACATAGCTGAGTGGGTAATTTCACTCCAAATTAAATGAAAATAAGGCTAATCCTATTATTGTTCTTAACAATTTTCCAAGTAGCTTCTTCTTAGAGTGCCCTTGCTTATATGTCCTTTTTAAAAAATAGATTATTGGAAAATCACATGTGTATCTGCCCTCACTCCACTCACAGTCACTTGCACCACCCTCCTGGCTCTGTGGAATGATCTTGTGCTTGGGAAGAGGTCACAGCACCCACAATGCTCCTCGTCCCTGTCCATGCAATTCAGGAATGGGGAAACCTTTTAACTATACCAATTTGAGTCATTAAATATTTCAGAGACTGTCACTTTAAAATTACTCTAAAATAATAGTCTTTTTAAGATAAATCATATTATGCATTTGTATAGGCCTTAAAAGGGTACTTCAAATTATTCTGTTTTATGTTTTAAATGTGCTCCTGTAGGTTTCCATAGTTATTTAGGAGAACCATCTTTTGCTTTTCAGCCTCCACTGAAGAGTCATTGAAAGCTGAGAGTTCCACTTAAATGTAGTCCTTATGGCTGCGTCAAGATACTTCTTTTGACCATTATGATAAACATTAAATGTTACACATACACACAAAACACTCTGTTGACCCAGCACATATGCTAAATTGCTTTTCCATCTCCACCCTGACAGTTACCTGTTCAAGGCTTTATGATCCAGCCTGTAGTCCTGAAACAGAGAAACTGTACTTCTCTGACAGGGCATTGAAGCTCAGACCTGGACTACACTGATTGGGGGGCTATACAGAGAGAGAAGAAAATGCCCTGGAGTCAGAGACCTTGAACCTGAGCTCTGCCAAGGGCTCCATCAGCTTTGCCATCTCTTGTCATCTGCACATCTCAGTTTTATTTTTAAATCTAAAATAATAGATAAAGGGATAATAGTAGATAATAGTAAGAATAATGACCCCACAGGGCTTTTGCACCAAGCAAACAGGACAATATAAGTCATCCTAAGAATACAAGTATGAATACAACCCTATCCCAGGCTAATCATGGCTATTTGAAGAGAGCAGCTAAGCTAACAGGCAAGAGAGTTTATTAGACATGAAGGCACACAGGGTCATAGTTCCCACTATGAACTTTCCCCCCAACTTCCCTAGCAAATACCTAGAGAGATTCCAGTGATGTAGAAGATGTCTTCCAGCCTGGATCCAGGCACCAAGAAGATAGTGGTAGTCTCTCTGGCTAGCTGTGCTGATATTCTCCCTATGACAAGGATGATCAATTGTTGCCATAAAGTGCTACAGTGGTCCCATCAACTTTTCAGAACACGCTTCTCATCACACTCATGATCTGTACTTTCTGACATAAACTAAGTTTGTTTGGCAAATGCTTCCACTGATCATAGGTTCTAGAATCACTAACAGATCGGCCTCACTTGCTTCTACCTCTCTCCCAACCTGACATCTTACCAGCAAGTCGTACAGTCAATGCCCAATACTTCTGGACTGTCCTAAAAATAAGACCTTTAACATTAAGCATGTAAGTTCTGAGAATCAGTCCCTCTATATTTTATACTTCAATTATTTTCTGAAAACCACAATAATTTTAAAGCTAGGAAGAGGTTAGATCACTTCAACATCTTTAAATGATTAGCAGAGAATATGCACTAAAGAGATGCTTAATAAATTCATTTTTAGATTTTTTTTTTTTTAGAACAGCCTCTCTTTTTAAAAATCGACTTGTCTGAAGTCATAAGGATTGCTTTTGGCAGAACCTGTGGTAGAACTGTTATCCAGTTCTCGGCTCAGCTTTTGTTTCCATGAACTCTAATGTTAGACATAGTGAGATAGGTAATAATGTAAACAAATTCCTGAGTGTTTAAAGTTAAAATTGTACAACATACATTAAGCAGATGGGTCCTGGCTAATCTAAAAGTGTTGTTCAGCATGAATAAAATAGAAAACAAAGACAATCTAGGTAGAATTTGTTTGGTTTCTTCCTCCCTCCTATTTGGAATAACATTTAACACAAGCACAATAAAATCAACCAGGAAAGGCCTTCTCCATGAATAGGAATCCTCTGGATTGACCCTTGTGATTTGGAAAACAAAGTACAATTCAATTCAATTCCAATAATCGGTTTAAAACATGTGGTCATATTTACAATATGTTTCCTCTTTGACATGTTTGTCCGTTAGCCTTCGTACTGAAATGCAAACTGCAACCTGTCAACATGTTCACAATCACTCATTCCATATTCCCCTCTTCCTACTCATAAATGGCCAACATTTCCTCTGTGTCTACCTGAATTTCAACATACCTATTCTTGTTTAGTCGTATTTCAAGATCTAAAACAGATAACTGAAGCAGTTTTAAAGTGTTCAGATTTAAAATAATAAAAACAACAACACAATTTAACATGCAACAAATGACTTAATTCAAAATAGAAATTAAGGCTTTAAACATCTATGCTATGCTTTTAAGTCTCTCAAATTGCACTTATGGACCAAAAAAACTGTTCTTGCAATCACGACCATCACACTTAAATAGGCGGTACTTCATTAGATCTTGTTTTCCTTTGTCTCTACTAGGGTACACACCAGAGAACTGACCATCCTGTGGTTAATTTTATACATATATTGGACTAGGATGTGTGTTAAGTTATTTTGCCTTTGAGGATCTTGTAGCCACAGTCACTTCCCCACAGGTGGCTACAGAATGTGGTACACAGTCTTCACGAAGAAAAAGGAATGCACAATCATGTATCTGCAGCAGTCTGTCAATGCTCGGTAACATGAGATAAAAGAAAATACACAATCTAAAAATCTCTGTTCACAGTGAAACAGCTCCAGACCAAACCCAAAACTAACTCATCTTACTTAGTTGCTTTAAAAGAGTCTAAAAATGAGAGCACTGTAAGTTCAAGCACACAGATAACTTCCCAAGCTCCAAACACCAGCACAAAGACATCTTAGAAACTTTGAAACTGGTCACAGTAAAGGTAACTTTTTCAGAGCCAAAAGAGCAAGGCAAAAAAGGAACACTCATGCTTGCCCATGAACGTCCAGAGACAAGCAATTCTTGAAGCTCGTTGGGGGAAAAATGGGGAAAAATGGGGAAAACACACCTGTATCCTTTGTGGCATCTCTTCCCGGGACTTACCATATGGATGGAGCTTCCGTGCCACTGATCTCTAAGAAATCGTATCCTTCTTCTAGCTGAAAGTCAGTGAAGACCAGCGCAATGGTGTCCCCGGGCTCAGCCAGAATGGTCCAGGTGCAGTCCGCATTGTTCTCATACTCTGAAGGGAAGTGTGGGCTGGAGATGGAGCTGCTGGTCCCGCGTAAGGTTCCTCCGCAGGCTCCCTCAGCTGCAGGGGTAGAAGCAGAAAGAAAGCATCACGTTTCAGAATGGTTTTCATACACGAGTGTGTCCACCAAGTGTCACTCTTGATCAGCGACAAATATTTTCTGAACCCAAAATTGAGACACTCAATCTGAAAAAGAATCTTTTGGTATGTTAATGAGTTCTATGAAAAGGCTTACAAGAGTCTAACATTTAAATTGTATTATTAATTGAATGGCCATTGTGGGAAAGCTGGAAACGGTGGCTTTTCTAAAACATGGAAAGTGTAGTTGCCATGTACCTGACATTGACAGGCAGCCTAACAAGATTTTCAGAGATTTTCTCTGAATCCTGGAAGATGACACTATGTAAGCAACATTTTGAGACTTAAAAACATGTGGGCGTTTGTTCATGGATACCTGGCTTTGAGAATACTGTGCTCTCAAAAGAAATGGTTGCCCTACATTTCTTTTCTATAAATTTGGGATTACTTTGGGTCTTGAATTTCAGACAGCTATTGAGTAACATAACAGAGGCACATCACCTCATGAAAAGGTTCTGAGTAGAAAATAATTGCATGAAACTTAAAATGGAATATCTTAGAAAAGTGATAAGTGAAAGGCCAGTAAAGATAAAAGTGCATTTAAAATACAAACTAACATTTAAAAAATTATTGGTTAGAAAGGAAACAGATCTTGGAAAGTTTGCTATAGAGTAAAAAAGCTTCTTTGTTACATTTATATTACCTATTACAAAATATTATGTGTATATTAAACTATATATAGGTTACATATATATAACATAAACTATATGATAGCTTATATATAAATAACATACAAACTATATGATTATATATAAATAACATATAAACTATATGATTATATATAAATAACATATAAACTATATGATAGTTTATATACTATATATAGCTATGTTATAAACTACATATATGAGAGAGAAGTATTTTAAAACAACACGTTTTAAAGCATGTTTTTTAAAATTTCTTCCTTCCCTCCGTTCTTTCTTCCTTCCCTCTGTTCTTTCTTCCTTTTCTTTCTTCTTTTTCTTTCTTTCCTCAAATACTTCCTATCCACAATGTATATTTAACAGTCATTAATTCTGATACTGCAGTGTGGATGATATGTAAAATTCAGCCTGTTACCAAGATGGGGGGAGTTTGCTGTAAGCAGAGGTTGTGTGACCAACCTGAGCTCTTACAAAGTGCATGTCTTCGACCCTACCCACCCTCTCTCCACCAAAATTAAAGCAAAGTGAGAGGAATTGACCTCCTTTTATTAACTCTTCGCAAGTTGCAAGTTCCAATATTTCTTTCATCTTTCAGCGATGTTCGTTTTATTTTGGCAGGATCTAAGCCTCACAAAAATGTCAAAATAGAACCCCATCTTGTCGGCAACAGTAAGAGGGTGATACAGGTCCCTTCAAATTAGCTGCCTTCAGTTTACTCGGAAGAATGCCAGGAGCATAGGGGTGGTTGACAGCACATGGTTTTTGTTCCCAGAGTTTGGAGTATTGCATTTTCCATTCTTCCGACAGGATGCCAAGCTGGTCTACACACTAGGCATTGTTATGCTGTTTATGTCAACTAATGCTAATGGCAGCTTCAGAGTGGACGTCTTTGAGAGGTACACTTGGAGGAAAATTGCTACCTTCAAGTATCAATGAAATCAAGCCTACGTGAGGCATGGGTGTTCTCATGTTTTAATAGTTGGTCAGTCTGTGATGCCCATCCAAAGCACACGACATTGTGGAAAGGGCTGCCCATGTTTTGTAGGACATCTCAGGAAACTCATTTTTGAGATCCCAAATGTATTTTAAAATTAATAATTATTAAGTGTAGGGATTATAAAAATTATGCTATCACAGTATTGTTTCCTTTTAAAAGTGTAAAACCTGAACACAAATAAAAATAACTGTGTATATACTGCAATTTGAAAACTGAAAAAATAGTTCCTGTGCCCACTGCCAAATGTGTCTCCTGCCTCCTGCCCTCTGTGGGCACCACTGTGCAAGCACAACACATCCCTGCTCAACTGAGAACCAGCTCCACAACTGCCCAGCTCGCCACAGTTTTTATTACATTATTGGGAACAGCTACTGGGAATGTGATCATACATATACATTTCCATGTCAAAATTGGATTTTTGAAAATAGAGATAAAAATCAGTACCATATAAAAATAAGAGGAAGTACATATTCCAGCCATGAGGAAAAATATAGTGGCTACTATTGAGATTCAGACATTGTGCAGAATTCAGCTCTAAGCCTCTTGGATTGGGATAATGGTGAATCAGGTCAACAACTAAAAGTGACACATACTCTACGTTGTTTTTCTTTAAACCCAAATATAAATATCCCCTTCATAAAGGGATGAGGTAAACAAGATCACTAGAGACAGATATTTACTTTTATTATTGATTAAATAACTATATAAACATATCACACACATAAATATTTCCAGAGTAAAAATTGTTTTTCACGTGTAAATATATAATTTTATTTAATATTTAGATTTTATTCTTTTCTGTGAATTCATTATATACTACAAAAGTTAAGTCATCTCAATGTAAAAACAGATGCAAAAGAAAAGAGTTCTAATACTTTTATCACATAAAAAGATAAAATATCATAGATGTGTGGAATTAAAAGAAAATTATCAAAGTCCAAGTTACCAAAATGATGTAGTTGAAAGATTAATGACATATATTACTTGAAATCCAACTGCTGAAACTGCATACATTCTTCATAATTCACCTTGTTGGCAAGCAATCCCCCCTTTCAATGTTTCAGAGGGGAAAATAAAAAAAGGAAAAAAAACTGACATCAAATGATTGAATTTTTGTCATGGCAACCAATGAGCTGAATCACTGTCTATTATTTAAAAAGCTTTGAAATGGTTGTATTTATGTGCATGGTATAGAATAAACATAGAATACAAGTGTATAGAATAAGAAGCTTAACCGATTCTTCTGGGAAAACATCTCGATAACCTTGACCAGAGGTGAATTTAAACATATCTGACAGGAGTGTTTACAGGCAGCCAACATAAACAGGGACACCAGCCATAGCTCCAGGACAGAGTCCTGGGCCCCCACGCTGCAGCCATTAGCCCCCTGGTTTCTCCACTGCTGGAAGGTTCGATGACCTGCAGGAGGTGTCTAGGGAGTTTGTAGGGCTCCGGGTAGTGGATATGTGTTAACTGGTAAAGAGTGTTCTTTTTTATTTTAACAGCTGATAGAACTGTGCTGGTGCCCACCCCTGAGTACCAGCCCTGATCAAATAAGCATACCTCACTGCCATGCAGTTTCCTTCTATTTAAAATGCCAATGGTTGAGCTGGATAAACTGCAATGTTATGTCCCTGTCTAATATTTGGGTCCCCTGAGTCTAAGATCTTAGACACTTACTATCTACATTTTCCTAGAATTTCCCTTGATGAATGAGTGGATCATGGAGACCCATACTTCATTCGGCCAGCATGAGTACTATGCTCACTGAATCCAGGTAAGACCAGAGCATGGACTGCAGCAGACAGGTGGTGAAATTTAAGGGTAACTTTGTTGGGAAAGGAGTAGATGACATAAAGAAGGCAAAATAGAAAAGTCAAATAAAATGAAGAAAAAAACAATTAAGGTAGCAGAGAGAAAAAAAAAATTCCCAAACCTTATCACTATTGCATTTCTTCAGTAGATATGTTAATGTCCATTGGATATTCCGGAATGAGTTACAGTTAGAATCAGGCCAGAATAATATATGCAAGATGTATTAGAATTCTTTGTATAGCACTCCACATAAAATATAGAATATTATTAAGATAATCTGATTGATAAATTGAATATTATATATATATAAGACAGACAAAAAAACTTCAAGCTACTCATTGGATAAAATGCTTAAATCACAGAAAATCTTTAGTACAGAATGAGGCAAAATTAGTGTTGGTGCTTGTGAGTGAGTGTGTGTGTGCATGTGTGTGCGTGTGTTTGTGTGTATATGTGTGTTTGTGTTTGAAAGCACCTGCTATAGTGCTGTAAGTATTTCTCTAACAAAACTTTTTAACTCTTAATTTCTCCACTATTTTTGTAAGGGATTTTACTTTCTAAACAGCAACATTTTAAACATAATAGCATTTGAAGAAGGGCTACATAACTACTATCTTTGGTGAGCAAAACATTTTTAAAAATAAATCAATTTGTTTCCTTTTAGATCTATGCAGCTCTACATGATGATCAATTTTATAAATAATGCCACAGAGGAAAGTTTTCAAAGCCCATTTCGACTGAGAAAAATTAATTACTTAATTTTTGATGTAATATTTACTTGTGAACTTATCTTCCACTTTGGCTACTAAAGATATTAAATTGCTCCAACATATCACTAAAGGATAAAGGCTTTGCTGACAGAAATGGGAACCACTATCCCTACAGTGTGGAGTGTTACAAGGACCCAATATGATTAAATGTACATCATAAATGATGAGTGAAGAGACATTATTTAACAAAGTATATTGGAAGAACTGAATAGAAATTTTTAAAATATCAACTTAAAATTCCCTCATACAAAATACCTGTTACACAAATCAAAATGTTTGAATGTATTAAATAATGGGTAACTTGTCACATTAAAATATAATATATGGTCTCAAATTAAGCATTATCTCAACTAAACAGAAATTGTGAATGTTACTGAAGCAAAAATAACTTTATAAGTAAACCAATCTACCTGTTTAATTTTTTCAAAATAAATGTATACAAACAAAAGCAACACAATAAAAAAAATTTGCAACAACACAGCAGGGGGATATTATTTATACTTACTTGATTTGTATTTTAAAAAACAAGATACGGGCTGGACGCGGTGGCTCATGCCTGTAGTCCCAGCACTTTGGGAGCCCAAGGCAGGTGGATCATGAGGTCAGGAGATCGAGACCATCCTGGCTAACATGGTGAAACCCACTCTCTACTAAAAACACATAAAAGTAGCAGGGTGTGGTGACGGGCACTTGTAATCCCAGCTACTCGGGAGGCTGAGGCAGGAGAATGGTGTGAACCCAGGAGGTGGAGCTTGCAGTGAGCCGAGATTGCCCTACTGCACTCCAGCCGGGCAACAGAGCGAGACTCCGTCTCAAAAAATAAATAAATAAATAAATAACAAGATACAAACAGATACATGGGAAAAAAGATTTTAAATGGCAATTCAAATAAGAGTGAATGCCAGAATAAAATTAAAAACAAACACAGGTGACGTTTCAACCTTCCTTATTATGATAGGCATTCAAATTAAAACAACATTGAAATACCATCTAATATACATTAAAAAGATAAATTTTGAAAATATATAAATACCAAGACTAAAACTGATATAGTTGTATGTTCCTAATATCAACATGCATTAACACAGTGCTTCAGGCAATTTACCAACACAGGCCAGTGATGCTGAGAGGGCTCATATTCCCTGGCAAGTTATCCAATTTAGGGTCTGATGTCTATTGAGTATATTTTAGGTGTCTGATATTCTATAGCAAGGTAATTATGTGAACTATTTTGTTTAATCACATCCAAAATGTGTGATAAAATGTCTGTTTTTGTTCCTATTTCACAGCTACAAAAAGAGAAATGTTTTTCAATTTTTAGAAAACAAAACAAAACAAAAATCCATCAACTGGGAAACATTCAGAGACTCAGAAAATATATGATCAACTAAAATTAAAATTAATCAGCACACTCTATTGTAAAACAGAAAAAAGGGTATAATGTCTGCTCTGTGAAAAAGCAGAACAAATTTATCTACATTAAGGTGTATACGTATGTATATTTCAACTTAAGTATAAAGACCAAGAAATATAAACATTTAATATAATTGTGGTATTATAGTAATATAACTGTTATGAGGGATTTAAAAACTCCTTCAATGTTTTGTCAAGAAATAGTTTAACATCTAGAAAACATCCCCAAAACATTCATGAATAATGAATGAAATTTGTGAATTCTTAATCATAGTAGATGTAGAACTTTGTGTTTCTGAGAGAGTATATCCACAAACCATATATTTAAAATATATTAGAGATGCTGTTGTTTTTCTTTTAAAATAAATTCTGCATGAATCTTTTTTTTTAAAGGAAAGGCCATTTTATGGTAAAAAAAAAAAATGGCCTAATTTATCTATTATATATCTGGATTTTTGTGTTATATTTAGTAACAATGAAAACATAAAAATGAAGTAGTATTTATAGCAACATATAATTTGCTATTACAAACAAAACACATTTATTTGGGATTTTCCTTCTTTCCTTCATTTTACTATTCTACAATATATTTTAGATTTCAATAAATTTGTGTATTAAATACTTTCTTAAAAATATTCAGCCGGTTAGGTTACAAAGTTGACCTGGATGAGATTGGTGACTATTATTCTTTATTCTTTTGTTTTGTTTTGCTTTTTGAGATGGAGTTTAACTCTGTTGCCCAGGCTGGAGTGTAGTGGCGCGATCTCGGCTCACTGCAAGCTCCGCCTCCTGGGTTCCCGCCATTCTCCTGCCTCAGCCTCCCGAGTAGCTGGGACTACAGGTGCCTGCCACCACGCCCGGCTAATTTTTTTGTATTTTTAGTAGAGATGGGGTTTCACCGTGTTAGCCATGATGGTCTCAATCTCCTGACCTCATGATCCGCCGGCCTCAGCCTCCCTGGTGACTACTATTCTAAGTGAAGTACTCAGGAAAGGAAAACCGAACATCCTATGTTCTCACTGATAAGTGGGAGCCAGGCTATGAGGATGCAAAGGCATAGGAATGATATAATGGACTTTGGAGATTTGGGGGGAAGAGTGGGAGGGGAGGAAAGGGGATAAAAGACGACATATATGGTACAGAGTATACTGCTCAGGTGGTGGGTGCACCAACATCTTACAAATCACCACTAAAGAACTTACTTATGTAACCAAATACCATCTACACCCCAATAAAATAGAAAATAAAATAAAATAATAAAAAAAGTTTCAAACGTATAGACATTCATTGTAATTGCAGAAAACGTAGTGTAGGGGCAGGTCTGACTCCTTGAATAGAGACATGTGGCCGGGTGGTCACTCCCTCTGCAACTAGTTAGGCACAGACAAAGTGCTTTACAGGGCCACTGTCTCACATGGTGGCCGGCACGAACACTGAATTATCTCCAGCTTCAAATCATGTGGCGAGACACGTGCCTTTCTCAACGAATTGGCTCATTCTTTGATTATTTTCTGAATTGTCTTTTATTGTGTAAGGACATTCCACATGGGATCATAAGGTTTGCAGTCATAAATCCACTCTCAATTGAGAGAACATAGGGTGTCTCCCATGGATACTACATTTGGTGCTTTCTTCCCACTTCAAACAACAGAAGAACTTTCAAGACTCCCTCATTTGATTTGTTTCAGCTAAATATTTGGAAGTGAGTTATTGTATACAAGCAAACATTAACATCAGAATAAATAGTGTCAAAATCTCATTTGCACTTCGCATTAATAGACCCAGGACTGCTAGCATAAGCACTGTCTTTTAATTCCCTGGTCCCCATGAACAGGAGCTAGCTGCCAAAATCACTGGGAATTGGCTTAGAACTTGACTTTGCAGAACCATGCATTTATGTTAATTAATTTATTCATTCAATACATATGAAAACTAATTCTCTACTAGAATGAGCAGAGAAGGGTTTTCTGAAAATACAATATTTAGGCCAGATGGGGAAAAAAGGAACTATTCAAGGAATGAGCTAGAGGAAGAGCATTCCCAACAGATGGAACAGAAAGCACCATGGCCCAGAGGAGACTTGATATTCACATATTAACCACAGACGATTTATGTACTGCAAATTCCCCATGACATTTTTGGGTGCATTCTCGTGCAGTTGCTGAGAATTCCGGGACAGAAATATACTGAGTTTGTGTGGAGGAGTAAGTTCATTCACCAACAGGATCATGACTCTGGAATAAACAAAAAATGAAAAGCATTTGGGAGGCTGAGATGGATGGATCACCTGAGGTCAGCAGTTCAAGGCCAGCCTGGCCAACATGGTGAAACCTTGTCTCTACTAAAAATACAAAAAAGAGCTGGGTGTGGTGGTCCATGCCTCCTCTAATTCCAGCTACTTGGGAGGCTGAGGCCGGAGAATCGCTTGAACCTGGGAGGCAGAGATTGCAGTGAGCCGAGATCGCACCACTGCACTTGGCCTGAGCGACAGAGTGAGGCCTTGCCTCAAAATAAATAAATAAATAAGTAAAGTCAATATTCTTGGGATATTAGTTTTATTTAGAATTGATCCTTCCCCTTGTCAAATCCATAGGTAAAGCAAGGAGGGAATAGCACTAGTTTATGTCCTTTTCCTTTTAATCTGCACATGCAGATGGCAATGTCAGAATATCTGATTTCTATAAAATGAAGTCCAGACTGGAACCAGAAGTAACTCACCACTAATTATTATGGCTTATATCACCATTCATATTTCTTTTGTCACTGAGAGAATCCAGGACATTTCGTATTTTTTTTTTGAGATGGAGTCTCACTCTGTTGCCCAGGCTGGAGTGCAGTGGCATGATCTCGGCTCACTGCAAACTCCGCCTCCTGGGTTCAAGTGATTCTCCTGCCTCAGACTCCCGAGTAGCTGGGACTACAGGCGCCCGCCACTACTCCCAGCTAATTTTTTGTATTTTTGGTAGAGACGGGGTTTCACTGTGTTAGCCAGGATGGTCTCGATCTCCTGACCTCCTGATCCACCCGCCTCGGCCTCCCAAAGTGCTGGGATTACAGGCGTAAGCCACTGCGCCCAGTCTGATTCAGTATTTTCTAAATTGCGCTCCTATGATTTCCACGTCAAAGAGTTACTGTTTACAAACAGCAAAATAGTCAGTGGGTAGGTTTGGTGCCCATACCGAATTTCCACCTGAGTAATAATTTTTAAAAATCTGTTTCCTTTATTGAGTTATCATAAAAGTATGCATTTGAAGAAAAGGTGGTACAGCTAAAAGATTGTTGAATGCCATTGAGTTAATCCAAGAAGAAAATAAGGCATTTAAGGAAAGACGCATTTGAATCTACTTATTTCTGTAAATGGGGAGAATAATTCTAAATGTAAGTGCAAATCAGAACGAACTGATTTCTATTTCCTCCCGAGGAATTTCAGAATTTTAAAAAAAGTTTATTTCTCAACTCTAAAATTTTTATGCCCCTTTTGTAGGTATAAAAGTTGCTAGAAATCTATCTTATGGACATAATTTAAAATAGAATAGAACATTACTTAGAAGCAAACTGCCATGCTTATCAGAAAGAAAAATTGAAATAATCTAAATATTCAATAGCAGATAAATCATTAAATAAGCTATGATACATTCAAACCATAGGATCATCAAATGTGTTTGCCAAGCATTTATAATATTCCTTCAGTGAATTTCTAAGTCACGATGTTAAATTTAAAAATGCAGGGTATACAAGTGGATGTATAATTCCAACTCAATTTTTATAATTGTATGGGGACATATCCAGGAAAGAAATAAGAAATACACTCACATATATAATATAATAGTTTGTAATACTAGGAGATATTATTTAGGAAGGAAGGGCCACAAAGAGTTGGTGGTCAGGATGTGGCTACCTCCACAGGTGCTCACTCCTCCAGGGGCCAGAATGAAGGGAACCCAGAGACATGGACCATTCCCGCTCCATCCCCCTCCCTCCTGTTCTCACAGAGTCAACCCCACTTACTTCATGCCTAAGGCCATTAAGAGGCTACTCTTGTACATGCTTTGTCTTCCTTTACAACAGTCCCTGCAAAAAGCCCTGGTCTCCTGGGTCGCACTTTATCCCTCTAACTCTCATCCTCTTAAAGATCTACACATCTTATTTTCTGACCCCCTAATCATCATTCTTCCTATGCTTCTGAATGTCTCCTACTACTTCCTCGAAAACTGAAAGTCAATTATAAGCAAAATTTCCTACATTTCAACTACTTCTGACATATTTTCCTTCCCTTCTTCCTCTGATGGAAACCTGGATGTCTTCTCTGAAGTCATCTCAGTAGCCAATGTTTTACATCCATAGTCCATGTCCACCGGTCCTGCTGGCAGACCATGCCCACCCACATGCATCTCATGGCTACTTCTAGGCGACTCATGTTCTTTCCTCCCTCATGTGCCCAGCTTTGGGTCTCTTGCCATGAGAATCTGGCACCCTCTGTCTTGCAGTCATCTACAAACCCCTACTTGAACTCCACTGTTCCATGAAGATTTAAACTTCTGGCCCACTGTCAGCCTCTTCATCTCTACCTTTGCCCAAATTCTTGCTCATTTCAATGTCAACACAGGTAATCCTGGGCATAACATAACCTCTTTGGTTAATTCTCCCCTCTCTTCCAACAGCGCAACTCTACCTCAGCCACGCTGTCACCATTCCCATCATCACCCTCCATCTTCTCCCTGCCAGTAAGGGATCAGTTTCCACAGCTGCAGTTCTGAATGTTCCATTCTCAGACCCCAACTCTCCATACCACGTCACTTACTCAACCACCTAAACTCTAATAACTGTTTGACACATGGGACCTGGAATTCCGTGACCCTGTCTCCTCTTCACTTTCTTTTCCTTGTCCCCATCATGTCCTCATCTCTTGTCTTAACATCCTTAGGGCTCTTGGCCTAATGCACTACTTTGCATTTACCGTAACTCTGCCATCATGAAAGTAAAACACCTTTGGTTCCAGTCTAGGCCAAGTCCACTTTTATATCCATGCATGTAAAAGCAGCTGGAGGAATTCCAAAACCAAAAACATACTGAAAGGTCTAACTTTACACGTATGGCCGTAATCCTACATTGGCCCATAATGATGCCCAGCAATCCCCCTTCACTTTCTGCATCTGTTCACTGCTTCCTTTTTGGGGGATGACTGTTTCATGCCTTCTTCCTTCTAAAGCTGCCAGCATCTCTTGCCAAATCCTCACTGCCACTTGATGACTTTGGTTTCCATTTCACAAAGAAAGTAGAAGCAATGTGTAATCTATCACCTTCAGTTTTGATGCCTACTTATAAAATATCTTTCCTGCAAATATTTCTACCTAGTGGGTACACCGGTTTCTACTCTACCTTTCATCTCTGATCAAGTTTTTAAGTCAAAACTTTACCAGTTTTTTCTCTTTCAAAACGACTATTTGTGTTTTTAGTGGAGCATTGCTCCCTGCGTATAACCATGCTCCAATTGTCCCCATTAAAAAAAAAAATGTTGTACACTTCTCTTTTGATTCCATATCTGCTTCCAGACTCCACATTCCCCTCTAGCCTTACTTTCTGAAATTCCTTTCACTGCAACATGTCTCAAAGATGTCCACATTCGCAGTCTTTAACCTTGTTCCATCCTCTCTTGAACCCACTTGAGTCAGAGTTTCACCCTCCTGGGTTTCCTGCAGAAGGCCCACATGTCAGCCACGGCCAGAAATCCAAGAGTCAGTTCCTAGAATTCATCTCACTCAAGATCTCAATGACATTGAACATTCATCCATTTCCTCATCCTTGAATTCTTTTCATTCCTATACTTTCTAAATTTTTAAACTTTGAAATAATCAGATAGTCACAAGAACGTGCAAAATAGTACGGAGTTATCAGCATACTTTTTTCTCATTTTCTGCCAGTGGTTACATCTTATACAAGTGTAGTATAATATTAAAACCAAATAAAAATTACACTGGAATAATATGTGCACAGTCATCCTTTGGTATCCACTGGGAATTGGTTCCAGGATCCACAATGCTCAAGTCCCTTACATAAAATGGAATTTTATTTGCATATAACTTATACACATCTTCCCATATACTTTAAATCATCTCTCGATTATTTATAATACCAAATATAAATGTCACAGAAATGGTTGTTATACTGTATTGTTTAGGTAATAATGACAAGGAAAAAAAATGTCAGTACATGGTCTGTACAGATGCAGCCATCTTGTGCCTAGTTACGTTGTAGACATAGCCACAATGAAACATTTTCTAGATTTAAAATATATATATTTTTCATCCACAGTTGGTTTAAACTGTGGATGCAGAACCCACCAGTAAGGAGGGCTGACTGTATATGATTTTATGCCATTTTACTCACTCGTCTCTTTAGATACTACTCTTCAGGCTTTCTCTAATCTTACTGGCCAGTTCTTCGGAGGCATCATGCCAGTTTCATTTCATCTTACAGTCCTTGGTACAGTGTCCAAGATTCAGTCTCTTCACCTCTTCTCTTCCTAAATACATTCATTCCTTGTCTTGTTGATCTCATCCAGTTTGAGTTGTGTGGATTTATTTTTATTTTTTATTCTTAACTTTTATTTTTGTTTCAGGGGTACACATACAGGTTTGTTACTTGCATAAATCTTGTGTTTCGAGGTTTGGTGTATGCATGATCCCTACACCCAGGTAGTGATCACAGCACCTGGTAGGTAGTTATTCAACCTTCACCACCTCCTTCCTCCCCTCAGTAGGCCTCAGTGACTATGTCATCTGTATGTCGACGGTTTTCAGAGTGTCAATCAGTTCCATGAATCTCTCCTGAATTCCAGCTTTACGTATCCAACTCCCTAATTAAACTCCATATGATGTCTAAATAGCAATCCAGACTTACTAACCCTCAAATGGTTGTTCCAAACTGTCCATTTTCAAATCTGCAATCTCACAGTCTTCTCCATCTCAATAAATGGTAACTCCATTCTTCCAGTGTTGCACGAGAAGATGCAGGGTGCCATCCATGACTCTTCTATGTCTCTCATGTGCCACAACCACTGTGTAGGGAAATTCCATCAGCACCTTCTTTAAATGGCATTCTGAGTCCAAATGTGTCTTGCAATCTCCTCTGCTGCTGTCCTCTCTCAAGTAACACCACCTCTCATCTTCATTTTGCAATAATTTTCTAATAGGTTTTCTTATTTTTTCCCTTCTTAGCATATGTTCTTTTCTCATAAGTAGCCAGAGTAATCCTCATAAACGCTGTATCACACGATGCCGTTTCTCTTCTCGAATTCCCCCATTGTTCTCCCACACTGCTCAGCATAGAGATTAAAGTCTGAAGGCAGATCTACAGGGCCCACTCCTGTCCTCTGGGATCCTCCAGGACCTTTCCCCTCTCATATCCTCTGACTGTCTCTCCTACAACCCTCCAATTATCCCATCTGCTCAGGCCACACTCCCGTTGCTCTATTCTTCATTCACTCACCGTACGCCAAACCAGGCCAAACACCTGGTTGATTCCTCTGTCAGAACCACGTTTCTGATATTCTCGCAGGGCTTACTCTGTCCCCTTCATTAGAGGTCCAAATACTCCGGTTTTCTACTATCAGGGGGGTTTCCAGGACATGGGACCTTAGGTGATAAGACCAGGACAGTCCTGTCCAGGCAGTGACCAGGCAGATGGTCACCATAGCTCTTAATTACATGTCAGCTTCTTAATGATAACATTTCCAAACACTTATTTCAACAGGACAGCAAAGTTTATCTGTTGCTTCTCATTTGCTTATTTATGTTGTCTATCTCCACCCATTAAAATGATATTTCTGCAAAGATTGGAATTCTTTCTTGTTTTGTTCATATTGTAGCCCCAGCAGCTAGAACTAATGTTGGCAAACTATAGCTTGTGGGTTACATTCAGTCCAGTATCTGGTTTTATACATTAGGTTTTACTGAAACACAGCCAGTCTATTTGTTTGGGTGGTGTCTATGGGGTGTTTGCTCTACAGTGACAGACTAGAGTATCCGAAACAGAGATCATATGACGTGAAAACAAAATATTTGCTATCTGGCCTTTGACAAAAAATGTTTACTAGCCCTGATTGATAAGTGTATGTAATACTTTGCAGGTCTTCAGTAAACGTTCCTTGGAAGAAAGAATTAACAGACGCAAATACTGAAAGGACATATGGAGAAATATTTATGTCTATTGGAAATCAAAGGCAATAAAAACAACTTTTGAGCATCATTTCAATGCCCTCAAACTCAGCAGATTAAAAAGAAATGCAAGTATCAAAACGTATATTAATTGCGGTGAACTGCCATAACATTAGAAATTCATTCATCAGGTTTGCAAAGCATAAACAACACTCCTAGAAATCTTTCCTTAGGAAAAAAATCTAACAGAAGCAACAAACACAGTGCTATATGTACAGAGACACTAATTATGGCATTGTGTGTCAAAGTGAACATGGGAAACATTCATTACATTCAATTAGAGAGAGAAAATAATTTGTAAAATATTGAGAATCAAATCATGTCAATGCACATAGAAATGTGTACGATTTAACACTAATCTTCTCAAGGAGAATATAAATGTTCTCTGTTCTGTGACTTCAGCCTCTAAGAAGCTTTTTAGACATTGAGTTGGCTTCTTTTGATCTCTGTTCCCCTTCCATTCTTACTCTTCAAGGACTACGATGTGTTCCTAATAGCCGTTATTGGTATTGAGCACCTGGATCATCTCATCTAATCTTTATCAGTCCTTTGAGATTAAAAGTAATATTAGCCCAACTTAACAGATTCAGAGCCTGAGTCTTTGCAAGAAAATAGCTTGTCTGAGCTGTGCCAGCTGGTGATGAGGCTGGAGCTAGAATGACAAAGTCCTCGCTGGTAAACACTTCACATTACTGCCCATCACGAAGAAGGCAATTACCTGGGCATGGATTCATTCTGGCACTAGACACATTCATCTTTACAGCTCTGTAACCTAACATGGTACCTGCATGGAATAAAATAATTTTAGAAATACTACAAAGTAACCCACAAAGCTGAAAATAATGGGCAGAGCCACTTGTGATTATTTTTTAATCCTGTTACAAGATTGTATGGGATGAGATAATGTGAATAATGTGCTTGGCAGAAAATGTAGCACAGCAAAGATGCAAACCACGTAGACCAGGTTTACTATACTCTAAGACTGATTTTTTTGAATAGTTTTCATTTTGCTACTAAGATTTACACTGGAGTTGTTTATTGCAAAGTATGCAAGAAAAGTGCTTAAAACCAAATTGTCTAAAATCACTAAAAAGATTTAAAGCTAAGTTTCTTATATAAAAACTGTCCCATTCAATCTTACTTTGTATTTCTTGTCCTGATGTGACAGATCATATAAGATTCATTTTACAATGTTACTGCTGTAACATAATTGATAAAAACACAGCTGTGTTTTAAATATCACAGAATTTATAGGCACCCATAAAAAGCATGACTTCTCTTCCTTCTCCTCCCCTCTGGTTATGTCTTTCCTCGTTTTCTTGCCTTTTCATCTCTAGTAGCAGAATGTCTATGATTAAAAAACCTTGACTGACAGTTCATATAGAATTGGCAAGTGACATATTGCCATTTCCAGTCACATTATGTAAGGCTTAACAATTAAAGAAAACCACAGCTTCAGATAGCTCTAAAAGAAACAATGGGCCTACATTATTTAGCATGCTTTATTAAACGTATCAGCGCTACTGCTACTTTATTTAGTGGGATCTTGGCCTAATGAATATCATTCATTCTCCAAGAAATACAACTGTCTCAAAATAGATAAAAATAAGTTTGAATCTTAAAAAAAAAAACAAACTCAAGACAGCTGCTACATCCCATTTTATCTAAAACTGTTGCAAAATACTGACAATGTGTTTTGACATGTTTAGGTGAATACTTATCTTAAATGTATGTGTTTAGACAAAAACAAGGGTGAAACTTCATTCACCAAGCAAGTGGCGTAAGTTTCCAATAATGGTTCATATGCTGCTGTTTTCTATGGTTTACAGCTCATGCTTCCAAGCAAAACAGAAACAAACAAATGGTAACAAACAACAAAATGTCTCTTCAACTGCCTCAAAGAAGGTTGCAGTTGGAGGGAAATGTAGAAAAGCACCGAGTCAGAGCTGGTCTTACCAGCCACTGTCTTTCAGCCTTGGACATGACATCTAAGCTCTCAGAGAATTTGATTCCATATCTGGAAAATCGACCCATTAATATTTACCATGAAATTTTGGGATGGGGTCATATAAAAGTTCGTATAAAACATTTTAGATAGGATTGCATAAAAGCATGAAAAGTTCATAACGTAACACTTGCCAGAGAGGATTAGTCTAAGTAAAATATTTATTTAGTCATGTGATCTCTCCATTCCCTTTGCTTTCCTGCTTGAGTAATTCATGGGTACCTAAAAAGATTCCAGTGGATGGAAATAGAAAATAAATGGGGAATAATAAACTACTGACCAACTGACTCTCAGACATTTTGCAATTTCCTCTTGCCTCAATTGGCTTCCCGAGATGATCGAGCCAGGGGCAGAGAAGATGCAGGACCCTGCAGCTGCACTGAGCCTGTCTCTGAGCCTTCTCCAGGTCTCAGGCCTCTGCCCAAGAGTGCAAGCTTCCTGGAGGACAATAAGGTCCAAGGTTTTAGTGAAGGATCTGGGGCTATGAGAAGGAAAGAGGAGAAAAGATGAAGATTCACTCAGTCCTCAATCCTAAAAAGCATTTCCCCAGAAGAGGAAAATTACTTGGGTAAATAGATGACTTTTTGCTTTGTCTTCTACAGTTTTGTCTTACTCTGTAGAGCAAGAGCTTCAGCAAAATAGATTTAGCCTTTAAGTAACATGTTAGGAAGACCCTACAGCCAAACCACCCTCTTGGATTAAGGGCTCTCTTGATCTAAGTTTATGTGTAGAGTTGGGTTTTTTTGTTGTTGTTTTATTTGACATCCATGAGGTTGTTGGAAGTCATGTCTATCAAAGACCAAGAACAGCAATTTTGGTTGGGTATGGTTCACAATCCTGAAAAACACAGTCCCAAATGCCATAATCCCAATTGTTGAAATCTCAAAAGATGAAACTCCTTAAAGTCAAAATCCCTAATGTCTAAAACCCTGAAATCACAATAACAGAAATCATAGAAGACTTTCAGAAGGAAGAGCCACATCCTAAAAGAACAAAAGCAGATATTCATCCAGAGGCAAGACTTCAGAATGTACTTAGTGACTGCGGCCTTCAGCCAGCCTTGATGGACGATCTCCATGCAACTGTCCACATCTACCCCTGCAATACATTTTTGTGTATGTTGAAGCTTCCTTCTAGATTTCTTTTCTTTTTTTAAAGTTTTTTCTACTATTTTAAACTGTCAGCACTATTTTTTCACAATTCGAGGCTATGCAATTCACCTTTTCATCATTTCTAATATCAAACGCCACGTCATTTCTTTCTTTTTAGGTGTGGGGGGACCAAGTTTTGTGCTTGTTGCCCAGGCTGCAGTGCAATGGTGCAATCTTGGCTCACCACAACCTCCGCCTCCCGGGTTCAAGTGACTCTCCTGCCTCAGCCTTCCTGAGTATCTATGATTACAAGCATGCACCACCATTCCCAGCTAATTTTGTATTTTTAGTAGAGACGGGGTTTCTCCGTGTTGGTCAGGCTGGTCTCAAACTCCCAACCTCTGATGATCCGTCCACCTCGGTCTCCCAAAGCGCTGGAATTACAGGCGTGAGCCACCGTGCCCAGCTGCCACCTCGTTTCTAATTCTAAGTTGTGTAGAAAATATTAGAGAGTTCTAATTAAGAATTTTTTTTCAAATTTGACTCCAAAAATTGCACGGTCACAGCACTGACTTTGTGCCTCAGCACTGTGCGTGCATGGTACAAATGTTGAAACTTCCTAAATAAATGAAGAGATGTCCTCTTTGTACATCCGCATTTGGAAAAGATAAAATTTCTCGAGATCTCAGCTGTTTGGGTGACTCTTTATCTGGTGGTGATCCGTCATGGTTTTCAACTGATCAAAGGACTTAGGCTGCTCATCATGGTATTTCTGATGACTCCAATCATAAAGACAGTTGCACACAATTGGCAACTATAGTGACATGCATTTATACATTTTGCATTTTGATTAATTGCTTCATGAGTATAGTTTGTCCACTCATAACTGTTATATCCGTGCAACTGTCACTAGTGTGGGCATGTATGCTTGCAAAAATAAGTTGGTTATTATAGCCTATTGTACTGCATAAAGTATCTTATAAAGTGTTTTGTGTGTTTTTATGTCTTTTTTCAAGTAAACCCTTTATAAAAAATAAATACATATCTTTTACATAATTTAAAAATATTTTTCCAGAATTATATTTTGAGGATTCTGATTTTTTGTGATTTCAACATTTGGGATTATGGTGTTTGAGAGTCTGTCTTTTGGGATTACAGTCTTTTGCCACTTTTGTCAAGGCCTGGCTTAAATGAAATGCGTATTCATTTTCATCCACAAATAATGCTGAGGAGCTGCCATCACATTTCTCTCTTGGTGCCTTCCTGCCTCGATTCCTGTCCTCTCCCAGTTTGCAGTCTGTGAGTAGCTGCAGGTCTGTCAACACAGCTGTACCTGATTTGCACAAGGAGCAGGTGGAGGAAGGGGAGGCAGCCGAAGCCCAGCAGCTTCCCTCTCTCTGGGACAAGCCAGTTAGCTGCTTTGAAGAGAAAAGCAGAGCCAACCAGTATCCCCTGCCCCACTCAGACTCCTCAGGGTTCAAGCACATGTTTCTCAAGAAGAAAACACTTGTTTAATTCGAGTTCTAATATTTGTTTCTCAATTTTAAGTTAGGTTCTTTTAGAAATATTTTTCTCTTGAGTTAGAAGGGAATGGACAGCATGTGACAAGGGCCGTGGCACAGACTCTGTAGTCAAAGTGTCCAGGGTCAGATTCTGCCTTCCCCATATACAGGGCGGGACCTTAGTGACGTCACTGAATTCCTCTGTGACGGAGTCTTCTCATCTAAACCAGAGGAATGGTGATAATATATAACTTCTAGACTTGCCATGAAAATTAATAACAAGAACATACGTAAGGCATGTAAACATTGTCTGACATTTTGTGATCGCTTTGTGTTTAACTCTGATTATCACACTTCTTTCTTAAAATCTACAATTATAGTGACTAAGATGAAATCTCTATCACTTTGAGACAGATGCTACTCCATTTGCTAGAAATTATCTACATTTGGACTACTGCTAGATACAGATTTTTGTACTACACCATGGTATTGTAAGAATTAAAGAAAAAGGAAAGAAACACAAAAAGCAGCTCAACAGTCCAAGACAGGTTTATTTTGGAGAATAAACCTGAGAGGGGCTTCTGGCTGAGTTAGGTCAGAGGCACTCTCTCTTACAGAATAAGAGTGTTTAAGGATTCAGGGCGAGAGAGCTTATCACAGGCTTGGAATGTTTGTGTGTCTCTGTCTGTCTTGCTTATCTGGGAGGGAGAGTTTTGTGTCTGTTCCCATACATCTCCATGAAGCTGCAGGCATACTACCAAGTCTGCTTTTAGCTTCCCTATATTCATGCGCCTAAAGGGAAGAGAATGTGCTTATTAGGTCCCACTGTTTTACTGAGGCCCATTGCATGAATGTGAAGTTTGGTGGTTACCCAAGAGACATTCCCCATTCCCTCTGTTCCTGAGCTGTCTTATCTGTGTTTTACGGTCTGCTCTTGCTGGCTGCTTGTTGTTAGAAGACAAGTGATTTCCTTGAAATGCATGAGGTTAGAAAGGGAGCTGGAACTTAAAGTGGCAGTTTGTCCGAGATAATGGTGCTCCTGCTCTGTCAGTTTTTTACATGCATGTGGGTATGAATACGCCTGTTGTAGATGTAGTTTTCCCACTATTTCTGTCCAAGTGGTGGTGTGTAAAATAAAGTGACCCACTGCCACACAGGCCTTTCTTTCACTAGGCACTCTTTTCCTTTTGCCTGAGCCCCAAACCATTTCTCTCCTCAAGTCAGTCTGCTAGTTTCTTATTCTAAAGAATAGCAGCAATTCATTAAAAAAAAAAAAAAACCTTTTATTTAAGACCTGCCAATATTGAGATCCTGTAGTTTACATGAATTTCCTTTCAAACTGTTTGCCATTTTGCTCTGGGCACTTAGTTCTAAAATCTAAAATTGTGCTTAAGAGTGAAAGGGAGAGGAGATAGAGACAGTAATTATAGTAGCCGATATTTTTAGTTTTTCTATGTGTCAGGCTCTTTGCTAACCATTTTACCTGGGTTATGCCGTTTAATCTTTACAACAGATTTCTCAAGTAGGCACTTTTATACAGATAAAATTCTTGAGGCCAGAGAGATTAAATAAATTGACCAAAGACACACAGTGTCCAATTCACAGCACTGGGATTTGCCCCAGGTGACCACTGCAGAGCTGCTGAACAAGCTGTTTCACCACGACAAGCACTTTAATCCCCTTCTTTCTGTGCTCAACACTGCAAGATGTTGCATTTCATTTAATCCTTATACTGACACTGAGCATGACATCTGTTCAAAATACTTACTTTTTCTATGCTCTATTGATATTGTAGGATAGGGATTGGTTATGTGACCGCTAGGTTCAGGCTGCCTGGGTCCAGATCTCACTTCTACTGCTTTCTGGATGGGTGAACATCTCAGATAAGAAGAATACATAATCAAGATGGAGAAGTCTGAGAAAGGCCTCCAATTCTCTTATGGTTAGAGATCATAACTGCTAGGTCCCTAGAATCGTTCTTCTTTATTTTTTTCTTACTTATTCCAGGACAGATAACAAAGCTGTTTTCATTTTACTCCACCAGCGAATCCACGTGTTCCTCAAAGTCTTCTGTAATCTTCATTCATTAGACCCAATGTCATTACTTCCAACCTTGAGATAAAGTCTGAAATGAGATTTCTTTTGAGAAACCTTTTTAGATTAATCAAGAGTTAGCTCACTCTTATCTTTTGCCTAAACTAATTTTAAAATGGACTCTGCTCTCTGGTCCTATTCAGCTCAGATATGCTTCAGCAACTGCTGAAAGTTAAAGGGAAGAATTTCCATCACATTGTGACGTGGACTTTTGTATCTCACACCCATTGCCTTATCAGTCTTTAAACTGTATCTATTTATTAAACCCTACAACATAAGTGAGAATAAAACCCACTGACAGCATCAGAGCTCTACAAGCATTAGCAATAATGAGGATAGAGGATAAAACAAGTTTAAAGTTGAGGCTCAGTACAGTAGCCTCAAGTGTATGTGGCTCATGAGCACTTGAAATGTGGCTAGTCAGCATTGCAAAATGGCATAACTAAAATACACAGCAGATTTTGAAACTAGCATCTTTTAAAAAGCAGAATACTTCAGTTATAGTTTACATTGACTCTGCATTAAAATTATAATCCTTTGGATGTATCAGGTTGACAAAATCCATTATTAAAGTTTATTTCACCTGTTTCATTTCACATTTTCCGTGTAGCATCTGGGGATTTTTAATTCCATCTGTGGCTCACATTATGGATTGTGTGACATGTTGAGTGGACAGCACTGCTCTAAATACTAAGGAGCTGGCTTTTGTTGGTTACGCGTGTGGCAGTTGAATCCCCTACATCCCCAGCATCATCTTCAATAGTGTGGATGCTCCAGCAGTTATCAGCTCCTTCTGAGCAGGTGCACCTGGGATCATCCTCATGCTAAGTCTTATCCTGATCCCCTCAAATGACTTATCACGTGTAGCTGCTCTTTTTAAACTCTCTCTCCCCATCCCTTTTATCTTTTGATGCATACCTGGGAAACTTCTTCCGAGTGACTATTATTTTTTTCTCTATGTTTTGTTGGAATATCCCTTTACCTATCCCCATTCCCTCCCCAATAATCTTTATCTTGAGTGACAAATGAAAAAGCCATTTAGTGATAAAACTAAATCAAAGAAACTAAAGACCCTGGGCTCTAGTTGGCTCAGAGATAACAATAGTGCCGTCCCCCTCTCTAGCTTGGAAGGAAGACAAACTCCCCCAGATCGTTAACAAACCTGACTAGCTCTTTTGATCTTTATTTTTTTCAACTAGCTTCAGTCAAGTGCTGCCTAGGAAAGGATAGTTAGGTCTGTCTAATTCCGGAGTCCAACACTGGAAAGTCCAATTGCCTATATTTTTCATTCTTTAATATAAATATATAGATGAATATATATGGGAGCATGTATCCACACACACATATATATTAATGTATATGGAATAAATATATATATATATATATATAACAATTGCATTATTATTGGTAATAAAGATGCTGACTATTTTGGTCTATGCCTCACTATTCATTTGCTTATCTCTTATTTATTTCAGATCTCAGACAAGGAAGAGAAGTGTTATTTACTGAACACCCCTCCAATTCAGCAGAAGTGAATAACATACCTAAAATAATGAAGCAACACTGTAAAAATTATGGGAGGAGATATTTTCTATGTACAATTTGTACTTAGCCAACACATTCATCAGTGTGGATGCAGACAAGGACATTTACAGCCATGCTCATGTTTAAAGACTTCCTTCCAAAGCAACGTTTGGTAGAAAGCATTTGAGGTGAAACTGAGGCACAGGAAGGTGTCATGAAACAGGGTCTGCATTGAGGGTACAAGTAAAGAGAAGCCTCCAAGTTACTGCTTTGCAACAGTCCTAGAAACCATTCTGGATCCGTCTGGGCGAGCGCTCAGGGAGAGAAATGTGGTAGATTTGGGGGAAATGAAGGCAACTGGGATATTGAAAAGCTGTGGTGAAGTGACAACTCACTGGATGAACAGACAACTGAAAACTTTAGGAATCACAGAAAACAATTGTATTTCACATTTTAAGTAACCATGTGTAAGAGAAACAAATCAGTGGTCTTCAGAAAGAAGAATAGAGTTCATTCAGATCAAGAATTCACATACTTAAGAAGCAGAAAATACATGGATTATTGTGAGGAAAGCAAGTGTGCAACCGAGCAACGAGAGAAAAATAAGGATAATTCAAAATTTGAGGACAAATAAATAGCAGTATGGCAAAGATGGGACAGTCTTTTACCAAATCTGTGTTTTTCTTCTTCCTGAGCTCACAGATGCTTTCATTTCCGGGCTTTCTTTGCAGTGAAACGTGGCCTCATGACTGAGCTTCAGCTAATGCAGTGGATGTGCAGGAGATGTACACTAATGTGTGGAAGACCTGCCCATCACAACTCAAGTTCTTCCTTTTCAGCCAGCAGAATGGAGCAGGCTAGAGACCGTCAGGGAAGCCAGATGTGAAAGGTGGCCATCTCCAAATCACTGCTGCCCATAAAAATATCTGAACCAACTACCCATCATTGAGACTCATTTTGAATTTAGCATGAGCAAAGAATATTTCTGTTTGAGCCCATTAATATTGCATTAATGAAACAAGCAGAACAAGAATGCCCTGGTCCAAATGTGAAACAAAAGTAATTACAACTTCATTATGAATAATTGAGGCAAAGCCAGCACTCATCTGGACTCTGAGTTGAGTAGCATCAAGGATTGTGATGTTGGAATCACAGAAGAGGAAGTCTAATTAGGGCATACGCTTGGCTCTGTGGTGAGCAATGTTCACGCACTTACCAAAATATGAATGCTTACTGCTTTTCAACTTTTTTCTTTTCTTTTTTTGAGATGGAGTCTCGCTCTGTTGCCCAGGCTGGAGTGCAGTGGCACGATCTCGGCTCACTGCAAGCTCCACCTCCCAGGTTCACGCCATTCTCCTGCCTCAGCCTCTCGAATAGCTGGGACTATAGGCAGCCCTCCGCCATGCCCGGCTAATTTTTTTTTTTTTTTTTTTTCATATTTTTAGTAGAGACGGGGTTTCACCATGTTAGCCAGGATGGTCTCGATCTCCTGACCTTGTGATCTGCCCGCCTCAGCCTCCCAAAGTGCTGGGATTACAGGCGTGAGCCACTGTGCCCGGCCACTGCTTTTCAATTTTTACAAGCAGACTTTAGATACATTAAGAGCGACTTCATTATTATTATTTAATATAAATGCTGACATATTTGATAATGCAAAGGTTCTATTGCAATTGAGAGAATATACAGGCCAAAACTGGAGAGAAAATATACTAGAAAGAGTAGAAGCAAGGATATTCACATCTTACTAAACAGAAAGACAAGAGATGCTACCAAAAATTAAAGAAGTACAGCATGAAGAATCAATTGTATTATTCCAGTTCATACATATAATGGATAGTAACAAGACATGGGAAACGGAAGTGATGTAACATATTAATACTCATATCAAGGTGTCAACTGAGAAAGTTCACAATGGATAAAGCATGAAGAATAATGTAAACACATTAGATAAAAGACAATAATGACAGAAAACCAGAAATGGTTAAATGTTATTGATTCTGTGGCATAAGAGTAAGGATACGCTGATGGAAGTTTTCTTTTCATGGTAAAACTTTATTATTAAATTCTTTAACCATGTTTGTATGTTACTTAACTTAAATGTTAGTAAAGTTGGGATGAGACCACCCAAACTATAGCTGACTTGTTACAATGTCCAAGTCAGAAATTTAAATCAGAGGTCAAGTCAATTTGACACTTTATTTTTTCACCCTTGTTACAGAAATAATCATATTTTCCCTGCCCATTTCTTAGGGTTCTTTGAGGTACAAGCAGGATCTTGCATTTATGGGCCTCAACATATTCCTAAGGAGACATTGCATAAATGTGACTTCTGGATGCCTTCCCACGGTGATTCATTGGAGTTGCACATAGGAGCTACTGCAGGCCGCTCTGTGAAGTACGGCATACATAAACTTACGTAGTTTATGACAGCTTGTGATTGGGAACTTCCAGAGTATGACTTCAGGGATCTCAGCTCTGCAATGCTGCTGAGAATTGTTTTCTTAAGTAAGGTCTGCTAAAACAAAGTGCTCCATCATAGAATAAATGAAAGCATGTAAAAAGGTGATGTTCAGGTGAGAGGGAGCATGAATCTCTGTCTGAAGTACGATTGGGTTGGGCTAGGCCTGGCCGGGTTTAAATGGCCTGATGCCTTGGTGATTACATAGGTAGAATCAGGCAGCCGGAGCAAGATCAGACTAATACTCACAAAAATAAGATTCAGAATTGGAGCAATGGAATAAAAGGGGACACCGAAAGGGCCACAAGAGATGTTGAGACTGTAATTTCCCACGGATGTGAGCTCCTGTGAAGAAATGCACCCCCTCCCTGGGGAGTGTTCTGGATCAGATGTTAGCTTTCTCATGGAGGAGGATTTTCTGAATACAAATATTCACCTACTTCCTTTCTACCTTCTTGTATGCCCCTATCCAAAATCCAGACAGTGGACCATCTTTCATGTTTTCCAATCAGGAAGAATACCTTTGTTTTGGATTTGATCCTCTATTTCCCTGTAGTACCCTAGAACTCAAAGTAATGTATAATCTATCCTAGGCTCTACCATTATTATTTAATAATTTATGAATCAATAATAAAGTATGGGAAACATAAAGCAAATTAAGAAGGCATTTAAATCAAGAGACAAAAGCATTTTTCATTGAAACTATCTAGTTGCTTCTTCTCTTTTTTCATATTTCTCCCCTAGACAGACATCATGCCTGTAAGAAATGAAACAGTAAATCCTTTTTAAGACTGGCAGAACATGGCAATAATATACAATGAATAAGATGAATTAAGAAAGATACAGATATTAAGTTGAAAGACTAATGAATAGCTGAAACATTACCTCTTCAGAAAAATGAATTTTGAGGTCTCATTTTTGATGTCAATGTGATGCTTGTTCTCTGTTTAAGGGACACAGTTTTAAGCAAAGGTGACTAGCCTCTCATTTAATTCTGTTAATTATTTTCTATTAATTAAATATAGAGTTATACCTTTTTCTTTAAAGAACATCATGGCTACATATATAATACATTTAGGTGTCATTATTCAGGGAAAATATTGCTAGTTTGAATAAATTATAAACTTTTATAACCCTGGCAAAAGATCATTGTAGGAGGAGACAGTCACGCTACTGTTAGGAACTCTATAAAAAAAAATAAGTCTTCAACCAGTTCCTGCAAATAAATAAGTATTAATAGAACTTTGGGGAAGCAGAATATATACTCATTTCATTCATGTGAATTATCTCACTCCATATGACTGAAATTTATATCTCTCATAAATATGTCACATTTACACATTTACAAGAATTAGATCTTTTTTTCTTTATAATCTAGTTATCCAAATCCATGAGAAACTGTGCTGCATCATTCAATTTGTTTTTAAAATAACATGTAATTGAATGCACTTTGAAGTCATACTAGACCGTATACTGAAAAAAGCAAAATTTAAATGTAAATTTAATACTCTATAATACAGATGAACAAAGTTTCCTGTGGTGAAAGCACACTGATCTCATTGGGATTTACTACATGGGTGGCAGCATAGGAAAGACACTTAGCTGATTGTTATGTCAACTTTGACTACATATATGTTTATGGAAATTTTAAAGATCCTCCAATTAACAAGAAAACCACTAGAGCATATGTGAGCAAAAAATCAGTAAACAATGAAAGAAAATACTCATGGCTTAGGCCAAGTTTTAATGTCGCAAGGAACTAAGGATACTGCCACTCACAGTTTTAATGGTGGTATCTTATCTCCTGGGAAGTTACAAGCTAACACCTTTAAGACATTATGTCAAAATATAAAATAGCAATCAGATAAATGCTATCTGAGAGACCAAGGGACTTTTCTTTCGTTAAAGAAATTGTAAGAAGGAGTTGTAATGATAAACCAAAATTTAGACTTAAGTTTGAAGTTGACAAATGAGTAAGATTTATGGCTGTAGGGAGATGACAGGGAGACTCTGTGGCAGTGTAAAAACCTGAGCAAAAGTTTGGAATTTGGCATGGTTAGTATGCTGCTGAGCGAATTCTTTAAAAACCAACCAAACAACAAACAAACAAACAAAAAAACTGAAAACCTACTTTGCAGTGTTTGCCAATTCTTATGATGTAGCCCCACCATGACAGATAGCAAGCTAACCACATCATGTCAAGGAACACAGAACTTGGAAGAGAAGCAGATAGTTCTCAGGCCAGCCAGGATAGGTTGGCCACAGAAAAACACAGCTTTGTAGAGCAAAAAGGTTTACACTCACGTTGGGTACACTACTAGGTGAAATTTCACCATTTAGTTAGGACAAGGTAAGGAGCATATAGGAAGCCATGTTGAAGGTTTGTACTTTATTCTCGTTGAGTCACCGAAGTAGTTTGGCTGACAAAAGAAATGTTAGGATGAAGATGGATGTTAGGAGAGAGTCAGGAGTAGAAAGTAGGATGACGATATGGTTTGGCCATGTCCTCATCGAAAACCTCACCTTGAATTGTAATCTGAATTCTAATCCCCTAATCCCCATGTGTTGGGGAGGGAACTTGTGGGAGGTGATTAGGTCATGGGGGCAGGTCCTCCATGCTGTTCTTGTGACAGTGGGTGAGTTCTCATGAGATCTGATGGTTTTATAAGGGTCTTTCACCCTTCACTCTGTACTTGTGTCTCCTGCTGTCCTGTGAAAACTTGCCTTCCATCATGATTGCATGTTTCCTGAGGCCTCCACAGCCATGCAGAACTGTGAGTGAGTTAACCTCTTTTCTTTATCAAGTATCCAGTCTCAGGTGTTTCTTCACAGTAGCATGATAATGGACTAATACAGATGACAACTGACATTTTAGACACGGGGGCCCATTGAACAAACTTGAAGTCAGTCTGTTTGAGAAGGGAAATAAATAACTAAAATAGTACAGCTAATGTAGAAATGGAAGTAAGGCCAAGACACTTTGAAAGGAAACAAAGAGCATGACTTGAGATCTACATGATTAAAAAGTAAATAAATAAAGAGAACAAAGCCAGAGTCACTTTGATTTTTTTTTTTTTTTCTGAGAGTGAGAATGTAATGGAAATAATGGTAGAAATTAGGAAGAAGAAAGAATATACTTAGGATGCCCAATGGCACTGCTCTTAAGTGAGATCAATTAGTTGAGAACAATCTGTGGAAAGCGGATGGGATATAGGTTTAGATTTTGAGGCCACCACTGTTTTAACAACATAAAGATGAAAAGTAATTAATAATAAGAATAAAAAAATGAAAAGGGACATAATAAACTTCAGGAACGCGAAGAGAAAATGAGCATTTTAGAAAAAATAATGGGCATCTAGAGTAGGAAGTAGTCATCATATGAATTTCTCTAGGACAGAGGAATAATTTGAATATGATTAATCCCAACTCTAACATCTATTAGCAGGAAGACCTTGAGTGAGTCACTTTTCCTACCTAAAGTCCAGATTCCCTACCTATAATATGAATCTTTAATAAAATGCCTACTTATGAAGACTAAATTTGCTAAAGTAGTGCCTGGCTTACAATAAGTGGACAATACATACTAGCTTGTGGGGCAGTGGTAGTAGCAGCGGTCATTGCTGTCATATGCCATTATGAATATAATAAGCTTCAAGCAGATCTCATAAGACTATAACATTTTACAAAACAAGAAAAAATAGGCAAATGTGCAATAACTAGCAAAGGATAAAATAAAAGCATACTGAAGGAAATAATATAATTCACATGATGTCTTGCAGTGGAGGCTGTGATTGGCATGCTTACAAGCCTAGATTAAAAGCCAGACTTGTGTTTGGGTCTTAACATTTACTATCTCTGGAACCTTATGGAAAATAAAACTCTATTTCTTTACCGTTTAAATGAGTGTTAATAATTATTACATTAGTGGCTTGTTGTGAGAATTAAATGGTATAATCCAAGTGAAGTGTTTAGCACATTTTCTGGCATCTCATTAAGACCTCAATAAATGTTAGCTATGCTTTTAATTTTGTACTCAAAAGATGAGTTGTTCTTAGGAAAGTCAAAACCTAAGAGTTGAAGTATGCTCTTTTCTAAAGTCATTGGAACAGTAAAATAATATTTTTGGAAAATATAAAAATAGCAGTGTTTCAGGTAAAGGAATTCTCATCTTGCTCTGAAATGTGACAATGGCACTTGGAAGAGGGCACTAACTTACAGTCACCTTAATCTGAGAAGCCTGAGAGTGTTGAAAGAGTTCTTAAAATATACACATTAAATGGTCAAGGAGTGTTTGTAATTTTTAATAAAAAAGATAAAAAGGAAGCAACAGGGCTAGAAGGACATAAACATTGCCATCAAATCTTTGAATCCTACAATGAGAGGTGATGAAAATAGGCAGAAATCCATGAAGATTGAAAAATAGGATGAAAACAATTTTGGATATTTGGGAGATATAATAACAAGTTGTATTAGTCTGTTTTCACGCTGGTGATAATGCATAACCAAGACTGGGCAATTTACAAAAGAAAGAGGTTTAATGGACATACAGTTCTATATGGCTGGGGAAGCCTCACAATCATGGTGGAAGGCAAGGAGGACCAAGCCACGTCTTACATGGATAGCAGCAGGCAAAGTCTGCTTGTACAGAGAAACTCCCATTTTTAAAACCATCACATCTTCAGAGACTTATTCACTACCACAAGAACAACACGGGAAAGAACTGCCTCCATGATTCAATTACCTCCCACTGGCTTCCTCCCACAACATGTGAGAATTGTGATAGTTGCAATTCAAGATGAGATTTTGGTAGGGACACAGCCAAACCATATCATTTCACTCCTGGCCTCACCCAAATCTCATGTCCTTATATTTCAAAACCAACCATGCCTTCCCAACTGTCCCCCAAAGTCTTAACTTATTTCTGCATTAACTCAAAAGTCCACCTTCCAAAGTCTTATCTGAGACAAGGCAAGTCTCTTCCTCCTATGAGCCTGTAAAATAACATGCAAGCTAGTTACTTCCTAGACATAATGCAGGTACAGGAATTGGGTAAATACAGCCATTCAAAAATGGGAGAAATTGGTCAAAACAAAGGGTCTACTGGCCCTATGCAAGTACAAAATCCAGTAGGGCAGTCAAATCTTAAAGCTCCAAAATGATTTCCTTTGACTTTGTGTCTCACACCCAGGTCATGCTGATGCAAGAGGTGAGTTCCCACGGTATTGGGCAGCTCTACCCCTGTGGCTTTGAAGAGTACAGCTTCCCTCCTGGATGCTTTCATGGGCTGGTGTTAAGTGTCTGCAGCTTTTCCAGGTGCATGATGCAAGGTGTCAGTGGATCTACCATTCTGGCGTCTGAAGGATGGTGGCCTTCTTCTCACAGCTCAACTAGATGGTGCCCCACTAGGGACTCTGTGGGGGAGCTCTGACCCCACATTTCCCTCCTGCACTGCCCTAGCAAGGGTTCTCCATGAGGACCTCCACCCATAGCAAACTTCTATCTGGACATCTAGGAATTTCTACACATCCTCTGAAATCTAGGCAAGGGTTCCCAAACCCAAATTATTGACTTCTACACATTCGCAGGCTCAACACCATGTGGAAGCTGCAAAGGCTTGAGGCTTACACCCTCTGAAGCCACAGCCTGAGCTTTATGTTGCCCATTTCAGCCACAGTTGGAGCAGCTGAGATACAGGGCACCAAGTCTCTAGGCTGTACACAGCATGGGGACCCTTGGCCTGGCCCTCAAACCGCTTTTATTCTCCTAGACCTCTGGGCCTGTGATGGGAAGGGTTTCTGTGAAGACCTCTGACATGCCCTGGAGGCATTTTCCCCATGGTCTTGGGGATTAACATTTGGCTTCTTGTTACTTATACAAATTTCTGCAGTTGGCTTGAATTTCTTCTTGGAAAATGGGATTTTCTTTTCTATCACATTGTCAGGCTGCAAAGTTCATGAACTTTTATGCTTTGCTTCCCATATAAAACTGAAAGCTTTACAACACCCAAGTCACCTCTTGAATGCTTTGCTGCTTAGAAATTTCTTCCACCAGATACCCCAAATCATCTCTCTCAAGTTCAAAGTTCCACAGCTCTCTAGGGCAGGGGCAAAATGTTGTCAGTCTCTTTGCTAAAATGTAACAAGAGTCACCTTTGGTCCAGTTATGAACAAGTTTCTCATCTCCATTTGAGACCACCTCAGCCAGGATTTCATTGTCCATATCATTATCAGCATTTTGGTCAAAGCTATTCAACAAGTCTCTAGAGAGTTCCAAAATTTCCCACATTTTCCTGTCTTCTTCTGAGTCCTCCAAACTGTTCTAAACTCTGCCTGTTATCCAGTTCCAAAGTCACTTCCACATCTTTTGGTATCTTTTCAGGAGTACCCCACTCCTGGTACCAATCTATTGTATTAGTTCATTTTCACACTGCTGATAAAGACATACCTGAGCCTGGGCAATTTATAAAAGAAAGAAGTTTAATAGACTTACAGTCCCAAGTGGCTGGGGAAGCCTCACAATCACAGCAGAAGGCAAGGAGGTGCAAGTCACGTCTTACATGCATGGCAGCAGGCAAAGAGAGAGCTTGTGCAGGGGAACTCCTCTTTTTAAAACCATCAGATCACATGAGACTTATGTGCAACGATGAGAATGGCACAGGAAACACCTGCCACCGTGATTCAATTACCTTCCACCGGGTTCCTCCCACAACATGTGGGAATTGTGGGAACTACAGTTCAAGATGAGGTTTGGGTGAGGACACAGCCAAACCATATCACAAGTCATAAACTTGCTATTGACTTTATGTGCTCCAATCATGATTTCTTTTATATTATAACATGTAATGTTATATATTATTATATGTTACATATTACTTACTAACAACATGTAATATTGTTATTACACATTACATGTTATTTCTTACATAGTAATAACATGTAATATTGCTTTCAGGAGCAAAATGAGCTGACATAGTAAGAGTCAGCCCAACATGTCCTCTTTTCATTTAAGTGGAAACTTTTATAAAAGCAGCTCCAAAGCCATTGCACTGCTTGGAGTCTGCTCACCAGCCCCCTTGTAGCACTGTACCTCTGCAAAAGGGAGCTGGGAAGTCCCACGATGCACCATTTCCTGGGCTGACGATGCAGGTCAGGATGGCGTGGCCTTCCAAGATGTAGCCAGAGAGGCAGCTGTACCGGATTTTGTCTCCTATGTTGAATCTCGTTCCGTGGAGAACTCCTTTCAGGATTTCTCCAGGATTTCCACAAGTGTGGCTAGGTAAAACTATTAGAAAGAGAAAAGAAAGGAGAAAAAAAACAAGTTAAATTTTCTATGGAGAGCCACTTATAACACAAAACAGACACCATTTTTGAATTATTAAAATGAGAAAATCTCTAGTATCAGAAAAATATCAATTGTTCCTAAAAACTAAACTGAGAAAATGTCTTCTGTTTTTAGAGTATCTGAAGCATAAAACTTTTATAAACATCATAAAGTTTAAATAAATGCATTTTGTTAAGAGAGAAAAACACAGTCCTGCTTTTATTCAGTGTTCCAGGTAATGTCTGGATTATATTTTTCTAGTCATGAAATTCTACTTACTCCTATAGTGAGCAACCAGATGTCAGTGTCAGCAACCAGACACAGTAGACTATAAAAATCTACAACAGTGGCATCAGAAATACTGCAACAGTGAATACTCATACCCTATTATTTTTTATGCTTCCAGGACCGGTACAGTGTCTGTTACACATCATTACCAAATGCACAATCAACATTTGATGGATAAGCAATTGAATTAAATAATAAATTAGAAATCTCATGCATTGATCCATCAACGTATTATAAAAAAACGTTCCACTACTATATTCCAGGCCAGCAGCCAGGCTCTGTGCATTTATAGTGTCTGATTCAAAAGTAAGTTTCAGTGTTAAGTTTTGACAACACAAATACTGAATTCACTTGCATTTTGTAAACCAAGAATAAAATTCCAAGCCTGTCAACCATCTGAATGGACACATCCTGTCAGCCAGGGTGATTCCAAAGTTAATCTGAAAAACTAGGTCAGGTCATGGTGGGATGGGGGAGCCAGACATGCCTCATTATACTCTCTTCCCTGTTGGAATTACTGATAGAACAGGCTCCTTAATTCTGGTAAGAAACATTGACGATCTGTTTTCGGAAGCCTGCCACCTGGAGGCTTTGTATGCATGATAAAAACATCGGTCTATACAACCCTTTCTTCTAATCCAGACATTCCTTTCTACTGATTCCATGTCTTTAGATAATAACTTAACTCTTTCAATTAATATCCAATATGAAAAAAATAAAATATAACAAATAAATAAAACCTGGCCAGGCACGGTGGCTCACGCCTGTAGTCCCAGCATTTTGGGAGGCCAAGGCGGGCTGATGGCGAGGTCAGGAGATGGAGACCATCCTGGCTAACACGGTGAAACCCCATCTCTACTAAAAATACACAAAAAAATAGCCAGGCATGGTGGCGGCCGCCTGTAGTCTCAGCTACTCGGGAGGCTGAGGCAGGAGAATGGCGTGAACCCGGGAGGCGGAGCTTGCAGTGAGCCGAGACCACACCACTGCACACCAGCCTGGACGACAGAGCGAGACTCCGTCTCAAAAAACAAAACAAAACAAAAAAACCTTTGATTCTACCTATGACCTGGAAGCTCCCACTTCCAGTTGTCCTGCCTTTCCAGACCGAACCAATGTACATCTTATGTGTATTGATTGATGTTTTATGTCTCCCTACAATGTGTAAAACTAAGTTGTGGCTCAATCCCCTTGGGCACTTGTTCTCAGGACCTCCTGAGGGCTGCGTCATGGGCCATTGGTCACTCGTATTTGGCTCAGAATAAATCTCTTCAAATATTTTACAGAGTTTGACTCTTTTCATTGACAATTTCAATAATGGGGTATTGATTCTGTTCTTTTTGATCCTCTCACTTTTTCCTTGATATGATTCTCTATCTGAATCAATTGACTTGAAACTCCATTCTGTACTCATAGAACATGATTTTGAACTGAACTGGTGCATCGTTGAGTTGAATGGATGAAATTCATCATTGTTGGCTATTGTCTCCATATCTATGGTTTAAATTTAGTAATGTCATCAGTAAATTAGCTGCTACTATTTAGTATTCAAATAAGCTATGAAACTTACTAGTAGGGAAATACAAAGATTTCCAAATAAAAATGTATTTCCAATTGAACAGAAACCATTTTATGTCTGTATCCATTGTCTTTACATTGGCATGGGGGTGTATTTTAATGTATTGGTATAATGTAGAACAATATTTTCTGTTTCATTAGTTTTTAAACTGAAACATATAGAACATTTTTAGAATATGGGAAAGGAATCAGCTATTTCTAAAAGTATTTTTATTTCTCATGATATTACTTAAGTACAAACTGAGCTATGTGGAAATACTTAGGAAATAAATACTTGTGTTTAGACATTGAATATTATTGACATGTTTATGAAATCTCTATTTACATAGTCAAAGTGTATTCAGTTCTAGTTTTTAAGAAATAATTTCTGAGAGCAGTCTACAGAAATCTGTTTAAAAACAACAGAAAATAGTTCAATATTGTCTATGATCATTTTTGTCTTTTTTAATAAGAAAATTCTGTACTTAATTCCACATTCACTATCCTTAAAGCAAAAATGTGTGCTGTTTATAGTACATTAAAAGTGACATTTATAAGGAAGAAAAACTTTCCATTTTATCAGGGAAGCCCTTTAACTTACGACTCAGAATGCCTTGTCCATCAGCTGAGCCAAGAGCTCTTACAATCAAAGACACAGGCTGAATAGCCACCGTAAATGTGAAGAGTGAGAAAGAGAGTGATTAAAAAAAGTAAATGTGTGGACAAAAAGCTTTTTGATGTTTTTCTTTAATGTCCAGGAATATTTAAAATAAATCGTCGTGTCTTCTTAGGGTCATTATTATTATTTTTAAATGCTACTGCTAATTCTTCTTAGAAGGCACACATTTTCCAACAGAAGGTGTCCAGATAATTGTTCCCCAAAGACAAGGTTATCAATGGAAGTCTATCAAATAAATCTGCTAAAGATAACCACAATGACCAGTCATTGTCATGCACGGAAAATCCAAATGAACCACTCTGGAAATGGAACTTAGTCTGCGCGACTCTTCTATATGTTTTTTCTGTTAAAAGGGCCTGAAATTATTTTCTTCAATTAACTTTGGTATGAATAATGCAAATGATTATCGTGCAGAAAGATCAACGGAACATTCTACAGTAATATATGGTTGTGAGCTGCCTAACGACAGCTCAGTGATACGACTCATATACAACATTGGTCCCAGGAGATGATGGCCTACTGATGTTGTAGCCATCGTAATGTCGTAGTGCCAGCTACGACGCACATGTTTGCGGTGACGCTGGGGTGAACAAACCACCTGAGCTGCCAGTCATACAAATGTTTAGCACATACAATTAGGTTCACTACATATGCTTGATGACAACAGCGAACAACTGTTACTGGTTTTTGTATTTACTGTACTATACTTTTTATCATTATTTCAGAGTGTACTTCTTCTACTAAATAAATAACAATTTAACTGTTAAACAACCTTAGTCAGGTCCTTCAGGAAGGATTCCAAAAGGAGGCATTATGATCCTAGGAGATGAAAGCTCCATACCTGTCCTTGCCCCGAAGACCTTCCGGTGGGACAAGACGTAAAGGTGGAAGAGATGACCCTGTGCAGGCCTACGCTAGTGTGTGTGTTTGAGTCTTAATTTTTAATGAATACAGTTTAAAAAGTAAAAATATATAAACAAATTTTAAATAGAGAAAATCTTATAACAATATAAATGTTTTGCACAACTGTGCAATGTTTGTGTTTTCAGTTAAATATTATTACAGAAGAGTCAAATGCTTAAAAATGAAAAAGAAGTTTATTAAGTAAGGTTATACTAAGCTTAATTTATGATTAAAAAATGTGTTTTTGTACATTTAGTGTAGTCTAAGTGTACAGTGTTTATGAAGTCTACAGTCATACACAGTCCTGTCCTAGGCCTCCACATTCACCTCTCACTCACACACTGACTCACCCAGAGCAACTTCCAGCCCCACAAACTGTATTCATGGTAAGTGTCCTATATGAGTGTAACATTTTTTTATTTTTAATACTGTTTTATTATTGTACCTTTTGTATGTTTAGAGACACATATACTTACCATTATGTTACAGTTGCCTACAGTATTCAGTATAGCCACATGCTGTACAGGTTTGCACTCTAGGAGTACTAGGCTACACCATGCATCCTAGGTGCGTAGTAGGCCGCAAAACTTGGGTTTGTGTAAGTACAGTCTGTGATGTTTGCACAGGGACAAAATCACCTAAGGATGCATTTCTCGGAATGCATCCCTGTTGTTAAGTGATGCATGACTGCGTGTAACATATCTCAAGACGCTGTTGTTATGATCAAGCCTCACAGTTTATTATCTACAGTATATTTAGTAAATTTAAAGAGAACTGGAGCCCTCCAAAATTGTTACCATTGTACTGTGCAATGGTATTTTCCAGCAGTGTAGAAATGTATTGACTTACATATTTTTGAAGGAAAAATATCATTAATGAATAGAAGAGTCTCCATGAGAAGGTTTCCGAAAAGAAATATTTGTAGACACCCATCTCTTCAAACTTCCAACAGACAGCTACTCTCATAAAATTGAATATGAAAAATATTTATTCCGTTCAATTTCATCAATTTAGGAAAGGTATTTTTAATAGGGAAAAATTAAGGCAGATGTTAGAAGTAGCGGATGTCAAAGAAAAAACTAGACATCAATAGAGAGTATGCCTGTTCTTTTGATGAAATTGCATTTCTCCTTCTATCTGATGTAAAGGATTCTTTTCCAGGTGCAGTTGCAGGCTTTTATTTTACAGCAGGTCCTCAGATAGCACTGTTGCCAGCACCACTATTTCATTATAACACGGATGAGAAAAATAAATAGATTCCTGACCAGGGCCACTGTCTGTTCTTTCCACGTCTGCATGAGGTATGTCTAGTTTCCTCCATATCCCAAAGATGTGCATGTTTGCATGTTAGATTCATTGGCATGTGCCTTGGGTCCCAGTGTGGGTGAGTGTGGTGTGTGTGACCCTGCCATGGTAGGGTGTCCTGTCCAGGGCTGGTGACCACCTGGCACCCTGAGCTGCTGAGACAGCTCTGGCCACCCACAACCTAAAACTGGAATAATTGGATAAATTATTTTACTTGTTTTTATTAATCTGTCGTAAGTGAACATATAGCTCACATCTATGTCAGTGTTCAATATTAGAAGTGTTTTGATCTTTAATATTGAGAATTTTGGTGATTTCTGTTTATTTTGGTGATTTGTATGATGAGTAATATGCCATAGGAACTTTACTTTTGTTTATATCAATTAGCCTGTGGGTAAATTGGTTTTGTCATATGTTGTTTTGCTTAAAGCCACATTTTCCAAGACCCTACCAAACACATGAAGTGAGCACTTGCTGTAATAGCTATGGCCATCAGCTCCACTCAACAGCCCAGTGGCATTGTAGAGGATGAACAGGATGTCTATTTCTGGAGCATCTTAGACCACTTTAATGGTTTGCTTTTTTCTCTTGTCTACAGATTTTTGTCTTTACCTTAACATCTTGACACCTAATTTTAAAAGAATTTGAAAAACACAAATCAGACACAGTCTTTGCAAGGTGCTGTTTTTCAACTGGCAAGGATTGGAATGGAAAGGAGAATGGCCTTTAGGGTCTCTTCTTTTACATGTATCAGCTCTGCTTATCTACTGAAAATGTTTTCCAATCAGTATTTATTTTAAAGGGGAAGGTGTGAAGATTGAATGAGATAACAGGTCTCCAAATATCTGTTCTTTATGACTCTATCAGATTTTATTGTAAACAGCCGTTAATAGTTCTGAGGGCCTAGAATCATTCCAGGTTGGAAATGAATCTTTTTATCTTTGTATATAAATATTAATATATTAGAAAGTTGATCATATATTCTCCTATACATATATACAATAACTGAAATTCACATAGCTCATAAGCTTAGTGGGAATAGGAAAAAAAAGTTTTCCAAAATTCAGTTGGACAAAATGTTATTTTAGAAACAATGAATCAATAAATAATGTATAATTTTAGTCACTTTATTTCCACACTTGGCAAAAAGTGTAAATAAGTATCAGAGGCTTAAAATTAATTTAAGGATTTTGGAAGCAAAATAACTTAGCAAATGGGAAAAAATGATTAGATCTACCATTTAAGGTTTAAAGTCAGTGATTGGTGACACAAAGTTATAAATTTATGATTTAGGGATTGGGGATTTTTATCTTCAACAAATTTTCTTTTAAAAAAGTTTTTGTAAAAATTTTAATGGGAACAATGTGAATAAATAAATAGAAATAATTAAGAATTAGAATAGTTTCTTCTAGTTGCAAACACTAACAAATGCAAAATGGACATAGTATTATAAATCCATCAGCAATTTTATTAAAAAATCAAAAAAACTTGTAAATTGTAAAATACTGATGGAACTGTTGGTAGGTCTATGCAAAGATTTAAGACACAGACAAAAAAATTTCCAAAATACAGTAATTCAGTGTTTGAGAAAAACTAATTTAAAAGCAAATTAGTTCAACCCAATGTCATTTCTGCCAATTTCATTTTAACTAAATTTTTAACCAGTTTGCCTAAAGATTATGCATGTCCCTTTGTGACTCCCACAAGTGATGAACACACATGAAGAATTTAGTAAATACCTATTGAGTTGACATAAACTCCACTTTTAATTCTCTGTATTTCCTGAGCCATTTGCACTCTTTCCCATAGATGCTTCAAGAAAGCAATACTTATTTAGGTGATGGGAATTCTGTGCCCAGTGCAGACATTTGGTAATGTGAACGGATTTCTTGAAAGAGCTCTGGGCATAGTTCTTTCCTCCATGGCAGGTTTCCACCAGACCTCATGAAGCCAAGTTTGTACATCAGGGCTTGAAACTTGAAACATAGGCTGCCATTCTAAATATGCACACGAAAATTCCCTCCGTAACACTTAATTTGGCAAGTACATATGGTCACAATTCAGTGACTTAATTGGGCTATCACATCAAACCTTTAACCCAGCTGTTTCAATGATTAAGTGGATGTCATATTAAATATCTTTCCAAAAGAAAAGTGAAAGCATGATACTACAATAAAATACAACATTAATATTCATTACTACATGGGACAAGGCTATCGAAAAGAAGTTTGAAATTCATCAAAGGAACAGCAGCATTTTTAACAGCATGTGTACAATCAGTGGACTTTCATGAGGCACATTCATTTGGAATCTGGGTCCCTTAGGGTTTCTCTCCATTTCTTTACACTTTGCCTCTGCAGTAGTCTCCTGGTAGCTTAAGGAAATATAACTCCAAATTCCTTCATGATGTGCACTTGCTATGTAAACCAACGATATCAAATGTGTTTGCTTTGGACTATTTGCTGCTGAAAGCTCTTCACCCCACTCTCTCTCCTGGCTTTGGGAAGGATTAGAAAAATCTGATTATATAATTTTCAGGATCACATTAAAAAATCAGATTTCCAAATCTTTAAACCTGACATTTCTTCTTTTTACTGGCTCTCTGAATGCGGGCCAATCTGTAAAAGGAGAAGGTGCTGAGAAAGCATTTATGACAAAAGCAATGAGGACCTCCCAGGAGGTGGCAGTCATTGAATGCCTTCTACTTTCAAAAAGTCTCATTCTCCAGGAGGAGGCATGACAGTGAAAGAGAAGGACCTCATAGAAAGCATTACTATGGGACGTAATAGGAACTGGCTGAGAAGAACTCAATGAGGAAGTGAGCTGTAAATACACTTAAAGGTGGAAAAGGGCAAGATTTGGCCAAATAAGAAAGACAAATTGATGTAGGGGAAGTCGTTGTGGCAAGCATTTATAGAAAAGTATACAGCACAGTGAGTTACAGTCATCAGATCTGGCATCAGATGGATTTGGGTTTCTGCTCCATAAACTCATTTTGTAACATTGGACGAATTACTAAGATCTTAGTTTCCACATCTTAGAAAGGGGAATGAAAAAGTAAAACTTACTCATGGGTTTATTATAGAAAATTGTAAAAAGATATCACAAATAAAACATCAGGGCACTTGGTACAGGTTAAGTGCTCCATACGTGTCAGGACTGTTAAATTTATTTTCCCAATTCTAAAGCACCATGCAAATGTTAGGGAAATAATATAATTTTCAAAGTATACAGAGATTTTAACATATCCCAATTTCAGAAATAATATTTTTAAAGGGTATCAGAGTCAAGGCTATTATTAAAATGCTAGCATAGGTGTAATGGAAGTAAAGGAGAAGGACATCCTAGTTTTTCATTTGGCAATATTAATTCTACTTCATTATTTCTGCCTTATCATAATAATAACTGGAAATACTTGTCCAACACACACTATGTGCTAGACACTGTTCCAAGTAGTTTATATATATTAAGAATATATATCAGTAAGTACTATTATTACGCCCATTTTAAACAAACAAATAAACAAACAAAAACATGTTGCAGGGAGATCAAGTAACTTCCATGACACATAACTGTTAAGAATTGGTGGAAGAGCTTGCAGATGATAGATTCAGAATCTCTACTTGCAAGAATGACAAAAACTCTTTCATATGAAAATGTGGCTAACATCAAAAGAGATGATGATAAAGTGTGAATAGATCTACAGTGTTCACAATGGAGCTTTGTTATAATAACATGGATATATGGATTGGGGAGACTTACAATGTTTTCTTAGGTAGAACTGAGGGCACAACTATAACACAGTTTTAAAAAAAATGTTTCAAGCTCTCCAGGCAAATTCATATAATAGCAAAAACACTGCAGGAGATACTGCAGCAAAGTCAAAAACAAGGTAAGTGACTAGTTGGCAAATGGATTTGAAACCTATAGACTGGATTTTCAAAAGATTTTGAATAGCACGTGAAAGACTTTAGCAGCTCTGGACAATCGAAAAAATAAAAATGCTATTGCAAAATGATCTTGACTATGTAAATGGCTTTTGAGAAGCATCATGAATATTTGCTAGTGTGAATTATTAAATAATCTTATGGTCTTACATTTTGACTTCACTAGTTAATCCTCATGTGGTCCTATATTTTCTTTCTTTCCTTTTATTTTTTTTTCTTTTTTTGAGACGGAGTCTAGCTCTGTCTCCCAGGCTGGAGTGCAGTGGCGCGATCTCAGCTCACTGCAAGCTCTGCCTCCCAGGTTCCTGCCATTCTCCTGCCTCAGCCTCCCGAGTAGCTGGGACTACAGGCGCCCGCCACCACGCCTAGCTAATTTTTTTGTATTGTTAGTAGAGACAGGTTTTCACCGTGTTAGCCAGGATGGTCTCTACCTCCTGACCTCGTGATCCTCCCGCCTCGGCCTCCCAAAGTTCTGGGATTACATGCATGAGCCACTGCGCCCAGCTGGGCCTTTGCCATTTGAAACACTAGAAGAATTAATCCCTATATAAATTTTTGCAAAACTATGACAAGAATTGTTAAATGCAAATCAAGCCTACTATTAACAAAAAAGCAACATCTTTCGTGCCTCAACCTACATCCAGCCTTAAAAATTAGTGTAAGGATCAAACTGTTCCAAAAATACTCAACCAAAACCCAGAGAAAGAATGTTCAAGAATATTTATGGGAATGCAAAAATATTCAGCACCTGTCAAAGTGAGATTCACAGTGTCTGGCATCCAATCAAAAAGTAATAAGCGTGCAAAAATGTAAGAAGATATCCATAATAAGAAGAAAACTCAATCAATGAAAAATGAGCCAGAAATAAAACAGAATTTTGAATCATTGAACATCAACATTAAAACTGTTATTAGAATTGTATGCCCTGTTCTCAATCAGATGATGATGGAACATGTTATCTTGAGACATGGAAAATGTAAAAAAAAAAACAAAAACCCAGATTGAACATCTAGAGTTAAAACCATCTGAGATTCAAAAATTAATGGATGTACTTTAGGCTCTATGGTACATGTGTGCAACGTGCAGGTAAGTTACATATGTATACATGTGCCATGCTGGTGCGCTGCACCAATAATAATAATAATAATAATAATAATAATAAAAAGAAAAAAAAAAGAAGTTAAAAAAAAAGTGGTTTGAAGTTCCATGTATCTAAAAATGAACCTAATCTCTCTCCAGCTATTTAAAGTAGATATGTGATAAATACTCTCTTTGTCAAAAAAATAAACGAATGAATGAATGAGCAAATGCTAGGGAGCTAAGAATGGCTGATTAAATTAACAGAGATTGGGCTGCTTTTTAGAAAAAACATTCCACCACATTGGCCTGATGTTATTTGGTATACACAGTAAGGTACAGTATGCATTACTAACCTCATTAAGTTCCAAATAAAACTCTATACTTTACACCAAAAAAAAAAAAAAAAAAAAATCAATGGATGTTATAAGGTAGAATAGATATAGCAGAAGGTAACATTAATGAACATGTAGAGATAGCAAGTTAAAGTATTTAAAATGAAACATAAAAGAAAAAAGAAAGATTTCCAAACAAAAACAAAACAAAACTAAGAGCACAGAGAATCAATGAACTATGGGACATCTCCAAGTAGACATACGTGTGTAATTAAAGTCACTGAAGGCAGGGAACACAAAGAGGGACAGAAAAAAAAAAAAAAAAAAGCAAACCAATTACCTAAAAACTTCAAAATTTACTAAAACAGTGAACTCATAAATACAAAAAGTTCAATAAGTGCAAAATGCAAACAACATGGAGAGCACCATATCACACATGTCAAAATCAAGTTGCCTAAATACAGCAATGAAGAAAAAATCTTTAAAGCATCCCTAGTAGTGGGGGTAGGAGTAAGGTTCTGTAGAGAGAGACAAAGATAAAGGGTCCAGTTGATGCCTCTTCAGAAAGAATGAAATCAAGGAGAGATTCAGCAACTTTTAGAAAGTACTGAAATAACGAATAAGCAAAACAACCCTCAATCTAAATAAATTTATACGGCAAAAATATTTTGCAAAATCACACGGTAGAGAAACAAGTTCAGACATGTGAAAACTGAAAGTCCGTCACCAGCAGGCCCATAGCACAAGGAATATTAAAATGAGTCATTCCAGCGCAAGGAAATAGCATAGTAAGGAATGTCAAGCACCAGGAATGATACCCGTATTGGGAATTATAAAACATATTTTATTTTAAAAATCTGTTTAAAACACTATTAGCTGTTAAAAGCTAAATAATATCTATTTTAGGTTTCTAACATATGTAGAAGTGACAGAAATGACAGAAATACCACAGAGGCTGGGTAAGAAGAAAGGAGAGTATATTGCTGTATCTTTGCTATACAATAGGTGAAGTGGTACAACATATTTAAAAAAAAAAAAAAAAAAAAAAAGCAGGCCGGGCACCGTGGCTCATGCCTATAATCCCAGTACTTTGGGAGGCTGAGGCGGGAAGATTATGAGTTCAGGAGTTCAAGACCAATCTGGCCAACAGAGTGACAACCCGTCTCTACCAGATATGGAAAAAAAAAAAAATTAGCTGGGTGTGGTGACCTGCACCTGTAGTCCCAGCTACTTGGGAGGTTGAGGCAGGAGAATCGCTTGAACCTGGGAGGCAGAGGGTGCAGTGAGCGGAAATTGCACCACATCACTTCCAGCCTGGGTGACACAGTGAGACTCTGTCTCAAAAACAAAACAAAACAAACAATCAAAAAAGTAGCAGTATAACATCACAGTAGATTATGGTAGACCGCTATAGTCTAAAGTCACCACTAAAATAGCAAAGACAAATGTTACAGCTATTAAGCTAGCACAGGAGATAAAACGAATCACAGAAAGTACCCAATCCAACAAAAGGAAAACATAAAAAGAAGGGGAAAAAAGAAAATGAATGACCAATATGAAGCAAACTGTAAGGTGGTAAAATTAAATACAGCCATACCAATAAACATAGGAAGCGTAAATGACATGAACCTCACAGTTGCAAGGTGGACATCATGATACTGGATGAAAAATACAACCGGTGTTGTCTTCAAGAAAAAGTATTTTAAATATGAACAGACAAATAGATAACAGTAAAATAATGAGAAAAGACAAATAGCTTTATGTGTGCTGCTGTCTGGCCGCCTTGAGGGGGAAATCAATGTAGACTAGCCAAACTGGAATTTCAAAAGACCAAATGCATTTTTTAATTCTAAGAGTGGCAGTTCCTGGGTGAAACTATACATTTATTTCAGTGTTCTGAATTAGAGATTCAATTACCTTAAAATAAGGCTTATTACTAATAGATACTATTGATACCTTGCTGAGCTTCTGTTTCAAATGCTGGAACGCTTTATATATGGTATTTCAAACCTTACACATCTCCAAATGAGGCATCATTATTCCAATTTCACGTATAAAGATGATGAGACCCAGAGAGGCTAAGCAACTCAGTTAAGATAACAGAGATAAACCTGCATCTGTATAGACCTATGATATTTACACCACACCATACTGTTGCAATTGTGTTGATATAATTGAAATGCTTTTAAATGTAACAGAAATGTTAGAAAGAAATAATTTTGGCATAGTTTTAATTTAAAAAAAGCTGACTAATTAGGAGACTGGGGCTCCTGACTTTTCTTGCCCATTGCTTGTCTCTGTGATATTATTTGATATTATATTTTCTGGCTCACATGTTCTCATCTTAACAGTAAGAAAGAAGATGAGAGTTGGGGTGGACTCATTCATTCTAAAAGTTGAGGAATCTGCACAATAACTGCTGTTTCCAATACATGTAACTTATTTTCTCATACTTCCTTATTGCAAATTAAAAAATACAAAAATGGCAAAGGAAAAACAGAGAAATCATCTCTGAAAATTAATGCAAAATTTAAAAATAAGACAATGCAATTCTGTTTACTATTTACTTATTAGAACCTTGTCTTAATAAGCTAAAGGCAATCTCAGTCTACTTTGTGTCATTCGAAGCTCTAAAATTCTTTACCATAAAAGACGCTTAACTCGATCTAACTGGAGGGTCACATCTCGGGGGCCAGCAACCCCTCCAGAGGGAAGAAGGAGAGTCAGGAGGATCAGGACACTTCATTCCATCTGTGATTCTACCATGGCAGAGCTTGGTCACTGGAAGGATAATTAAATCCAGGTCTCATTTTCTTCTCTTGTGCAATGAGAAGAGACATAGCGCACCCTAGATGCATAACACCCTGGGCGTGTACAACCCTGGTTACCTACCATCCTGGCTGTGTACCACCCTGGCCACCTACAATCCTGGCTGCGTACAACCCTGGACGCATAGCACCCTGGACACGTATCACCCTGCATGTGTACCACCCTGGTCATGTACCAGCCTGGGCTTGTACAACCCTGGGCATGTACCACCCTGGCCACATAGCACCTTAGCCGTGTAGCAACCTGGATGTGAACCATCCTGGACGAGTAGCACCCCGGGCTTGTACCATGCTGGGGACTGCACGACCCTGGACTTTGCAGCCCTCAGGCCCAGATTGACTTCTCCCATGAAAAGTTAAATTTAAAAAAATGTCCCCATGGCATCTGAGAGTAATTATATTCAACATCTTGTTCACAGAGGTGTTTCTACTTCCTGTGTTATAATTGCAGTGTTATGCCTGAAACTTCCAGGTTTACAAAGCTGATTTACAGGAAAGCCTTGCACCCGACGTATGGTGTGGAGGCCACAGATGGAGCACAGGGAGACACTGAGCATGGCAGTCACCACCTGTGCCCTCCCATCTGCAGCTGCCACGCAGTGGTGGGAGGCGGCACCGGGTGGTGGGGTGCTCGTCTCTGAGGAACCCACAATGTGGGCAGCAGTTGTCCCAATAAGGAGCTTAGGATCAGAATGGAGACAAAGTCTCCCATTTCTTCCCGCATATACTAAAGGAATTCTGTCCTTGTAGAGTTAGGCAGGTAAAATGAACATCAGTTGGGTATGATATGAGCAGATGAATGGTTCCAAGGACGCTGTCATTTAAAACAGTGCCTCATTACCGATCATGAATGACAAGTGGCTGCAGCAGTAGAAATGACTGCTGAGAACATGGGAAGGGCCACTGGTGCTGGGGTCAGAACACTGTGCCGAGCTGGGGAAGACCAGATCCAGGGACATCATGGGGCCCCGTGGGCAGCAGATGCTGTTACAGCTCAGAAAGAGGATGTGCAATGCTTTAGAATGAAAGAAACTCAAGAATGTTCCTGCTATTAGCTGCAACATAGAACAGGGGAAATTAACTTGAGAAGGTGGCTTGTAGTAGAAATAATTTTAAGTAGAGAACCTAACAGTCAAAGCAGTAACCATAAGATTAAAAGACTAAAATAAAACGTGTGAACCCAAGCAAACTGTGAAACACAAAGACTAAATTACAGACATTAAAGCTATTTCCAGACATTGTGAGACACGGCTTCTCAGCATCTTCATCATCCCCTTTTTCTTTCAGACTCTAGGCACTGTGTTATTTTTTTTTTTTAATTAGGATTTTTATGTCTATGCTCGTGAACACACACAGGTATTATGTATTTTCTGGAAAAATACATCTAAGTCATTCAAATCAAAGTATAATAGATTCCTGTAAAGTGGATATAATTCAAAATAATGGTTCTACAATTGTACTCAAATATAAAATTTGGACTTATGCAGATTAGATTTTAAAATCGGTTCTTCCAATTTATATATACATTATATAACATATAATGATGTATTGTATATCTGATATATGTCTGATATATATGCATTATATATCATATAAATTTATATACACACGCAATTTATATGTGTATGTGTGCATGTGTGTGTAGAAAATAATAAAAGCATTTTAACAGTATAAAGGTCATGTGGCATTATCTTTTATTTCTAATTATTGAATTCTTGGCTGTTTCTCAGTCTAACTTTAGTTATTTCTCGTCTTTGTCCTGGAAGTTAGCTTCTAAAAATAGTCTCAACGTTATGATTACAAACAGTTTAATTTACTAGGCATTGGTATATTACGAATCCATGATTTTCATATTCATTCAAACCTAAATGTGCTTTCTGTTATTGAATTCACATAAATAGCTCAAGCTTCATGAAAAGAGTCTTTTGGAAAGAATAAAGCATGTTTTGTGGTTGCTGTCGCCTTACAGGTCATGTATTCAACTCTGTACAGAGTATAACTGTAGGCTTCCAGGTATTTTTCTTTAATTTCTGAAGACCTACTGTTGATTGTTGAGTCTTGATAATTCCATCATAACAGAGAACAAGTGTGCAGATAGGATATACACTGTGAAGGTTTATTTCCGTTTGATTTTAAAAGGATGTAAATATTATTTAAATGACCTAATAATTTAAACTTTTTTTTTGTTTCCCCCGTAACACACACACATATTGTAATTAATGTTCAGCCTGGGGAGCAAGTGAACTAACAATTATTGAACTCTAAGCGCTAGGCACTTCATGTATTATTTCCCTGAATTCTTGCAGGAGGCCCACAGAGAATGTGACCATAAGGCCATCTAAAAATGGGCAGAGAGAGGCTTATGGCCAAGATGGAAATTGATTCCTAACTCCACCTTTGTCTCAGATCTCATGCTCTTTTCTTTCCAGAACCCTCCCTGATGCATTACTTAGCCATATAGGGTTGTGACATAGAGGGAACAGATGGAGTCCAAATGAATACAGAATTAAATGTGGTCTTTAAAAATGGTCTCTATGGCATTGAAGCTGTGGCTTCAACGGAAGCTGTGGCTGAAGCCAGAGCAGCCTGCGACTGTTCGGTGACCCTGACGTATCTGACCTGTGCTGGGCCAGATGCTGTGTAGTAACTCATCCGTATTTCAGTCTGACTCTAGGGCTCATCAAACTCATCTAAGTGGTAGGCAAGTGTATTTTGGAGTGGGAGGAAGGGGGGAAGGAGAGAGACATAAAGTGGAATATTCTGAACACAAAATGATCTTCTACCCAAAGCCCTTGGGAATGGTCCTGTTCATGGAATAGGAACAATCTTGGAAGCTCAGGAAATACTGTGGAAAAAATAAATTCAAATTGAAGTGGCATTTTTCCCAGGGAATTCTGAAGAATCATTATAGCTAACTCAGATTAGGAGTAGCATGAATACAGGGAAGGCAACATTGTGACATGTCATTCATTCATTCATTCAACAAATATTTATAGAATGCAAATTATGTTGAATATGTATTGAATGCATATTATGTGTGGAATATTTTTGAAGGCACTAGGAATTCAATATCTCCCTCAGTGAGTATGTTTGGGACATGCAGAGAGAAGAAAGACAATTAAAAAAAATAAAATTTCTAACAGGTCAGCTGATTTTGAATGCTATGGAGAAAAATAAATCAAGAGAAAATGATATTTTTTGATAGGAATAGGTAGGGAATGCAATTTTACATTAGGTGGTCAGGAAACACCTCAATAAGAAAGTGGCATTGAAAAAAAAATATGAGGTAGAGGATCAGATCTAATTAGTAATATTTACATCACTGAGACTTTAGTTTGATTTTGTGTAGTAGTATAAAAATTAGGATTGTTTTCCCAAAAATATAATATCATGTTGAGTCCTTAGGCCTTGTTTCTTTTCATCCTGAGAGCTTTATCTCTTTGTATGAGAGATCAAACCCTTTGCCCACTAAAATGAGATGTAGCATTACTTCTTTTCCAAATATTTTGCGCATTCCTAATTGATAAGTATTTCAGGGTAGACCCAGACTGATTTCTGAACACACTTGCCTAAGGTGAAAAGAATGTGTGCAGTCAGACTTTGTTTTGGTTCTTTTTGCTGTATGGATGTTTTTATATCGAATAACCTATAGCCCTTTGTTATTAGTCACTGAGATTAGAATGAAAGTCACACCTACACATTTTTACACTAATTATGAACATAAGATTGAGCTGGTTACACAAAGAGGGGAGTCTTTCATTTATTCAATAACTTATTTTAATTACATTCTTAATAACAACAGCTAACACAGACAGTGCTTCCCAGGCGAAGCACTGTGTACATATTTCAATTTATGAACATGAACTCTCCTGTTTTCCCAACAAGATTCTGCAGTAGCTACTATTATCCCCATTTTAAAGATGAACAAACCAGGGCAGAAAAGTTAAGGAACATCCCTCAGGTTTATAAACCAAGTAAAGGGGAGAACCAGGATTTGACCTGAGGTTGTGTGGTTCCAGAGTTTGTATACAAACAGCACACACCAAACAGGTAATTCTTAAATAATTTCTGGGTGTCAATCTGACTTCCAACCACAGAGGGGAGTGGATTGGATCAATGTGCTTCCTTCCAGACACATTTGTGTGCCTTTATTAATACATACATGCATATCTATAGAACTGTATAAAATGCATAGCTCTGTATATCTGTGTTACATGAATGTTATTATACAGCATATGTAGTCACAAGCTTTATTCACTCAACAATACACCATAGAAGCCTGTGTTCAGTACAGATAGATCAAGTTCATTTTTATAGCTGCTACGTACAAAAATAGTCTATTTCCCAATTTTTCCAATTTCAAATGCTGCAAATATTTCTACTATAAATCTGTCCTATAAATGTGTGTGAATTTCTCTAAGGTTGACACAAAGAGATGATGTTAATGATCATCTTTTCAAGACTCACTACCCATCTCAACAACTCTCAAAACAGTCCTTTCGTGGTTAGGAATTAATTGGCTCCATTTTTTTCTATCCTGCTCGCTCTATATTCTTTATTTTTATGGCTATTCTTTCTTATTCCTCTATTGAAGTTTAATTGTAACATCAAAGACTCTATCTTAGGTATTGCCTGTTTCTCTATCTATTCTGATACCATATGTAGACTTCTCTGGCATCACTGGCATTTTGTATGAAATAATTATTTGCTGTGGAGATTGTGTGGCTGTAGGACATTTTGCAACATCTCTGGCCTCTCTCCACTAGATGCCATAGCACTTCAAGCTCCTTGAATTCTAACAATCAAAAATCTCTGCAGACATTGCCAAATGTGATCTGGGGAGAAAAATTACCCCCAGCTCAAAAAACTACTGCCTACGCGATGTCACCCAGTCCCTGGCATTCAAATACCATGCATATTTGAATCCTCTTTTTGAATAAGATTTGAATATACACTTTGGTCCCCAGTGCCAACCTCTTACCTGACTTCCTAGATTTTTATACCCAACTACTACCTGCTCTGTCTTTTTTATTTAGGGTTTAGTATTTCATTGGTCTGTAAGTTGCATAAAATAACATTATATTTACTAATCAACAAGCATAGGTATAGATATTTTTATGAATTCTTAATAAATTTTTAAATTTAGACTATTTTAAAAATTTGTTTTAAAGTGTAAAAATAGTAGAGAATCTCCATAAATGGCCACAGCCAGTTTTCCTTACTATTAGCATCTTAGCTTTGCAGGGAACTTTCTTACAATCAGTGGACAAATATTGGTATGTTCTTCTTCACTCAAGTCTGATTCAATTATCTTAGGTTTTACCTAATGTTCACTTTCTGTTTCAGGAATCCATTCGGGATACCACACTGCATTTATGTGCCATTCCTCTTTAGGAGTCTCCTGGCTGGGACAGCTTCTCAGACCTCCCTTGTTTTAAAGGCCTTGATGATTTTCAGAAGTTGCGGCCAGATATTCTGTGGAATATCCCTCCTGTGGAATTTGTCTGGTGTCTTCTCACAATGCACCAGGTTACGGGTTGTTGGGAAGATCACAGAGGTAAAGAAACCTTCTTGTCGCAGCATGCCAGGGACACGCACCATCAGTGGGACTTACACTCTGGATGTTGACCTGATCACTTGGCTGGGGTCGTGTTTGTCAGTTTCTCCACCTAAAGTTAGGTGTTTTTCTTTCCTTGCAGGCTATACTCTTTGGAAGGGAGGAACTACGAGCAGCACAACTTAAGGAATAAGAAATGAGGCTAGTTATACACAGAGCACCCGGAATAAGAAATGAGGCTAGTTATACACAGAGCACCCACTAAAGTAATTAATCAAGAGCAGAGATTCTATAAACTTTTTTAATTTTTAATTTTTTAAAATTTTAATTTTTGTTTTTTGCATATATACATAATTATGGGGTACATATTTTCATACAGGCATACAATGCATTTTAATTGCATCAGAGTAAATGGGGTATCCATCATCCTGGAGGGGTAAATCTTCAAGCATTTATTCCTCATGTTACAAACAATCCAATCACACTATTTTAATTATTTTAAAATGTACAATTAAATTATTGCTTACAAGAGTCATCCTGTGGTGCTATCAAATACTAGATCTTATTCATTCTATTTTTTTGTACCCATTACCCATCCCCACTTCCATCCCAGCCCCAACCTCAAAAACTATTTAGTGAGTAAATGAATTAAGTCACTAAACTATAAATGCCCTAATTGACCAAGGGTATAAAATTCAGAGTCCCTGAAAAGTTGAATTTACCATCTTTATCTCAAGTGCCAATTTTTAACATTTTAGAGAAGATTCTGGATCTGAAAGGGAATTTCTAATACTCCCAGATTAAATATAAGCCTACCTTTATGTGAGTCTTGAATTGACCTATATTCCCATCCATGATAAGGACTCACTTGTTTGGAGAAAGGCTGCAGATGGAGGAGGAGTGACATGCCCTACTTTTAAGGAGGGAGGAGCTAGAAAACCCACTGCAACATGATGCTTGAAATCCTCTCTGGCTTTGTTTTGAAGCGCACTTCCCTGAGTTACAGCATCTTTATTGAAAGGGAGAACCAGGAAAAAGAAAAGAAAAGAAAAAAGACCAGGAGTAGAAAGGAAAAATGGCAGCACAATCCCTGCTGGGAATCTCTGCTAAGAGCACAGCCTCCCAGGGACTAAGCCTGTGGGAACAATGCCAAGCTTCCTGCATTTCTTCAACAGTTTTACAAAGACTGCACAAAAGCTCATCTAAGTTTTGAAGACTCAAAAAAAAAAAAAAAGATATGTCCAAGTAAAGCCAGACTCCGCAGCTTCTTTCAATGTTGGCATGATCCCAGAGGACTGATCCAACTCAGTAGCATAATGTAGTTAAATCAGACCGCAAGGTTGAAAACGCTTTGGCAGAAATCAAAGCGCCCTACACATATAAATTGAATGCACCATTGTTGTTATTCTGGGTTTCCGTGACCTAGCACAAAATGCAACTTCGAATGAGCAGAGAAAAGCAACTCCAACAATCAAACAAACCGCTGTCAACGTCCTCAGAAGTGCTAAGTGCACAGCGACGCTTGTAGGTTTCTGTGGGGCTCTAGAAAAGTCTGCTAAAATGGTGAGCAGGATAAATTTTCTGTACCGATCAAGGCCAATTTATTTTCCAAAAATCAACAGAGAAGGCAAGGAGGGATTAAAGAAAGGCAAAGAAACACCACTGCTGGTTTTGGTGGGGCTCCAAGTGTCCCAGCTGTGATGGACACCATACAATACTGACAGTTTTCTTTTCTTTCTTTCTTTCTTTCTTTCGAGACAGAGTTTCACTCTTGTTGCCCAGGCTGGAGTGCAACGGTGTGATCTCGGCTCACTGCAACCTCTGTCTCCCTCTGTCATATACGGGTTCAAGGGATTATACGGCCTCAGCCTCCCAAGTAGCTGAGACTAAATACCCAGCTAATTTCTGTATTTTTAAAAATAGAGACAGGGTTTCACCATGTTGGTCAGGTTCGTCTTGAACTCCTGACCTTAAGTGATCCACCCACCTTGGCCTCCCAAAGTGCTGGGGTTACAGGTATGAGTCACCATGCCCAGCCAGTACTGCAGGGTTTCTGAGAGGGTGGGAGTCCAGATGGGGCACAGCCTGCCACTTGGCAAAAGATTAGAGAAGAATGCTGACATTTAATGAGTAATTATGATATGCACAAGGAGTATACTGATAACACTCATGTGTATCCTATTTTCATATGTTATAATTGGAAAAGATCTATTTCTCCAAGTTCTGTATTGGAGATCCCAAATACCTTGTAGTGAGGGGTGATTTTGCCCACTGCAAGATGGATAATCTTTACCCAGGGTCGGGGTGCAGTGGGATACCAGCATCTCCAAATTTAGTTTGCTAGAACGTCAATGCATCAAATTTGAGGAAGCAAGCTGAGAAAAATATGAAATTCTTGCCTTTCCCTCCATATAATTTAAGTATTTCGACCAGTATTTCAACCTAGGCATCTCCTTGGGAAAAGAATTCTGACAGAAGGAATCATCCCATAATAAGTAAGGTATATATATTTGTTATTAATGTTATAAATATTTTGCTCATCACCACATGATAGAAGAACAAGTTCAAAAAAAAAAGGATTATCTGAGGACCCACCCTGGAACCCACTCCCAGATACTCTAACTCTGCAGACTTGAGGCAGAGCCTAGGTAAACCCCTCTCCATCTCCCATACCACACTGATTCTAATGCAGTAGTTCACAGACCACAATGCCAGACGCACTGAACTAGGAGCAGAGAGAAGTGGCTAACGAGGGTCTGAGAGGCAGAACTGGACCCAGAACCTGAGGGTCCCCTTGTTCTCTACTAAAGAAGTGGCCTTATTCTTTAGCAAAGGGAAACAATTGGTACCTCTAACCAGAGGAATCCTAGGGCGGCTGTGTGGTGAAAGACTGATTGGAATAAGAAGGGGCTGATAGGAGGACCCCTGGCCCAGGAAGCTTCTCCATGGGTCCAGTGTACAGTTAGTGAAATCTGAACTACAGGTGCAAATTTGAAGCCTGAAAATATAACGTTATTAAAAAGTCTCTAGCAACAGCACCATGTGTTTAGAACTTAGACTAACAAGATTTATTCAAAGGAAAGTATTTTGTCACCGACAGTGCTTAGCATTGCGAATGCATGAGGATAATAAAAATCAGACTGACCTTTAGTTAGTTTTATTATTCTTCTAAATTCTCTGCAGACAGTGTGCGCACTGACTGCCTCTACATTGGTGTGAATAGCTCCCACCACCTGCTTTTTATCATGGTCCTGGTGGGGAACCCTACTGAAGTTCAAGGTTTTGGCCAATGCATACATTCTTAAAACACCACCACAATGAAAATATGAAACACTTTTGTTATCTCAAGTGGTTTTCTCTGACCTTGCGAGCTGCTCTTAGCAACCTCTGGATCTCCTTTCTATTACTACAGATTTGATTTGTCTTGTCTAGAGTGTCATATACATGGAAACATACCCCAAAAATAGCAGGTTAAAATCAAACAGCTCATCATGGCAGTAGGAGGAAAATGCTCCTGAACTGGCTTCTTGAATTTCATCTGGATATGATAGCATTTGGGGGCTTAGATTAGAGAATAAACCAGTATGTTTTAATGCCTAAAGCTTTACAAAAATGTTCAGTAGCTTTTACTAGCAGGTTGGTTTATATATTGACTATACCTGAAATTAGTTGCTATAATTATCATAAATAATAAAGGGAAAATAAAAATGTATTTATTTAACACATATCTGTTCATTCTTTATTACCCTACATTCAAAAGTATATAAGAATGTTAAGAACCTGAGATGTAATTGTTTTCCCCAGCATGGCCACAGCTTTGCTTAGGAAGTTCACTGAGAGCCAAATGCTGGTCCTATCTCTCTCTGTGGCATTTCGCTACACCAGCTGCTAATGGTCTCTAAGCAGCCATTCTCCACTTTTTTTTCTGTAAGTACAGAACTCCTCATTACCACCACCAAGATTTCACAGAACACACGGCCATGAGAAGAAATGATTTGGCGCCACCTCTCTTGTAGCTGAACATGGACAAATGACGACTTTGAGAGTTAAGAGGTGATGGGAAAGTGAAGATGTGGTTTCTACTTCACGTTCTCTCCTCTCCTCTCCTCTGGGGAGCTGGGGTAGGAATGTGTGGTTTGAGCTATCTCTGTTGCCTTCATCCCATGTAGGGGATAGCCACCCAAGCCATCTGCCCAAGCTAGGCACCCATCCTACCCCTAAACTCTTGTATGAGAGAGAAGCAAACTTCTTTCTAGCAAGAACCACTGTATTATGGAAGCTTTTGTCATGTCCGTTTCATCTACGCCCTACCTCATCCAATTATCAAACATGCCTGAGACGTCCCTTTTGTGGAGTTCAACGCTCTTTGTGGTATAGTCTAATTGTGGATGTGTATTTAGCTTATTTCCCCATTGGACTATAAAACACATAGGTAATGAACAGGTCCTTGCACAATGTCTCATAGGACATTAGCTGAATACATGTGAATTCCTGAGGGTGCACAGAGGAAAATAAACGTTTGGACATTTTGTGATGTGTCATTCTCTGGGGCTTGATGGTGACATCTACCTTCAACTGGACAAACAATAATGGAAACAGAAGCTTCTTCCCCATCTATCTAGCCACAGCAGCCCACTGTTTGGAGAGAATGTATTGAAATGTTCTGTGATGTAAAAGCCTATGTCTGCCTGTGCCTTGAGCTCTGGGATTTCTCTTTTAAATCAATAAAGTACAAAGAGACATCAAAAGTTTTCACTTACACTGCTTTTAACAGCATACAAAGAATATCTTATAAATGTGTGTGAAGAAGGCGCCTATTTCACAAACTTACATGAATATACTACATTCAAACAACAGGAGAGAATACTCATGAGATTATTAGTAACACATTTTGTTTGAGCTTTGTGTATTAGATGATAGAAATATGGCCTACTCCAGAAACTGTTTGAAATATGAATTTCTCATATGCAGTCGGGTTAAAACTTCAATTTTCTTATTCAATGGTTAAAAACCATTTTGGACAATAGGATCACTTGCCTCAAATGAATCCAGGTTAAACAATTTTTATATTATTGTTTTTCTCTAGAGAGATGCCAACGTTTCTTTCTCTAATAAATTTTTATAGATTATAAAAATATCTTTTATAATTATTGTAAATTTCACAAACTTACTAAGTGATTAATCCAATACATATTTTAAACTCACTAAATATTCCAAAATCAGATCAGCCTTATGAAGAAAAAAATTTAATAAATTATATGAAATACATATGTAAAGCATTTCATATAAATAAGAGTCAAAATCAGCTCAAATTTAATAATGTCAAGAATTTTAATGAATATCCTATAAATAAGAGTCAAAATCAGCTAATATTTAATAATGTCAAGAATTTTAATGAATATAAAATATTAATGGAAAATATTAAAACATAAACTATTCAATGTAATTACAAATGCCACCAAAGTAACAATATACTTTTAAAAATCACCTTGTATTAATTAGAGATAAAAACGTGCTGTCATCCGCAACAGATTGACTTGACTAGATACTGTATAAATAAACAAGACTCCTCACCACTTCAAATGACTAACACTGAAGTAGGAGAAGGATTGATTTTACAGTTGATTTTCTTTTTTTACTATGCCAGCTTATTTACACATACCAAAATAGCACTTAGATACAAATGATGAGTCATTAGTATTTAAGCTTTTAAATTAAAATATGTAAATTATACTTAAAATGAAACATACCCTACCTGGGTTTTCCCCTACTAGAAGGCTCTGTTACAGAAAATTGTGCTTTACACAGATTTCCTCCTGGGAAAATTGAACTCAACTATGAATCTCAATTTGGATATTGGCTTACTTTTTTTTTTTCTTTTTTCTTTTTGAGACAGAGTCTCACTTTGTCATCCAAGCTGCAATACAGTGGCACCATCTTGGCTCACTCCAACCTCTGCCTCCTGGGTTCGACGATTCTCTTGCCTCAGCCTCCCTTGTAGCTGGGATTACAGGTGTGCACCACCACATCTGGCTAATTTTTGTATTTTTTAGTAGAGATGGAGTTTCACCATGTTGGCCTGGCTGGTCTCAAACTCCTGACCTTAGGTGATCCATGCACGTGGGCCTCCCAAAGTGCTGGGATTGTAGGCGTGAGCCACCACGCCCGGCCATATTGGTGAATTTCTAATGATGCTTGTTATTATTTGAGAAGGCAGGAGCTGAGGTTTTAGAATAGAAAAACAAAGGGTACGTCGGAGAAGGAGTGTGGCCTCTGCAATGGTCAACAGTGTGAACGAGTTCCAGGGGAAGGTCATTCTGGGTTTTGGAACTGCCCCAGCCGCCTTAGGGATGGGGCTGCTGGAGGAGGGTCTGCAAAGGAGAAGCGGCGCCTGGCATGAACATAGTTAAGGCCTGAGAAATGCCTGCTCCTCCACATTGGAATTTTAATAAGATGCGCTCAAAGCATCACAGCTATTCATGTTATTCTACTTACGTGGGACCACACAGGACCCTGAGATAAAAAAAGGTAGGAATGGGGCAAGCACTAAAATCAGAAACGCATTGATCATGTAAGGTTAGATGACCAGACAGGAAGAAAACAAAGGCAAAAAATAAAACTCCCTCTAAGCGTTTTTCCCATTTGCAGTAGAAGAAAACAATATAGAAGCTTCTCATTGAAAGTGTGGAGGAAAGAGATAACCTGCTCGTGAGCAAGAAAAGCAAAAAAGAGAATTAATTTCACAATACCCATTGTGATTAATTTATGATGTACAAAATGCCATCTACGTATAATTTGTTTGTTGTATTATTTTGGTTGCTTTCTTATTGAGAATATAAAGATGGGCTCCAGCAGGCTCATCTCATCCCCATTCTTTCCCCTTATGATGGAAAATCCCTTAGCTGCAGTTCTAATATGAGCCCTTTTAGAAACCCAGCCCTGCTGATTAGAGAGGAAAGAGGAGCTGCTCTAAGTTAGACACAGGCATGGAATATTGACTTCACAGAGAGGTATATCTTATCATTCAAGAATTTCTTTAACCAGGAACCACTAAAAATTCAAAGAGACAAAGAAAAGTAGAAGTAAAAATAAAAAATTGAAATGAAGTAAGTACAGAACAGATTAAATCAGCTTCCCAGAACTCTTCCAACCTGTAAAACTTTTATAGCTCCCTGAAAATGTATAAGAAACCAAAGAGGTGGCAAAAGGAGTTTAAATAAAAATTGTAAAATAAGTAGGGAATGTGGGTGAAGCTGAAGTGAAGAAAGTCTACAGAATAATAATCCTCACACTCTTGACTATGGTAAAGTTCTCTGGTCTGGACACTAGAACCTGTTTACCAGACAGATTCTGCAAGGGAGGATGGACTGTGTGGAGAGACTGTTTGGTGATGGTATGAAATATCTTTTTTGATTTTTCAAGTATCTTACATTTGTTCCTTACCAAATTAATTATTCTAATGACTGAGTCACCTCTCTCCATGTTCAATACCTAAAAAGGAGTTCTCCATTTGCAGTTGATTATTTATTTTAAATGATGCTTCACTTTAGAAGAAATATATACTGTATAGATGTAGGTCAGTCTTTCCATGACTTGAGAACTTCTGAGCACACTGGTAAAGTGAATAAATAAGTCAATTATTCATTAATGACTAATGAAAGATTCTTCATCAGCATTATCTTAGTCAGGGGATGCCAAACCCCCTGCTGCCCTGTCTGAGAGCTCAAGGTCTAGGGGGGAGGAGAGCACCCAGGTGGTGAAAATGCAGAGTACCAGCTGCTGTGGTGGAGGCAGGTGCCAGGGGAATGGCAAAGTGTCACAGAGACTGCATGGAGGGGCAGCAGAGGGTCGGTGGAGGCTCATGATATGCACTGATACCAGAAAGACAAAGACGCAAGACTTGCCAAGTGAGGGGAGTGAGGAAAGGCGTTCCAAACTACAGGCCAGGTTCACAGAAGTCTAATTTCCTCAGAGTCATCATGTGATAAATGCTGCAATAAAACCAAAGTTGGCAGGATAGAGCATGTCATGTGGGGACTTCTAAATAATATGGTCCAGGGTAGAAAGTGGCAGAAGAATTTTCATTTGACAATGGCTTTTTCTCAAGCAATAAGAGGGCAATGAGACCAACCAGTTGTACATACATATCCTAGAACTTTCCTAAGAATCTCAGATATCTGACAGAATGTCAGAAACAAATGCACTACATATAAATAAACAATAACCATTCTAAGTGGGGAAATGTATTTCAAATCACCTGTGGCATTGACATCAACACCATTTCCTGAAACATATCCTATAAAAGTTTTAAGTGATACATCCCAGATCTGATCTTAAAGCTGGAGAAACAGCACTTATTAGATTTCAATTCAGTAGTCATGTGCAGAAATATAGCTTCCCTGTGCAAGACCCATGATGGCAAACCCACACTGTCATTATTCCTGATCAGCATTCTCAAATCCAAAAAAAAAAAAAAGAAAAGGCAGGTTCTGCGTGCTCTGTAAAATCTGATTGTTCAAACCCAGTATCTGTCAGCATCACAGATGTCTGACTCTAGGTCTTTGTGTGTCAGAATCCTACCAGCCATGAGAGATGAAAGCATGTACGTAATACTGAAAAGTGCAGCAATATTATTGATCATTGCAAAAAAAAGATTATTTTATATAAAAAGCTGTTAACAACATCATCCAGATAAAAGAATAAGGAAATAGGTAATCCAGACACTTATTAAGAGATGCTGCTAGTTGCATAATTTAGGAAGATAGGTTGGCTAATGGGGATAAAAATATGAGACAGAAGAAAAACGTTCTAATGTTTGATAGGACTGTAAGCTGACTATAGTTAATAATTTATTGTATATTTCAAAATGCCTGGAAGAGAAGATTTGGAAATGATAAATGTTGACAGTAATGGATATCATAATGATCCTGATTTGATCATTAGACATTGTGTGCATGTTTCAAAATATCACATGTATCCCAGAAATATGTACAGTTATTACATATAACAAAAAACTAAAAAAGAAAAATTAGTCACTATGTAAAAAATAATTTAAAGATAACATAAAAATTATGTTTAAAGAAAATGTGTATTAAAAATTTTAATATCAGACAAGTAAACTATATAGATTGTAGTATAAATTAAAATATGATTATTAAATGAATACAATGTCCTTATAACAATGCCTGGCATATACCATGTGTTGTATGTGTCTATTAAATAAAACAAAACAAAACTATTGTGTGTGCCACAGTTATACTCCTTAAGAACCAGTCATTAATTTAACCAATATTCCTTGGCACTGACAAGGTGCCACGTACGTTTCCAGTTCCGTGGCTTCCAGCCGTGGACACAGCAGGTACTGCCCCCCTGAGTGGCATTCTAACCAGGAAGGATAAGCACGGACCAGGCATGCTACCTAAGTAAGCAGTCCAGTGCGTTAGAAACGTGAAGTGCTTTTTATTTTGAATCTACATTTTATATCTACTTGTTCACTCAGTTCCACTTAAACCTGCATTTCCCAGGAAATGCTTATCTGAGAGCACTTTGAATCTGGTAAGAAGGAACCAGGAGTAGACTATGACTTTGTCACATCAGCATTTCACACGTAGATGAAACATCAAATCGTGCACAACGATGTAGGTGATAAATCATCTTTCATCCAGATTTCATTAAATCATAAAGTATTAAACAAAAAGAGAGCGTGTTGGGAAAATGGGAAAGTGGGTGTACCTAAAGAAGCCTCAGATGCTCAACTGACACCAGCTGACAGTGAGGGCTCCTGAGAAGTGCAGAGTGTGAAGCCCATGTGAAATGCCAATCTGCTCTCCTGCAGCTAACGGTCCTAGAAAATTGTTTCTGCTTCTGATGTAAAGTTCAAAGATTTGAGTATGAAAAGTGCAAACTAAAGACATTAGGAGATTTAACCATGGCTCAGATTTGTTTCTGTATCCCAGTGGCTCATTCTCTGATGGAAATACTTGACCTCAGTCTTCCCTTTTAGATCGTGCCATGTTTTATATCCTGCCATGTTCCTGGGCTCCATATGTTGTTTGGTAGCCACCTGCTCTTTTTCACAAATTGTATCACTGTTTAGGGTTTTCTGCAGTTGTTTTCTCTCTAAATGTTGAGAAAGTAGAGAATAAGTAAGCTTCTGAGTCTTTGCCCAAGTTTTAAATTTTCATATATTAAAATTGTAGCTATCTGGAGCTGAATGTGTCTGCAAATGTGAGGCAGGGATAACATCCAAGTGAAGCCTTGCATGAGGGGTGCATCCATGTCAGCGCACAGCCCCTACTTCCATCCTGTCATACAACTGCCATTTCTGAATGTGGCAAGGCTCCCAACACCTATGCCTTCACATACATGGTTTCTATGGTGGTAACACTCTGTATTCTCCCCTCTAACACTGCTGCTACCCTGGCGTGTTAGTCACCCAGAGTATCCGTACTCAACCTTCACAACTCAGATCTCTCAGTACTGCTTTGGAAACAATCCAGTCCATTTAGGATCAGCCTTCCTGTACTCCCAGTGATCTTGTTATTTATATCTATATCATGTCAGTAATGTGATGTAAGTGTAATGTGTTTGTAATGTGTGTGTCTACATGGGTTTCCTCATAGAGTGGTCAATCCCATTGAGAATAGGACCTAGGCTTAAAAAGAAAAAAAATCTTACCTCTAGATTTAATGCTGCACATTCACTAACTTTTGTGTCAGTTTTCATCAAATCCACCTAAGTTGTTAAGTTTAAAAAAAAATCTGAAATGATTAAAATGTACTAAAAATTATTGATTATAATTTTACCAAATATAAAAACTGTGAATATTTAAAAATGTCATTTTCTAGTTTATGTTTTTAGATTTTTTAAAAAATTACATTTTACTGACACTATTTACACAAAACGCTTCTGACACAAACCATTCATAACTTCTTATGAAAGACAATAGTCCTAAACACATAAACAATTACAATGCAGTTAACATTTCAAGAACCATTGACTCTGTTTGGCAATGCTTCTTCATGCCCCTCAGTAGCACATTGAACTTTTACATCTAACCAGAACAAGGCTAGTGTTCACCAAAGTCATGTATAGTTAGTAAAAGTTTATGGTCCTACAGTCTTCAAAATTTTTCATTTTGTAAAACTTCTAGAGAATAATTTAATCAATATAATAGGAAATTCAGCTTTTCTTTTACTGAATGTACGTTAGCTATACAAAGGTCATGACATTGATTCAAAGTGAAGTTACAGTATCAAGAAACTGTATGTTTCTTGATAGTAGCTAATCTTTTTTTTCACTGCCAAAACATGTACTCTTGCTCAAATGCTATGTAAGGTAGAACTCATGAATGAAGCTCATGAAACAAGGCCAGGTAATGCCTCTTAGCCATGACCCTATCAACTTCCGGAAGATCAAAAGTAGGAACACCGCATGTACCTGTGCTAGGTTATGTAAAAATAGGCTCTGTCACCAAACACATAAATGCTAAATATTTAGGGGAACGACAGCAAATAAGAATTCCAGAAAATAACTGTACTGCTTGAGGAGTTTTCTTTTTTTGGAATATATTTTAAAACACACACACCCAAAGTTCTCCTTCACTGTCTTCCATAAGAAAGAGTGCTCAAAGAAGAACAAAGTGGCCCATGGAAGAATGAGAATTAGAGAAATTTGACAAATAATTGATGCTCCTCCAATTTGGGTGAAAAATAAAACAGGGGAAGCAGACCCTTCTCCATGAATATCCTTGGATGAAGTCAGAAGGAACCCTAAGAAAGGAATGGGAAAGCCAGGAACAGGTGGCTCATTTACATAACAATGAAACAGTTCTGAGCTTCCCCTCCTGAGCCTTTGTTCAAGCTCTTTTCTCTGTTTGGAAGGCCCACCCATTATTTCTGCAGATTCACATTCATCTGTCCTTAGGGACGGTTTCAACTGCCAGTCATTGGCAACGCCTCCTTCCTTCTTTGTCTCCTGTTCCCATTGCACCTGCTAGGTATCCCTTCTTTCTCTGCACAACCTTAACTGTTTATCTCTGGCTCTTAAAGGTTTTCTGCTGCCTAGCCCGTTGCGTCATTGTATGTGTGTATTTCTAAGTCCCACTCAGGGCAGGGGTGTTTGGCATGTCCTCGTAACTTTATAGAACACCACAGAGTGCCTTGCACATACTAGCTACCCAATAATATTTTTCAAATAAATGATGTAAGCATTAATTAATCTATTGACTTGATAGAAAACAATTTGGATTATTTTTAAATGTATCTGCCTGAAATTTTACCATTAAAGACTTGTTACATGATGTGGTAATTGTCGTTCATGTGATTATACCCAGAAGGGAAATGTACCACATTACTAACCATTAACAGCTCTTTGTGGATGTTTTTGCTCATCAAATCGAGGACATTTCTATTCTTTCCAATCTGAAAATAGATGATAGTATATTTTCTTTGGGAAGAGAGTGAAGATTGAGATGCGATCCAAACCACAAGCAAATACGGAAAGGGGCAAGAGAAGAATGCAAGCTCTGCCTGTGCTCCAAGAGCGAAAGCAACAATACCCACTCACAAACACACACAGTAGCCTTGATCACTGCTGATTTAACACAGCCTCACAGAACAAACTATAACATTATGTTTTAAGTCAAGTGACAAATGCCATTTGTATTTTGTAAATACTCTCAGGGTGAAACCTAATGAATCTATCCTAAAGCGACTCCACAACTGAGAAACAAGACAAAATGAGCTCTTAGTTTTGTGTATGATGAAAATCAAGTGTTGCCACATGGCGAAGACTGAAATTCAGACACAGAAAAGGGTACAAGGCCCTTTTTCCTCAAATGTGTTTCCACAGAGTCACTTCATGCAAAACCAAAGAGAAAGCAAGGATGAAAGATACTGAGTGAAAGGCTATCCTCCGTCTTTGCATCTATTTTATCATCTTTTTTCTACATGAAGTAAAATGTTCAAGAGAGATAATTATGAAAACTAAGAATCATAGCCGAGATAGAATTTTTTCAACTCTCTTCCATACTAAATTTTGGTTAAGTAAGATTTTCAAGTAAGGTATAATTCAGGGAATTTAAAAGTGATTTGGGAGTTAAACTGGATTTTGGTAGAAAAACAGTATTTCCTAGACTAATGAATATTTCCCAGAGAACTTATTATCGTTATACAGTGGTATATCAGTTCTTTTCACATGATATATAGTTTTTTTTTTTAATTTCAAAATGTTTAAATGCACTTAATTTTGTTGTATAGGTTTACATGTACCTAAAGCCAGAATAATTTTCAACAATAGCATTTTTGTTTATTAATTATCAATTCTTTTATTCATCCAAAATGACCCTACACAAAGTAGGTTCATTCAAAAAGAATAAAATGCAGTGTCACCATCTAACTCGTCCTGTGGAATATTAAACTTTCTATATTAGATAGTGTATTTTGATAAAGGAATGTGTTATTGTTTGGAAAACTAATTGTATGAACGTTTTCCTGTAAGCAGAATTACTAAAATGGGGCCAGATGCAGTGGCTCATGCCTGTAATCTCAACACTTTGGGAGGCAGAGGTGAGCGGATCATGAGGTCAAGAGATGGAGACCACCTGGCCAACGTGATGAAACCCCATCTCTACTAAAAATACAAAAATTAGCTGGGCATGGTGGTGTGCTCCTGTAATCCCAGCTACTTGGGAGGCTGAGACAAGAGAATCACTTGAACCCTGAGTAGGGGCGGAGGTTGCAGTAAGCCGAGATCATACCACTGCACTCCAGCCTGGCGACAGAGTGAGACAACATCTCAAAAAAAAAAAAAAAAACAAAACAAAAAAGAAAACAAGAGACACAACAATGACAGTCTTCTTGCAGAGCCACACAGAAGGGTCTATAGAGAGTCATTTAGGGTTTTCTTAGGAAAGAGGTGGCAGAAGGGCAGAAAAATCTTCCGAGCAGTGTTCAAAGCAGAAGAAAATGAAGAGAACCCCTCAAATGTTGCCCTCCTCAGAGAGCTGAGAAGTCTATTTTGTAGCTGGAAGACAGTGTGTTGCAGTAGAGCTGTGAGGCCAGCATGAGAGTGGGGCTCAAAGCAGGCAGGGGATCTTATTTGTCAGCCAAGGGAGTTTGACTCTTATTTCACACTGGGGAGAGACATGAAAAGCAGGGTTACAGAAAATTAAATGTATATTTTTAGAAAGAAGTCTTTCATGATAGCATAACACATAGCATCGTTACAGAAACAAAACAGGTTTAGTCTTTATGACTCAAAATGGAGAGACCTAAAATGTATCCTCTGGAGGCCACTGGACCTTCCCAAATGAGGTGTTTGTAATGATTGCAGAAAACATATCTGGTTCATATAATCTTACCATTTCAGTGGAACTGTGAGTTTGTTAAGATAAAAAAAAATGGAAAAGATAAAAACTATTATTCTCATTTCAAGATATCTAGTGGGGAAAAAGAAATAACTATTCTTGCACTGTATAATTCTCTACCATAAAATAATGATTTTCTGTACAGATTAGAATATTACATAATAAAACTACTGGCATGAATTCATGGTATCAGGGACATGCATGTACTGTACAAAATGCAGCCCCACCATCTAGTTAGGCACTGGATTATGTACGTAAAAATACGGTTATAATAACCAAAAAATAATTATAATTTTGTGGAGAAATTTTTGGCAAAATTTACAATGTAAGTTTTCTCCTTTGTTCAAACGTTGAATGGCTTGGAAAGATAACCCGGTAGTTGATTTTTACTTTGCTTACGTTTTATTCTTTCCTTCTATGGACTATTTACTCCTTCTTAAAACAATTTTATTGGAATTTGTCATGGACTCCATTTTGATTTCCTCAAGGGAAATACTGCAATACTGTTCACAGAAGACTGAGTGCAAATATATACTATGATGTGTAGGCATAAAACCACGTACTCTGATTGAGGCATGAATGTAAAATTCTCATATAGATGAGAAAATCAAAAATTTTGGTAAAGATTACTGTGGATTCTTTGTCTATTAGAAGGTCATTATTTTTTGACCATTTTTAAAAACTGAAAGTGAACAAAATTCCAACGCTTATCTACAGGTAGTTGAACCACCACTGATTTTTACTTTATGCTTTCATCTGTTTTCTGAGTTTTCCATAATGAGCATCTATGATAGTCACCATAAAGGAAATAAAGTTTTGTTTTTTGCAGGATATTATCTCTAGGTAAGTAAACGTGCAGACAGCCTGACATTTGCTAATGATCAATGATTTGTTCTTGTCACCCTCCCTCTGTGCCTCCCATTCACACGCATCCACGTAGATGTATCTTGGGCCAGTGGCCACAGCCTAATATCACCCGGCCTGTGTTCCCCTCAAGCTTCTGCAGCTTCCTGGTCCGTGGCCCCTGTTTCACTGACTGGATTGCATTCTCATGTTATGTTTCCCTTTCTTTCTCCCACTAAACTCTAAGCTCCTTGAGTTTAGGGATGCTGCCTACTTCATCTTTATCTTCCACATTCCTGTTATGGTGTCAAACACATGAGTAATTACTCAACAACTCATTACTGAAAGAATATCAAAATGAAGACTTCTACGAAAGTCTTCTATCTGGTACTGCAATAGTAAGGTGTTTTTTTTTGTTTTGCTTTGTATTGTTTTTGTTTTTTACCACTTTGTATAAAATTGCATTATTATTTTTTCTGTTTGTCTTCTCTTTGTTTTTCTGTTCTTTCCTGCCTTCCTTTAGAATGTCCAATGTTCTTAAGAATTTTTTTAAATTAACTTACTGGCATTTTAACTATACTTTTGGCAGGGTTTTAGTGTCTACTCTTGGAATTAAAGGAACATCCAAGATTTTTCAGTCTTCTTGTAAATATTACATCACTTTTTTTTTTTTTAAACGTATGAAGAATGCAATTTTAGAGGTCCATTTACCAAACCTCTTTTTTTCTGTTTCTTTTCTTTTCTTTTTGGTATGGTTATCATATATATTACAAACACATGCAATTCAAATTCTAAAACACAATGTTGTAATTTTTACTTAAAAAGCCTCATGCACTTTAAAGAAACTCAGAGAACATATCTTCTTATGTTAACCAAAATATGTATCACCTATAATTTTCTTTTTTTTTTTTTTGAGACGGAGTCGCTCTGTTGCCCAGGCTGGAGTGCAGTGGTGTGATCACGGCTCACTGCAAGCTCCGCCTCCCGGGTTCATGCCATTCTCCTGCCTCAGCCTCCCAAGTAGCTGGGACTACAGGAGCCCACCACCACGCCTGGCTAATTTTTTTGTATTTTTAGTAGAGACGGGGTTTCATCATGTTAGCCAGGATGGTCTCAGTCTCCTGACCTCGTGATCCGCCTGCCCTGGCCTCCAAAAGTGCTGGGATTACAGGCGTGAGCCACTGCGCCCGGCCACCACCTATAATGCTTTCTATTCGTCACTGAAGATCCAAGTTTTCACCGCAGGTTGTTTCCATGAAACCCGAGCAACCGTCTCAGCATTTCCTCCACCACGTGCCTGTCACTGACACCCTCTCATAGCTTTCATAGCTTCCTCTGATTTTCTGACTCGCCCTCATTCTTGAAGGTAGTTTTCACATGATATAAATGTCTAGGTTGACAGTTCCTTTTTGCTTTGTTTTCTTTCTTTTTGCTCTCAGCACTTTAATGATGTTGTTTTCTATGGATGGCCTCCATGGTGTTTGATGTAAAATCAGCAATAATTTAAATTGTTGTTTCCTGTATGTAATGCATCAATTTTCTCTGGCTGCTTTCAAGCTTTTTCTCTGTCTCTTTTGAAGCAGTTTGGCTGTAGTGTACATGGTTATGGTTTCTTTGCAGTTATCTTTCAGTTGACAGAGCCTCTTGAGTCTTTTTTTTTTTTTTTTTCCAAATTTGGAAAATGTCATCCATTAGTACATTAAAGATACTTTCTCCCTTATTCTCCCTCTCCCTTCTCCTTCTGGAGTTCCAGCTAAACGTCTGTTAGGCCTGATATCGTCCCAAAGAAGGCTGATGCCCTGCTTGTTATATTTTTTCAGTCTTATTTTCTGTATATTCGACTGATTAGATAATTTCCATTGGACTAACATCATCAAGTTCCCTAACTCTTATGTCATTTTCAGTCTGGTAAGCCCTTCCAAGTAAACCTACTTTAAAAAAAATGTAGTTTTGATATTTAATTATTCATTTGATTTTCATTTTATAACCCCTATTTCTTTGCTGATATTTCTATCTTTTTTTCACCAAGAGCATTGCTTCCTTTACTTATTTAAGCATAGTTATAATAATAGCTGCATTAAAATCCTTGTCTGCTAATTCCAACGTCTGTGTCCTATCAAGCTTGGTCTAAGTTTTGGGGCCTTTTAGTTTTTAATTCTTTATTTTAAAATGGCTGAAATATGTGGAATGATTAGTTGTTTCTGGAATTGTGAATTTGGTTTATTTTTGGAGATTTTAGACTCCGTTATGCTCCTCCAAAAAGTTGACGAATATATTTATTTCATCTTTGGGGTTTTATTTTTTATTCCTTGGCAGGAAATTAAGTTGGTTGCACTCAAACTGAAAACTTCCTGTTGTGGGGGGTGGTGTGCACATCCACTCTCATGGAGCTCCTCTGTCTTCAGCTATCCCGTTTGGAATATACTCCACTTAAAGCATAGCTCAAGAGTCAATTAAAGTCTTGGGCAGAACCCAGAGCCACAATCTGGGGCTCTCCAGTCTAGAGCTCTCCTTTCTGGGATTCCTCCCTCATTTTCTGGTGGATGTGGTTTTGGTGGTTCAGAAAGAAAGTGGATGTTAGGATAGAGTTTTGGTTTTCCCACCAGCACTGACTCAGTACATGCTTGACCTGAAAGTCAAAAAATGGATGATTCGCTATAGGCGGTTGAACTCCTTCGGAATCTGCCTGTTTCAGCTTTCTAGTACTACTAGTTTCCAGGTGTTTTTCTGTTGTATGTATTTATTTTTATATTTCATCCATAGTTGCAAGTGAAGAAGGGTCGAATCCCATAGAAGTTTATCTGGCCATCCTGAATTGCAGTTTTAGAAAAGAATATCTTCCTATGCCTTCAAAATGTATTTACTTGTACTTGACACAAACATACAAATACTAGTTTTCAATAATAGCTAGCTGCCTTTAGCTTACTGCATTCTGTGTGCCAAGCATTTTACACCATTATATTATTTCAATTCTTATTTCTTTGGGAGATAGATTTTATTATATCACACTTGTAGTGAAGGGAATTGTGACTATAATCCATGCAATTGCTGAAAGCTCTAAACAGGAATCACATAGTTTTAAGTATTGTGCATATTTTCATACATATAAGAAATATGAGGTTGTGTGGTTGTATGTGTTTGTGTTTTCTGTGTTTATGTTTTGAAAATTAAACATCCACATGATTAAGGAGGGCTTCCCCTTTATTTCTGTGGATCTCCTAGAATGATTTCAACTCTGTGAATTGGGAATACAGAAATGAACTAGGTGTTTACAACTTTTGCCTTCCTTTCTGCAATTCCTTCACATGGAGCCTCACAGTCATGGAAATTGAGTATGAAGCTCATAGGTTTCAAGGCAGCCCAAAAGCCCTCTTTTCCACTACAACAATTTAGAAGCTTGAAAATAAACCCAACCTCTATGTACAGTGGAAAAAGTCAAATCAATACAACCTTGGATATTACGACTTAGAACATTCTTTCAAAAGTTTTTAAAATTTTGCTTGTGACATCAGATGATGCCTTGAATTACACAATATACTCTATACGTAAGGACTAACCCAATTATCACCTGTAAGTGTAGCATAGATGATAGTCAATATTCATTCTGGTTTTCTCTTTATGATCCACTATGTCTTATTTCCTGTTACCATCATGATTCTAGAAATTGGCAGAACATGAACACTTTCGTGATTTCACTTTTAGAAAAAATCAAGATTAAGCACTTCAAAGAAAGCTCATAACAATTACTTGTTTAAAAAAGTAAAAAGCAATAGGTGCATTAAATGATGAGAAGGTAAAAATAGGCCAAAATTAGACTTGAAAGGAGAAAGTAAAGAAATTTGGCTGAAGTAAGACAAAATGAAGAATTGTGAAAGCTGACAGTTCTTAGTCACATAAGAGCAAGGTCATACTTAATGAAGCTAAAAAAAGTAAATTTAGAAGAAGCTGAGGGAAATTTTGGGAGCTATTTGTTATTCTGTGCGACTGTCTTACTTAGATTCTGTTTTCTCCTCATTTTCTGGCTGTCCTCATCCAATATTCTTTCAGAGGACCTGGGATGTATCTTAGTGCCAGATGGCATAAAAATAACCATGCTATTAATCCTACAGTATGAGGGATATATTCACTTTTCAGTATTGAGATAAATAAAGTGAAATGAATTGAATTTTAATGAATTTATTCTGGGGAATAATTCTCTGAAGTATAGTTAAATTTAGATTATTTCTAAGTAACTCACTAACATGCAAATATTGACTTGTATAGACACCAGCTGTTTTCCATTTCAGCAATTTAAACACTTGAAAATGAACCCAAATACAAAATTTTGCTAAATTATTTATCTCATTATTAATTGGTTGAAAATTGCTTTGTTAATAGTTGGGTTTAAAACAGTTTAAATTCAGTAATATAGTCAATAAGTAGTCTAGAGCTATACAAATATTTGAAGTAGTCTTAATCTATAGAGACGGTTTTTGAAGGTCGCCTCTTTTGATAAATCACTATAATAAAATGTTTGTCGTTGGCTTTGGGAAGCTTTAATGACTTTAAAGAAAAATGCATTTATTGCTTCTACTTTTACACATTTAGTTTTGTTATGATATTGATATGGAATAGATAAATTTTGTAATATAATTTATTAAGTGAGCTTAAATGGGTTTTAAGTTAATCATGCTCTCAGTGTAAACATATAAATATAATGTATAACTTGTATGGTCCAATTAGTTAATGTCACTATGCTAAATTATACACAAATTATACAGCTGTTTTTTAACCCCAGAGAAAGCAAAACCAAATTATTTCATAAAGAAAGTCATGAAACGGTGTCAGCTAAACAGTGAAAGAAAATAAAAACTATAGATTAACAATATGTGGTATCTGAATGTAAAATGTGATATTTATTCCATAAATGATAGCAACATTTTCAATGTCTATCTCATCAAGATAGAATATATTTAAGTTTTTTGTACATGATTATTTACTTTCAGAGAAGCATTTGTCCATAAATCTGTTTATAGTCAATTAGGAAAATCTAGAGTTTGATACTTTATAAAATATGATATTTGGGAACATGAGCTCCCATAAATATTCCCGGCGGAAGTTAAAGGATCCGGCATAAATTATTCTACCACAAATCATTTCAAACTACTGTCCGACATTTGAGCAGAACTCAATTTTAATATAAAATATCAGTCCTTTTTTAATTGACAATGGTAGATTAAAATTCTGTATAAAGATGACATTGAGATTCCAGACCATTTAATTTCATTGATTTAGGGAAAAAAAAAAAAAAAAACATTGCTTGCAAAGCAGTTCTCTTTAGTTAATGATTGCAGTACATGATCATTTCCATGATGCCTTTTTCTTGGTAGAATTTTCTTAGTTTTTATTTCTCTCCTCCAGAATTCATACTCCTCTTAAACTTCCACGTGGCGGCAGTAGTTTCTCTGTATAAGGCACCACACTTTGAATTTATTTATATTTTTGTGTGACAGTTTGAGTCTGCCTTCCCTAATGGGTTATGAACTCTACAAATGGGGACATGCCTGCCTTTACTCACTGTAATAAGCCCAGTATGAATGATGAGTAAATAATGCTCATATAGTAAATAATATTTCTTCAGTATTATTAGACAAACAACAAAATTGAATACAGTAAATATGAAAATGATAGGAAAAAGTAAGCAGGATTAAATTTTGCTAAGCTGAAAATCCTTCCTTGCAGCACATTTAAAATGTAAATAATATTGCATTCTAGTATGTGCAGCTTAAGGACTTAGAATAATCCAAAAAACATAAAGTATTATATTATAAAATAAAGATGAATTGTTGATATATGTTTATGTATATAAAAACATATATACCTTCACCTAAGAGATATGGAGATCTCTTAGGTGAAGTGCTGAATTTTTTTGATGCTAAAGAACAGAAGAAAAGTCAAATGTTATTTTTAATACCAAAATAAATTTTATATCTGCTAATACTAATGTAAATGTTTTCTGTCCAAATCTCTTGTTACAGGTAAAATAAAGTGGCAAATGAATTTCGTAGGAATTGATAACTAAAAATGTCAGATATCCCCTTAGAGAATATATGTAATTGGTAAAATATTAAACGATGATTAATTTATTCCTTATTCTGCATAGGGGAGTTAATCTATTATTGTAGTATAACTCACACTGTGTTGGGGAAATTGCCTTGATTTGTGAGATGTTTTGGAGCACTGGATTCATTTTATGATATAAAATTGTCAACGTAGAAACAGTTTGCATGTTCTCAGGTTGTCTGTCCCTTTCAGAATTTTTCCAGCCTAGCCAGGTTTCTCAAGAGGTTGTGATGACAGAGCAGTCCTTCTTGGTTCCCAGAGTGAAAAAGGAAGCAGGCTATTGTCCTCAGGGAGCCAGTTCATATCTGTTCTAGCCCAGAAATTTAAAATTGGATTCTTTCCCAATCCATTGGTACTTTATATATACTAAGAAAATAAATCAGTACTCTTTCCCTCTAAGTTTTAAAATGTAGAATTGTTTCTTTCTCTGGGAGGGTGGAGGGGGGATATTTTAATTCCAATAAATATTATGGAAAGACAAGTGATATGGTTTGGCTATGTCCCCACCCAAATCTCATCTTGAATTGTAGTTCCCATAATCCCCACATGTCATGGGAGGGACCCTGTAGGAGGTAACTGAATCATGGATGTGATTGCTCCATGATGTTCTCATGATAGCGAGTGAGTTCTCACAAGATCTAATGGTTTTAGAAGGGGCTTTTCCCCTGTTGCTTGGCATTTCTCTCTCCTGCCACTGTGTGAAGAAGAATATGTTTGCTTCTCCCTCTGCCATGATTTTAACTTTCCTGAGGCCTCCCAGCCTTACGGAACTCTGTCAATTAAACCTCTTTCTTTTAAAAGTTACCCGATCTCAGGCAGTTCTTTATAGCAGCGTGAGAATGGACTAATACAATAAGCATAGACTTTCTCTGGTTTACCAAATATTTTAACTGCAATAGTGACAGAAAGTAATGTTTTTGAATTCATTATTAGAAATATAAGTATATATGAACAAATAGAGCCAAAAAGGAATACCTAAAACACAAATAGCTAAAAGAAAATGAAATAATATAATAAGGATTCATGTCCTAAACTTAAAAACATTTGATAGTTGCCTGTTACTTTTATGATAAGGATTATTCTCTAACAAGGCCTTATGCATCCTGCTCCAAACAAAACATTTAGCCATGTCTTTCACTGCTACTCACCTCTGGCTCTCCAAGCCCTGACCCACCCTGGGGAATGAGCTCACATCTCAGGCTCTGAATAGCAACCACATCAGAATATGCACCATCACGCAAGGCAAGCCATGCCTTTGCTTTAACTGCTAACTTAAGATAGGCTACTCTTTTCTCATTTTTTCCATTATCTTTCCAATCTGAAGAACTACTGAAATTTTGAACTATAACATGGATATCAGTAAAAAAATCTTACACAAGGATGACACTTTCCTCTGAATTATATCACAATGAAGAATAAATTCCAGCTAATAGTAAGAAAAATTGCAACTCTAGGTAATTTTGTACTATGTGGTATGTAACCCTTATGCTCAATATAATTGGTCATAAATGATATATATTTTAAGCCCCTACTTCACTTTAGTGATGAGTAGGATGAAGTCAAGAAAGCTAAATGATGCATCCAATTGCACCCAATGGGTAAAAACTGGTATAGAGAGGTCTCTAAATCCAGATGAGAGCTCTGTGAATTTCAGCTACTCCATTTCTCTACTGATACCTCCCAGTGTAAAAGCCCATTTGTCACCCATATATATATATATATATATATATATATATATATATATATATGGTAGATACATGTATTATATATATTATAATTTATATTTTTTGTCAGTGGTATCTTTTAATGGCTCCTCAGTCTTTTATTATAATAAACTCTTAATAATTTTTTATATCAAATAATTAATTTGGGTATCCTATACATATCATTATTCTTAAATGTCTAGTTGAGGCTCTACCTCCTACCAGGAGTTTACTTTCATTGTTTAACTTTTTCACCATCACATCAAAGTCACTCTGGTCAAAACAAAACATCTCCTCTAAACCACTGCTATGCCTATCAAATTCCTCCTGCTGTCAGTTGAACTGCTGATCATTCAAGGTCAGTGGATCCACCTGGGTGACAAAAGGGAGTTATACCTGATCTTTTTTATGTATTTGTTTCCTAAGACAGAGGTTAATTCTTGTTTCTTACCATTCTCAAATTTGCTCTTTATTCTCTTGTCCCAATGCTATTGCCCTATGATAAGCATTTTTCAGCTCATTCCAAAAATTGTTCTCACTCTGTTCCACGGAAATTTTCAGAGACATAAACCAAATTGAGCCTAAATATGCCTCCTTCCTTTCTCTGATTTGTAATTGATGCCTAATATAGCAATGTCCTTCCAGAAGACCTTGCCATCATCACAAAATCCTTTACATACCCATATTCACCCTGCATGTGTGTCCCCAGGCTCTCCGATTTCTCTTTCATCTCTCAGTTGGAAAAAAATTGCGCTATTTCAAGAAATGCAATCCACCAGTAGGGAGTAGGAAAAAATATGTTTGTAAGAAATGCCTACATGCCAAAGAGAGAAATCTTCAAATAATTTACATGGAAAATGTGAACTTTAAAATCAGCTTACACATTTCCAATGGCAATTCAGTTTGCTATTTTCAACTCTTTGCTGCATTTCTGCATCATTTTTTCTTTTAATTTTCTTACACATATAAACATATTACATAATTGAACTATGCATTGATAATGTAGACCTAACTGTGCCATAATGATGAGTTTGATATCCAACTATTTTTATTTATTTTTTATTTATTTATTTTTTTTTTTTTGAGATGGAGTCTCGCTCTGTGTACCAGGCTGGAGTGCAGTGGTGTGATCGCGACTCACTGCAAGCTCTGCCTCCCGGGTTCACACCATTCTCCTGCCTCAGCCTCTTGAGTAGCTGGGACTACAGATGCCACCATGTTAGCCAGGATGCTCTCGATCTCCTGACCTTGTGATCCGCCCGCCTCGGCCTCCCAAAGTGCTGGGATTACAGGCGTGAGCCACTGCACCTGGCTGATATCCAACTTTTTAAACATAAAATCTTAGTTGTGAAATACAGGATTTTTTTTTTTAGTTTTTCTATATTTCACATGTATTTCTAACTATCCTTTTGAGAAAAAACTTGCTATATTCTTGCTAATAAATGTTTAAAATTATTTGTTCTCCATAGATTGCTTTAAGGCAACCGGTATATTTAAATTTCAGGCCTGGCACGGTGGCTCACACCTGTAATCCTAGCACTTTGGGAGGCCAAGGCAGGTAGATCACTTGAGGTCAGGAGTTCAAGACTACCTTGGCCAACATAGTGAAACCCTGTCTCTACTAAAAAAAAAAAATAAAATAATAGTAATAATATATATAAGTTGAAAAGCTATCTTCACTTCACTTTTTCCCAGAATGTTGCATTAACAGTATCATATGTCATCCATCTGATTTGTTGTATCCAGGTATGGACCTGACCACAAGAGTGGTCCGGAATGGAACTTATACAGCTCATTACCAGGGTTGGTTCAAATAGGGTGGTGTTTGAGGCAATTTTTATTCAACTACTGGATCATATAAGAGAAAAAGACAAAGTATAAATTGAATATGAGCTAATGTTTCAGTCTATAGAGACATGTCCACTTTTTGGTGGGAAACAACTGAATGAGTATATATAGCCCATGGAGAATAAAGTATAGGAGTTTATCAAGTACTGTACCATGAGCAGATAAACAAATTGTGAATAGGCAATGTCTGCATCCCTTGGATCGAAATATACTTTCCATAATTTATGTAATCTGTAATCAGGCATTCTATTCAGTTTTGTGATGTCTATTTTAACTCTGGCTAAAAACAGGATATAGAACACCATCAGGCAGCTCCATTCTTCTGAGTTCTATCATCATAACGCAGGCAAATTATTATTGTGCCTATTGAAACAATGAAGACAGCTGCACATCTGATGCCAAAACACTGAAGATATTTATTGATGTACTTCACTTTAAAGTAAAAACACTTTATTAGGGAAAGCATTAAAGATTTCTTCATGGAAAATTAGCTAAATTGATACACAGACACTTTGTTTCAGCGTTCTTGTGGGTTCACATTAATTTATTCCTGTAGTAAACTTGCTTTCTTTCCATAGTATGAATAGCCCAATGGATATTTTTGTAATGATGAAAAATAGTTTATGTAATTAATAACCCATGTTCTCTTTTCATCAGGTCAGTAGCAGGGAGAGACATCATGAGGGAAAACAGTAGCCAGGGCTAATGGAATGTTTCTAATGACCCTTTGAATACCATCTTCATAGGCTGGGGCACAAGGGCCATATTCTTGCCTTTCTACCCCTTTTCTCAGTGTCTTCTCACGGAGTTATAAAAATAATAAAAAATCATCATCTAGCATCAGGTATATCTCCCAATCAGGTATATCTCATCAGGTATATCCCATCAGGTATATCTCCCCCCTCCCCCCACCCCACAACAGTCCCCGATACATATGTAACTTACCTGCACATTGCGCACATGTACCATAAAACCTAACGTATAATAATAATAATAATAATAATAAAAGACTAAGAAATACCAAAAAAAAATCATTTGAAGATTAAGAAAATTAGATTTGAATATTTGTGTTTTTTTTCTAGATATCAAAAGGCTGTTCAGTGGCCAGCTAGGACTCTATGACTCATCTGATAACAGTCTGTGTCTCCATGTTTCTTTTCCTCACTCGCTCCATGTGTACACCCCCACAGATAGACCTGCTCAGTCTGCAATTTACAAGCCATGCGTTTCTATGAATCTGTACCTGGGTTCATTCTAGCTCCCCAGTAGTAATAGTTGTCTCCTCCTTAAAACCCATCATCATCGCCTGCTTTTAAACAATGACTCCTACTTGACAGGTGCGCACCATGGTTACAGTGTACGTAAGAGTAAGGCACGATCCTACCCGTGAGTACTCCACAAGCTAAAGATGAAGCAAAATCTACACAAACAAGTATCAGAATTCTACACACTGAATTTCCAAAATGTACTGGAGAGTAATCATGTCATTACATACATTATCCACTCAATACATATGATCAATAAGGTTTTATTATGATCCCCATTTTGTAAGGAGGGCACCTGAAGCCCAGAGAGGTTAGGAAACATTCACTAACGTCATGTGCAGAGGAAGTGCATTACCTGGAGTTCAAATCAACATCTGCTCAAAAGACTGTCATTCCTGGCTCATGCCTGTAATCCCAGCAGTTTGGGAGGCTAAGGGGGAGCGTATCATGAGGTCAGGAGATTGAGACCGTCCTGGCTAACATGGTGAAACTCCATCTCTACCAAAAAAACATAAAAAATTAGCCGTGGGGGCAGGTGCCTGTAGTCCCAGCTACTCGGGAGGCTGAGGCAAGAGAATGGCGTGAAGCCGGGAGGCGGAGCTTGCAGTGAGTTGAGATCGTGCTTCTGCACTCCAGCCTGGGTGACAGAGCAAGACTCCATCTCAAAAAAAAAAAAAAAAAAAAAAGACAGTCATTTCTTCCACATAAGGTTGTCATTCAAAAGTACGCGAAGGGATTGTCATGCACCTCATAAGCACGTGGATAAAACCACTTAGAAAAACCAACCAATTTTTCTTGGGTGTTTCAGGGCAGCTTCTAAGAGAAGGTGTTATTTAAATAGAACACTGAGACAGAAATATGTATTTACAAGAAACAGGAGGGAGAAAAAGCATGCTTAAGGCAGAAGAAATTATGTTTCTTTAAAGGAGGGATTGAGAATGGGTCCTTCCAATGGACTAGCACATAGATTCACTTTGATCAGATGGAAAAAAACAGTGAATGGCTGAGCTACGAAGAGCTAATGTCATCTCATGAAGGGTCCTTCATGTCTAAAAGTCTGCTCCTTTTCCCATGGGCTCTTCACCTCTCAAGCTTTATCAGGTAACTGTCAGCACCTTTGCCTTCTGATTTCTTCCATGAACCCCTCCTTTTGCCAGTGTGTCCGTATCCCTGTTGTCTCTGCAGTTCTTTACTATTTTACTCATCTGTGTACCATGGGACTTCTTTCATTTTTACTTCTTCTGCAGGGTTGTATTGTTGTTACCTCCTGATTTATTTTATAAGTAACTGGAAGGCTAAGCCAATACATTTGCTTTTGCAAATGTTAAGTATTTTGCATACTGCAAAGGGCTGGCTACTTGTGTGCTCCAAGAATACATTTTTCCAGTTCAGAGGTAGTCAGAGAGGAGTTTGGTTTAGGAAATAGCTCTGACCTTGATCTTGAGTAACGTGGGTTTGGCTCATTTCAGTGAGCAACTGTTAATCCCCCTCTGTCCTGTGAGAACCAAAGTTCCACCCACAATTGCTTGTTGTGTGTGTGTGTGTGTGTGTGTGTGCTTTAGGAGATAGTATATATTGGAAGTTCTTCACTTCCAAATTTAAATAATATTTAAGATGGTTAATAATTCCATGACCATAGTTGCTTCTTGCCTTCAGGTAGTAGAAAGGACACTGTCTTCGAAGCTGGGAACTCTAAGCTAAGCTCTAGCTGTAGTATTTGCTTGGTGTGTATCCACTGGAAAACCACAACTGTGAGGAGTTTCAGGCTGACCATGGTGGAAAGAGAATTTCACACCTTCAGGTGATGTTTCTGCCATAAACTATGAACATGTAAATCATTATCCATTTGAATGTGTACATTATTATCCATGGCCTAACTTTTGTTCAGTTTAAATGAAATGATGGCCACGCAACGGCTACTACAAAACTAGATGGGTAGGTCTACTGTTCAAAATGACATGGCATTATTACATTTTTAATAACAATATATATTGTTGGCATTATTTTAAAAAAAGTATAGTTTTTTATACAAATATATCTCATGTATTAAAAGAATGTGGAAATCATTTCACCTAATCATTTGCCCACAGAAAGTGAAGCAAAATTAATATTCTGGGCATCATCTTCCTCTCCCTCCACGTCTGCCCTGTGTAGGCAACTGGTACTTGGTCATTGCTCAGTAGAAGAGGGAAAAGTACAATTGAGTTCTTAAGTGGGCTCTTGATCCTTATTTATCTTACCTGTTATATTACATGACCCTTATCCATCCTGAGACCTACTGAAAGTGACTTATTTTTGGACAGTGTTTTTATTGGTAAGTAGGTTTGGAATAATGTGGTTGGAGAGGGCAACCACATGTCATATATGCCAATGAGAATTTGATTTACAAAGCCTTAACAAAGTATGTCTTTGCTATATCAGCATTTGTTTCCCCTAAAACAGTCCTGTGAAAATTCAGAAACCATCAGAGAATTTTATTTCACAAAATTCTATGCATGTAATCCCTTTACCTGTTTTTGCATTTGGAAGTAGTGTATCCATGCATAATTTACAAAGATAAATGCAAGGTATGCCGATTTGTAATAGAACAGAAGTACACAAAATAGAACCATAAAGAATTAGATGCTCTGCTCATAGGACCTGGGTTTGGCAAAGCACCATGAGAAACATTCTATGAGAGTAATGATAATAGTGATTAATACAATTGCAGCAGTATGCACACAGCATTAAACTCACAGAATTTCAGACTCTACAACATGCTACTTCAGCGACCTTTGCAAATTGCCGAAATATTCCGTGCAGCGTTTTATGTATCATTCACAGTAACCTGTGAACTAATGGTAACTAAGTCAAAGCCTGCAGGCCTAAGTGTCTTGTTCTTTGGGACACACAGCTAGTTAGGACATGAGGACCACCGGTCTGCTGGGAACCCTGAATGGTGCGGTCTGCCTGATTCAGAAGCTCAGCCCCCTTGAACAACCTGGGCAGCTTTCAACTCTCATTGCACAGTTGGAAACATTTTTAGTGAGTAGATATTTAATGTGTGCTGAAGTTTTTTTTATACAACAGGGCAAAATTTGGTTTGTGTCTTTAACAGGTGAGCTAGGTGTGTGGTGTACGACACAAAAGGCAAACTAAAATGCAAGAAATAGGCATCCATTTCTTAATGTCGAACACAACAGACCTTGAACATGTGACTTATTTTCCTGCTCCTGAACTTCCAGCTGAATCTCTGCGAGAATAAGTAAAACCTCTCTCATGCTGGGCGCATACTCCCTTCATAATGTCCACGTAACCTGACTTGTTACACACACTCTCTTTTCAGAGGGCATTGTGGCACACCTGTCTGAAAAAGCTAATCTGCTTTAAAAAATGGTCCAAATAAGATAAAATCAATCAGGAAGGGGCGATCCTCAATCTGCCCACAGTTATAGGACAGAGAACAAGAAAAGGTAATGATAGCAGCTGTGATTGCAATATAAGCTTTTCATTTATAAAGGCACTCATCCAGGGGAAGGGGACATCTCTGGAGAAAGGCAGGCAGTATGCGTTCATTATTCCCCAGGCTATTCAAAGCAGCCGCGAGGTCAGGGAGGTAATGCAGAGAATGCTCAAGGATGTCTCAGGTTCGCCTCTCCTCGGTGAGCAGTAATACATTTGGAAGCTTAATGTGCACTACCCCAGCTTCTCAGTGAGAGCACCATGCTTCAGGATGATTTGTGGCAGGTGCAAAAAAAAGGTGTGCAGGAGAGTGAATCTGCAGTCCCTAAATGAAACCCATGGCAGTCTCTTCAATAATTGGTTCTTCCTATCCTTAATTAATAATTTCAGAACACTGCTCACCTTCTGTTTATTTATTCAAAAGATGGTTTTAAAAGTCTAACCATTGACATAGTCTAGAGTAGGATCATTCATAATTTTCGTTCTCTGCAAAAACACATTCAGCTTCCTGAATGTAGACATATGGGGGAAGGGCAGGGATAGTTCATCCAACAATTAAATACAATTTATCACTTTTTACAGATAGATGCTTTATTATGTCCTGGATGCCCAATTATATTCAGTCATATCTACAAAAGAAGAAAGTAGCAAATAATTCTAGCTAATTTATAATGTGCCTCTCCCTAATTGCAATATCTTTCCAATATATTGAGAATCCTTTTAAATATACTGCCTTGTATTCATTCAGAATTGTTAAATCTCCCTCTCTCTCTCTCTCTCTCTGCTTATTCAGTTGTGTGGTATAAAGTATATTTAGATGATTGTCTGAAATCTGAGCGTTGAGTTCCAGCAGTGCTACCTAATAATTGTATGGCTTTAAGGATCTTAAGCTCTCTGGTTTTCAAATTTCTTACTTGCAAAAATATGTCCTGTCTAACACACAGGTTTCTCCAGAAGATAAAATTGTATTGCATATTTATGTATGAGGTCATAGTTATAATATTCCTTTCTGGAGTTTAGAAGCTAAATTTTATCAGTTTTATTAGCATGACAAGACAAAAGTAACAGAATCACTGAAAATGGGTATTTCTTCAGTGAAGACTATTCTTTCATTTCTGCCACAGGAGAGAAAAATAATGTTTCATTTTAATATAAGGTGCATAAGACTGGGCTAAATTACCACGCCCCTCTCTAAGTATTTGATCAGATAGCTAGATAAAAATTCAGTAAAGGTATTGCTATGGATTTCATGTTTGTTTACTTCCAAAACTCTTATTTGGACTTAGACCCAACGTGATAGTATGAAGACGAAGGGCCTTTGTGAGGTGATTAGGCTATGGGGACTCCACCCTCCTGAATAAAATTAATGTCCTTATAAAAGAGGCTTCACACAGTTTTCATCCCCTTTTCACCTTTGCCTCCCTTGTGCCATGGAGGGACAGAAAGTTCATCCCCTTGGAGAATTCAGTAAGAATGCATCACTTTGGAAGCAGAGAGATTGGACTGGTTCCAGACACCAAATCTGCTGAAGTCTTGATCTCAGACTTCCCACCCTCCAGAATTGTGAGAAATAAACTTCTGTTATTTATAAATTACCCAGTCTGTGGTGTTTTCTTATGCAGCAGGAACAGACTCAGACACGCATTGTGGTAGCCCATTTTGAAATACGCCCAGCGATTCTTGTCTCCTAGTGTGCAAGGTCTGTGTGGTCCCCTCCCACGCTGAATAGGTTTGATAGGGTTAAACAACAGGGTATTGTGTGAATTACAAACTGTGATTTCTGAATATAGATGATTATAAGAGGCTGTGCAGCTTCCTCCTTGTTCCCTTGGACCACACCTACTGGGGACTCCAGCCACCATGTCATGGGAACACTAGATTAGCCCTACAGGGAGGCCCACGTGACAAGGAACTGGGGTCCCCCTACCAACCACCAGAAAGGAACCGAAGCTGTGCTCATATTAACCTAGTTGACCCAGAACACTATGCCCAAACACTGCAGAATACATAAATTTTTTCAGGGACAAATGGAGATATTGACTAAAATAGATAATATGCTACACAATGAAATAATTCTCAATGAAGTCCAAAACATTTAAATTCTAAAGAGTATTTTTTCTGACCAAATTAGGAAAAGGTAACAAGAGTATTTTTTTAAAGACCCCAAATATCTGGAAACCAAGCAAAACACTGTTGAATACACAATGGATCAGATAAATTGTTACAAATAAAGTTAAAAAAAGTTGAAACCATATAATTATAAAATTAAGACATATCAAAATGTGTTGGATTCAGTTAAAGTAGTGCTCATGGGGGAGTGTGTAGCTTAAATGCTTATATTACACTCGAAAAACCATATAAACTCAATTATTTAAGATCCTGCCTCAGGAAGTTAATAGGAAAAAAATACATAAAATTTTAAAAGGCAAATAAATAGAGAAATTAGCAAAGCCAAAGGCATTTTAGGGGAAAGATTAATTGATAAAGATTTAGTTAGACTTATCAAGAAAAAGAAGAGATACATATTAAGTTCATTAGGAATAAAAGATGCAAAATCTCTATAGATTCCAAGGACATTAAAGAGCGTATAAGAAATATTGTGAATAAATTTTTCCCCAAAATTATGCCCACATAGGTAAAATGGACAAAGTGCTAGAAAATTACAACCTGTTGAAACTAACACAAGGTAGAATATCTGAGTAGACCTATGAGAAAAATTTAATATTTGATATTATAAACTTTTTAAAAGTTAAAATGACAGGCCCAGATGGTTTCACTGGTGAGTTCTGCCAAACATTTAAGAACAACTACAACAAAACTCAGTATTTTAAGAAATCTTTTGAAAATAGAGAAAGGGCAAAGATTACCTAAGTAGTTCTAGGAGATTAACATAATTTTGATAACAAAGTCTGTCAAAGACCTAAAAAATAAAATTAAAAGGAAACAGACAAAAACAAACAAAATTACACACCCCTCTTCATTATGAGCCTAGAAGAAAAAAAATCTTTTAAAATTAGCAAATCAAATGGATCAATACATGAAAATGGCTAGTAATATTTGTCTTTGAAAACGTAGAACTACAATATGTTTTGTTTGCTCTTATGACTAAATTATTTTTATAAGAGCAGAATAATTAAAAGAGAAATAATTTTAAAGTGTATTTTTTTCCTAATTTTTCAGTTTGTTTTACTCTGTAGAGTAGCAATCCCTTACTACAAAATAAATAAAAGTGAAAAGATAAAAATTGGAAAAATCTTTTAACTTTTATGAAAAAAATGACAAAAAATATTGGTTAAAAAAGAAAAAAAAAACTACAACCACAAATGCAATCTAGAATTTGAATCCATATGAGATTTAAATTTTTTAAGTTCCTAATTTTAACCTCATTTTCATTTCAACCCTTTACATGATTTTGTTGTAATTGCTAAATCATTTAAAACATCTTTCATTAAGCCTCTAACATTTTAATCCTGTTTTTATTTTTCCTTACTTCCTCAAGGAAAAGGACAATTTGTAGGATGTTAGGAACTCAGTTCCTTAATAAACCTTGTTGGGAGAGAGAAAATGAAAACGAGCCCCTCCAGAGTTTGCCAAGCCCTCTTTAGGGATGGCACCACATTAGCAAGACCAGTAGTGAAAGCACTAGCAATAGAGGCATCAATTACAATAAAAGGAAAAGCAGCCCCTCTGCTCTTTTGCCCGCCCCCACCCCCCTACCCAAAGCATGTGGCTTTTATGTAGCATTTCCATTCAAGTCCTGCTGAGCAAAAATTCCAGTCCCCCAAGACAGCTCTGTTCCATCTTGAAGAAGAATGACAAAAGCATGGTCTAATGCAAATACATACGTTCAGTTTTAAAAAGAAAAAACAAAAACAAAAACTAAACTACAAAAATTGGTAATTTGGGAAAGCACCTGCGGAAAAAAGGAGATGGCCATATTACCACAGCAGGTGCATGACAGGGAATTTAGATTTTTCCTTACGGAAACGATCCATAAATTTTAAAGTTCATAAGCAATATATTGCCAATGGAAGTGAATGTGTTTATAAATCAGGGAATACTGGTACAACCAGTTGGACAACCCTGAGGCTGAGATGTCACCTGCCCTGAAGGCTTCACCATTACAGATTCTGCTGAGGATGGCAGCAGTGCCCACAACTTCGGCCCAGCTGGAAATGAATCATCTGATTGATTTAGGGACCCTGACAGAGATTCTTCCCTAAAAATCTGTGCACAGAATAAGAACATCCTTATCTAGTCAGGAAGTTTAATGAAGCCTCTTGGAATAAGACAAAATGAATGGCATCTCACAACTGAAAGGAAAGGGAAAAAAAGCTAAATTGGAGAAGCTCCAAAAGACTGATATTTTACATTTTGGTGATTTTGATTATTTAGAAAATGAGTTTTAATTGCTGAAATCATGTTTGCTGATAGATTAAAACTCCTTGCATACTCCAACTCTTTCCTAATATAAATTTTACACTATCCATTCTTTGTAACCCTAACAAGCTGGACAAGCCTAGGAAGAAGAAAATGAAAGAAACAAACTACCCATGCTTGCAACAACTTGTAGGAATCTCAAGGGAATTGTACTAAGTGAACTAAACCAGCCCTAGGTTTTTACATACTGTGTGAATCCAGGATAATGCTCCAATATGATCCCAAAATGTTAATAAAACATTCTGGAAATGACATAATTGTAAAAATGGAGGGAAGATGTGTGGCTTCCAGAAGTTAAAGGAAGTAAATATGTTTATCATAAAGACACCATGAAGCTTCTTGATAGCCAGATAAAAGTTCTGTGTCCCCAGGGTTTCCCTGTTAGTATCCTGGCTATATTATTATTGTACTCTAGTTTTGTAAGATGTTACTATTGGGTAAGGATAGAAGGGGGCTCTGTATTATTTCTTACAAGTGCAAGTCAATCTACAATTACCTTGAAATAAAAACTGTAATTAAAAGCAGCAGCAAGGACTAATAAAGTTGTGGTCCTGTATTCAACAAAAAATAGAAGCAATCAAGTATCAACAAACATATTTGTTTTCCATACTTAGTCTCATTTTTCCTAGTAGTTATTCTATGAGGTAGATGTTATCACTATATTTAAGTTGGATTTTTTTCAAAAAGTGCCTATAAGTAATTTACTCAAATAATAAAACCTTACAGCTACAGAATATCACATCACTCTTCTGGTACATCTTCATGAACAAAGGTAATAAGGAAGACCTCCAAGAGGGAGTGACTTGCTCGACGCCACAAAAACAGTCATCAGACAGAAGTTCCAAAGCCTTTTTCGTTAAGCACTAATTCTTTAATACTGAAACTTGAAATTTGAAAGCAAAATAAAATTTCAATACAGGCAGACAGACTTCTAAATCACTTTGAAAATCATATTTTCTTAAAATACTACTATTACTACACTCTAATTCCTTCTGACTGTACGTTGTCACGGAATTCTGACTCATTACAAAACTGACTGGTCAACTCCCAATTTGTCAAGCTCTTAAAATAGGGCCCACAGAGTTAAATCCAATCTCCTCTACCGATGCAGCTTAACCTTGAATAAAGTATAATGCAGACTCGAGGCTTTTCTTAATGCACCAAGTGATTTCATTCTTTCTCATTCACTCATCAAGTATTTAAGCAACCTGAACTTCTTCAGGTACCCAGGTAGATAGATCACATTGACAAGTATTATTGAGTTTCTGGTCAATTAATTCTTACATCTTTTTCAACTGAATGACTGAAATTGTGAAACAAATTTCTTAGTCTGATATGAAAACTTTGCATGCATCCTTGTCAAATTTCATCACGTTTCTCATAGCATAAGAGAGTAAACTGAAAGTAAATGTTGGCAACAATCAGGCAAGGGTTGAAGCTTGTTAAACTCACTAACCAGCTGTGTGGTTTGGGTAAATTACCAGATTGCTCTGAGCTTCTGTTTCCTCATTTACAAAATGGGGATAATGATATGTACTTCATGGAATTAAGTTCCTCCCCAGTGACTGCCTTGGGCTAGCCCACGAGTGATGCGTCATCCAAGCTTAGCCCTTCTTCCTGGAGCAACTGGCATTCAATCTCTGGGTGATGGGACATTGCAGGGATGGAACAAAGACCCACTCTTCTCACCTCATTTCAGGGCATCTCAGCACAACTTAGCAGCCACCCTAGCTCTGAGCTCCCAAGGAACATCTAAATCCACCATTGCCATGGTTTCACAGTTCAACTTCTCTTGCTCACTCTCCTTCCTTCTCCCTCCTGCAGGTAATTTTCCAGGGACCAGTCACACTCCCCAGGGAACCACTTGCAAGTCAACCTCCAAGTCTGAATTTGCTTCTCAAAGAACATGACCTAACACTCATAGCTGTTCTTGCATTTTGAGCAGATGCTCTTAATTCTCTAAATGTTAAATTAAGTAGAAACTACCCAACTTCTGTCCCTTTTCTTTCCAAACCACCTGTATGGAAACCTATTATTTTTATCCTCTCTGGTGTCAAAAAGCAAGCTGAGGCTTTCCCTGGCTATAATTTCTGTCCTTGTACACTTGATTTCATTATCTGTCTTACTTTCTGTCTCTCTCCCATTCCCAAATCTTTCTTCTTTGATACTCTCACATTCTCACTCTTTCTCATTTTGTGTTTGCTCATTCTTCCTCTCGTGTCTCTGCCTGGCATCCTGCCTCCCACTCTCTTAACTGCACCCTTTCTTCTGTCTCTGCCATTCTCTCAATCTTCTTTCTATATTTTCTCTTTTATATTGTCTCACATTTATTTTTATTTATTTTAGTATTTTTCCCTTTGTCACCTAGTGTAATAATGCCTGCCTTACGTGACCTAGGTGAATTTCTACCCTGCTTAACTCTGCTCATCTTTAGAAAAAATGATGCCTGAGGTCAAAATTTCCCCTTGTGACCAAACAGGCTAAGAATGATGGTATCCAAGAGAACAGCTCACTTGACCTCTGAAGAACGTCTAACTTTATTAAAATATCATTTGTGCTAAATGACACTCCCCCAGCACCATGACCTTTGACAATCACTGTAACAATGACCAGAGGAAACCACAAAAGGAGAAAGAGAAAGGATAGCTACAATGGGGCTGTGAGGAGGACTCTGCCCACTCTCAGAAAAGACATGAATATTCCTCCCGTTGTTTTTAATGCCCAATCCCTTCATTAAAGATGACTGATCTCTGCCTTCCTGGCTCTCAGAAGCTGAGAAGTAGATTTGCGAGTCATGTTCCCACTTCGCAATTCCATGGCCAATGAATAAAGCCTGCAATGCATAAAGCCTGCAATGCTAGAGCTCACTTTTGATTTCCCATATTGGCTTTGCAGCACAGAAGAGGGAAACCTCTTACTTTTGCGGGGACAAGCTTTGTCGGTAACAGCTTTTCTCAGGTTTCCTCTCCAAACTCATTGAATTTCTCAGTCTCTGTCTCTCTCTATCCATCCCCCGTCATCTCTTTTCACTAGTTATCCATCTTCTTCTTTGTTTTCAACCCATGTCACTGGTTAGGATGCAAAACTAAATCTCTCAGACCTTAAAAAGAAATATCATTTCCTGAGACTGTACCTCCCACACGTACTCTCTCTCTCTCCCCTTCCCAGCCAAACAGATTGAGAGCAAAGCCCAAACTCATTGTCTTCATGTTTTCACCTTCAGCTCATTCCTCAGTTCATTGCAATCAGCTCCCCGACCCCAAAGCTCTGCAGGGACTTCTCTAAGGTGAGATCCCACCACCATTCATTCCAACAGCCCCAGCTCCCACCCTCCCAGACCAAACACATTCATCCCTCAGCATGTGGACTCATCCCTCCCTCTAGAATCACTAGTCTCCTGGTTTCCATGACACCACTGTGTTCTACCCACAATCTTCCCCCTCTACTCATTTTTGTATTCACCGAAAAAGCACTCCCCTGCCAAGGTTTTTCCTGAATTCCATGAAGGGTCACACACCCCTGTTCTGTGCTCCCTTGGTGCATACAGATCCCCTTGCTGAGGGTCTCGAACCTTATTCTTGTAGAGAATGAAGATATTCTGGTCTTGCCACCAGAGCTTCTGACAAACAGTACCAGGTAGGATTCAGGAAACTTAACACAATCCTCCCAGGGATTCCAGTGCTTAACAAAACATTGCTTGGCATGACATTCCCCACTCTTTATGGTGACAATCGGTTTGGCTGCCTGCCTTTTCTATTACCTATAAGCTGTATAAGGACATGGGTCGTGTCCATCTGGCTCAGCACATTTTCTCCAGGAATTAGTGGGGTGCCTGCCAACTTGTAGATGTTTGAAAGAAAGAAAGAAAGAAGAGAGCTTCTTATGGGGGAAAGCATAGGCTTTCAGTGAGAAGACATTTTCACAGATTCTCTGAGAAGAAAATTAGTAAATGGTACATGGTTAGCATTCTGTGTCATTATTTTTCATTCATTTTTGTGTCCTTCATAGTTTTTAAAAAAGGTAATGAACCATATAAAGAAGTGACATATTCCATATATCCAAGTCTTATATAGCATTCTGATTTAATACAATTTGGAATCTGACTTGCATTATTTACTTATTATACCTGCTCTCTCAAAGGTTAAATGGGGAAAATAAAATTATGTGCACTATTCTAAGGAATAAGTGAAGAAATGTGTGTTAATGGGCTTAGTAAAGTGCTTAACATACAGAATGTGCCCAGCACAGAAAGCTAGCTCAAGATTATTGTAATTATTATTGGCACAATATCATTCATTAGTTTGGGGGTATTTTTGTTATGGGCAATAATGCCACTCAGTCTACCAAATGTGTTTGGTCTTGGAGGGTGAGAGCTGAGGGTGTTGGAATGAATGGTGGTGGGATCTCACCTTAGAGAAGTACCTGCAGAGCTGTGGGGTCAGAGAGCTGATTGCAATGAACCGAGGAAAGAATATTACATGTATTATTGTTGAATACTTTGCTGACTTTCAGATAGAATACAGCTATAACATAAGCCTACTCTCTCTACTAGCCTCATTTGTAAAGGAATTACATTTGACATTGATTTATCATAGGACACGTAAATTTTCAAATGAACAAAACTTAACTTACACTTGAATACAGCTTTTGCTATGTTTAACTCTGGAAGCTCATCATTAATAGAATAAAATCTTAATTGGCTTGATACTGTTTTGAGTGTAACGTCCACTTTTGACTACAGTACATGATTGTCTTAAAAAGTATTTTTGGCTTGTTTTTGAAAAGTTATCACTTAAGCCCTGTTGTCAAACAGCTTACATTCTAAATAAGGAAACTTAAAGCCACTAGGTAATATCGTTTATAAAGAAACATTAAACATGAGTCGTTATCTATCATGCTTTAAAAATAAATTACAAAGTGTCAGATTTTCCACTCTTACTCCCTTTTAATTAATACCCTGTTCTTGATTGGATGTGTTTAATTTTTTTAAGAACAAACATGGGAAGGTTTTAAAATATAAAACAAACAGCTAGAAATAACTCCTATTGCTTCATGGAAAGTTTTGTACACCTCTTCACATCTTGGATTGTCTTTCTTTTACAACACAAACTAAAATATTTAAGTGTGTACACCTGACCTTCAAGTCTGATACAGGAATTCTCAGAATTCTAAAAGAAGGTCCCTGAACTTGAGTAACTTAAGTTAAAGAAAGCACATCAATTTCCTAATTTTATCTCTAGTAGGTTCTAGTGGAGTTTTAAATAAATTTTACTTAAACATTAAACCAACACATATAAAAATTGAAGTAGTGGGTTATGATAACTTATAATTCACTGATGCATGGTTAAAGAACATATATTCTTTAAGTAGAATGAAAAAATAGAAATATTTGGCGAAGGGATGCCGTAACTATTTTGCTAATAGATGCTGCCTACATTATTGCTAAGATAAGGGGCAGTCTTTTTTTTTTTCCCCTTTTCTTTTTTGAGATGGAGTCTTGCTCTGTCACCCAGGCTGGAGTGCCGTGGTGCAATATTGGCTCACTGCAACCTCCACCTCCTGGGTTCAAGTGATTCTCCTGTCTCAGCCTTACAAGTAGCTGGGGCTACAGGCACCCACCACCATGCCCAGCTAATTTTTGTAATTTTAGTAGAGATGGGGTGTCACCATTTTGGCCAGGCTGGTCTCGAACTCCTGACCTCAAGTGATCCACCTGCCTCGGCGTCCCAAAGTGCTGGGATTACAGGCTTGAACCACCATGCCCTGCCAAAAGCAGTCTTAAAGATGAATAATGAGGATGCAAATTAGAAAAAAATAATAATTTAATAAAATTCGCAATTTTATTAAAATTCTGATTCAATAAATATTTTGTTGTAGTTAGAATGACTCCATCATTGAATTTGAAATGTCCATGGAAGAAAATATAAAACAAATTAATTTTAATGAACTTATCAATTTTCTTTTACTCAAGTTATTATTTGCACTTTTGCTCCACGTAAGAAAAACAACAAACAGAGCGATTTTTAAAAGTATTTACTTATATGCTGCATTGCTGGAAGATAATTATGTTAAAGCTGGCACTCAGTAATGCAAATGTGGGCCACCGCTGCTTTCTATCCATCAGTATTATACTTGCAGGACATACACGTCACACAGAGTAGCAAGAAAACAATTCCAATAAAGAGCCCCATAGCGAGTTCTTCAAAATCAATGCTCACTCCCTAAAATCTGTGAAGACTTAGGAAAGCTGATAAAGGCACAGGCCTCTCTTGGTGTGCTGGTGTGTATAAATGTATCCTGTATTTACCTTATTATACTTTAAGTTGTAGTCACAAGGTTGGTAAAATACTGGAAGAGGCCTTATCCTTAAAATGGACTATTTAGCAATGGAGAAACAAATAATAGAATTTTAACAAAATTAGACTCTGCATTGTAAGAACTGTACTGAGTTTTAAATAGTCAGTGATCCCAGTTCTCTATTTAAAAATGTCATCGAGGAAAAGGGATTCACATAACTCTAAGACATTTTATCCATCTAAAAAGTGAAGGTACTTTTACATAATATCATTTAGCATATATCACAGGGAAGGGGGCAATTTTATTTCATTGCTAGTACTACTTAGAAGCTTAAGAGTGACATAATTCTGATTATTCTGAGGGAAATACTTTCTCAAGAGAAGAAAATTTTTCCTTAAATTCTACTAAAGAGGACAATTTCAAAATCCATTGTAATTAATAGACATGTATTGATAACTATTTAAGGTCATCCTAGAAAAGGAAGACAAACAGGCAAAACCTCCATTAATTTGTTCCAATCAACTGAGTATGGGAAACCCGAGGGAAACATTTCCTATCTTCCTCCTTTCCTGTGTCTGATGCTCCAGGAGAATCAGGACGTGACACTTCAGCCACCAGGGCTGCTGTGCTCTCCACGGTAAGGCAATGAACTTCGTATTTGCCTCACCATATTATGGCACCATATTATGACCATATTATGACACTCTTATCTTTGGTAAAATGATAATTAAGCATATAGTCTTTAAGTTTCAGTAAGTACATTTAAAGAAAGAATAGAAGGATTTTGGAAAATTATTTTAAAGAAATGTAATTCTCTTTCTTAACACTGCCAATAATTAGCATATCATCTCAAGCAATTATGAGAAGAATGACTTGAATTTAGAATGTATTAAATGATTTCCAAACAGAATTCAGAGGGTCCTTTTTCTTGAATATTTTTCCTTAATGTGATTTTTGAAATAATTTTGACAACTTTTTAACTTCCATATTTTCCTTAAATATAACTTTTTTCCTTTTACTGTATTATTTCATGAAATCTATTTTTAATAGACCAATATTTTTAATTTGTTTTGATCAAAGCACTTTGCTGGTTGAATAATCATTATAAGTAGAATTTAAATAATTACTTCTGGACTTTCCAAAACACAAGTTTTTTTCTATTTCTCTGTATCCTTTATTTCTCTTCCTATCACTCGTCTCTGTGTGGGGGGTATCTTGTACATACTGTGGGCCAAAGAAAAGACCACTGAGGAATACTGTGAATGTTTTTGTGACTTGTTGGTTATTGCACAGTTTGAACAAATTCTGTTCTGAATATTTTAACCACATAATTAACTCAAAGGCCCTTGTGCCTAAAATGTCCAGCCATAAATTATATAAGCCATATTGACTGTTTGCAGGTTTATATTAACAAGTAAACAGAAAATTTGAAGTTTCACATTATGTAAATATTTAAAGTATAATTTACATATGTTTACATAATACTTTGCTAATTAAGCTAAAAAATCACATTTACATAAAAAATAATTTATTCTATACAATTTAAATAAACCAGCTTTTAATTTCCATGAGGTAAATACAAATGTAGAATAATGAAAGTTAAATTTTATATTTAACGTGATATTTAGAAAGTCAGATTGTTTAAAGCCAACAGAGCCGTACAATTTTTAACGCAGTCCCCTTGAATCTGAATTAAGATAGTAAATGTTATGGTAGCTCATGATTCAAAGGAATATGGTGAAATTTTACGTACTACGAGTTTTCTATTTTATATAAAACACCACATCGAAAAACAGTGGCAGAATATCGGTATGTTTTTTCCCTATTTGAAAATTGAATTTAAGCCAACTATGATTGAGAGGAGAAAGTGAAGTTTTAAAAGGAAAGCAACAGAATGGCCGGCCACAGAAGCTCACAACTGTAATCCCGGCACTTTGGGAGGCTGAGGTGGGCAGATAACCTGAGATCAGGAGTTCAAGACCAGCCTGGCCAACATGGTGAAACCCCATCTCTACTAAAAATACAAAAATTAGCTGGGTGTGGTGTTGGGCACCTGTAATCCCAGCAACTCGGGAGGCCGAGGCAGGAGAATCACTTGAACCCGGGAGGCGGAGGTCGCAGTGAGCCCGGATCACATCATTACGCTCCAACCTGGGTGAAAGAGTGAGACTCCATCTCAAATAAATAAATAAATAAATAAATGAATAAATAAATAAAAGGAAAAGAAAAAGAAAAAAGATAAAATCCATAGAATGCACGAGAGACCTGGTGTGAAGGACAGTGTGGAAGTGACACTGTGTGGATGGAGGAAAACGGCTTCCCCATCGGAAGGTGCCTCCGTGTGTGGGGGTGGGGGTTGGTGGGGGAAACACAGCCGTGCACACGAGTGTGGTGAGCACTCTTTGGAGACAAACCTGGGCGTGAGCCTGGCTGCACTAGCTGCCCTCGTAACCTGGACAAGGTGACTGTTTGTAAATCAGGGGTGATCTATGGGGGGAGGCAGTAGGGAACAAGGAGAAGAATCAGCAGCCAACTGTAGTAACCCAGGCCAGAGCTGTCTGTGAGCTGGACTCATGGGTAACAGAGGAAAGAGTGGGTCATATTTGGTTTTGAGAACTATGTTGGCAAGGCAGGGCAGTCAGGTGCGTGGATTTGCTGTGGAAAGTGAGGTAGAGGGAGGTATCGAAGATGACGCCTGGATTAATGCTGGAGCAACCACGCAGGGTGGAGGAATCTAACTTTCAGATTAAATAGCTTCAACAGGAGATTTTTGTAGACACCCAGATGGAAATAGTAATCAAGCACTGTGCTGTGTAGGTCAGAGGTGAGGTCTGTGTCTGGGGACACACATGTGGAAGTAGCGACCACACTTCAGATGCATTTAAAGATGGAGAGGAAATGCTGGCTCCTATAGAGAGAGAGTAGTGGGGAGCCTCCTTCTCCATTAAGACAAATCATGTAAGTGACATGCTGATCTAACACTGCACATGGAGTACTCGATAAACAGGGCTGCCAGGGAACAAAAGGTTATCAGGAAAATAAAGGTGCAGCATACTTGGTGATGTGTTTGAGGCATATTGTTGTGTATGTTAGAAGACAGATTGAAGAGGATACTGGAGAGACATGGGGAAGTCATTGAAGGTTTTGAACTGGGACTGGGGAGACAGTGAATAAAGTATTTAATAATACAGTATTATACAGGTGGACTGGAAATGGAGAGACCATAGCAACAAAGATCTTGAGAAAGTCATGTAAGTAGTTGAGCTTTGGGCTAACAAGAGCTTGGATTAACGTAACTGCAGAGGAAACACAATGGCGTGAAGGACATGGAAAGAATTTGAGAGGAAGACAGGTAGGATATGCTGAGAAGTTGTTGGGGATGGATAGCCACAGTGAAAACAAACTAGTTTGGTTACAACGTATTGCCTCTCCTTAACTCAGGCTGATCTTTCATGTTCTCTAAGAGGTTCCTCCAAGGACATTAAAATGTATAATTTTTAATATCAATTCTGTTATTACCTGATATAACATTTGCCACATTAGCAACTTCCCGCATTGCCTGTTTGTATGTGGCTGATATAGAAAACTAAAACAAAGAAATAAACAAAAAAGAAAAAAAAATAGTGCAGCTAGTGACTCTAGTTCTCTCTTACATTTTGAGCATTTTGTATTTTTGTGTTGTTTTTCCTATTTTCTGAAATTTGAAGTTAAAAGAATGTCCCCACTAGTATCAATGTAAACATGAAACTTTTAAGGAACTGGGAATAAATTTATTTGGGAGAGTAAAAGAAAACCAAGAAACAAAGTAATGTGCACCTGCAGAGCTGTGTGTGTTATAAAAGAGAAAACATCCACATTCAACAACTGAGGGGTTCCTGTAAAATTAAAAGGTTATATAAGCTATGATGAGGTGCATCCGTACTTCAATTTGTTCAAGTCATGTAGTTTTATTTCTCTAAATAGTCCTATTATGTGAATTCAGTTCTAAGTGTTTATATGTGTATGTGTATGCATGTTTGTTTATTCATTTGTTTTTGCATTAGAACCTATTTAAAACTTATTAAAGTGTTGAAAGCTAAACTATGAATGATAAGAGTAGAAACTTTATACATGCATTTTTGTTTCAGTAATTTAAATGTATCATTCCCAAAAAGATTCATGCCTAAAGGAAGGACAAAATATTTCTTAACCAAAAACCCAGAGTCATCAGAAACATAGTAAATGATAATAATTCATGGGTATAATGTGTGGTGTGTTTTGTTCTTATAACTACAGTGTTGTTTTATGCTATATGTTATCACAAGAGTGTTGTTGCATGGTTCCTCAAATACATCCAGGGTCCTAGATGTTCTATAACAGGTGCGGGCTGACTGACTCAGATATCAGTTTTTCTCTTCAAAATGGAACCACTGAGATGAAACTCTTAATAATTATAATAATAATAAAAAACAACTGATTTTCCCTGCTAGCTCTTGATAGCAAGCAGGCCATTGGGATGCCATTGTGTTGGGATCACCACATTTGTCTGCTGAGCAAACATCCCAGGAATAGGACAGCTTGGATTTCCATATGGAGCTCCCAGACATGGCCTGGTGGATGCCTATAGCTCTAATCCAGACATAGAATGGAAACAGGAAGGAAAAATGCAAACCAGATGATCCCCATCTAAAACGTAAGAATCTTTGAGGCAATCCCCATAGGCTCAAATTATAAGACAGCCAATGACTATATAGAAAAAACTGAGAATGTTAAATCCTTTCTTAAGGATTGATAATGCATGCCACTAAAGGATAACTTTCTTAAGTTTGTATTGTGTAATCTGATCAATTAAAATTAAAGATATCTTAAAAATCTTTACTAAGATGTTTAGATAAGAACATAAGTCAACCAATTTAGACTTCCCAAAAGCATCACTCACCAATCCATAGGTAATCATCTGAGAAAATATAAAGAACATTGTATGAGTTTTTCCCCTACAATTTAGAAGGCACTTGCGGAGTTGCACTTTGACGTTGTCTTCTGACCCATCATTCTTGATATATTTAATGGAGGTGTGTGTCTCAGGTAAAGGATTCCTGCAAAGCCATCTTGCAATTTTAAAGCTCTCAGTTGCCTCAGTTTTATACATAATTACAGAGGAAACACCCCAAAAACAAAAGCCATTTAGATGTGTGAGCCAGTGAGTCAATTTAAAGGGATGGGCAGAGATAAAATCTTTGAAAATTATTTTTCCACCCCCATCTTTTTCTAATTAATTGATGCATCATTCATAAATGTGTGCTCTTTAATTATGTACTACAAAAAGAAGTACGGCTGTACCTTTCCCTCTCTGCACTCTGAGCTGTAACGAGCTGTTCATTTCTTTCTGTCACGCTTACCATTATATATGCTCAATAAGCAATTGCTGATTGAATGAATCAACTAGCTTGGAAGAAGATAAGTCCCTTTTGTATACACAGAACTGGAAATCAGAAAACTAGATTACAGTCTAAGCTCTGTCTTTTAAAATGGGTGATACTGAAACACTTATCTTAATTTGTCTCAGTTGACACCTTTACAAAACGAGTAAAAGAATGCTTACTACACACGGGTGTTATAAGAATTAAACAGACCACACATGAACGTTGTATAAATATATGCTAAATAAAGCAGCTTTCATTAAAGGGGGTTGTAATAATTTGTGCCAAGGAAGAAAGATTTAGGTTCCCTTTGAATGGCTTGTTGCCCCTGGTGTGTTCAGATTCAAACCTCAAGACAGAAAGTCACAGGACTACTCAGTGCAGTATGATCCTAGTAACACCCAGATTGATTAGCTTATTTTGGAGATAAGCTATCTGCAACATAGGGATTCAAGTGAAAAACTTGAAAAGATGTTCTTGTTTAAGACAGTGAATTTAAGCCCTTGGAATTGAGAAAGAACATTCAACATACGGTTAATACTTGAAAAACAAATTCAATGTAGTTGTCAAATTCTGGGTAAGTATGAACATTAGTTTTAGCATGATTACAAATGCTGTGGGTGGGTAATGTTCGCCCTGTGTATTGTTTCAGACAATGTTCTATTACACTCTTGTGTGACTTGTGACTATGTCTATCCATGGGGCTTCATCAGCTGAAAATTTGGAAGAAAAAGAGCATAATATGAAGGTAAAGTTAATTTCTGTTTGAACGTGATATGTTCTTATTTTTTAGAATCTGTGAATCAGATGGAAATGAACTCTGTAAAGAGTGATTCGCATGTGTTCATATAATTTTTGTCCAGGCACACAGAATGCTCACTTAAAGTTCTTGTTAAAATAAAATATCTCAACAACAAAGGCTGAATTAAGATGATCTTTCACTAATCAGATTTCATATAAAACCCTTGTAAATTAGAATGACATGTTTTGCAGCTTTAGAATGAAGCTAATTTCAACACAATTCTATACACATACTTTGAATAGAATCTAATTATGTTACAAGAAATACAATGTGCTTCAGATGTAATGGCATCAGAACAAAATGCAAGTAATTTGGAATAAGATCTTCATAAAGTATCACACTGAGAAATAAATGCATATCATAATAGTGTTGATCTTCACTATTTTTTTTCTACAAAATTTAATTTTCCAAAATGGGTTTTTCATTTTTTTTCAAGGTCATGTTACATAAAATGTGCAACATGCATCACACACATATTGTTCCATGTTGGAAGTTGTCTAGTTCCTGTGCTTCAGTTTTAGGCCAGTTATCCAGCTGTGAAGTCAACCACAGAGAGCTGAGAAAGTGGATTCAGTCAATGGATTTGGCCTGAAAGATTGGGAACTCAACACCCTCTCTAAGATTCAAATAAGTGAAGGTAGTGAAATATCCCATTTCTACATATTGGTGGTTTTTAATTTTCCACTGTCTTATGGCAAATAAAGGTTCTCACCTCTGTAGCACCTACTCTAAGTTTCTTTCCATTCAGCAATATTTACCCCTTCTGCTCTCCTTTGTCAGACAGGGATAGAATTGCAGTCATTACTAATAAGAAGAGAATGTCATGAAAAGTTGTCTCTTCTCATCCCAAAGGCTATGCCATAAATCTTGCTCACTCATTCATTTATTCCCATCCAGAATGCACTGAGGACCAACTGTGGATTAGAACCAGTATTAGAGACTGGGGTACAACACAGAAAAACTGTTAAAACTGCTTTACAATTTTCAAAGAGGTAAGAATACAAACGAACTCTCTTAGACTCCAAACAACTCTTCATCTGAATTAAAAACAAATGTGGATGCATGTGACGCATCTATTTTTTTCTTCTTCATTCTAGACATTATTTCCATCTGTTTTTTTCTTTTTTGTCAATCTCTGCTACCAGTGAATTCCTTCTTTCAGCCGCCAACCATGCATAAGTCTTATTTTTCTGAACACACACACATACACACACACACACACACACTATTTCTAATTCCTTCCCTCTTCAAGCATCTTTCTTTGTTCTGTTACTTTCATCACCTCTATCCTTGTAATCTCTGCTGAATTACATGAAGGAGCTATACTCACTTCCTCCCATTTTCAACATGTGTTCAGTCATAAAACCTGGCAATCACGCCTCACCTCCTATCGCTTACCTGAAGCTGCTTTCTAAAGCCTTGCAATGCAACCACTCAGTTCTAATTCACCATTCCTAAGCCTCCAGCAATCCTCTTCGACAGTGCTCCTTGCAGCCTTCAATGCTGTTCACTACAGTTTGTGCCATTATGAGCACCTTTGTGAACAAATTTAAGTACAGTTTGATTAAGGCATGGCATATATCAATCAATCAAACTGTTCTTCAAAACCATCCCCCAATTAAAAAAAAAAAACTCACTTTCTTGGGTTCAGAATAAACCAGTGCAGTCTGCTTACTTAAATACAAACAAACAAACAAAACCTCTCCTTTTCTCTTGGGACTTTACTTGCTTTTTCCCCTTGTTAAAAGTAGAACCTCTTCCTGAGTGAATCTCCCAGCCACTTCCCTTATGATAGTACTGGGAAGGCCACTTTAAATCCCTGACTGTCTCCACATCTTGCTCCCTTAGAACATCCTTCTTTTCCATTTATTTAAGTTTTAGTTGTACTGGGAACCAGTTCAGGCATGGAGACTTTCCAAAAAAAAATCAACAACAACAACAACAATAGTGAATAAAGATACTTTATTCAACAACAACAACAAATAGTGAATAAAGATACTCATTTCTTTTACTTCCTAATACAGTTGTCTAAACTCTCATTCATTTATTTTCTTTTTTTATGACTTACAGAAGAAGATATAATGTAATAACGTAAGTATGCACTTTAGAATCTGAGAAATGTGGGTTAATCCAGACTCCTACTCGCTGGCTTTCTGACTCCGGGGAAATTACTTACTTTTCCCAATACCTTGTTTTTATGTGTGTAAAATGGGGCATATACTACCACTGTTTTGGTGAAGGGTGAGGATTGAGTGAGATTATATAGTCTCTAGCATACAGATGGAAAACAGTAGGCATGCAGTTAATTGTCATAGTCTTCATCCTTTTTGTATCTTATTAGTATATTTTACCAAATGAAACCTTTACCAAATGAATGCCTCATGACTTCTAGATTCTGGCAGCATTCCTCCACCACCCATCTCCTTCACCTTCCCTGTGCCTAGTCAGCCAACTACTCTGCGGCCTGTTCAAAGCAGCAACAAATTCACTATCCTTTTGTCTCCAAATGTTGCTTAACTTTTCTAAGCCTTAGTCTCATCAACTATAAAATGGATTAAAAATGGGTATCTCATAGAAGTGTTGAAGGATCAAATCAAAGAATGTATAAAGAGAATAGCATCACCTGGCAAGTAGTAAGAGCTCAAAATATGCAGTTTCCATGGTGACGATGGGGATAAGTATGTCCATCATTTTGATGATGGAAAAAGGGTGTTGAATTTGCCATTCACACTGGGAGACTCTTTAATTTTTTTCCTCATAAACTTCCACACTGCTGTTCTAGGGAGCTGCGGGGGACTGCATAAATAAAGTCATTGATCTTACCTTTAGAGTATGGTGCCCCAAAATAAAAAGTTAGAAGTTAAACATGTATAAACTGTAAAAGCAAGAGCCTCAGACACTTAAAAATATATGTTAGAAAGCCTCCATTTATACAAGAAATAAAGAAGAGAAAGTGGTGTATATGAAGGTGGAAATGCTAAGAACCCAGAGTGTTGTCTGCAATCACTCCATCAGCACAATACTGAAATCTGAACAGCGTAGTCCTAGAAATTTCCAATCCACGTGGCCTGTGATTGCAGAATGATGCAAAAGCAGATGATGCCAGAGACGGCGCTGGGTTCAGAACTATGCATCTACCTGGTTAAGCAGTGAATAGTCTTTTAAGGGACTCAGCAGGACACTTAAGAACCACTCTATACTGTCTACGAGTCCGTCTGTATACATCTATGTGCCTACATACATGTATGGATTCTTGGTTTTCCTTTTGTTTTTTGCTGTTTCTCTCCTGAGGTTAACTCATTACAACACTTTGGTGTTCTTCCAAACTCCCATGTTAAAGAGTTCCACTTGAACAGCTATGGAAGGAAAGACAGTGCAAATGGGCAGCCCTAACCAATACTGCAGTCCATCTGGGGCCCTGACAATGATCCCACTCAGGTTCGTCAGGCTGGTGAATATTTTCATCAGCAGCACAGTTACCCTTCTGCTCTGACACTGTCAAAACAAAAGGTCTCCATGGTGCAGCCATCCTCAGTCATCCTGCAGTCACCAAATATGCAGATGAGGAAACGTATCTAAATATTATGGATATGCAGAGAGTTTCTTAATTTTATAAAAGTACATTTTAAAATATTCCAACCCAAATGTAGGAAGACCTTCTGAGTACCTTGGCTCATTTTAAAAGTCTTTCCAAATAGAATGTTGAATTTATGAAAGCGATGGGAACCAAATGAGTGAGTTATCAAACCACATTCCAGAGGAGAAAAGCAAACTGGGCCAATGATAAGTGAAAGTTTTTGCTTAGGACAGCAATTGCTGGGTACAGAAGTCTGTGAGTTCAAAGTGAACGGAGAATTACTCACTCTGCACATCTTTTGAATTGAATCCGAAAATTCAAATTGCAATTGCCCATTATCTTGTTAACAGCCACTATCTTTCCTAATAATGTGCAGCATTTTCCCAGTGGACTTGATGTTAGAGCTTCTAATAGAGAAAGGAGGACTCTCGAATCCCATGGTGTTGGGGGCTAGGGACCCTGCAATAGTTGAGGGATTACTGTTTCAGATATGTAGAAATCCCAAGTCAGTCTTCTCATATCAGCAAGTTTTACCTGTGCTGCACTAATTTCTGAAGTAATGCTCATTGAAACAAATAAGAAATAGAGAAAAACAAAAACAACCTCAAATCATGTAAATGACACTGGTTTTGTTTTTCTGTGTTAAATGATTTATTGTCTCTTTTGCAATTTAGGATTAATGCTCCTTGCTCTCTGTAATGTTTTGTTTTTAGATATGTTATACTTTACACATTATAAGGAAGATCAGAGAAATCATGATCTTAGCTTTTTCTATTAATTTTAAACAAATATGTAGAATTTTTGCTTTGTTTTTCCTTGCAAGAGAAACTTGACATTGTTAACTTCATAAGGTTAACCCCTCTGGAGAATATTCTCCCTGATTCTGTCATAATACAGTTAAGAAAGTCCTTGGTCAGTTTCAGGCAGATATCAAATCTGTCACTCGAGGGGCAGAATTCTTTGAAAACTCAGCAACAATGGGGAGGCTTATGGTCACTGAAATGTCAGCTTATCACAGGAGGCTGACTCCCAGGCCTGAAATAATTCAATCTAATGTAACTCATGTCTACTCAAATGCCTCCTGTTCTTGGCCTTTTAAATGTTTTTTTGCTATAAAACTTTAAATGCTCCAATATTCAGGGCATTTACTGATGATCTTCTGCTAAAATGTATCTAAAATATTTTAGACAAGATATTGGAAGCAGATATTTTTGAATTTAATTAGTCCAGGACAACAAAAGGAAGATGATTTTTCTCCTTCAGCAGTTCTGTGCAGCCCGCATTCATATCCTGCTTGATATCAGGAAGCAATCTATCCTGAGAACCAGTGCCCTTACCTCTGCATTCTAAAGGTTATAGCAAAGTGCTGAGGGCTGGAGTCACACATTTACTTTAAAAATAAGTGACAAATTCCCTGACAACTTTAACACGTGTAGAGTCAGCAAATAAAAATATTTGTATTCTAAACTTTTTACTCTTTGACATTGTCAGTTGACTCAGCGGGTCAGAGAATTATGTTACTTGGTTGTGCCCTTGGTTTTGAGCTCCAGACAGGTCTATAAAGTGGATTCTATCTCTGAACACGAGTTAACAGTTATTTTGCAGAGTAGCCACAACTGTGAGCCAGTCAGCACAAAACCAGTAACAGCAACATTTTCTAACAAAAATGTAAATATATATAATTATATACATATAAATCTATATTGATGATCAGTGTATATATACATTATATATATATCATACTGATAGTATGATGTGTGTGTGCATATACACACACTGATCATCAATATTCTCTAGAGTAGAAAAAAGTTGGTTTTGAATTCCAGATCTCCAATGATTTTCAGGGAACCATTGACCAAATTCTCTACTTTTTCTAAACTTTGGCTTTTTTCTCTGTTAAAAAAGGGTATCATAACATCTGCATGATGATTTTAAAAAGGGTTTTACATATATATAATAAATATATAAATATATATACATATATAAATATAAATATATATACACACACGTAAAACTGACTGCATCAGAGTTTGATACACTGGATATAAAAAATGTTTGATTCATATTCAGATATTTTCATTTAAACACTTGCGTAGTCTTAAGGATCTTTAAATCTCATTAGGTATCTGATATGCCATATTTTTACATGATTATAAACTGCAGTGAATGCTTAAAACCCATGATAAGAGTTCCTTTATCCCAGACTTGATGGTAGGAAAAGTCGAGACTTCTTATATTACAAAAGTTACCTGCTTCAAAAAAGAATGACAGAAAGGGTAAATTCCATGACAGCCTCTTCATAAAATGGTCTAACTCACTGGTAGCATTGTCTGGTGCTGTATCTCTTGCAGTTAATATTTGTTCCCTCCAGGTTCCCAGGGCCTAACAGCTTTGCGCCTGTGTTGCAACATTCACTCCTCAAACCCCGTGCTGCAGACGCGTGAGCTCCTGATGTTCTAGGAGTGCCCCAGCTCCACACCTGCACAGGCCTGTCCCTGCCCCAGCCTGGCCCTTCTGGACATTGCTCAACTACTGCAATAGGTTCTCCCTCAAGACACACAAACTATCAAGATTGACCTGTCCCACACAAGCAGAGTGTTGATTCAGTCCCTCATCTGCAGCAGTTACTGTCCTTGATTTTCACTGGAATTTAGTTCATTCTCTAGGGTCATAGTGTGTGTGAATGTACATGAGTGCAGATACACATAGAGACATAGATATATAAAGATTTATCTCACTCCATCTTTTCTTTTGAGTTCTAAGCACCCATGTGCAAGGACTGGTGTTCTCCATGTGAGTGCTTAGAACACAAAAGGCATTAAGATTGCACAGTGTGAAAAAATGCACAGGGCAGTACTACACACACACAGGATATGTGAATTGAATGTATTTGACTCTATTCAATTTTCTTGCTTTCATGGATTGAGGCCCCACCCTCCCACACCCTAAATTTGCAACTTTTCAAAGCCACTTTTCTGATAAACTCTAAATAAATGAATTAATCATTGCATGAGAACAGTGTCAATTAGAAAGTCTGGAATTAGGCTGGTTTGTCATATACGGGAAAGAGCTAAGCCACAGATAACTAAACCAGCACATTTCCAGGCGGTTTCACACAATAGCTGGCAACAGTCCCAAGAGGAACTAGGTCAGAGCCCGGGGAAAAGCACAATCCGGCTTTCCGTTTCCCAGGAACTGTTGGCTATTTGCTGACCTTTACGAAGACTGTCTTTAAATGTTTCCTTGAGATCAAAGCCTCTGAGTGCTTAGCCTTACATTTTTAGGTATTACTTTTTCTTTTGTATCCATTAAGATCAATCCCACTGTGAGTGAGAATGATAGAACAGTAGTTTAAACATGCTTGCTCATAACCGCTGCCAATTCGATCATAATAGAACACTTTCACATTAAAAAGAAAAAGCAATTCAATTAAAAACTACACTGTAGAAATGCTAAGGGCCAAATTCCAACTAAAGATGGCAATGAAATTTAAAGTAAAGACAGCAAGTGAGTGTTTTAATGTGTTCTTAGCTCCCTACATGTAATACACAATCACTAATAACGTACAACTGAAAATTAGATATCCACTGCGTGGGTGCCATACATCCTAAGATTATGTCAAGGGCAGAAAAAGCTCACATAAAACTCTAAATATTGATCAACGGCCATATTCAGTTGTAAGGTGGAATTTTCATTTTAACTTCATTTCATTGCTTTAGTGATCTTAATCTTGTAACACTTTTGAAATGCTTTTCTTATGTTTATATGTACTTTAGACATATAACTATGAATAAGAAGATGTTTATAGAAAAGTATTTTTAGGAAAGAGCATGGACATTGGTTAAACTCATTAATGATGTATTCATTCAGTAAATAATTATATATTGAGGAAACTATGTGCCAGAGATGGTTCTAGGCTTCATTAAGCTTATTTTCTGCTGCATGCAGACAATTACAAAATACGACAAATAAGCAAATTCATTGTGTATTAGTAGGTGACGAGGGCTATAGCAGAAGAGGAAACAGGGAAAGCAAAGGGGATTGGAGTAGCAGGTGGAACGTGGTTTCTGATCTCATTAGCAGGTTTACCTGTCATATTAGCCTAGGCTGGGCTACCCCATGGCAAAATCAACCCACAGCTTTCGGGATCGTAGTAAACATAAGCTTATTTCTCACTCAAGAGGCTTCTCTAAAGTGTTGACAAGTGTCCTTTCCACTGAGTTACTTGTCACCCTTTCTGCTGAGGCCATGACCCTCTGAGCTTCCCAGGACACCAGAGCAGACAGGACACAGCTCGGCTCTGTGCAGGCCCCTGCAGGCTTCAGTCCAAGGTTCAGTTCGTCCTGAATACCTGATCTGAATTAGCCACAAGCCCCAGCTTTACCACAGGAAAATGAAGAGCAGAAGATTGCATCTTCAGGTGTGCCAGCATCTCCACTGCATCAAGGTAGGCCAGATTTTAGGGGTGCCAGGCAGGAGGAAGAGCTATGCAGAGTCTCTGAGGCAGGACAGCCCTTGTGGGTGGAGGGAAAGTGAGTGTCGATTTATTACATGTGTCTCTGGCGAGGACAGACCACAGCCAGTGCCTGACGGACACCCAGAGGTCTATGAGAGGAATCCAGCATTGGGGCAGGGAGTGATATATAAACTTCCGAGCGGGATAAACACAAGTATTAATGTATGTGTTTCTGTGGGTGGGAAAATATGTTAGAGCTTCCCTCAAATTCTAAAAGGAAGTATCCATGACACCTATATTTTTAAAATTAAAATAAAACATTCAATTACAATGCTACATAATTGATCTGGTAAATATTATACAAGTAATTTCCATATCAAATTCTATAGAATTTTACACACAAAACTCTCAGCTTTCATTCTCTCTGCATTGCTCTTGAGTAATCCTGTTCAATAGAAACAGAATGAGAGCCTCCTATGACATTTTAAATTTAAAAGAAGCCACATTACAAACCAAAAATGTGAGTTAATAATTAAAGGTGAATTAATTTTATGAATATATTTTATTCACCAAAATATATCCAAAATGTGATGGTGATAGGTATTCACTATAAAAATAATAAGATAATTTATTTCATACCTAGTCTTTAAGATCCGATGTGCATTTTGTACACACAGCTCATCTCAAGTTCAACAACGGACCCTGCACAGCTAGTGATCAGCGGCCACAGTGGCTGAGGGCGATGGTCTGGGAGAGCTCAGGTCTACACCAGCACACACTATCCAAAGTCAGAGAGAACAGAAAAGCTGTCCTACATTTCTTCAACTCAAGTCATCATTAATATTTAAAAACATATCAATGGGCTTATTTAAAACCAAAATGCGTTGTGGTTCTCAGTTTCACAGGGAGAAGCTGTAGGTCAGAGACTCAGCAGATGGGCTTTAGACAACACTAACAGGAGTGAAAATTTTATGAGAGCTGCCACATATCACGCGGCACATCTCCAAGCAGGCATCCACGTCAATGACAACATGAACAAGGTGATAATGACGACAGAAATGAGGACTAACAACCAAGCATAGTACTGGTTCTACTACACACAATTCCAATCAACTTCAGAAAACAAATGCAACAAAAAGCCTGAAAAACGCATGCACTACTACAGAGCTAGAAGTAGCTGGTGCCAGAATGGAAACCCAGTTCCAGCTGATTCAAAGTGCTTGCCATTTCAACATGCTGCACTGCCTCATTTAGAACTTCCTGAAATAGAGAGGATTTCCATTCAGGAATAAAGCTCCTTACAAAGCCACCTGTAGAGGATAAAGTCCTCTCTCTACAAAAATCACTTGCTCCACAGCAGAAAATGTCTTGATACACATCACACTGGTACGGATTTGTTTAAATCACTGGATAATGATTACAAGTGAAACGGATATTTCAAACACTGAAGAATTCCATGTGTACAGCACTGATTGATATCTGGGCTAATTTTTAAGCTACAAAGTAGCACCTGCTGGCTTCTAATTATAAGCAAGAGTTTTGTGAATAGCTGGGAGTAGGAGAGACTCAAACTGCATGTACAATGAGCACCACCGAAAGCTCATTTGAAGTACAATCCATCATCTCTGTCCAACATGACAGGGAACCGGGCAGCGCACACGCTCCGTCAGATGCTGTGATTAAAGGGAGGGATGCTGCGGTTTGTCACATGACTGCACAAGGCTCTCACCACCTGCTGTTAATAACTGACATGCAATCTAAGCCTGCTTTATAAGAATGAAGAGACAGGCTGCACATTCTCTCTGATGGAAATAGAAGGAATTACTCACTCTTTCATCTTCCTAAATACAAACTGAAACAAATAACATTTTCGTCAAAGTTTTGCACCCTAGGGACTGAAAACTGCAGTAAAAGCAGCATTGACCAGGGAGCTTAGAGAAGTAGATAGTAAGGGAAAGACAGAAAGACTGCAGGGGAGAAAGAGAGAGAGAGAAAGAAGAAGAAAAGGAGGAGAAGGAGCAGGAGGAGGAGGAGGAGGGTAGGGAAGGGGAGAAGAGAAAACAGAAGAGAGAAAGTTTTATTTTTATTAAGTTGTATCAGACTCTATGGGAAACAAATCAAGCTTATTTGAAGTCTTTCGTAAACATTTAATATTTAATTTCTATAGGTTGAGTTGTTTCAGATGCTGTTGAATGATCTCTGGGAAGCCAGTAAACTCATATTACAATTGTAAAAATTGGGTGTTGTATGATGATTCTCTTGGCATGCAAGATCTCACCCCGGATATCTGTATCAAGAATTACCCTCGACCATGTTCATAGCATATGACAAAGTGACTGCCATGTTGTTCATCATTTGCTCATGAAGGGCTCTGCTTTAAAAGCATCAGATTTAGTGAGTGATTGCTGTTATAAATGCAGTTTTAATTTGATAATTTATTTTGAACCCCAACTGTTTTCCCAGAAATCACCATCCACTGATGTGCCATCCCTTTAGATTTCCACAAGGCAACAGCACAGTTTCCCATCCTGGGTGTCTCAGAAGAGCCCTTTGAAATGCCACCTGACACTTTCGACAAATTATTTTTCCCCTTTTAGAACAGTTAAGCAAATAATACATAAAATAAATGAAGTATATGCATACCAACTTTTGTCACATTTAGTTTCTAGGCAGCTCATTAAGATCTGAAATATCTTGATTCTAAAGCACAAGCTCGTAAGTAGCATGGCAAAGACCAGCAGAGTTCTGCATATGCATGCACCACAACACCAGCCTATCTGCAAGAATCTATCACTTTAGTGGAAATAGCCAGAAATCATAAAAAAAAACTGTGACGAAAATTTTCCATCGCCTTAGTAATTGCCCATTTATGTATAATTTAGAAACTACAATTTTTCCTAAGTATCTGCAAAGGAATGGTTTCAGGACCCCCATGGATACAAATATCTACAGATGTTCAAGTCCCTTATATAAAATGGCACAGTATTTTCATATAACCTGCAAACATTCTCCCTATATACATTAAATCATCTCTAGATTATTTATAATACCTAATACAATGTAAATGCTATGTAAATAGTGTTATGCTGTATTATTCATGGAATAATAGACAGAAAAAAATCCTGAATATTTTCAGTATAGACACAACCATCCAATTTTTATTTTCTGAATATTTTTGACCCTTGGTTGTTTGCAGAACCCACAGATATGAAGGAGCAGCTGTATTTTTTTTTCTATATTCCTCAAACAGAGCTATCATTTTCATGAATAAAATCTTATTTCATAGATTTACTGGGTATATAATATAGTGACCTAGCAAAAAAAAATCTTAATCATGGTCAAAGTTTCATCTATTTGGGAATTGAGTACCGCACCACTAAATATGTAACCCTACTTTACAATCCCATACATGGTGTGCATGACTAAGTAGACTTGTTGGCAGTAGTCACTCAAGTTTTCAGGCAAAATTGGCCATCATTTCCCAGTCAATGTCAGGGACTACGCAGGAGCATTTGCCTTTGGATGTTGTTGGAATTAAAAGCTCTACACAACATCATTAGCAACCTTATAGGTTTGTTGTCCATTATCATTAAATAATTTTCAAGCTACCCTGAGGCATATGATGCTATGAAAAATCTTAAAACAACTATATCTTGTTTTTAAAGTGTCATGTAACATAAGACAGTTTGATTTCTGTGGTAATTGACTGAGGAACTAAACCAAAAGGGTGTTACCATAAATATTTAAAACAGAGTAAGATAAAATAAGGGAGAGGTCCAAGACAGTCATCGTGCTTTTTGTCATAATAAAGTTATTTTCCAGGCAATTTGGGCACAGAAAATGAAATAAGATCATGACAATTTGGTGAATAATACTCTATGAAAAAGTCCAAGGACTAACTAGAACCATAGAAGCATCCTGTGTTAACTGAAATGATTAAGATGAACTGTGCCCAGGCTAGACCGAAACTTGAAGTCACCCAATGATCACATGGAATAATAAGCTTTCCTCCAGCATGGGAATAATGGTAGAGTTGGAAAAGTGTCTTAGAATACTAAGGTTTAAATATGCAAATCTGCCATTTCATCTGGATCACATATCTAAAGAATAAAATTTAAAATCTAGAGGATATAGCCATGAAATAAAATGAAACAAGACTGAAAGCTTGGCAACGAAACAAGAATAAGTCAGGATATACTGTGAGAAGCAATTTTAATTTATCTATCCACCATTTCCCAGGAACTTGTGAATTTTTTGCCTCTAACTTCAGCCTATGGAAATGTATGTTTTTAATCTAAGGGAAAAGTCAGCCAGCAGAAAGAGTCAGAAATATAGTACTGTGGAAATCTACATTTTCATCACTTTCCCTTTAAGCCAGATCCCTCTCATACATACTCCAAGAAATCTTAAATTTTTAAAAATTATTTTCCCCTAGCGTTTGCAACTTAAGGATTTTGATTTGTGTCTAATTTTTAAACAATTTTCTGACTAGTTTAATTTTTAAACAGATTTCTGAAAACCGTTTTGTACTTTCTCCCTAATATATACCTAATATATACATGTGAGTATGTGTGTGCATGTGTGTGTGTTTCTATAAAGTTACATAAGAAAATGTTTTGCTGCTTATAATTTCAGGGCTTTTTTTCCCCCTTTCTCATGTTCTCAACCATCCTGAGGTTCATGAACTCAGGTTAGAAACATTGAAACGGGAGATATTTTCAAGAATATGTATATTTTTAAATGTTCTGCTTCTATTTTTACTTTTTAAAGGAAATCAGAGACTTTTTTCCTTAGAGAGTACTGAAATACTATTTTCTTATTTTCTTATGTCAAAAGACATAAAGTGAGACAATGACATTCTAAAAGTACTCAGTTGATCAATTAGTAAGTATTACAGTTTCTTTCTAAAATGGAATCTGAGCTGGAACAGGCTCACTAAGAGATGCTCTTCAATCAGGGACTCTCTGTGAAAGGAAATAACCTAATAAACCTTGCACCCCTTGGAAAAATCTGGTAGAAATCTAGTATCTTTCAAAGATTCCTTCTACAAAGTTTTGTTTTGCTCTGGTTTGGTTTGTACACTCTAATGATTTTGGACAGAAAGGTTTCCCTGTTGCCAATATTATTGTTGATATTTGTGTTATGTTTGTCATCATCTTTTGTTTCCACATCTTTGCTTTCTATTATCATCAGTCAGTTTGTTTTAGGTATAGATCAGTGAAATCTTATGAACAGAAGAATCTGATGGCTAAAGAAAGCATCTGCTGTTGGGGGAAAAAAAGACCTTGGGAATAGTTTATTGATGAAGTACACAAGGAAATAAACAGTATTTAAAAATGTATGTATCTTTATAATAGAATGATTTATATTCCTTGGGGTATATACCCAGCAATGGGAAAGGTACATGCACGAGTATGTTCATTGCAGCACTATTCACGATAGCAAAGACATGGAATCAACCTAAATGCCCATCATTGATAGACTGGATAAATAAAATGTGGTTCATATACACCATGGAATACTATACTGTCATAAAAAGGAAAGAGATTATGTCCTTTGCAGGGACGTGGATGGAGGTGGAAGCCATTATCTTCAGAAAACTAATGCAGGAATCAAAAGACAAACACCACATGTTCTCACTTATAAGTGGGAGCTGAACAGTAGGAACACATGGACACAGAAAGGGCAACAACACACACTGGGGCCTGTTGTGGGGCATGGGGTGAGGGAGAGCATTAGGATAAATAGCTAATACATGTGGGGCTTGATACCTAGGTGATGGGTTGATAGGTGCAGCAAACCAACATGGCACATGTTTACCTATGTAAGAAACCTGCACATCCAGCACATGTACCCCAGAACTTAAAGTATGGCAAAAGCACAGTCTCTGTAATTTTACATACATAGTTTTTTTATTGTATTATTTTGTTTATACCACGTCTTTTAAATGACATGAAATGTACAAAAATCTACTTTATGTTAACATTTACAATTTAGTCTGAGGCTAGTCTTGAAATAAAAGTAAACTGAAGGAACCACATTAGCCCACAAGATCAGAGGCACCTTAAAAGTGTTGGGTATCCATAGCTTAAAAGGTCTGGGCGGTCTATAGCTGCTGAGCCATAATTATCAAGAACCAGTAATGCATCTTTCAGGGGTGTGCGGCTCACCTCCAGGTTCTTAGAAGGCATCAATGAATGTCTCTGATACACCTTTCTGTGGCTGCTCCCGCACATTTACACAGACTCCACCCTGGCAACGGACACAGGCCTGTGATGAGGCTAGGGCTCCATCACAGAGAACCCATCCAGGAAGAAAATGTCCTGACAGGGCTGAGCTTGCCAGTAAATATTTAATAAGTAAAAGAGGGTGTGTTCCCTCCCCATTCTCCCCTGATTCTTCCACCCTACTGCCAATGGAGTGACCCACTGGCTCCTGAATACAGGAAGTTTGGAAAAGACATCCCAAACTGGACACAGCACGTCCTGCTGTCTCTGTTCCCTCTTCTAGGGAGGCTGACTTCACAGTCTGTGTGTGTATCAGGGCTGGTTCTCAGCAAGCAGGGACCTGTCCAAAGGGGATCCTGCCCCAAATCCCACAAACTCCAGACAAACCCCTATATTTATATATAAGGGTCTGGAAGTGATGTGCAGATTTAATTACATGCTTAAAAATATTAAACAATATATCCTTAAATACTCCAGCTTATGGCTCCAAACGTTAGAATTTTATACACACAGACATAACTTTTGTTTATGGCTCTTCACTTTATTGCACTTTGCTGATATTGTGTTTTTAAAAATTGAAGGCTTGTAGCAACCTGGCATCAAGCAAGTCTTTTGGAGCCATTTCTCCAACAGCAAGTGCTCACTTCATCCTTCTGTGTTACATTTTTGTAATTCTTTCAATATTTCAAAAGTTGTTGTTATTATATCTATTAAGGTAATCAGTGGTCAATGATCTTTGATGGTACCATTTAAGGTGTTTTGGGGATGCCACAAACCACCCCCATGTAAGACAGTGAACTTAAATGATTAATGTGGTGTGTGTTCTTACTGTTCCACTAATCAGCTGTTCTTTATCTTACTCTCCCTCCTCGGGCCTTCCTAGTCCCAGAGACACAACAATATTGAAATTGGGACAGTTAAATATCCTACAATGGCTCCTATGTGTTCAACTGAAAGAAAGGATTTCACATCTCTCATTTTAAATCAAAAGCTAGAAATGATTAAACTAAGTGAGAAAGACATGTCAAAAAAACTAGGCCTGCTGCACCCAACAGCCAAGTTGTGAGTGCAAATAAAATGTTTTTCAAGGAAAATAAAAGGGCTACTCTTTTTTTTTTTTTTTTTTTTTTTTTTTTTAAATGAGACAGTGTCTTGCTCTGTCACCCAGGCTGGAATGCAATGGCGCAATCTCGGCTCACTGCAACCTCTGCCTCGCGGGTTCAAGCAATTCTCCTGCCTTGGCCTCCTGAGTAGCTGGGATTATAGGCACGTGCCACCACACCTGGCTAATTTTCTGTTATATTAGTAGAGAGAGAGTTTCACTGTGTTAGCCACGATGGTCTTGAACTCCTGACCGCATGATCCACCCACCTCCGCCTCCCAAAGTGCTAGGATTAAAGGTGTGAGCCACTGCACCAGGCCAGTGCTACTCTTATAAGTGCATGAATGATAAGAAAATGAAACAGCCTTACTGGTGAGATGGAGAAAGTTTTCAAGTGATCCGCATAAAAGACCAAACCAGCTACAACATTCCCTTAAACTGAGGCCTACTTCAGAGTAAGCTCCTCATTTTCTTCAACTCTATGAAGGCTGAGAGAGGTAAGGAAGTTGCAGAAGAAAAGTCTGAAGCTAGCAGAGGCTGGTTCATAAGATTTAAGAAAAGAAGCCATCTCCATAACATAAAAGTTCCAGGTGAAGCAGCAAATGTCAATGTAGAAGCTGCAGCACATTCTCCAGAACATCTATATAAGATCATTGATGAAGATGGCTACAATAAACAACAGATTTACCATGTAGACAAAATAGCCTTATGTTGGAAGAAGATGCCATCTAGGACTTTCATAGGAGGAAAGAGGATAAGTCAATGCTTGGCTTAAAAACTTCAAAGGACAGCCTGACTCCTCTATTAGGAGCTCATGCAGGTGGTAACTTTTAGTGGAAGCCAATGTTTGTTTAACATTTTGAAAATCCTAGGGCTCTTAAGAATGATGCTAAATGCACTCTTCCTGTGCTGTCTAAGTGGAAAAATAAAGCCTGGATGAGAGCACATCTGTTTACAGCATGGTTAATGCAATATTTTAAGCCTACCGTTGAGACCTACTGCTAAGAAAAAAAGAAGATTCCTTTCAAAATATTACTGCTCATTGACAACACACGTGGTTAGCAAAGAACTCAGACAGAGATGCTTAACAAGATTAATGGTGTCTTCATGCCAGCTAATATAATATCCATTCTGCAGCCCATGGTTCAAGGAATAATTCAAACTTTCAACTCTTATAACTTAATAAATACATGTCATAAGTCTATAGCTGTCATAGGTAGTGATTCCTCTGATGGATTTGGTCAAAATAAATTGAAAACCTTCTGGAAAGGATTCTCTTTGCTAGATGCCATTAAGAACAATTGTGCTTCATGGGAGGAGGTCAAAATTTCAAAATGAATAGGAGTTTAGAAGAAGTTGATTCCAACACTTTACAGTTGAGTTTCAAGAATATAATAAGACTTCAGCAGAGGTACCTGCCGATGTGGTAGAAATAGTGAGAGCTAAAATTAGAAGGGGAGGCTGAAGACGTGACTGAATTGCTGCAATCTCATGATCAAACTTAACAGATGAGGAATTGCTTCTTCCAGATGAGAAAGGAAAATAGTATGTTGAGATAGAATCTACTCCTGGTAAAGATGCCGTAAACATTGTTGAAATGACAACAAAACATCTAGATTATTATATAAACCTAGTTGATAATGCAGAAGCATGGTTTGAAAGAATAGATTCAAATTTTGAAAGAATTCCTACTCTGAGCAAAATGCTGTCAAATCGCATTGCATGCTAGAGATAAATCTTTCATGAAAAAAAGTCCATAGATGAGGCAAAACATCAATATATCATTTTAAGAAATTGTCACAGCCACCCCAGCCTTCAGCAGCTACCATCTTGATAAGTCAGCAGCCATCAACATTGAGGCAAGACCTTCCACCAGCAAAAAGATTATGACTCATTGAACACTTAGATAATTTTTAGCATTTTTGGCAACAAAGTATTTTAAAATTAAGGTATGTAAACATTTTAGACATAATGATATTGCATAAAGGCTACACAACTGTGTACACATAACTTTCATATGCACTGAGAAGCCAACATATTCCTATGATGCATTTTATAGTCTAAAACTGAATCTCTGAGGTATGCCTGTATTTTTATATGTAATGCTTTAGACATATTTTTTCACAACTAAAAATTATCTTAAGAAAATGTAGTATTCTTCCACTTTTGTCAGCTAATTAATAATTTATTATTTGGCTAATAAGGAACTTAACCGATCATACATTTTGGAATAAATATATACATGATCAAACCCCACACTTACCTGAATGTTTATATGTGCTTCGCCCATAATTGCTAAAATTTGGAAGCAACCAAGGTGCCCTGTAAGAGGTGAGTGAATAAACTGTGGGACATCCTGACAATGGACTGTCAATATTCAGTGCTAAAAAGAAATAAGCTGTCAAGCCATGAAAAGTCACGGTGGAATGTAAATCATATTTCTCAGTGAAAAAAGCCAATCTGAAAAGGTACATACTGCATGATCCCCAATCATATGACATTCTGGGAAAATAAGAAGACAGTAGAAAGATCCGTGGTTGCCAGCGACTGGGGGCAGGGAAAAGTAAACACCAAGAAAACAGGGTTTTCCTTATTTTACTTATTTATGTATTTATTGATTGAGATGGAGTCTCACTCTGTCTCCCAGGCTGGATTGTATTGTCAATCTTGGCTCACCGCCACCTGTACCTCCTGGGTTCAAACGATTTTCCTACCTCCCAAGTAGCTGGGATTTACAGGCACATGCCACCGCACCCAGCTAATTTTGGTATTTTTAGTACAGACAGGATTTCACCATATTGGCCAGGCTGGTCTTGAACTCCTGACCTCAGGTGATCCACAGGCCTCAGCCTCCCACAGTGCTGGGATTAGAGGTACGAGCCACCACGCCCAACAGAAAATAGAATTTTTAGGACAGTGAAACTACTCTGTATGATACTATAATGGTGGATACATGTCATTATACACTTGTCCAAACCCATGGAATATACCACACCATGAATGAATCCTAACTTACGCTGTAGACACCAGATGGCAATGTATGAGTGCGGGTGCCTGGATGGAACATATGCACCATGAATGAACCCTAACATAAGCTGTACACATCCGATGGCGACGTATGAGTGCAGGTGCCTGGATGGAACAAATGCACCATGAATGAACCCTAACATAAGCTGTACACATCCGATGGCGACGTATGAGTGCAGGTGCCTGGATGGAAGAAATGCGCCATGAATGAACCCTAACATAAGCTGTAGACACTGGATGGAGATGTATGAGTGCAGGTGCCTGGATGGAAGAAATGCGCCATGAATGAACCCTAACATAAGCTGTACACATCCGATGGCGACGTATGAGTGCAGGTGCCTGGATGGAAGAAATGTGCCATGAATGAACCCTAACATAAGCTGTAGACACTGGATGGAGACGTATGAGTGCAGGTGCCTGGATGTAAGAAATGCGCCATGAATGAACCCTAACATAAGCTGTAGACACTGGATGGCGACGTATGAGTGCAGGTGCCTGGATGGAAGAAATGTGCCATGAATGAACCCTAACATAAGCTGTAGACACTGGATGGAGATGTATGAGTGCAGGTGCCTGGATGGAAGAAATGCGCCATGAATGAACCCTAACATAAGCTGTAGACACTGGATGGAGACGTATGAGTGCAGGTGCCTGGATGGAAGAAATGTGCCATGCAGCAGGGGAGGTGTTGCTAGAAGGGGAGGCTGTGTGGAGAGGCGGGGGGTGTGGGAAACTCTATAGTCTGTTCAGTTTTGCTGTCAACCTAAAACTACACTAAAAAATAAGGTCTATTAAAAAAAAAACAAAAAGCACCTGGCATTTACTGTATGATGTGCCAGAAAAAGAATAAGCTTTCTGAAATCAGAAAGTGAATTACTCTAAATGTGTACCATCCTTTGTCTTTTCCATGAAGTCTGAGAATCAGGCTCGTAGGAGGCTACACCTAGTGACTGTGTTCAGTAAGATAGCCTGACGCTTAATCTTTTTTTTTCTTTTCGCAGTTTGGAAACTGTCAGCAGTTAACCAGAATGAAATATGGCCTCCTTTCTACTCCCTTTTCCCCATTGAGCTTTGTTTTCTCTTGCTGCCAAATTCTAGCTGAGGAGAAAAGACAGACATCTCCTCGAACTATCTGAATATTATTTATCTCAATGGTTGCTGGAATGGCTTCAGAGGACCTCTTCCATCTCATGGTCGTTTCTGTCTGCTTTCCTCTCACATCTATAACCCAAAGGAATTCACTCCAAGCAGCATGTGTGACTGGCTGGTGGGATCCTCCTTATACGTCACCGTCTGCCTGTAACAACACTGTCATCGCCTCATGCTTCATAACACCAGGACACCAGGCAAAGGAGCTCCCAAGCTGAACCTCTGCCTGCTGCAAGGTAAATACAAGCAGGGCCGCGTGCTGCAATTTCAGGATTATGATCGTCTTAATAAATGATGCACTAAATGTGCTATAAATCATCTCCCTCCGACCAACTCTCTTGGCAGCCTATTATAATACTCAGTGATTGTGACAGTCAATAGCAGCTACAATAAATGATGGCAACGATTATTTTTTACAAAGGACTTCCAGTTAGAGAAAAGGTGTGTTAAAATGCTGAAGCGCTCGCACTTCTGGGTGCCAAACAGACAGACTGTATACCTGACACTGGCCTTCTCTAGTCAGTAACTTCATCACATAGCTTTTAAAGAAGTAAGTTTAGATGTCAAATACATGTTCAGAAACACTCCAGGCCCACGCAGAGAATGTCAGGCTCAGAACGTATCCTAGAGGACACCTAATTAGAACATCTCACTTTCCAAACAAAAGACAGAGACTCAGGGTATGTCAAAAACCACAAAACAAAGTAGAGGAAAGACATTTAAAATTAGAGAAACAAATCTTCCTGGAAAAGTCAGGGCAAGTCAATAGGAAAAAAAAAAAGTAGGGGGTACAAAGGATAAGAGCAGGCACAGGAGAAATGACATAGGTAAAAAGGTTTTTCTCAAGCCTATTAGTCATCAGGGAACAATGAAGGGTGTAACATTGGCCATATGATTAGACAAATTATAAGGCTGGTGTGTTTGTAGGTGTACAGAATAGGGAGGAAACGGCCCTTGGCAGACTCTCAGTGGGAGCAGAGGGGTGTGTTGGTACACTTACGCTGGCAATTAGCTATTAATATTAAAAATGAGAATTTTAGTGCATGCTTTATTCCAGCAACTAAACTTCTGAAACATGCCCTTAAGAAATGCTCACATGTGAAGAAGTTCCATCTGCATGGACGTTTACTGCAGCAAACTTAAAAATAGAAGCCTTGCAATCTACCCATCTGACAAATGTCTAATATCCAGAATCTACAAAGAACTTAAACAAATTTTTTAAAAAAATTAGAAAGTAGGCAAAGGATATGAACAGTCACTTCTCAAAAGAAAACATTTATGCAGCCGGCAAACATGGAAAAAAGCTCATCATCACTGGTCATTAGAGAAATGCAAATCAAACCAAAATGGGATACCATCTCATGCCAGTAAAAATGGCAATTATTAAAAAGTCAGGAAACAATAGATGCTGGCAAGGCTGTGGAGACTTAGGGACACATTTTACGCTGTTGGTGGGTGTGTAAACTAGTTCAACCATTGTGGAAGACAGTGTGGTGATTGCTCAAGGATCTAGAACTAGAAATACCATTTGACCCAGCCATCCCATTACTGGGTATATACCCAAAGGATTATAAATCATACTGCTATAAAGACACATGCACACGTATGTTTACTGCGGCACTATTCACAATAGCAAAGACTTGGAACCAACCCAAATGCTCATCAATGTTAGACTGGATAAAGAAATGTGGCACATATACACCACGGAATACTATGCAGCCATAAAAAAGGATGAGTCCATGTCCTTTGCAGGGACATGGATGAAGCTGGAAGCCATCATTCTCAGCAAACTAACACAAGAACAGAAAACGAAACACCACATGTTCTCACTCATAAGTGGGAGTTGAAAAGTGAGAACACATGGACACAGGGAGGGGAACATCACACACTAGGGCCTGTCAGTGGGTGGGGACAAGGGGAGGGAGAGCATTAGGGCAAGTACCTAATGCATGTGGGGCTTAAAACCTAGATGATGGGTTGATAGGTGCAGCGAACCATCATGGCACACATATACCTATGTAACAAGCCTGCACATTCTACACATGTGTCCTAGAACTTAAAGTAAAATTAAAAAAAAAATAGAAAGAAATGGAAACAACCTAAATCTAAATGTCAACAGGCAAATTACTAATCAAAGTTTGGTACATCCACACCAGGGAATGCTAAGTGAACATTTTTTAAAGAGGTTGATCTACTACTGATTTTACTGTTTTCAGTTAGAAATCAAGTCACAGGATGATATTCACGTGTCATGGACTGAATATCTGTGTCAGCCCAAAAACTCACTTGTTAAACTCCTAACCCTCAATGTCCTGGTATTTGTAGGTGGGGCGTTTGGGAAATAACCAAGTTTAGATGAGGCCGTAAGGGTGTAGACCTGATGATAATAGCAGTGTTCTTATATCTAGGGGAGGAGACCAGGACTTCTGCTCTGTCTGTTCCCTGTGAGGAACAAGGGAGCACACAGGCACACATTTGCAAGCCAGGAAGAGAGTCCTCCCAGAACCGCAGTGGGCTGGCACCCTGATCACAAACTTCCAGCCTCCAAACAGTGGGAAATGAACATCGATGGCATTTTGCTACAGCAGCCTGAGCTGACTAATAAAACGTTCTACGATGCAATTTATGATTTTAAAACTCCTACATATTTGTGTATGTTTGTGGAGACACGTGGGAAAGGGTTCGAATCTCACGGAGACAGAGTACAGAACAGTTGCCAGAGTCTGGGAAGGGGAGTGGGAAGGGGAGTGGGAGGGTGAGAGGAGGTGGGGATGGTTAATGGGTACAAAAAAAAAGTAGTTTAAAAGAATGAATAAGACCTAGTATTTGATAGCACAATAGGGTGACTGTAGTGGATAATAATTTAATTGCACACATTTAAAAATAACTAAAAGAGTATAATTGGAGTATTTGTAACACAAAGGATAAATGCTTGAGGGGATGGACACCCCATTCTCCATGATGTGAATATTATACATTGCATGCCTGTATCAAAACATCTCATGTACCCCATAAATATATACACTTATTGTGTATCCACAAAATTTAAAATAAAAAAAAATTAATTGGCTGACAGCCATGACTCCTGGGGAATAAAAAGGGTTTGGGGTAAAGAAGGGTTTTCACCTTTTATTATATATACTTCAGCGTTATTTCAATTTTATTGATTAGTTAGTTATAAGATTATTTTATAAAATCAGATTCTTATTTAGACTAATGCCAACATGCCGACCATATGTCCATCCAATTGTTTATCGAGCTTTTCTCTCCCTCCTCCTCCTCTCTGTTTCATCCCTGCCAGGCACGCCTCACACAAATGCTAGAGGAAGAACCAGGAGATCAATTATTTCCAAATTTGTATATCTGGCATCTTCCGGCAATAAGGGATACCAAAACCGGTGACCAGGAGGCTTTCAAATGGCCTGTGGCCTCACACTTCTGGGTGCCAAATAGACAGTCTGTGTACCTGACACTGGCCTTCTCTAGTCAGTAACTTCATCACATGGCTTTTAAAGAAGCAAGTTTAGATGCCAAATACATATTCAGAAACTCTCCAGGCTCATGCAGAGAATGTCAGGCTCAGAATGTGTCTTAGAGGACACCTAGTTAAAACATCTCACTTTCCAAACAAAAGACAGAAGCTCATGACATGCCAGAAATCACAAAACAAAGTAGAGAGAAGTCTTTTAAAATTAGAGAAACAAATTTTCTCTGTTTTATTGTTTATACACCATGGAATTTATTCAGGAATTCTGTCCCTATGTGCCTGAAAATGTGTATAATAAGAATACTTTTCTTACATGGTCATGGACAAACTATACATGAAACGTGAACCTTTTGATGGCTTGGTTTATTAAACACGCTAGTTTAGTAGTCCAGCAATGAAGGAGTTTCTTTTCTGACTGGGGTGTGTTTGTCAATGTATTTTTATTTATTTTATTTTATTTTTTATTTATGTATTTTTATTTTTATTTATTTATTTTTGAGGCGGAGTCTCACTCTGTTGTCCAGGCTGCAGTGCAATGGCACGATCTTAGCTCACTGCAACCTCTGCCTCTCGGGTTCAAGCAATTCTCCTGCCTCAGCCTCCCAACTAGCTGGGATTACAGGCGCCCGCCACCATACCCAGCTAGTTTTTGTATTTTTAGTAGAGACAGCGTTTCACCATGTTGGCCAGGCTGGTCTCAAACTCCTGACCTCAGATGATCCACCCGCCTTGGCCTCCCAAAGGGCTGGGATTACAGGCATGAGTGTCAATGTATTTTTAATTACAGAGTTCACACTCCCACCACACTGGTCAAGGGCTTCTTTGCTATACTTGCTTCTAGTTACTTTCCTATTTCTCACTATAATAATATTAATTGTAACCCTGACAGATTTGTTAATAGAAGTGAAGCAATCCTCTAAAATGTAATCAATCTTTTATTCTTTTTCAAAAGAGAAGTAAATCATGTGCATAAACACCTAGTTAAAAAAAAAAAGTGGGAATTCTTAGGAAACTAAGCCAAGATTTTCTAATTTCAAAGTAGAAGAGGGTTTTTATCATTCTGACATACTTCATTCTAGAATTAAATGGCAGCAAGTATAAGACAACATTAATTTGCACAAAATTACAAAGGTAATATTACAGTACATCAGTTATTTTCTAATTTTAACTTAGTTCCAATGCTTTGGGGGGGAAAAAAAGCATTTTTTTTTCAATACTCCAAGAAATTTAAACTATTAGAATGACTCTCAGAAACAAACTCATGTATCACACATCACACTCCCAAATTTTACATTAAATGATTAGTGAATTTAAAATTTAATAATGCCTATGTATAGATTTACTAAAATATTTTTAATCATTAGGAATAATATTAAATCTATAAACTTTATTGTATAACTACATGTTCTTTTAAAAATTTATAAAATAGATATCAATATCATAGAAATATAATATTGTATAGTATAGGATATCAGAGATACTTACTATATAATGTTGCTAACTTATTTTCCTGACAGACTTGATCAGAATCACAGTGACTCCAACACCGTGTTGATGATAGTCTATTTGCTGACTTTTGTAAGGGAAGTGGAGTTGGTTTGACTTCTTACATTGCTTAAGACCTGGTTATTTACAGATTTGCTGGTCATAAGACAGTTTTGATGATCAAATATTGAGGGATATTTAACCCAAGAAGAAATAGGATTTACTATGTACTGAGTGCCAACAATTTGCCAGGCTGTACACCAACATGATCCCATTAAATACGAACAGCAAATCTCTGACGCAGTTAGCAATAGATCCAGGGTGGAAATGAAGAAACTAAGACACACGTAGATTAAGTAAACTGTCTAAAACAGAACCAGAAAGTGCCAGCCACATTTTAAATACCTGCCAGTCACCCCGTGCTGTCCCAATGTTCAGAGGACATCGCATGCCCTACAAAATTAGGGCTCTTCCGCAGGGATGGAGGTGATAAGCCTCCAATCACCAAACCAAACTATGTGAGGCCAGGAAGGGCAGACCCTCAGGGGCTGCAGCTGGGCACGGCTAAATGCTGTAACCCAGGATTTTTTCCTAGAAGTAACACTTTCCGTGAAACGGGATTTCTGGCTGCTGTCAATGAAAGTCACTGTCTTCCATCAAAAAAACAAATGATTTAATCTCCCCCTCCCTCTGTAACAGAGTTCACAGAGAACAGACACTTGGTCCAAATAAAGAAAGGCAACTCCTGAAGAAACTAATAGCTACAAGCCCCTTTAAGGACACAAACTGACATTAAATTCTAGCCTACTGCAAAGCAGCACTGTGGCTAGAGCTACGGTGATAATTGGCAAAGACGTGCCACTGAGCTTCCAGCTTTGAGAAATTACAATCAGAGACTGGAATTTTTCTGTGTTTAATTATTAAAAGTTTTGATGCTTTCATAATGCCAGTGAGATTGGAAAATAGAAAAATGATCCATCGGTACACAAAATAGGAAGATGAAGAATATTTAGGCAGTCCATGCTGAGACGTTTTTTATAACTCGGCTACATGATGGAAGGGTTATGAGTTCCTTAGAGACAAGTTCACAGTTAATGACAGAAACGTGTAGTAAATGATACAGGCTTTGTAGCTTTTAGAATATATTAGGTTAACAAACATTTTCCAGGTCACTATCTGGAGCAGATGCATTCCAATTAGTAGGCTCAGTGTGAGCCTCACCCATCCCATAACGTCCTATATTAATTCTTATCTGGGTGTGCTACATATTTCATTAGCTTTACAGTTTCTTAAACATATTTTGCCTTTAATGTTTAAATATCATTATTGCGGGTAAATCAGTGCCGTTGAATTGCTTTTAGAAGATTCGGGACTTTGTTTTCTTTGATGATTAACACTGAAAATGTGAACTTGTAACACTTTTATAGTGGGAAAATCCAATGTTAATTTCCGTGGTTTTTATCACTTTTGAAAAAAAGTCATTTTTCCTTTGATGATAACATTGGAAATGGGAACTTATAACGCTCTTAAAGTGGGAAAACCTGGTGATAACTTCTATGGTTTTATCACATTTGGAAGAAGTCACATTGTTGATCCTTAGAATTTAATGTGTTTATGCTGTGATAATTTACTGATGATGAAGACAGAAGAACCCAAAATAAAATATAATGGAGAACTAAGTTCAAGTGAAGAACTATACAGCATGAGAATATGGAACTTTCAACAAAATGCACATTACAGGGTTGTATGTGATTCCCGAAATAAGATTTCATAATCTCTTAAAAAGAAGTTTCTTATTTGTCAATTACACCTCAAAAAAGCTGGAAAAAAAGTTTCTGATGTACAGGAAACAAAGAATAATTAAAATATTATTGGATTATCTAACTTTTTTTTTCTACATTGCATTCTGGAATGAGATTCCCAACACACAGGACTTCTACGCATGGAACAATGAAGGAAAAAAAGAGAAAGGAAAAACTATTTTCTGCAAGAAGTCAAGTGATGAATGTTGTGCTAAAATAGTCTGCGGGGGCGCAGGGGAGGAAGAGGGGGCGGGGAGTGAGACCAGAAGGAAGCTGCAGGGCTCCTGGGCAGGGGCGTGTGAGACCCGAGGTCATTAACAGTGAGCACTGACTAACAAATTAATAACATCAATTTTAACAGTTATAATTGCACAGGATCCTCTATCAAGCTGATTCCAAATGAGAAACTTTTCTTTATGGATATGAAATGTTTTCTTCTCCATATTAAAAAGGAGACAGGGGATTTGTCTTTAATTCTTTCCCTTTGGTGTAGAAGGGAGGAGAACCACGAAGCTGCAGATGGCCATTGTGGACTTCTCTGCATGGGGTGAAATGACCAAGAGCCCCTTGAGTGTGTCTCCAAGTATCAACGCCCTGAGAACTTACAGAAGCTTTGTGGGCACCTGCGCCCGGTAGTGGGGACCATCTGGGGTTTCTTGTGCCTGGCACCAGCACCCACAGCCAGACCTCACTGGCGATGCCCAGTGTGAAAGTGAGGGACTAAGTGGCTAATTTGGCTGGATTTCCTGGGTCAATAGGGATTTCCTTAAGGGGACTTTTCCCTAAGCCAGAATGAGTCATAGCTGCGAGCTAAGGGATCCAAACTTCAACCAATCATATATAGAGAGTTTAAGCTCTAGCTGCAGCCTGATATTTTTAACCAATCAGGCCCACCAACCCACAAGCGGACAGAAAATGAGCTAACTCTATAGGACATAAAAAGGAAAAGGGGAGGGGTCATAAGGGGATATAAGCATAAGACACCCAAGCCAGAAACGGCAACCCTTCCAGGTCCCCTTCCACCGCGTGGGAGCTTTCCTTTCGCTTTCATAAATCTTGCTGGCGCACACTCTTGGGGTCCGCGCGTTTCTCTAACCCAGCTGTAACACTCGCCACTGCGGTCCACGGCTTCATTCCTTGAAGCCAGTGAGACCAGGAACACTTCCATCGAGAAAAAACCTTGATCAAAAGGAAGATAAATCTTGGGGTCCCAAATTTACTAAACTAAAGGGAAAGGTCAAGCTGGGAACTGCTTAGGGCCAGCCTGCCTCCCATTCTATTCGAAGTCACCCCTCTGCTCACTGAGATAAACGCAAATCTGATTGGCTTCTTTGGAAAGGCTAATTAGAAACTCAAAAGAACGCAACTGTTTGTCTCTCACCTACTTGTGATCTAGAGGTCCCCTCCCTGCTCCAGTTGTCCCACCTTTCTGGACGAAACCAATGTACATCTTTCATTTGTTGCTTGATGTCTCATGTCTCCCTAAAATGAATAAAACCAAGCTGTGCCCCGGCCGCATTGGGTACACGTCGGCCGGACCTCCTGAGACTGTCAGGGGCGCGCAGCCTCAACTTTGGCAAAATAAACTTTCTAAACTAACTGAGACCGAAACTGCCTTTGCAAAATTATAACTGAGGAAATTATGTCAGTGACAGAAATCAGACCTAACCAACTCTATGTTGCTTCTAACTTTTAAGCTGTCCTTGTTCATTCCTGGGCATAGGCTGAACTAAATTTGTGAAGGAATTCAGTTCATAGTATGACTCTGAAACGAAAGTGATTACAGCCCTTATCAATTGATAGAGCCCTTATCAATTGATCAATTGATAACAGCCCAAGAAGATCCCCTTCTTACCTGGTATCCAGTCTACCTTTGCAGGACTAATAAATTAGCTAAAAGATTAGAACTTACAGTTTAGGAGACATGCAGCCTCTGGCTCCAAGAGTTGAACCTTCCCAAATTGCTTCTGGGGATCACATTACTATTGTAAAACCTAAGATCTAAGATCGGTGGTTGTGATATGTTGCAGACCCTGCACCCCATGGATCAGCTGATACCACCCAGACTTTTAATCTGGCCGACCAGTTTTGCCATTGCACCCAGAAACAGAGGACAGCAAGAAAAACTCACTTTGACCCCTTGTGATTTCATCTTCAAACTGACCAGTCAGCACTACCCACTTCCCAAGCCCCCACCCACCAAATTATCATTAAAAACTCTGATCCCCGAATGCTCGGGGAGACTGATTTGAGTAATAATAAAACTCCAGTCTCCCACACAGCCGGCTCTACATGAATTACACTCTCTCCATAGCAATTTCCCTGTTGATAAATTGTCTCTGTCTAGGCAGTGGGCAAGGTGAACCCACTGGACGGTTACAAGACCTATCTCAGATATTCAGGGTTCACACCAGAACGGTGCCAAACACCCAGCACAGGACAGCGCCCTGGCAAAGACACAAACCACCGTAGTGACGTGGATTTCACTCGCTTAACCCATGCACCCCACCTCCATGGGCACACTGGAAGCGGGAGGTCTCCCCCCGATGGTCAGTGCTGCAGGGAGGCCACTGATCCACAAGGGTGGGATGGAGACTGGGGATGGCCCACCTTCTGCTGTCTTTCATCAATTTATACTGCATATGTCCTTGAGGCTTTCTGTATTTGGTTTTCTTCTCTCTCCTTATTAGATTCTGAGGGTTTGTTAATCATTGGTCGGTTACTTCACTCTCCTGGAAGTTGCTCCTCTCTGTTTGAAAAGCCAACATAAAAATAAACATACAACTCTTTTCTCATAGAAACAGGCAACACTTCATTCTGGAGATGTGCCCTAACCTGGGGTAGGAGATGTCCAAGACAAGTAAAGTGGATGTTCTCAAAGAGCAGTCCCAGGACCACAGCATCTGTCTCCTGGGACTGGGTTGGAATACAGGCTCTCAGGCCCACACAGACTCTGCTGGAAAAGACTCTGCAGGTGGGAACCTACAATATGTGTTCCACAAGCTGATGCTGGTGCACATTCAAGTTTGAGAGCCACTGTCCTACAAAATATATATATAAAATCAGTGAATCTCCTGTGATTTTTTTTTTTAACAAACCTAGTTATCTGATTCACCCAGAGAAATGCTTCTCTGATCCATCTTTCCATCTGCTGCAGAAACAAAGGATATTTAAAGTTCCTGCTGTCCCTGGAGGCGGCTGTCCTGCCCCCTCCAGGATCAAACCCATGGCCATAGGGAAAGCTTCTAACACTATGGGTCTGCTCCAGGCTATTCTCATGCAGCTCCCTATGCTTTTCAGATTTCTTATTCTAGACTTCTTTCTCTCTGGCAGTACAAGCCTCTCCCTTCCTTCTTTATCCTTCAGCTTCAGCCACCTGGAAAAATCTCCAATCTGGAAAATCTAAACCAACCACCTTTTCTGAAAGGACACAGTTTTCCAAGCATTGCTGAAAAAAAAAAGAAAATCATAAAACTAACTTCAACTGCAGACTTCTTCTTCCACCAGAAACCATTTGGTTTTCCTAGTCAGTTTTCCTTCCTTTCCACAGAGGGGTTTTCAAATTGTTTCTACTTTCCCACACCACATTCACCATCCAAAGTACCTGTGTGAGTATTAGAACCACTCACCCCCTTTACTTAGAGTAATTATAAGGAAGATATTAAATAATAGGCTGTCATGATAAATAAAATAAATTTAAGAAAGGTATATTCAGCATTTACTATGTGCCAGCTACCAAGTCTTGACATTTATCATCTCATTTAATCTTTACTCTGAAGTAGATGGTATTTGTACTATCATTATTTATCATTATTGTTGTTATTGTTACCATTTTGCAGATGAAGAAACCCAGACACTCTCAGGAAATGGTGAAGGTGGAATTAAATTCAGGCACTCTGATTCCAGACCGTGCACAGTTAAACACTATTCTGTCTTACAAAGCCTTGTGATATTGGTAAATGCCACTACTTTGGGAAAGGGATGCTGTCACTTGAGCAAGTACCACATTTTATATTCTTCATGTGATTTATAACATCTCAAGAGCAGTGGAAAAGACCTCAAAGTGGTTCCTCAAGAGTCTTCACATGCATCTGGCAAACCCTGTCAAGGCAGCACTCCCACCCCCAGCTCTGGAGAAAAGTTTGCACTCTTGGTCAGGGGAGCCCTGTGGAAAAAGTGCCCTGAGAAAACAGCAGCTCCTCCTTGAAAGGCCTGTTTCTGCATGGCTGACAGGTGCAAGCCTGTGGAGGAATGCATGAGAAAGACTGATCTGAGAAGACTCGTGAATTATTACAAACTAGGGTCAGTTTTTAATGAGGAAAAGAGAATGTGAACCAAGCAAAAACTTATGTGGATGGTAAACAGTACCTTAGATTTGGAACTAAAACATTCGTGATGACTCTATTGGGAAAGTTGCAAGACAACTCTGAATGCACACGCCATTCCACGTGCTCTCCAGGGTTTAAAATTTTTAAAAAAACAAACAACAAAAAAACAAACTTGCTCACTCAATCCCCCTCCTATATTCTATTTTTAGAGATAACACATCTCATCTCTTTTAACTTATCTCCAAACCTTCAAGGACCACTGTTACAAAGCCCATGCTTGCTTTTTCCTCTTGAAGCTTTAGCTCTCCACATGGAAAATTGTCTTCATTCTTTCATCCCATACCCCACAACCTCACACCCACACACACTGTCCACTCATCTTTGCTGGATACTTACACTTTCATCCCACACACCACAGCCTCACACTCCCACACCATCCACTCATCCTTGCTGGATGCTTATATCCTAGTGCAAGTGAAGTAAGTTTCGGGATTCATGTCATTATTGCTAAGTGTTACAGGCTCTGTGCATGTGCTGTATCATGAATATTTCTGTCTTGTACAACTCATATTGTTTTAAGAATTTTTGTTTTAGCCGGGCATGGTGGCGTGTGCCTGTAGTCCCAGCTACTTGGGAGGCTGAGGCAGGAGAATTGCTTGAACCCAGGAGTCAGAGGCTGCAGTGAGCCGAGATCACGCCACTGCACTCCAGCCTGGTTACAGAGTGAGAGTCCATCTCAAAAAGAAAAAAAAACAAAAACCAGATTTTTTGTTGTTGTTGCTGCTTCTTTTGTTTCATCTGTATTTATCACCAATGCATCCCAATCTCTTCTTCCATTTTCAAGATCTACACTTAATATGTTCAAATTCATCAGATTCCTATCAATTTCCTCTTCTGAGGATGTCTCCTGGGGAGCCTTCAGATCTGCTGCAAACAGAACAAGCACAGTCATTATCTTTTCCCTCTTTTCATCTGGAGTCTGGGAATTCATTTTTTGAAACTTCTTGAATGAATTCTCAGTTTCCTTGACCACCCCCATCCCCAACACACCATGTTCTCCTTTCTTGGCTAATTTCCTCTTTTAGGTAGACATACTGAGACAGGTGCAGGGGAGATAAAAATTTTGAAATTTTGTATTGTGAAAAAGTCTAGGAGTAAATGACATTTTGCCAGGGCATAGGAATCTGATTTTTGAGATTGGATTCCATCAGTATATTTAAGGGTATTTACTTTATTTTACCTTTTTTATTATTATTATTACTGACCTCCTCTGACTTGTTTCCTCTCTGGAAATTTGGTAGGATATTCTCTTTTGTCCCAATGTTCTGAAATTACCTAATGACATTTTGTGATACAAGTCCATTTTCATTCAGTATTCAGTTTTCTTGGGCCCTTTCAATCTGGAAACAACCATCCTGGAAAATTTCTTCAACAATTTAATTTTCTCCTCTTGTTTCTCCAACTTCATTTTCTAAGTTGTCTCTGACACCTTTTCTTTCCTAGATGGTTCCTCCTTTTTCATAGCATTCTGTTCTTGTTTTGTGAATATATCCCTTTATTTCTCAGATAATTTTAACTATTATATATTTAAGTTCTTATATCTTGCAAATTTTCAGTTTCTTCCTAGTTGCTTTACTCTCTGTGTTTATTGGGAATTTTGTCTTTCTTGTCAGAGGATTTTTATGGCAGTCTGCTTATATTAGAAGAGAATGACTGAACCTTCTGAGTGTGTGTGTGAGAGGAGGGCTAGGGTTGCTCCATCACCATGGAGTCACTGTCAGTAAATCAAGCTTGCTTATTTTACTGAAAAAGACCCAACATCTTTTCCTTAGTTCTTTCTCTTGAGTGGCTCAGTGTCTCTCACTTTCTTCTTGTCAGTCTAATATGTAAGTTTGGAGAGCCAAGGATGTCTATATTCATGCAAACGATTAGTTTAACATCTTTATTCTGGTATAATCCCCAAATATACCTAGGGTCTTCTATTCCAAAGATCCCCAGTATTGGAAGTGGAATTTGATCCTAATTCCTTGTAAAATATACTTTTAATCAACTTTTTTTTACTCTGCCTCACCGTCATCCTTAGTGCAAAAATTTCTGGTTCTGCCAATTGCTGAAGCTTTTTAGGGTACCCTAAGTCGAGTTGATTTGATTCTTGGATTTCTGAAATTTTGGATTAGGATTCTTCTTTCCTGGTTCTTTTAAATCAGTTACCACTGACCTTATGTTTTCTAACCTGCAAAATTGTATTACACTCTTGTCTTCTACCATTTCATTTGTCCTTGTGAACTTGTGACTTTGAAATAATCATTTTGTGATTATAATGTAATTTTAGTGGAATTTTGGAGGGGAGTAGATAGAGATGAAAGTATTTTATCAGTCAACTCAAAGGAAGATTCTGAGGTGGTTAACTTTTTTCTTTGTAACAAAATCTGTCAATGCTTACAAATTATATATTTGTATATATAATATTGTACTATGTGTTATATAATATATATTATTATTTAGCTTAGAAAGAGTGTTCATATGCTGAGATAGGTAGAACAATGCATTGGATGGAATGGATTAATTATTCAGGCTTTCTGAATATCACCTGTAATCTATAAGATGGAAAACATTATACTTTGGTCTTAAAAGTCTCTCCCTGCTGTTGGAATCTAGCATTAACGACTCCACTGGCTCAAGAGCAATTGGATTTGTCCTAATCCTTTTTAGAAATGCCTCAGAGAAGTGTGATTTCTAACTGCAGTTAAAAGGAGAACCACTGTTTATTCATTTAAAAGTTATAATTGTAATGTAGATTTTAGACAAAAGACTGAGAGGGTAGTACATCAAAAGACTTCACAGTGAAATAGAGAAGCCATTTCCATCAGTATTTGGCATTTGGTGTGGCTGAGTACAGAAAGGTAGGAGATGAACTGTAGGAACTGAAGGGGCTGAATCTACACAGAGCTTCCTGTAATGTGAGGTCTGTGCCTTCATCTTCCACTTGGTGACGCCTACACACTCCTCAAAACAATATTCTAATCACATCCCTTAAGCCTTCCTTGAGCTATTTGTACCACGTCTCTCTCAACTACCCCTGAGGTCAAATATACAATTAAACCAAGTAACTTCTTAAAAAATAAAAGTTTGAAACCAAATATTTTTCACTTTGGATATTCACTAAACATTATGTTTAATATCAACGTATTTTGTCTTTAGCTGTAGAAAATATTTTTCTCATATAGTGATAAATTGCATAGTCTCTAATGGTTAGTTTTACACTTGAGAATAAGTACAGCTTCTTGACCAATTCTCAAATAAATAAAATTTAAAATGTTAGACTTCATTTATTGCATCCCTTGCAAAAAATATAGTATCAGAACAATGCAGTTGTAATCAAGATTAAATTAGTATACAATTGTGACTTTTTTTTTTTTTTTTTTTTTGAGACTGAGTCTTGCTCTATCACCCAGGCTGGAGTGCAGTGGTGCGATCCCGGCTCACTGCAAGCTCCATCTCCCAGGTTCACGCCATTCTCCTGCCTCAGCCTCCCGAGTAGCTGGGACTACAGGTGCCCGCCACCACACCTGGCTACCTTTTTGGTATTTTTTAGTAGAGACGGGGTTTCACCATGTTAGCCAGGATGGTCTCGATCTCCTGACCTCGTGATCCATGTGACTATTTCTATCAGAATCCCTTCTTGATGGCATAACAAAGGTAAAAGCAAAGCGTTATAGATTCTTCAAAAACAGGTAAAGAATCACATATGGATCCCCAAAGTCTGTCTTGACAGTAAGAATGACATTTCTACAGATTGGCTGTTGCCTGTTTGTTTATGCAGATAAAATTTGTCATGGATTTTTTTTTTTATGGGGTAGTAATACCCCTTTCTAACATCTAGCACTGCTGGGTTATGAAAATTTTATCCAAGGTGATGTTTGTTCTCTGAAGGTAAACTCAGATTGAGCAAGACACAAAGGAGAATATAAATGTCCTTTTCTGTATTTCTTGTAGAATAAATCTTGACTTTGTGCCTATTCTCTAGTATGGTGTCTGAAAATGATGTTTACCCATAGAAACTATTTTTATTTAAAGGAACAAAATTCCATTTAATTTTTACTTTAACAGGAACATGGATAGTATAATACATTTTATTAGGCATTCCCCTATTTCTGGGTATAATTTTAAAATGCAAAGGGGGCAATAAATAAGGCCCTTTGTGCTGAGGCGTACATCATCAATGGCTGATAATTCATTCCAGCACAGTGTTTGGCATTCATTCTAAGCCAAATAAATACTCTATCTTCACAACTCATGGCAAACCTGATGAGCCTCGCAACTCGATGTGGGGCTTCCATGCACAACCGCTGTCATGTGTGAATCAAAATGTTGCAGAGATAGCGTTGATGTTCTCTACAATCCGTTTAGAAAGACACAAACTGTGTGTGAATGTAAAGAAGAATTGATATAAATGCAGATGATAGTTTGTAGGTCAAGACAACTAGCATATATGAAATTTATTCTATTTCTAGAAAGATTACCTTTTATTAACAAATCCTGAAGACTATGGTAAAAGTCATTTATTTATTTATTTATTTTTGAGATGGAGTCTCACTCTGTTGTCCAGGCCGCAGTGCACTGGCGCTATCTCGGCTCACTGCAGCCTCTGCCTCCCAGGTTAAAGAGATTCTTTTCTGCCTCAGCCTCCTGAGTAGTTGGGACTACAGGTGTATGCCACCATGCCCGGATAATTTTTTTGTATTTTTAGTAGAGAAGGGGTTTCACCATATTGGCCAGGCTGGTCTCAAACTCCTGACCTTGTGATCCGCCCACCTCATATCCTCCCAAAGTGCTGGGATTACAGGCATGAGCCACCATGCCTGGCCGGTAAACATCTAATAATATTATTAAGCAAAGACTTCAACAGAACTGATTTGCTTAAAAAGTCTAAGTTTATACTGGAATGAGAACAAATAATGATAGACTTCTCAGCATGGTGAGCACTTCACAGAGCTTAATAAAGTGACACTTTATAACATATATAACTTCACACCTCTGTAATGTGTTCCTAACATAAATTTAAATAAATGTTATCGTTTACCTTATTTTTTTTAGTCCCAAATCAGCTAGTTTAGAAGAAAATCCTGCCCTGCAATTATTCCTCATATTCTCCTTTTCCTTCTCCTCCTCATGGTATGAGGGTTTTCTAGTAAAGCCGTGCATTAACGCTGATATGTGTAATAAACACATCTTTCATGCTAAGCGTTGTACTAGCAATGCGAAGAGGAAAACTCTAAAATCTCCATGGAAGTGTAGGGAAAATATGTAAAAATATTTTTACACCATAATACATGAAGTGTAATACTCAAGATTGTTTATGGTTATGGTTTTTTTATTTTATATCCCTGATAATTGGATTGAAATATATCCCTTATCTACAGCCATGCCACTCTGACCATGCCTGATCTTCTCTGAAACACACACCTCCTTTGCAATCAGGGTTACACAGATAGAGAGAAGAAATTTTTTATAAGAAATCTTGTAAACATAGTTATCCAGGGAAACAGAACAAAATCTTGATGTTTTCTTTTTCAGGTCATGCAAACAAACATTTTTAAACTTCAGTTTTCTTATCCGTAAAAGACGAGAAAAAATACTTCAGTATACATTTTTTAAACATTTAAATGAGATTAGCTATTAATAAAGATTAATTGCTATTATTATATTATGATTATCAACTCAACATCAATATTGCTGGTATAAGAATATCAAATTTTCTTTTATGATTTAATGACATTGCAAACTCATGTATATATTTGACTATTTAAAATTAAGGTTGAAGGAAAGTCACTGTCCTTACACACTGAATTCTGTCTCCCCAGAGTTCATGTGCTGATACATTAAATGCCATTGCCACAAAATATGACTGTATTTGAGGACAAAGCCTTTAGGTTGGTGATTAAGCTGTAAAGAGATCTTTAAGGTGGGTCCTCATCCATGACGATTTTTATTCTTATACGAAGAAATCGGGACACAGAAACGCACAAAGGGATGACCTTTGAAGACAGAGGGAGAAGACAGCTGTCTACAAGCCAAAGAGAGAGACCTGAGGAGAAACAAAACCTGCTATCACCTTGATCTCAGACTTCCAGGCTCCAGAACTGTGAGAAGATAACTTTTGTTGTTTAAGCCACCTAGTCTGTGACACGTTGTTATGGCAGCCCTAAGGAATGAATACAACTTCCAACAAATACATCTACACACTTGCTACCTGATTCTCTGATTCTACTTTTAAAGTATATCTAAAATCATTCCAATTTTCCATCCTTACTGCCTTTGATTTCTGTGAACCACACCACTTATCTCTTATTACAAGAGTCTCCTCCTGACATTCATACCTCCAGTATACCCCTTCTGAGCCATTCTCAACATGGCATCATGAGTGATTTATTTTAACACAGATTTTGTCCTTGGCCTTGACTTTAAAATCCTTTGATAGCTTCCAATTGCTCCTAGAATAAAGTTACTCAAATTGCCTGGAAGGCTTTCAATTATCTGGTTTTTGCTAAACTCTTCATCTCATTCCTCAACAAACACATCTGTTCTATACTAGTCAGGCTCAGCTTAGTGTCTGGGTTCTCTTCCGCCTCTAGAATTTTTATTGATTATTTTGTGTGAGGATAGACCCCTTTCTTAAACTCTTAGCACAGTGAGTAAGCATAGATTGAAAAAAATTTCTTCCATGGTAAACAATTGCATAAATGTTTTTGATGCACACAAAATATTGTCATATTCTGGTACAATCATTATAAAATTTTGATTAGACAGGCTTCCGTTTATCACTTCAGGACCAACACTGTTGAGAATTAAGCTGTCCCATGGGAATATATTTATTCATGTCTAATGCCTTACTTAACAACCATTAGAAGGAAGGAAGGAAGACAGAAGAAAGGAATAAAGGAGGGAGGAGGGAAGGAAGGGGAAAGGAAGGAAAGGGAAAGGGGGAAGGGAAGGAAAGGGAAAGGGGGAAGGAAGGGGAAGGAGGGAAGGACGGAAATTATCAGAAGCAAAATGAACATAACTTACACACTAAATATCCCCACATATAAAACCAAAACTTTAGGAAAAGCCTGAGAAAAAAAGGTTATATTTCAGATTAGAAACAAATATTAAATAAGAAGAAATGAGTTTTGATTCTTGAAATATTGAGAGGAAAATTTAGTTTGCACTGTTAATAGTTCAAAGATGTTTGGGATAATATATGAAGAAGAAACCCAAATATTTGGATATTTTGCTTATTAGTCAGGATATTATTATTGTAATAATGCAATTTAGTCACCAATTTATCATTTAAACAGTAGCTGTGTAAACTAGAAAGAGAAACTGATTAATGATAGTAATAAAAATCTAGTTAATAACCATTTTTAAACAATGGGATAGCTGTAACTACAAATTGGCATTTTTTAAATCTAATAAGAAAAATGTTCTGATAAATTGCAATGATCTGGGATGTTTTATTTAACATATGTTAGTTTTCCCCGGATTGAGCTTTCTAAACTATTGGTCTTAAGTCAAATACTGTGGAAGTTCTAGTCATTTTCATCACAAATTGAATTCAATTTCAAAAAAAATTATTGGTCAAAACCAAAGAAGAATTTTAAATGGCACTTTGCAAGAAAATAAAATGAACTGACTCAACAAAAGGACTTCCTTTGAAGGAAACTTTACAAAGGACCTCTCAAAAAGAACTGCTATAACTATGATGTTTTCTTAGAAAAGATATGATATACACAAAAGAAAACCTACGTGAACACAAAAATTGATCAAATATATAGAAATGAGCTATTGAACAAGACTTGACAAATTATAACTTGAACACAGTCAGGAACACACAGGGACCATCTTTTTTTAGCTTCCAGATTTTATCACTATCTTGATCTGTTAGTGATAATAAAATAGTCATCGCTGAGCACAAATGAAGCTGCCTGCCTGCAAGTTGACTGGAGGGTCCTTTGAAATAAGCAACATAAAATTGTTTCTCAGCAAGCATCCCTTTTAAAAAATGCCTCTGTGTGTTAGCAAACCAAAGAAGTGGATGCTATTATAATACTGTCCACTACAGCAATAGCAAACATGGTCTTCAAGGACTCTCAGCAAAAGATGCAAAATGCCTCTAATTTACAGTATTTCAGAAGATGCCAATTCCAGCCAGCAAGAGAGGTTGAATATATTTCCATAAAAATAGTGAGACAGCATTTTCCTTTTTTCCTCTCATTGTCTCACAAGTGTCCTGTGAATCTTCAAAGACTACGTAATATCTTATGTAGCCATCATGCCAACAGCTCTTGGAAGGTGTGCGTGTGAATTATTTGACTTTCATAATGATTAGTTTGTTGTACTCAATAATTTGTAAGATTGTGAAGGGATCCTGACATCCAAATGTTTTACAAACTCTGGTTTTGGTTTGTGATTATTTATGAATTTCAGAGACCAGAAACTTAACAAAGAAAACAGTCACAGCCACTCTTTCTCCCAAGTACTAGATTAAAATATCATCAAAACCAATATTCATCCTATATCAATGAGACAAATAAATGTGGGCACAGTGAGAAACCAAGCAGCAGTGTATTTTTACAACATGATCGCAACTGGTTGACCTTTCGGGCTCTAACTTGCTTTGCTACTTCCCTTAGTTGTCTGCTTATTTTGGGAGAATTTTGAAAATGTGGAACAGAAAATAAGCCATTCATAACAGATGCTGTAAATAGGTTATCCATTTCCTCCTACCTAATAGCATTAGCCTCATCTTGTCTGGAAAGAGGTGCCTTTAATTAATTCTCCATGATGCCTCTTTTCTGGCTAGCTATGAGAAATTGAAAAAGAAACATGGTCTAATTTTAATGAAAATAGGACGTGCCAGTGGCACTCAGACTAACCTTGCAGTCTAACTCAGAAATGTTGAATAGAGAATGACAAAGTTCTTATGCTAAATAGATTCATGAAGAACAGAAAACAAAAGTTATCCCTTCTGTTTAATAATGAAATTAAATATATTGTCAAAATAGAGAGTATTTAAAAAGGTAACATGGTTTTTCCTTTTAAAAATATTATGGTAGTGTTTAATATTCCATTTGTATTTTTTTTTCTTTGATGGTTACAAGATTTGATGTTAATGGAACTGGTTAGACTGTAAGATACAAAAAAGAGACAACTGTTAATGAATCACATTTTTATAAGCAGTTTCAATATAAATTCATACTGAAAGTAATTTCTTATATAGTTGTAAGACAATAGATCACATCAATAAAGATACTACATTTCATGATGTTGTATTTTATATAAAATTACACTTTTATAAATTTCTCAAGGAAAATCTAAGCCTTATAATCAAAATTAATTTTCCCATTACATTATGTCACAAACTCAGTTAGTGTTATTTTACCTTTTGGATGCCTTACATTATTTTTTTAAATTAATTAATTTATTTACTTGAGATGAAGTCTTGCTCTGTCGCCCAGATTGGAGTGCAGTGGCACAATCTCGGCTCACTGCAACCTCCATCTCCTGGGTTCACGCCACTCTCCTGCCTCAGCCTCCCGAGTAGCTGGGACTACAGGCGCCTGCCACCACGCCCAACTAATTTTTTTGTTTTGTATTTTTTAGTAGGGACGGGTTTCACCGTGTTAGCCAGGATGGTCTCAATCTCCTGACCTCATGATCCTCCCACCTCGGCCTCCCAAAGTGCTGGGATTACAGGCGCGGCCTTACATTTTTTTTTTTTTTTTCAGGTCTCTGAATGATGAGTTTTTGCTTTTCTCTTGGCTATGCCATAAACTAAATGGGAAGATGCAGGTTTCAGAACCATACATTTCAGAGTTGAGAGTCACACATTGGACTTGTGGCAAAGCTGGGGCAAGGAGTGAGTGCTCTGATACCTGCTCTGTCACTCTGCCTCCTTATGTCTAGTTCTGAGCTCTCAGCCTCACAAATACCTTCTATCAAAAAAACACAGAACGCAGGAAGAAATGCCTACAAGTGCCTTCATTCCATCCAATAAAAATGTATAAAATCTTAGGAGACATATTTTGAGGAAAGTGATGGCTATTTTAGCTAAGAAAGAATCCCCTGGATCAGATTGTAGATTCTTAGAAATTCAAGAAAGCAAAACAAAAAAAATTAACCAAAGGAAAAAAAAATCTCTTAAGGTTGACTTTTCAAATGATTCTTTATATTTTTCCAAATTAATTTATAACGAATTCCATATTTCTTCATTTTTTAAGTGCCAATTAAACTAGAGGAAAAATAATAAACCAACTAGTTATCTTTAATGATCAGAATACACTATGAACAGTGGATTTCATTTAATGGTATTTTTGCCCCCGAGGCAAATTCTATAGAGAAGAAAGTTAAAATATTGTGAATTATTTAATAGAAAGATTAATAGATATTTAATAGAAATAATTTAATCCAGTCCTGCAAGCTTCTATTTATTTGGAATATTAACAAACATTTTCGAACACTTGCCATGCACCTTTCCTGAGCTGTGGGCTGACTGTACCGTCACGTGCAGAAAGACCTCATGCTGCAGGTTCTAGCGCTTGAGACAGACTTGGGGCCACCACAAACAGAGCAACAATGCGTTTTACCGACCACAACACAGCTACACGTGAAGACCGCTGTGATTCTAATCCTGGACCCATTTCCTACTAGTTTAATCACATGAAACCCTCTACTTAAATTATCTGAGTTTCAATATCTTCCTGGAAAATAAGAGTGTCCTAGTGGTGCTTTAAAGGTGAATTTAGCTTAATTATGCACCAACGTACAGTGTTGCATAATTGGCACCCTATGTCTTACAGCTATGGTTATACTTATATGAAAATTTATTATAAACGTAACGAAAATTTTTTGACCAGGTAGAGGTATCACAGTGGTGTTTGAGCTGCTTTTAAGTGAACGTTGCTGTGCTAAGCACTGGAGGTAAAGAACGGAGCACGACTCTATGCCTGCCCTGGAGGCGTGGACAGTCCAGTGAGGAAGGTGGTGTGGATGAATGGTCTGCATTCAGTGCTGTGGATGTCAGGGGAGTGGCACTCATCCTCCACGAGGATCTGCATATAGCTCCCTGAGCTGCCTATGGAACTGAGTGGGCACCAAGGGGAAAAGGAGCAGAGGAAGGGCATTTGGAACAGCAGGACCATCAGATGCAAGAGCAGAGGGATGCCAAACAGTGCCATTTGCAAACTGTAGAATGATGAGTTTGGTGGGAAGCCCCGAGTGATGCTTGGGTAGATGAGTACAAAGAACCCAGCAGGGCAGAATCACGTAGATGTTTGAACACCGAGCTCAGTGTTCTACAGGCTTATTGGACATTCCAGAGAGGGCCTTGGAGCAGAAGAACAAAGTGATCAGATGGAAATATTAGATCAGCACATTCATCAGAAGCATGGGTGGAAGGGAGGACACCTCATCCTCTGAGGATGGATAAAAGGAAGTGTGGATGGCAGCAAGTGCAAGTAAAACTATGTTTACATGGGCAGGGGTTGGAGGAAGGAGGTAAATAGTTCTCCTTGACCTCAATTTGCCTGGAAGGATAGAAGACACATTTGATTATTAAAAATAAGAGTAGCCAGGCACAGTTGCTCATGCCTATAATTCTAACACTTTTGGAGGTGAAGGCGGGAGGATTCCTTGAGCCCAGGGGTTTGAGACCAGCCTGAGCAACATAGCAAAAACCCATATCTAAAACCACAAAACAAATAAACAAAAATTCGTCTGGATATGAAGGCTCAGCCTGTCATCCTAGCACTTTGGGAAGCTAAGGCGGGTGGATCACTTGAAGTCAGGAGTTTGAGACCAGCCTGACAAACATGGTGTAATCCCATCTCTACTAAAACAATACAAAATTAGCTGGGAGTGGTGGCACATGCCTGTAATCCCAGCTACTTCAGACGCTGAGGCAGGAGAATTGCTTGAACCCAGGAGGTGGAGGTTGCAGTGAGCCAAGATCAAACATTTGCACTCCAGTCTAGGCAACAAAATCCATCTCAAAAACAAACAAACAAATAAACATTAGCTGAGTGCGGTGGTGTGCGCCTGTAGTCTCAGCTACTAGGGAGGCTGAGGTGGGAGGATTGCTTGAACCCAAGAGGTCAAGGCTGCAGTGAGCCATGATTGCTCTACTGCACTCCAGGCTGGGCAACAGAGCAAGACCCTGTCTCAATTAAAAATAATAATAATAATAATAGAGAGGAAAACCCATGGATGGTGTTCTGGAGAATCTGTAAGTCTTCCCCACTCTAAGCATCTTCATCTCCTCCCCTCCAGCTTTGCTCTCCCCTAGGGTGGTTTTGATTTTCTGAGCCTGTAAATGGGCTCAGCACCCTAACTCCAGGTTTCAAATCAAATCTCTGCCCAAGAGGGCATTTGGGAGATTGCTGATCACCAATGCACAGGCTCAGTAGGGCCGACTTACTGCTAACAAAGACTTCAACAACAACAACAAAAAGTCCTGGTATCTCAAGAAATGGGAAGAAAACGTAAAATATTTAGGCAGACAGAAAGACACGTAATATTCCTTACAAACATTGCCTTTTCATCTATTTAGTTCTAACAAATTATAAAATATTCCCCAAATCTATAAAGTTTCCATTTTCAGATCTCATAGGTCTCACTTATCTACGTTTCCTCCAAGAGAGCTCCAATAAGTGACAGAACGTGTCTCTCACAGTTTCAAAAAATTATTCCCAGCCTTGTGATCTATAAGACTGGAAAGCTTCACATTTACAAGATACTGAAGAATAAGCTTGATGCTGAAATTCCAGCGACCTCAAGGTAGTGAACAATCCATAATTCCCAAGATGGAAATTAAGGGGAAATGAAGCTACTATTGTTCAGAGAAGTATGTTCATGAAGCTTGTATGCTCCAAGAATACCAAGAAGCTAAAGAAAGATTTGGCTAAACAAAGGAAACACAGGGATACCTATCATTTACCTAGCATTTCACGGTTTAAAACTGTTTTTGTATACAATATGCCATTTGGTCTTCACAATAATCCTGAGAGTTATTCGCTACATTTTCACACATGTACAAACAAAGCGGTTAAGAAACTCTTACAAACCTGTACAGAACAAGCAATTGTAGTAAGAAACAGAGTTGTAATGATTCCTCCACTACATTTTTACCCTAATTCACAAGTTTCTAAAATCTCCAGATCTCTAAACTTCTCTAGAAATTGCTTAAAAGTAAATTTGGACAAGCAGGCAATTCTGATCTTATAATCTTCCAATTAAAAACGGATACAGTAATTTAGTCCATGCCATCGACAATACACAGAAGTGAAACATATTGTGAACTCTATTTCACAATGACTAACAACATATAATTCATCATTTGTCGTGACTAACAGTGCCATTTAGTTATTGAGAGTACCAGTCCTACAAGGAGGAAAGAAAACATGAGAACTTCTTAGAGTGTGATATTTGGTATGCTATCCAAAATAACATCATGGTGTTAATTTGTTTATAAATTATGACATTAAATTTCTCTCAACTTATATATTCAAAGATGTTCCAAAACTTCTATATTCAAAGATGTTTTAAATCTTTGAATATATAAGCTGAGAAAAAAATAACTCCATGCTGGAACATTCCCTAATGTTTGAAGGAACATTTGTTAGCAGATATCCATATATGTAAAACATGTAAACAACGATACTGGTGAATACCATCATGACTCAAGATAATCAACAGATTAAAACAGGGTTTTTTTTATATTTAGCCAAGTTATAGTGACACTTAATTTACTAATACAAAAGGGTTTTCATTCTACTGTTGGTATAAGGTAATGTTTTATGCTCCCAAAGATTGCTATCTTTATCCACCTCATTAGCCTACTCTACCAGGTTATGATATTTGTCTGTAGGCAAATATCAGAGGCCTCAGAGAGAGGACAATTTTCTTTGGGTCAATATTTCTGTCTTCTACCATGGCAGAACTAGTTTCCCTCTATTCCTTTGAGAATAATCTACCTTGTTATGTGCTAAATTCACAAGTTCATGAAAAAGGAGCTGTTCTAGATGAATTCCAAGTTTAGCAACATTTTCAGACACTAAAATGACCATTTTTATTATATGGAAGAAAAACATGTTTTTTCAATAGCTAGCTTAGCAGCACCGGCTCTGTAGTTAATTGCAAATGAGAGAGAAAACAACTGATTCTGGCCATGGCTCCTTTGCAGTTATTGGGTGGCTGAGGTTTAGGGCATTCCTAGAGGCAAAACCTGACACAATGTGAGATTACATTGAACTTGCCAATCACTCCATTAATGCAAAACAGGCTTCAACAAAGTCTTGTATTTATTTTTAAAAGCCTAACACAGGAAAATGATTTCTTAAACTGTTGCGCTGTTTCTAATATCATCATTTGATAATATGATTAGTAGCTGACAACATAATAGGAGAAATTATTTTGAGGTCATATGTTGAAGTATTTGCATCATGAACAGAAATATCCAGAAAGTATCAGACGCTTAGTTTTCAAACTGAATGAAAAAAAAAAATCCTCTCCAGTTAGGAACTAGTGTCAAATTTCAACCCAATCTCACAAACAAAATGAATACATGGAAGCAAGTTTAGTGCTATGATATCTTCATCTGTTAACTTGGGAAACTATGGGGTGTTGGAATTAGCATTTCTAGAGAAACAAATGCATTACCAAATGTGAGTGTTCAAAACACATCAGTGCTGAGAATGTTTCCCTGTCCACAGAATGGTGTGGTCTAAACCCTCTTATATGGTTAGCACTTCTTTTTCCATTTGTCCTCAAAGAAATTTCTCCTTCAGGCCATAGCAGTAGCTTTGCTTTGTAGTATTGTTTATTCCCAGTTCTTCAAATCTGATTCATGGGCTGCTGAAAATAAATGATGTCTTATATATATATTTTTTTTCTACAGACTAAGTTAGTTAGGTGGAGCCCAGGCTGAAAGTTCGGATATCTTTGGTAAATTTGTTTTATTACAGGAGGTGTTTAATATATGGCTCATAGTTAAAGCTGGTTAAACTAAACAAGAAGTTGATATTAAGTTTATATCAAGTCCATACTGCCCAAGGTAATTTATAGATTCAATGCCATCCCCATCAAGCTACCAATGCCTTTCTTCACAAAATTGGAAAAAACTACTTTAAAGTTCATATGGAACCAAAAAAGAGCTCGCCTTGCCAAGTCAATCCTGAGCCAAAAGAACAAAGCTGGAGGCATCACGCTACCTGACTTCAAACTATACTACAAGGCTACAGTAACATACAGCATGGTACTGGTACCAAAACAGAGATATAGACCAATGGAACATAATAGAGCCCTCAGAAATAATGCCGCATATCTACACAGCCATCTGATCTTTGACAAACCTGACAAAAACAAGAAATGGGGAAATGATTCCCTATTTAATAAGTGGTGCTGGGAAAACTGGCTAGCCATATGGAGAAAGCTGAAACTGGATCCCTTCCTTACACCTTATATAAAAATTAATTCAAGATAGATTAAAGACTTAAGTGTTAGGCCTAAAACCATAAAAACCCTAGAAGAAAACCTAGGCAATACCATTCAGGATATAGGAATGGGCAAGGACTTCATGTCTAAAACACAAAAAGCAATGGCAACACAAGCCAAAATTGACAAATGGGATCTAATTAAACTAAAGAGCCTCTGCACAGCACAAGAAACTACTGTCAGAGTGAACAGGCAACCTACAGAATGGGAGAAAATTTTTGCAATCGACTCATCTGACAAAGGGCTAATATCTAGAATCTACAATGAACTCAAACAAATTTACAAGAAAAAAAGAAACAACCTCATCAAAAAGTGGGCGAAGGATATGAACAGACACTTCTCAAAAGAAAACATTTATGCAGCCAACAGACACATGAAAAAATGCTCACCATCACTGGCCATCAGAGAAATGCAAATCAAATCCACAACGAGATACCATCTCACACACCAGTTAGAATGGAGATCATTAAAAAGTCAGGAAACAACAGGTGCTGGAGAGGATGTGGAGAAATAGGAACACTTTTACATTGTTGGTGGGACTGTAAACTAGTTCAACCATTGTGGAAGTCAGTGTGGCGATCCCTCAGGGATCTAGAACTAGAAATACCATTTGACCCAGCCATCCCATTACTGGATATATACCCAAAGGATTATAAATCATGCTACTATGAAGACACATGCACACGTATGTTTATTGCAGCACTATTCACAATAGCAAAGGCTTGGAACCAACCCAAATGCCCAACACTGATAGACTGGATTAAGAAAATGTGGCTCATATACACCATGGAATACTATGCAGCCACAAAAAATGATGAGTTCATGTCCTTTGTAGGGACATGGATGAAGCTGGAAACCATCATTCTCAGCAAACTATCACAAGGACAAAAAAACAAACACCTCATGTTCTCACTCATAGGTGAGAATTGAACAATGAGACCACATGGCAGGAAGGGGAACATCACACACTGGGGCCTGTTGTGGGGTGGGAGGTGGGGGGGAGGGGGGAGGGATAGCATTAGAAGATATACCTAATGTTAAATGACGAGTTACTGGGTGCAGCACACCAACATGGCACATGTATACATATGTAACCTGCATGTTGTGCACATGTACCCTAAAACTTAAAGTATAATAAAAAAAGTTTATATCAAGTCCATATTGTATAGTTACAAGGTTTAGATATAACCCATCATTCTCAACCCCTTTAACTAGTTGTGATACCCATGGCACTCTGAGGGTACACCTGCTACTGGAAGAAGAGCATTGAGTGTGAGTTCTCCAGGTTCTTGGCATTTAGAATAATTGGATAAAATGCACAAAGTAACAAAGGAAAAAAACATAAGGAAGAAGCTGTGAAAGTGGGGATTTATCAAAGCCAGAAAGCACTTCACAGGGTGGGAGGGGGTCCAAGCAAGCGGTTCCAGGGCCTAGTTACAAAGTCTTCTGGGTTTTAAGTACTTATTTTAAGGTCCCTCTCAGTTACCCCTTATCTAGGTGAAGGATTTGGTCCCTGGCTAATTAAAGGCTGGGGTGACTTGGTCCCTATTGCAGATGAAGGGCTGGCCAGTGCTTGGACCATAGCCAATCCAAGGTACTCTCCCTTTCCATCTGAGACACGGTGGAAGCAGGAGGGCTGTAGGGAGAGCAGCCTTTGACCCTCTGTTGTTAGGAAATGGGGAGATGAAAGTCTTTCCTTTCCATTAACTTTAGGAAGTTTGAGTTAATTAGCCTTAGGTTGCCTGCCCCCAGACCCAGATGTTTCCCTTTCGATACAGCTTTGGGAAGTCAGCATGAATTGGCCTTAGACCTCCTGCCCCTAGACCTTGGGGTTTTTCCTTGATTCAGCACAAACTGGCCTTAAGTTCCCGGCCTCAAGACCCTATTCTGCCTCACACTCCAATTAAACAGGATACCCCACTTAAACATATCCTGGCCGTATTCATTCTACTTCTCTTCTTTCTTCTGTAATTTTCGGATAAGGGTGTGTTTTTACAACTTAATTTCTCTTTTTTGTTTTGCCAGTAAAAATCTGAAGTGAAGAGTCACATTGCTCTAGTTTCAACTGGTCCATGAGCATATCCCGTTCTGCATATGGATATCTGCTTGAGAGCTCCAGTCTAAACGCATCACCTCATTACCCCTTCCCTCCAGAATCTGGTTAGAGTCTCCTAATTGTTATCTGGATTGGTCAGCTACTGTTAAGTCATAAAAGAGGTGAAGACGAGCTTGTTCTTGTTTGTCTGGAGCTGCTTTTTATCATGAGATAATCAGCAGGACCTCTGTGCCCTGACTCTGAGGTTTTATATACTCCACAAAGAGCAGAGATTTCCTCATTGACCTCTTCCAACTTTCTAGAGACTTCTCAGGCATAGGAGAACAGGAGTGATGGATTTGCCAGGTTGTCAGTAAGAGTTGCATCACCAAAAAACAACATTCACAATCATTCACAATGCAGGAAATCAGGGGAATTGTGTTCCTGGGAGAAGCTGAAATGGAACTAAAAAATAGGCTTTCAGACTCTATCAGTGAGTGGAGTGAGGCAGAGACGCCTGAAATCATTTCTAACATGAAAATAGAAGGGAGGACAGCATTTGTTTCATAAAACGTTCTCCACTTTATATGAATAAGAACTCTCTTCTACTTTTCCTCTTTTAAAATATTTTAAAATGTTTTTGAAATAGAAAGCTTTAAGGATGTTAACAATGTCACTTGGTTAAGAATATAATTACATTGCACAGATATAATAGTTTAGACACATGCAATTAAAGGCATGAACCCATTCATTCAATTACTAAAACACTATTATGTGTTTACATTGAGTACAGATCCTCTTTTCCAAATTGGACATCCCTGGCCTGAACAGGTTTAACTGGAACCTGTAGAGTTAAACTTCCAATGCTTTCTTGTTGATAACTTTATGGTTCTCACCATTTTTTTAGGAAAAAAAGAAAAAAAAAGATCCAATTTGTAAGAAAGATCTGGAAAAATTTTCCAAAGATTATATACTAACTTCTTCTTTGGGAAATTGTGACTTAATCTGGGAAAAGTGACTTAATCTACAGGTTACTATATATTTTTCGTATTGAAATATATATAGTAAACTAGACTGCATCTGAGCCCTGTCACCCTCAAACATTCTCATCTTGAATCCCATTCAGAATTTCTTTATTATTATATTGTTATTATTTTTTCTGGAGAGAGGGTCTCACCATGTTGCATGGGCTAGTATCAAACTCCTCGGCTCAAGCGATCCTCCCCACTTGGCCTGTCACAGTGCTGGGATTACAGGCCCACAACACCACACCTGGCCCCATTCCGCATTTCTTAATGAAGAACATATGTTTGACCTGTCCCAAGGAAGCCAAGTCAACACTGCTTCCCTGTAGGTTCTGGTTCAGCTCGCACCATGTAGAGTTTTTCTGCATGACAAATGGAAGGGGTGAATGGCTTCCAGGAGGCAGAGCAGTTCACACCAGCTTTGAATTTGGTGAGTTTTCAAAATCATGTCCTGCTCAATGCCCATCCCTTGGCAGATGATTGGCCCCATTGTTTGTAGGACTGACCATGCTGTTTGTTGTTACTGCTCTCATTTGTAGACAGGGTGCAAATTCTGTACCCTGCACTAACTAGGTATTCAACAAAAACCTTTTGGGGAGTGAACACTTAGCAACATTGCAGACACTTGAGAGAGGCAATTGCAGGTATCTGCTTCCCACACACCAATATAATGGCAGTCGGTGATGAATTCAGAGCCTACATATGATGGGTCACGTATAACCCAGCCTCACACTCCACTGGCCAAGTCGATTCTCAAAAAAAGGGTGAAATCATTTGGAAACATGAACCTGGAGAAAACCTCTCCCAGGACCCACATCCACTTGAGGAAGTAAGTCGCGTAGTGTAGTCGGCGCAGTGCCATAGCCTCTGCTTGGTGTCTGATACATCCAAAGCAGGTGGATCCACTCTGATAAGCTTCAGCCCAACGTCGACTTGCAGCGCTGGCAATTTGGGGTTGATAACGTGGAACACCAGACTCCAAAGATGTGTACCCAGGATGCGCCTCAGCAGAAAGTGTAGAGATAACAATGTTGAAAAGGCGGTTTACCCAGTTCCTCAGACGCTGTGATGTGCATTGTGTGTGATCTCTGGTTAAAATGCCACAATTCCAATGAAGGAAGTGCAATTTTTATCTGTCTAAATGTTTATATGGACACACTGAATTTTTTTTTTTTTTTTTTTTTTTTTGAGATGGAGTCTCGCTCTGTCACCCAGGCTGGAGTGCAGTGGTGTGATCTCGGCTCACTGCAAGCTCCACCTCCCGGGTTCACGCCATTCTCCTGCCTCAGCCTCCCAAGTAGCTGGGACTACAGGTGCCTGCCACCACACCCAGCTAATTTTTTGTATTTTGTTTTTAGTAGAGATGGGGTTTCACCGTGTTAGCCAGGATGGTCTCGATCTCCTGACCTCGTGATCCGCCCACCTCGGCCTCCCAAAGTGCTGGGGTGATTACACTACACGTGTGAGCCACCACACCCAGCCGGACACATTCAATTTTAAGGAAGTCAAATCGCCTGCCCGGCATCAGGCATCTTGGTCAGGTAAGAGCTCAGCCAGCGCTGCCTGTCCATCCACTCAGAGGCCAAGAGAGCCAGAGATCAGGGGGTTTTCTGGGCTTTTCCTTCACCTTCCTGCCCTAACTCCAGCTGTCCTCATTCCAATGAGTGTTTAGAACCATCCCCTCTTGTCCAATCTCTTCCTCAGTTACCCTCACATGATTCTTCTTCTAATCTCACCCCCCGCCCCCACCACCAACCAACACTCCCTCACACAACTACTGAAAATGAAAGCATGCATGATTTGACTGCTGCCTACTTCGCATCCTTCAGGGGCTCCTTCTCACCTGCGTAATTCCATACAAAGTTCCCAGGGGGGCAGGGGAAGCCTTCTGTATGCTCACCTGTCTACTGCACCCCACCCTTCTTCCCTCCGTCCTCAGTGGCTGTGCTCTCCTCCTCACTGCCTTCCCCACATGCTGCCCTGTCTAGAATGGCTTTTCTACCTGCCTTCTGGAAAGTCTCATGCCTCATTTCGATACACTACCTGATTGCCTTTGTGTTCCCACCACAATCTGTTCCTGTCTCCATTAGAGCCCTCCTCCTTGGGCATTTTAGTCAGTCATGTATAAACCTGTTTCTGGGTAATGATAATGACCCTAATAAATAATATCAGTTCCCTAATGCAGCTGGTCCTGGGGCAGGCAGTGCATGAAGGTTACTCTGAGTGCTGACTCATGGGAACCCCATTCTTTCTCTGAAATATCCAACATCACCATGGTCAGGTTCCAGATGCAGATACTGAAGCTCACCTAGGTTAACAACCCCCAGCAAGCCGTGGACTTGCCATGTGAGATCACGGCCTGACCCAATGTGCCGACTCCAAAGCCGGGCACGTAGACACATCACCAGAAAGACTTCTCTGGTATGGAGATGGTGGCTGAGCTTCGTGGAATCAGGGGCTGCATGTGATTCTTCTCACAGCCTCAGAGGTTCCTGCAGCACAAACGCTGGGGTGCACAAGGTAGAAACCCACAGAAGATGCACCAAAGCCTTGCGTAGAGGTTAGGTCTTAAAACCATGGGTTCTGTGATTGTTTCCCATAGTCTGTTCTGTGACCTTTACGGTAAAGAAACATACAAGCAGGGGGAAGACTTTTCTCTTGAAAAAAATAACACAGATGGCATCTTTGATACGCCGTGACATGCTCTGGGTGAAGCTCAAGTTAGGGTCAATAACAGTTCCTGCCTAAGTCAGCTAGGATCACTACAACTAACTGCTATAGACTAGGCAACTTAAAAACAAAACGCAAAACTCAGCAAACTATCGCAAGGACAAAAAACCAAACACCGCATGTTCTCACTCATAGGTGGGAATTGAACAATGAGAACACATGGACACAGGAAGGGGAACATCACACATGGGGGCATGTTGTAGGGTGGGGGGAGGGGGGAGGGATAGCATTAGGAGATATACCTAATGTTAAATGATGAGTTAATGGGTGCAGCACACCAACATGGCACATGTATACATATGTAACAAACCTGCACATTGTGCACATGTACCCTAGAACTTAAAGTATAATCAAAAAAAAAAAAAAAAAAAAAACGCATTGGCTATTTGGAGTTCTGGAAGATGAGACATTCAAGCTCTAGGAGACTAGGTGTCTGGTCTGGTGAGGGCCTTGTGTGTAGACAGTAGCTGCTCCTGCAGCCCTCACCTGGTGGACAGCAGAGAGAGGAGCGTGCCCTTGTGTCTCTTCTAGTAAGGGCCCTCGGCCCACAGCGAGGGCTCCACTCTCATCACCTCCTTGCCTCCCAAAGGCTCCATGTCCTAATGCCATCACCCTGAGCTTAGAATTTCAACAGGTGCATTGGGAAGGGACGTCATGATTCAGTCCGTCATGCTGCCTTTGGCTTGTGTCCCGGGAAAGATGGCACATGGTCGGGAGACACAGCCTGCATTCCATTCCCAACATAGTTCATGATCATCGGAACTTTTCAGACTTCAGACTACCTAACTTCACCTGTAATTAAACATTTTATTTTGTATTAACTTTTTTTTTTTTTTTTTTGAGATGGAGTTTCACTCTTGTTGCCCAGGCTGGAGTGCAGTGGCACAATCTTTGCTCACTGCAACCTCCGCCTCCCAGGTTCAAGCAATTCTCCTGCCTCAGCCTCCCAAGTAGCTGGGATTACAGGCATGTGCCACCACACCCAGCTAATTTTTGTATTTTTAGTAGAGACAGGGTTTTGCCATGTTGGCTAGGCTGGTCTCAAACTCCTGACCTCAGGTGATCCGTCCACCTCGGCCTCCCAAACTGCTGAGATAACAGGCACAAGCCACTGTGCCCAGCCCATAATTTTCATATTCCTAAAAAAAAAAGATAAGCTTTCACATATTCACTGAGAATTTTTAAAACATCACTCCAGTTTGCATTTCTAAAAAGATACAGTTTGATATAATAAAACTAATATATTTTAGGTGATAACTTCCATAGCTCTGAGCAATATTTGAATGGTATTTCTACATAAGTGCCAATAAAATAAAATCTTCAAATATATTTGAAGGATTACTCTATCTGGAATCTTGACTGTAAATACTCAGGGAACTACCATTTCAATACTAACCAAAAATATTTAACTCTAAGCACAGATCAAAATCCGAACTAGATTTATGCTAAAAGGTAAATGAGCAACTGGTCCTTCTGTCTGTAGAATCATCCTAGCTCCACACCTACAGAATGGAGGATGCAAAGTGCTACACTGAAGGTATAAACAATGCTGAGTGATGCTGAGTTCCAACAGAAACATTTTCCAAATAGCCTCAACTCCAAGCATCCAGCCAGGCCTTGCTGGATGTGTTGTAGCTGCTTCAGGGAAGGTCAGTTGAGAATTTGCTATTAAAATACCACTTTAATTGATTTGTTCTTTTTATAAATTAAATGTATAATGATTATTTTTAAGCTGACCCAGGTCCACTCGAACGTTCAGTAATCTACCTCTTGGTGTTTTGTTAAATTGCGAACAACAGGAAATTCTGTAATGTGGTACACAAAGTTCAGCCCTGTCACAGAGAAGTCAGAGAGGCTGATGGATGCATTTAAAATATCCTCAACGCTGCACTTGACAGGCACGTGTTGCTGTGGGTGAAGAAGTTAATGTAAGTAAAATGAACTCGTTTGTTTTTTAATGGAGTGTATTTTCCACATCGTGTATTTTAAGGAATAAACTGTGATATCTTGAGGATGGAGAAAATCCAGGTATGTCCTGAGGCATCCGTCTTTTAGTTACAGGATCAGCCCCACGAAAACAGGGCCATTTCTCCATCATGCACCTCCCTCCAGCCTGCATTCCCTTACCCCAGATGTAGAAGTCTCCAAGCTTCCTTACCTCCCTGTTAGGAAGGACATCTCTAAATTCTCTAACCAGTGCCATTCTAATTCATTGTCTGCAGCTGTCTTCCCTGCCTGGCTGCCTTTGGAAGTGATGTGGACTCTCTTATCTTTGGATGGCAGGCTTTGGACAACTTTAGTGCCTTTTACCAGGGCTTAGAACTTCAGCTAAGAGAATTTTTCACAACAGAGGTATCTTCCAGAAGGCAGAATTTCTCTTTCTGTTCTTCTAAGTGTAATGAATAAACATGACCCTGCTGAAGGATTCATAACTCAGGTACAGGTGAAACAAGCAAACAAACCAAACAACAAGCATTAACTGCAATTCCAATATTCTTCCAGTTTTCCAAATTGTTAGGGTGCAGCTAAGGAGTGCTTAGCATTTTGTTTAGAACTTTATGGTATGGAAAAGCAGATTCAGAATGCAGATTAAAAAGGAATTTCAAAAACCAAACTGCTTTATCTAAAAAGATTATTTAAATGTGTAGTTTGTGCACTTGCAGAGGTGTTGGGAGAAGAGAGGGAGGGATAGAATAACCTTAGCAATATGGCTTATAAATATAAAAAATGCCCTGCTGAGAAGTGCCTAATAAATTACAGCAAGAACAATGTTTTGTTCCCTCTCCTGTGCTTTAATTACACTCTGCAACTTGCAGACTTTCAGTAAAAGTCTTCCAGATACAGACCCTACAGATTATTTTGGAGAAATGATGCAAGAGAAACTGTGTCCCATATGGGGAGGTAATAAAATGGTTGAGGAGCCTACAGCTAAGTTTGGGGGTGGTGCCAGGGTGCAACTTGCATCCCTTACCCAGCAGAAGATATTAGGACCCCTATTCACCAAACGCATTAGAAGAGCCAATCTTTGAAAGCAAAGGAATTCATGCAAAATCCTCTCTGTTACCATAACCTCTTCTTGTAATATCCAGTATAAATATGATGAAGTTTACTGTGAAAGCTAAAATATTCAGACTACTTTGGACCATGCGTGTGTAAATCATTTGCCTTGTTATACATCCTAAGATCAATGCTTCAAGAGGTAAATCACTTATTTACAGTGAGACATTAACTACAATTCAGTTTCTAGATCTTGTTGACCAAGAAAAATAATCTTTAAAAATATAAATAAAAAATTCTGAGACATTTGTAATCACAGTAAGATATTGAATCATCCATATCTAGTTTAACAAACACATTATACAGAAGTTAGCCAAATGGAAGATTTTGGTAGTGAAACTTTATCATAGAGTTATACCATAACATTAAATTAACATGGGGAATTAAGATGTTATCCTTGTCAGATACATTTCTCATGGATTGTGACACATACATTAACTTCGCTATCAAGAATCTGTGGCATCATTATTATCTTCTCAACATTATAGGTGAAGAAAATCTAACTGATTTGCTCAAGTTCATACAGATAAATTAATAGCAGGCAAATACTAGAGGAAGACTGTAGTATTAAAAAGTCATGATTTTTGCTTCCTAGTCCTGGCTTTTTCCTAGTGCCACATTTCTTCTGCAAATGCTTATTTTATATGAAAAATAATTGTTCAAATATTTTTTATATATATAACATCAATCAATTATAATTCCATGTACCTTTTCTATTGCAGGCACACATTAAATATTAGAGGGCAGAGAAGTCCATTCATCCATCAGCAGAGATGAGTTTTGCCTGTGTAAAATCAATCGGAGGTGTAAGCAGTTACAACCCTTCCCGCTTGTGGTTTGCTAGGCGGTTATTTTAATGTAATCAAAGTGTTTAGCTCGGTAACTTCATTTGACTTTGCTTTAATTTTTTTCCGTTTATTAAGAACTTTCCCAAAGTCTAGATTTATATGGTTAATATGCAGGAAATTGCATAGAAAAATATTAGCAATAATTGTTTGAAATTGGATAATTTATAAAATTGTAGCTAACACAGTTCTTACATCTTTGGAGAAGAAGAAACACCATACACTTTCAAGATTATTTCCACTTTATCAAGATAATGCTCTATGATAGTAATATAGAAATATGATGGTTAAAAATCTACTTCCAGTTATAAATCAGCCTTTTGAATTGAATATTTATAGGAATCAGGTAGATATGTAAGCAGGAATGCTTATGTACTAACCTTTTTAAAATCCCTTACTTAGGCCAGTCACAGCGGCTCACGCCTGTAATCCCAGCACTTTGGAAGGCCGAGGCAAGTGGCTTGCTTGAGCCCAGCAGTTTGAGCCCAGGAGTCTGGGAAACACTACAGAACCCTGTCTCTACAAAGAATGCAAAAAAAAAAAAAAAATTATCCAGTCATGGTGGTGCACACTTGTGTTCCCAACTCCTCGGGAGGCTTAAGTGGGAAGATCGTTTGAGCCTAGGAGCTCAAGGCTGCAATGAGTCATGACTGTGCCACTGCACTGCAACCTGAGCAACAGAGCGAGACCCTGCCTCAAAAAAGAAAAAAAGCCTTTACATATATACACACACACATTATATATATATATACGTGCATAATAATATATACATATAATCAAATACATATACACGCATTTTTATGGGAATATACACACATACACGTATAGCGAGAGAGTAGAGAATGTATGTATGTGTACGTGTATATATGGAGAAATGAGAAATTAACATTAAATTAGACTTGATTTTTCTCAAAAACTTTATGAAAAATGTATACTCTATCCTCTTCTCAAAATCTTAGAAATGGTATTTCCCTTCATTTTTCTGCTATAACAAGGTGACCAAATCTCGTAGCAAATGTATACCATTTATTACAATTGTAAAATGACTTGTAACATCTTATTAACAGTTTTTGAAGGGGATATGATTCTGTTTCAGATGTGTAATTAATACAGCCGTAAAGGAAAATGGCAATATTGTATTGAATATTGAATCTTGACTGTGGTGATCATGCCAGGAATAAGATAAGCAGAGCCCAGTTCCTGTTTTACCACTAACTCAAAAACTCACCCAAGGGGAGCTGGAGAGTATGCCAGAAATGATACATATGACTATAAAGACAGACTGTGCAAGTTTGACTCAGTTCACCTCTGGGCTCTTCTCACTTCTGACACGGCCCCATTTTGTGAACTTGACTGTGTCTCTTTCTACATTCTGGAAGTAACAGTGTAATATGCTGCAGCTCTAGGTTCCCTAGCCTCATTCATGCTGTTGCCTGTGCCTCGCGCTCAGCAGGCTAGCCAGTGGATAAGGTTCTGCAGCTCTGCTTCCCAGTCTTTCTGACATTTCTGCTCAAAATTGTTGAATTACAAAGCACCAGCTGGTCCCTCGTCAGCAGCGGCCTCCACGCAATCATGGGAAATGCTGCATTCCGTCACAGGGTGCCCTGAGATGTCCTTGCTCTGTTTCCTCTCTTCACATTGCAAGGCAGCTGACATCCTTTATTTTGTCATAACGCGACTGCCTGGAATTTCTGCTTCCATCAATCTGGCAGTCCCACAGATATAAGAACTCATGGACTGGGCACGGTTTCAGTGTGGTGACCCTGTGCTCTAAAACCCTTTGTTGGGGGAAACACAGTTTTTATATATTTGTGTCTGAAACAAAAAATGATGGAATGTCAGATTCAAGTGATGACCATAGCTATGTGGCTTTCCTGACTCATAGTGGCACACTAACATCTCAGATTCCATCATCTAACCCAGTCAACGAGGCACTGTGGATCCTGCTTTCAAGTGTTTTGTGTGTTATTGACAGCAAATTACTGAGAAGGCAGAATCCAGTGACAGCTTTCCATCCTCAATTTGCACCATATTTTCAGCTTGCTGCCACTTTTTTTTTCCTAAGGAGGTAATAAATAAATTGGAAGAAACACTGAAAATACAGCAAAGAGTCAGGAGTCTGGCTTTACAATTTGCTACAGCTGAGGGCGAGATATACAATTTTACACCCATGATAGGAGATCTATAACCTTAGATGCCACATCTATTCAGGAAGAATAATATCAAGGTTAGTGTAAGCATACAATGAAATAAAGTTTCTGGCAAACGGTAATGCTAAAAAATAAATAAATAAATAAGCTGTTTCCGTTCTCAGCTTCCTATTTAAGTTGAAAGGATGGAGTCCAGGAGTACTCAGTCAGGCAAACGTCCATGTTTTGTGACATATATTTCTAATCTATTGTATAAGTAAAGACAAACGCATTTAGCAGATGCCACTTTATTGCCTCAAAGAGCTGAAAATCAATGGGTGTCTGTGGAAGGGGAATGGTTTACCAGAAGTTCAAAACTGTGTGCAGACAAGAGCCCCTGTGGAGAAAGAGCAGAAGCCAGGATGCTATGCTTCTAAAGCTGTGAGCTGGGCCAAGAGATGAGGTCTTTGGCAACAGGAATACATAAGCCTACAAAAGGTCTAAGTAAAAAGTTTTAAAAAAAGGAATTGTATTCTTGTCCCTTACTTGATAACCTGAGAATTCTCACTAAAAATGTACAGGGAAAAAGAGATAATGTGTGTAGACCTACCTTATGTAACTAAGACTAATATCCCTGGAAGACATCAATATCACTTATCACAGAGAAAATAAGAGAAAGATTGAATGTTGGAAAGAGAGGCACCATTATAAATTAGTGAAAGCTTTCTGATTTGTTGATACCTGGTCAGCTTACATCATAGTCCGCAAATATTTGTTGAAGTGACACATTTTTCTAAATTCCAAGTGTATTGACAATACAAAATGTTATAATGAAAATTAAGTGGGCTACCCTAATGCTACTCTAGAAACACGACTGCAAGTTTCTGCAGTGATAAACCTCATCACAGAACCTAACACTGCTGCAGAATTTGTCCTGTTCCAGGCCTTCTTTGTAGGTCCTTTGAACTCATGCAATTCCTACTCATGCACTGGCCACATGAGGCGCATGCACTACTGTGCCCATGTTACAGATGAGATAAAAGAGGCACTGACTGCTTACGTAATTTGCCCAGTGTGGTCCTTTTGCAATTTGTAACAGAGCCAGATGACTCGGTCACGCAAATGTTGAAAAGGGGCAGCAGAGAGGTGAATAAGTCCGGGTCTGAATTATGGGGTGGAGCAGCCAGATCAGCGTTTGGATCTCGCATTAGAGTCTCACCTGCATGACTCCCGCAGGGTAAACAGCCACGCTGCTTCAAATGCTCTGCTGTAGAGCACATGGCTTTTACTTTATAAATCAGAACTTGACTCTATCTGGCAGGAACCTTGTTTGAGAAATGAAAATATGGTAAGTATGTGTTTTCTTCTAGTTAAAAAAGGGAAAGTATCATTCTTAAATGCAAAACTTAAATGGTTAAAGAAGTTAAATCTTAGGCCATGTCTTAGAATGAATGTTCTTATCTTTAAATTGTGAGTCATTTTGTCAGATAGAGAAAAGGTTTGATTTTTTTATCACTCTTGGTTAGCTGATGACATAATACACAAAGTAACGTGACAGATTTTAAGCAAATTTCTAATCAACAGTGTTCTACTTCGTCAAATCACAACAGAAACATTCCTCCATGACAGCTTTTGTCACTGATCCCCGGATCTTTCCAGTAATTTGTGTATTAAGAGCCACAAAGGGGAATACACAAAGCTGCAAAGTAAATTAAATCCTCTTAAACAAGGCAAAATGAAACAACAAAAAAGTGCCATCCTACAGCCCTCTTTGTTCCCAATAAGGGCAGGAATGAGTTTTGAGGAATGCATAGCCCACGTGTTCTGCAGCTGCACATTTTAATCATCGAGTCACCAAACTCTGCTGATAAACATCAAAAAAGCCTAATGGAGTCAGAGACCCAGTGGCCTAGTTCCTCAGATGAGCTCCAGAGATTCCTGCAGAAATGTACTTGGAATAGGGCTGGCTGGAATTATCAGAGCATGATAATTACCCGATCCTGACATTAAGAGTCCCTCTGCCTCACACCACCCAGAGGCAATTCATTGTGTGAGGGGTATGGGAGGAAGGTTTCATATCTGGACTGAGATCACTGTGATATCCTTGGAATGGCAGCAAAATATTTGTTTTTACTAACTTTTTAATTATGGCTAAAGAGCTGATGGGCTTGAAAATGCTTTCTCCTTTTCAATGAAGGCTCTGAACGGCCGTGCAAAGTTTATGTTCTCTCTGGTTTTGATAAAATGTAAATGAATGCAGAAGCCAAAGGCAAGTGCATAAAATTTCTCAATGAGTCTGTGTACTGACTTGAGAAAGAAAGGATAAATATACTATTGGTGCTAACTCTTTTATTGGGCATTTTTATGTCAAATTCTTTATCTTCCTTATGTGTAATAAAGTAAGTTCCTCTTATTTGACTTACTAAATTCAAATTCTAAAAAATCACTTCTATCAACATACCCAAAAGCATTCACTTAGTGACAATATTAAAAACAATGGGAAATAGTAGTTTTTGCTATTTGGTGATACCAGGTACCCATCTGCTTGTGATTTAAGATAATTTTCCATACTGTCAGGGGCCCCAGAAGGGACTATGTGCAGTTTGCAGTGGGGCCAGTGACTGCTTCAACCTTTGAACAGGAAATCCAGACAGTACGGACTTTTAGGAAGGGCCCAAGTTACAGATCCCAGCAGTGAGCAGCAAGTACTATGAACACAACCACAGGGAGGCTTTTAATTTATCTGAGCTTAAGTCTCCTCATACATAAAACGGAGCGGATTTTTCTTACCTCTCTGGACATTTGTGAGGGTTATGAAACTTTATCTATCCAACCAGCTTTGCAACTGCTTGGCAGATGATGGATACATCCCAGATGATATTAAGTAGGGGCGGTGGCCAGGCACTGAGGGGCATGTTATGCACAGAAGGAGCCTGTAGACCAGAACAGGGATGGACCCACCATAGCCAGGGTGACAAATCTCACTGCCTGTCTTGTGGAAACCCTAAGAGTGTATTTTATATTTTTAAGTGGTAGAAGAAACATCAGAAGATTTTGTGAATTTACATTTCAGTGTCCACAGAAGGAGTTTATAAGAACACAGCAGGGTCCATTTGTTTACGTCCTGTCTGTGACTAGTTTGGTGCTGCAATTGCAGAGCTGGGTCACTGCACCAGCAACTCAGGGTGGGCAGAGTCCAAGATATTTACCATCATTTCCTTTGAAGAAAATGTTTATTCAGTCCAGCTCAAAGGTTGAATTGAAAATTTTCTATTTTCGTCCTTTTTCTTTCTCTATTTTCCCCTGCCTCCTTCCCTCCCTCCTTCACTTCCTTCCTTCCTTCCTTCTGATTAACTGGAGGAAAAGGTTCAAATAACTGGTTAAAGTAGCTCTAGCTACCTCTAGTCAATGACTGTGTTCTCATTCCCCGAGTATTCCTAAGACCCTCTGCTGGTCATGTAACAAATGCAAATCTTTCATGCAGAGTTGATTTTCAGAACAGCTCAGACCTCTGTTATCTGGGCGTGGGGTGAGGGCATCCTTTCATGACCACCTCCCCTTGGGTGGGCCTGCACAGCTGTCCCTCTGGCCGTCCTTTTCCTAGGAGTCAGGGCCAGGGCTGACCCGCCTAGTCCAGCATTCACAGCTGGGTGAACTTGCCCAGTGCCTTGGCCAAGCTTTAGTCAGTCTCCTATCCTCCCCACAGGACGACAGGATGCTGAACTTGCGCTTGTCCCTGAGGTTAAGCAAGCTGTAAGGTGCAGGGCAACTTTTAGGAACGTATGCTGAGATTGGCCAACTGTTGTAAGGATCCTTTCCTGCTCAGCTGCCCCCATACACTGAACCAATGCCTGCTCAAAGCTCCTCCTACCCCTACCCCTGCTTCCCCATTCCAATACAAGAAAAGCCTTTTTTTTTTTCTGTTTGAGCTTGAGATTCCTGCAGCCCCGCAGGTCAGACCATTCTCCCTATAGCCTTCATCATTTTAAGAGAAGTCTCTCCTTCCCTAAGTTCAGACTTATATTTACTGTGGCACCATGGATGCTAGGAGGGAGGATCATGCCCCCATGCCAACTCTGCAGACATGGGGAAGACTAAACAACAGAAGTACATGTCAAGCCCTTGGAGAAAGGATGCAGCCATTTCTATTGCAAAAATATATTGCAGAAAAACCCCACAGAAATAGTAATATGAATACAGCCACTAGTGCAGTCATCACTATGGCAAAAGGATATTGGAAAAACTCCCAAAGAAATAGTAATATTAATACAGCCACTAGGCTGTGTCCTAGGTTCACTATGACAGAAGAGTCCTCTTTCTCCTCCTCCTTATTTTTCTGGCCCAGAAATGGTAATTTTCACAGTGGTGTTGCTGGTGGTAGTGGAAGAGCAATGCAGTAATAATAAGTATTACGGGCCAGCAGCTATTCCTAAACCACCCCATTCGGTCCTCATCACAACCCTGTGAGAACCACCATCATCATCACTTGTTGTGTGTGAACACTGAAGTGTTGGGAGTTTAGAACTTTCCCAAGTTTATCATAATGGGTGATCTAGAATCCAAGAATAGGAAGTCGGTTTTCAGAATCTGAAATCTCAAGTCCTCAGTATACTACTGTTTCCAGCTGAAAGGAGAGATTATCTTTCTATATATATATATATTTTTTTTTTTTTTTTGAGACAGAGTTTCACTCTTGTTGCCCAGGCTGGAGTGCAGTGGCACAATCTCAGCTCGCCACAACCTTCACCTCCCAGGTTCAAGCGATTCTCCTGCCTCAGCCTCCATAGTAACTGGGATTACAGTCTTGCGTCACCATACCCAGCTAATTTTTCTATTTTTAGTAGAGACGAGGCTTCTCCATATTTGTCAGGCTGGTCTTGAACTCCCAACTTCAGGTAATCCACCTATCTCAGCCTCCCAAAGTGCTGGGATTACAGACATGAGCCACCGTACTCGGCCCATAATTCTTTATTGATACATAACAGTGAAATGTTTTACTCATTGGGATAGCATTTAGTGTAAGTTTAATTTATACCTCAAGTATTTTAAAAGCTAAATCAATGTCAATTATTAGTACTCAAATGGAGGAAATATTTTTTAATTGTGATTCAGTAATCCAACTATGTGGTATCTACCCAAAGGAAAAGAAGTCATTATGTGAAAAAGATATTTGCACATGAATGTTTATGGCAGCACAATTCACTATTGTAAAAATGTATCCATCAATCAATGAGTGGATAAACAAACTGTGGTATATATATGATGGAACACCACTCAGCCATAAAAAGCAATGAATTAATGGTATTCACAGCAACCTGGATGGGACTGGAGACCATTATTATTATTACTATTATTTTGAGACAGAGTCTCACTCTGTTGCCCAGGCTGGAGTGCAGTGGTACCGTCTCGGCTCACTGCAAGCTCCGCCTCCCAGCTTCACGCCATTCTCCTGCCTCAGCCTCCCGAGTAGCTGGGACTGCAAGTGCCCGCCACCATGCCCAGCTAATTTTTTGTATTTTTAGTAGAGATGGGGTTTCACTGTGTTAGCCAGGATGGGGAGACCATTATTCTAACTGAAGTAACTCTGGAATGGAAAACTAAAGACCACATGTTCTCACCCATAAGTGCAAGCTAAGCTATGAGGATGCAAAGGCATAAGAATGGTACAAAGAACTTTGGGGCCTTGAGGGGAAAGGGTGGGAAGGGGGTGATGGATAAAAGAAAACAAATTGGGTTCAATGTGTAATGCTCTGGTGATGCGTGCACCAAAATTTCAGAAATCACCAAAGAACTTTCATGTAACCAAATACCACCTGTTCTCCAAAAATCTATGGAAATAATTTTTTTAAAAAAAGAAAAAGCACAGAGGACCATTAAAAAATAACGTATTAATTCCAAGTATTAACTTTGAAAATTATGATTTACTGATTAAGACTTCAGAGGAAGTATTTATCTTTTATATAGCAAAAATCTGGCTAATTGTTTTTTCTAAAGTCTAACTTTATCATAAAGTAACAGAAAACATTCTGATTCTTGGAAAGTACTGAATTTAGGAAACTATCCAGCAACAAGCATAAAAATCAAATAATGATTGAAAACCATTTTTTGTAAAGTAATGAAGCCGACTTTGGAAATTTGGTGTTATGTTGACATATATACACGAAACTTTACATTCAATGAAATAGTCCAGAATAAGGAATATATTTCAATAAAGTAAGTGTTGGTCATGTGTCTTCATGAGGGCCGAACATCAGTTGAACATAAGAAAATCATTTCGCTTAGGAAAGGAAAAGGAGCTTTTCAGGTGATTTAAATATCCACGTTTCTCATTTTGCATGAGGCTGAAGCCTCCATTTACACACTGTGGATTTCCCCACTTAGTTGCAGACACTCTGGAAGTCTTTGTACTTGTGTGTGCACAGACACATGTCCACACAACGACCCACACTCCATCTCTTCATTCTTGCCTTGTGGCAAGTTGCAATTATTTTCTATAAGGTGATACTACATTTAATCAGTCACACATTGATAAAAGCATCATTTTACCTGTGAAGGTAGTGTAGTCTAAATATCAGAAAAGAAGAATAGTAGGAACTTGAAGTTTCAAATACTGCCTTAAGTAGAAACTCTGAAAAGGACATACTGCAGTTGTTCTCTGCTGAACAAACTGTTTAACAGTACTTGAGGCCACTGCATACCTCATCAGAAATATTTACCAGTTGATATAAAAATTGTTAATTAGGCCAGGCGTGGTGGCTCACGCCTGTAATCTCAGCACTTTTGGAGGCCCAGGCGGGCAGGTCACGAGGTCAGGAGATCGAGACCATCCTGGCTAACACGTTGAAACCCCATCTCTACCAAAAACACAAAAAATTAGCCAGGCATGGTGGTGGGCGCCTGTAGTCCCAGCTACTCAGGAGGCTGAGGCAGGAGAATGGCATGAACCCAGGAGGCGGAGCTTGCAGGGAGCCGAGACGGCACCACTGCACTCCAGCCTGGGCGACAGAGCAAGACTCCGTCTCAAAAAAAAAAAAATTGTTAATTATTCTTTGGTAATCACTTTTGTCTTACTTCTTCTGGTTTGCATTAAATCACAGCACTTCTTGAAAACTGAGTAGTCCCAGATTTGTAGGAAATGTAAATAATGTAAGAGATACATTTCCAGGAAATGTAAATAAATAATGTAAAAAACAAAAAAAAAGGGTCATGTCTTGAGACATGATAGAAGTTCAGAAGGATGAAGTACTTGCAATGTGCTACTTCCTGTCTCATTTAATTCCATGAACAATCCTCTAAAGCAGGCACTGTTAGCATCTGCATTTAGATGTGAGCCTTAGAAGCATTACATAACTCATCAGCTACAGATAATTGATAAGAAACAGTAAGTGACAGAATTAGGACTTAAATCCTGGTCTCTTTGACTGTAAAAATGCAGGCTTTCAGCCACAGAACTAAAGGAATCTTGGAGGTAACCTTGTCATTCCTCCTTAATTTTTTAGAAGAGAAAATTGAAAATGGAAAAAGTTGAATGGGTTACTCAAGGTCATGCTGCTGTTGAGATGAAAGAACCCAAACTGAACACGCGCAGTCCACTGTGTACCTCCTACTACTCGACATTGTTTTGGACAGAGTTCATCAAGTGGTACATTTTAATCTATACATGTTAAAAATCTAAATTTAAAATGTCAAAAGTTTAATGTGTTCTTCCAATGTCAACAATAGCCGTAAAAATTATTACAATTTAGCAGAAAAATCTGCCATGTATCATAAGAAAACCATTGCTGCCATCATTTTTTACTGATTCTGGAACCAGTTTCAAGCAATCAAATTAGATATTTTGAATCGTGCAAAAGAAACAAAATTTATTCATTTTTTAATAATCTCCTATGTGATATATCACTGCATTTTTTTCTTTGCCAAAGAATTTAATTCTTTTATTGGTTTTATAATGGTTCACTAAGTCAAGACTTCATCAGTTCATATCCCTTTCGTTTAAATATTCAGTAAGTATAGTACACAACATACCTTTAAAAGTAATTTCTTTATGGTGGCATTGTGCCTTTGACTAACCATTTTGTATTTGCATTTGACTTTGCTAAACTAAGCAATTTTCCTTAATGTCAACCCTGATGAACAAGTAAGCATTAAGGCAACATTTAAACACTAAAGCAATATATGGTTAAATGATTCTAAATAAACTAAACCAGTGCAACATCACAATTAGTTTCCCTGCCTGCTTTGAGTAAATTTTCTTTCCAAAATTCCATATATGTCCTTTAATTGTTACTTTACCAGTATTCATCTAAGAAACATTCTGCAATAAAATGTAGCAGATTTTCCAATAATAAAGTTTGCTAAATAAAACTCAGCAAAGTTTAATAGATTTATGTTACTACAAAAGAAAAGTGCTTGTTTTTAGGAAATTGTGATCTTCAAATGTCTTTTGGTTTTATCTTGACGGTAAATCTTTGAGGATATAGTGTAATTGATAAAATAATAAATAGAATAGAGGTGTATTCAAGACTTACACAAAATTTAAGTCAGTATGATGAAAAGTTTTGATCCGCAAAAATCTAACTTGCCAGAATATTGAACTTAGATATTTTTAATTTATTTTACCTAAGTTACTTTGATTTTTTAAATATAGATTTTATATTTTAGAGCAGTTTTTCTAGGTTCACAAAAAAGTTGAGCAGAAGGTACAGTGATATGTCATATAACACCTGCCCCCATATACAGAGCCTCCCCAACGATCAACATCCCATGCCAGAGTGGTGCATTTGTTACAATCCATGAACTTACGTCGTAAGTCATTATCATCCAAAGCCACAGTTTACAATAGGGTTCACTCTTGGTCTTGTAGTTGCTATGGGTGTGGATAAATATATAATGCCATGTGTTCACCATTGCAGTATCATACTGAGTAGTTTCCCTGCCCTAAAAATTTCCCTATTTATTTCCCCTTCCTCCAACCCTTGGCAACCACTGGTCTTTTTACTGTCTCTATAGTTCTGCCTTTTTCAAAATGTCCTAGAGTAGAAATCACAAAATGGGTAGCCTTTTCAGACTGGCTTCTTTCACTTAGTAACATGCACTTCAGTTCACTCTATGTCTTTGCATGGCTTTCGGCTAATTTTGTTTTAGCAGTGAATAATATTCCACTGTCTGATACACCACAAGTTTATCATTTTACCTACGGAAGTACACTTTGGTTGCCTCCAGATTTTGGTAACCAAGAATAAATCTTCTAAAAACATCCCTTGGCAGGTTTTTGAGTACATGTAAGTTTTTAGCTCCTTTAGATAAATAACAAGGAGTGTGCTTATTGGCTGTATGTTGAGAGTATGTTTAGTTTTCTAAGAAACCACCCAACTGTCTTCCAAAGTGGCTGTTCCATTTTGCATTCCCATCAGCCATGAGTGAGAGTTATTTTACTCCACATCCAAGACAGCAATCTACATTGTTGGTGTTTTGGATTTTGGCCAATTTCTTTTTTTTTGTTTTTACGTTTGTATTTTAATGTGTGAGTTACTTTTATTAAGATTTTATCCTTCAAATCACAGTACAAACATTGTTTTGTGAAATATTTAATATTAGGTAAAGCTACAGCATAATTTGGTATGAATTAAATCTAGCTAGATAAAACTTCCTGTTTTAAAGTGAGCGTTTTTGCAATACTCTGTTGACTACATATGGTAAGTGGAGTAAAATTCAAGGAAATAATTTTAAAGCAAGAAGTAACATATAAATAATAAAATTTTTTATGGTGGATGTGATGATCTTGATTAATCAGTAGCACTAATACTTGTAAGTTTACAATTTTGGAAATGTAATGACTTATTCAACAGTGTCATTACATTTTAATTTTCTACACCTATACCCCTTCATCATTGATTTAAAAATTACTACTCTAAATACCATGCCGTGAAAAGAGAAACACTGGGTTTGAATCAAGATTTGGTTACTTGTTAGGTGACTTTCCATCTGTTATATAAGTTTTCTAGGCTTCTAAAATTAATTTTAGGGTGGTGATATGGAGTTGAGGAATAATCGTGAGAGGGGGAAATTAAAAAAGGAGAGTAAGGTGTTAGTAAATGTGTCATTCCCTTCTCTCCTTTATAAACATTACATTAAGAAAACTCCAATACTTATCATGTTTTTAAAGAATACTTTTAAATTTTATTATACCTGGTAGTTTTCTCTTAAAATGTAATCATTATATGACTTTAAGGAATTAATACAGGATTTTTGGAAGAAAAAAGTTAAGAAATAACAAAAATATTTGATATATACAAAAGAAGTTAGAAACAAATGATGTTAAAAAAGATTAATTTTCATTAATGGATACAAATGATAGATATAGAATCTATCTACATTTAAGAATATATCTAAATAGTATTCATAAGACAACAGTCACACACCATAGTTGTTGGACAGAGAACACTTACACATTTAGGTAAGTGATGCTAATATCCTTGAGGGTTGCAGGTGACCTCTGAAACAGCCAGGCATGCTTCCCAGAAATGAACCCCTAAACTAATCAAATGCAATGCCAGCTAATCCTAATAATGTCCCTAGGCATAAATCTAGGTATAAGCTGTTGTATAAGCCACCAAGCCCCCCCAAAATCTTCTTGAATGTTTTCATAGTAGTAATTTATTTAGGTTCCTTATTGGTTTACATACCTCTGTAATTGTTTGAGTCTCTTACACAAGACACAATTGAATTTTGAGAATATAAGATTTTAAAATATGTTGGTGAGGTGGAGGAAAGATTCAAGTATTAAAAGTATTTAAAAAATATAGTTTGTGCCTGTAGTCCCAGCTACCCAGAAGACTGAGACAGGAGAATGGTGTGAACCCCAGAGGTGGAGCTTGCAGTGAGCCGAGATTGCGCCACTGCACTCCAAGCCTGAGCAACAGAGCGAGACTTCATCTGAAAGAAAAAAAAAATATATATATATATAGATACATATAGTTTGGTAGTAGTCCTGAAAAAGAGACTTTATTATCTGTTTGAATTGAGCAGTAGGAATTTTTATAATTATTGTAGAGTTTCCTATGTTCTTGGATGTTTTTGTCCATGACACCTGAGGTTTCTTTATTGGTAGAGGCTGCATAGACAGTGAAGTTTAGGTGTGTACAGATGTGTGTTTAGAGAAACTAAAAATTCATGTGCTGGTGCATACATGACAGGTATCAATATTTCAGCCTCCACTGCCTAATACGATACCTTCCCCTCGGCAGTGAATATCAGCAAACCAAACAGCTGCACACCCTCCAGGTGTCACTGCTCTTTTCAAAAGGACATGGCGGTCTGTTGCAGCGAAACTTACAGCTGTTGATCCACTTGGTTAAGTTCTGTGTGCCGGGTATCTCAGCTGTAGAAGCGCAAACATGTGGTGTCCCACAAATTCCTTAGGACTCTGAAACAAGTCTTACTAAAAGATGTGCCATTTGTAGAAAATATAAGTATCATATTTTGTTTGAGATGGTGTCATGTTATATCGCCCAGGCTGAGTGCAATGGCACAGTCATGGCTCACTGTAGACTCAACTGCCCAAGCTCAAGTCATCCTCCCACCTCAGGCTCCCAAGTAGCTGGGACCTGCAGTGCACCACCATGCTCAGCTAATTTTTATATTTATTTGTAGAGACATGGTCTCACTATGTTGCCCAGGCTTGTCTTGAACTCCTTGGCACAACGGATCATACAACCTTGGCCTCGCAAAGTGCTGGAATTACAGGCGTGACCCATCGCACCTGGCCCAAGTATCATTTTTATTAGAAGTTTAATCACTAAGCATTTCATCATTTCTTCCTGGTCATGCCATGAGGTGTTAGCTCTGGTCTCCAGTCACATTTTGTCACTCTTATTAGGTTGGTGCAAAACTAATTACATTTTTTGCCATTAAAAGTAAAAGCAAATTACTTTTGCACCAACCAAATACAGCCCTGTGCCTAGCAGAGTATCAGATATATATAGACCGGATAAACTATCATTACTCTTTACTGTTCAAGGTGTCACTGTAAGTAATAACAATTGAAACAAAGTTCGCAATTATGTGACTGTACATCTCTTTATATCCTTTTTTCTACCTTATTTGCATGCTCACACTTTAGTAACTGAATTCCCAATCTTTTATTAACTACATTCCTAATGATGAGGTCATAGAGCAACACTGTCTAATGGAAACATAATGTGAGCCCCATAACATTATTTTAAATTTGTAGTAGTCTCCTTGAAAAGCAAATTCAAAATAGTCAGTTTTTATGACATATTTTATTTAACCCAGTATATCCAGAATATATATATCAATATGCAATTGATATAAAATACATAAACATAAAAGTTCTTAATGGAATATTTTGTATTATCTTTTTTGTAACAAGTCTATAAAAGACCATACGTATTATACACCTACAGCACATCTTATTTGAATGCTAAAGTTCCCACAATTAAAGGTAAAATGTATATATACCACACAATAATAGCCATAACACAGAATGAAATAACATTTGCGGCAACCTGGATGAAGTTGGAGGCCATTACCCTAAGTGAAGTAACTCAGGAATGGAAAACCAAATAGTGTATATTCTCATTTATAAGTGGGAGCTAAGCAATGAGGATACAAAGGCGTGAGAATGATACAATGGACTTTGGGGACTCACGGTGAAATGTAGGATGGGAGCAGGGGATGAAAGACTCCATATTGGGTACAGTCTACACTGCTGGGGTGATGGGTGCACCAAAATCAAGAAAATCAGCTCTAAAGAACATATCTATGTAAACCAAAACCACCTGTTCCCCAAAACTATTGAAGTACCGAAAAAGGAAAATGTAGCCCTACCAAAATGATTAGGGTGTGTTTAATGAGAAAATATTTTACACTACGTATCTTTTTAAAATTTAAATTTGTTTCAACGAAAAATAAATAATATTTAAAATATATCTCCTCAGTAGCAGCAGCCTCATTTCGAATGCTCAGCAGCCAGGTGGGGTCAGTGGCCACCATGTCAGACAGCACATGCTGAAGGCAGTGTGCTTTCTGCCTGCCCCTGTGCTAGGTGTTTGTGAAACCTTTTTGTGTTTCCCAGGGAACTGCTAGAAAACAGCAACAAAGGGGGAAGAGAAAAATAACTTAAAATATCTGTAAATAAATGTAAAACCCTCAACTTTCCATATAAACCCAAGATGTTACTTAGGTGACATTTTGGCGTCTACCTAATTCTAAAGAAGAAAACCAGATAACTTTTTTCCAGAGGGCCTGAGTTTTGACTTGGAAAATCTTGATTTTAGGAAAGGAGTTTCTTCGAATGTGAGAAAAACAGTTTTTCGTTGCAGTTTGGAAAATTCGTATCTATAATAGAAAGCAGTCTTACGTAACTTAGAGGTATCTAAATAAGACTTTGTGAAGGGTGCCTAGTAACTCTTTAAATAACAAACTATTGTTAAATGTCACAGGTTAAAGTGTTCACATAAAAGAAATGCTAATAGAAATGTTAACAACACACTGGAATAGAATAACGGCAGCTGAGAGGCTACATTAGAAAAAGTAAACCTATAACATTTTCTAAAATGTATGTATATACCTCTGATTTATATAAAATCTTGCTTGTTGCAGACATTAACAACAAATATTCAACAATTTAAGGATATGCAAATGGCAGAAAATAGGATATATGGAGGACAGAGAAATCATCAATCTGTTTGGAAGATACAGATTGGCCACATAAAAAGATATTGGTTATATGACCAGTTTAAAATGATAAATAATCAGGCTGGGTGCAGTGGTTCACACCTGTAATTCCAGCACTTTGAGAGGCCAAGGCGAGAGGATTGCTTGAGTTCAGGAGTTTGAGACTAGCCTGGGCAACATAGCCAGACTCCATCTCTACCAAGAATTATATATAAAAAGGCCGGGAGTGGTGGCTCATGCCTGTAATCTCAGCACTTTGGGAGGCTGAAGCAGGCAGACTGCCTGACGTCAGGAGTTCAAGACCAGCCTGGCCAGCATGGTGAAACACCATCTCTACTAAAAATACAAAAACTTAGCCAGGCATGGTGGCAGGCTCCTGTAATCCCAGCTACTCAGGAAGCTGATGCAGTAGAATTGCTTGAAACCAGGAGGTGGAAGTTGCAGTGAGCTGAGATCATACCATTGCTCTCCGGCTTGGGCAACAGAGCAAGACTCTGTCTCAAAAAAAAAAAAAAAAAAAAAAAAATATATATATATATATATATACACACACACACACACATACACACAAACATACACATACACACACATACACACACACACACACAAAAATTAGTTGACATGGTAGGATGCGCCTGTACTCCCAGCTACACAGGAGGCTGAGGCAGGAAGGGCTCTCTTGAGACAAGAAGGTCAAGGCTACAGTGATCCTTGATTGTGCCACTGTACTCAGCCTTGGTGACAGAGTGAGACCCTTTCTCTCTCTCTCAAAAAAAGGATAAATAAACAAGATCTTGATTATTTATCCTAAGTCTTATCCTAATATACATTTTACATATATTTTTTATATTTTAGTAACATTGCAATATAATGTGTTTTTAAAAAAGGTATGTGGTAAAAGGAGAAAAACGGGCTTTAACATGTAACACTAGATTAAAACAAGTTACAGACACAGAACACAACAGTAAGCAGATGAGAAGCACAAGAACAGAGGGGCTTTGCAGGGACAAAACGCCACCATCATGTGTGCAAGATGAACATCTTATATCATCATGTTTTCTACTCTGGAGTACATCATTCTCGATTTTTTTAAAATGCTGTTATTAATTATTTTTTAAAACACAAAAAAGAGCCCAACTCGTTGACCTCATTGGCTATTCAAGTTAGGCTTTATTTCTTTTCTTTACAACAAAACACTCCTCTTCCCTTTCATTTTCCCTTGAACTTACTTCATCTTGGCTCTCTGTCGTCTCCAACCTCCACCACAGTTGCTTTAGACAAGGTGACTGATGATGTCAGGACTGCTTATCCAACCGCCAGTGCCAGGCCTTGCTCTGTTTAACCTTGGCCTTTGAGATACCTGATCATCTCTGCTATCCTCAGGCCATTCTCCTCATTTTCCTCCTATCTCCTCAGCCGCTTACTCTCACTCTGTTCCAGTTGCTGGTTTCTTTTCTTTCTGACCTCTGGATGTTTTTCCCTACCTCTAACCCTCCTGGCTTAGTCCTTGAACCTCTCTTCTCGGCCCTCTAAACTCACTGGTGGTGATGCCCAGCCTCATGGTGTAAACACTGTGTCTACGGTTTTGGAATCTTAACATAGTGTACCTCACCAACACGTGTCTGAACAAACTCCAACAGTGTTCTCAATACTGCACATAGATGTCTGATGGGTGCCTCAATCTTCCTATGCTCAAAAGGCAACTCCCGATCCTTCCTCAAAGCTGGTCCCTCCGACATGTCTTCTTCCATCTAGATAAATGGCGACTGAGTTTTCCAGTTCCTCAGGCCAAAAAACATGAGCCATTATAAATACCCATCTTTTTCTCACATCCCACCTTTAATCTTTCAGCTGGTTTTCTTCAAAATATCCCAAATCTGACTCAATTCTGACCACCTCTGCTGCGGCCTTGTCTCCATTTTCTCTCCTCTAGATGAAATGGCAGCCTCCGAACTCATGTCACTTTTCTCATATTTTGCTCTTCTCAACACAGGCATTAGAAGAATCTTGTGAAATATAAGATAAAGCGCATCAGTGCCTTGCTGCTGCAGGGACGCCATGAGAACCAACGCCGGAGCACACTCCTGGAGGGCTCTCTGCCCTGTGCATGGCTTGCTCCCTACCCCATTCTCACTTGTGGAGGTTCAAACGCCCCCTTGAGGACTTTTCATGGGCCGCTTCCTTACTTTTAAACATGTCTTCCTTCCACCAGCAGCACTTTCTATCTGCCTTCCCTGAATTATTTCCATACCATGCGTCATCATTTAGGGTATTATGTAATTTACTTGTGTTTTCTATGAATATCTCTTTCCACTATTATTATAGAATGTAGCTCAGAAGAGATTTTTGCTTGTGTGTGTGTTTTCCTCCATACTGTATCCTTTGTGCGTAGAAGAGTGTTAGAACCTAAGAGACTGTAAAATCAATAAGAGATTAAATAATTATTTGAATATCCAAATCCTCTATATAAGGAATTGTGGGTGAATCAAAGATTAAAAATATGTATCCCTAACCTGTTTTCTCCCTTCAGGGGCTTCTCTTGTAAAAGTTACCCAAACCTCCTTGTTGATAAGAGTGAAGGACCTTTCACAGTCCACGCGTTTCTCTCTGCAGAACTAGCTGTTATCTCCTCTTCTCTCTCCCCAGCAATCTTTCTCTTTTTGAATTACTCCCTTGCCTTGGCTAGAGTCTATGAATTTATGCAATTTGCATCTCAATGATATAAAAAGTAACAAATTCTGTCTCAATTCATGCAGTTCAGTATATTCGGATAATTTATGATAAATTGAATTCAAGTGCAACCTGTGAAAAGCATATTCATGTATACCTTGAATTTAAAATGTTAAAATACTTCCCTTTTTTTTCCTAATCTATAGGTGCCTCTACTTCTTTCCGACTGGAATGATATAGTTGAAATTAATGAAATGTTATTAAGTAGAGGTAAAGTCTATAATCGGAGTAATGGAATATAGAACATGGGCAACGGACGAAAATCTTAGCAGTACATTTTCAAATTCTGTTTCTACAAACATGAATTCTTGGTGGAAAACATTTGTTTTATTACATTCACTTAAAAGAAGTAGAATAAGTTGGAGGAGCTAGAGCTCTGACAAAAGTAAACTGATATAACTAGCATATGGATTTTTTTTCCTAAATTAATACTGTTTAGAAAGAGGTAGCCAAGGGACATAGAATTTCAAATGGTTCTGTTTGGGGATTACCTATGTATTCATCATTATCTTTTCTCATTTATAACATAAGCATGAATTGCTATAACATTTTTACTCCTTTCTGCACTGCAAAGTGCATTCAAATCACTTTTCCCATTCACTTATTCCAATGCCTGTACAAGCTGTGTTAGGCAAATGTCATTATCCCAGGGCTGCAGATGAGGAACTGAGATTGTAAGTTCACACCTTTAGCGTGGGATAATGGCCTTCCATATGCAGAATGCACCGATCTCTCCATCCTCATCTGTCACTGCTCCCCTCCATGGTGCCTACCAGAGTCCAGCTGTACTACCTGCCGTTCAGCACACAAAGCTGAGGTTTCCACACTCCTGCTTAGTGCCTATGCTGTTAGCTTCCTCTGGATCAAACATCCATCACCATCACAGACCTGTGTCAAACCTACCCTCTAAGGTCCAGCTCAACTGTTCACTTGTCCATGCAGTTTTCCTAACTCATTCATTCACCTGACATTTATTGTAAGCAATCCTATGCCAGGCTCTTTTCCAGCTGTAAGGATTACAGTTGTGAAAACAACTCCTTGCCTTCCTTGAATTTTCTCTCCAATTTCTTATGGTATTTATTATGAATATTTGACCCTACTAATTACTTTTCACTTTGTAATACAATCAATTTATGCATGACTTATCTGCACTCCTGAACTAAGAAATACATAAGAACAGATGCATGTGTGATCAATCTTTGTACTCTACAGTTTCTTTAGCTGGCACTTAACAAATGTTCAATAACTACTGGATATGGAGTGATACATTGCCAAATACTACACAATTCCTTAGGGGAAGGTCCAGCTAGATTTCACTAAGCCAAATCCCAAACTTGCCTATTTTTTTTTTCCAATGCAGATAAACTGGTAGAATATTTAGAACTAAGTTAATTTGCTTATTCTGATGTTTATGTGCCAAGCTTCTGAAATTTTCATCTTTTTATTTTATTCTTTTTTATTTCTTGGCTCACAATCCAATTTACTTGAGTAACTTCATTCATTAGACAAATTATCTAAATCCCAGTTTAATAAAAAATGCCCATTATGTGTGATTCTCTCATTACTTACATCAAATACTTGAATGCAATTGTCTGCATGTTTTTACATAAATTACGTTTCTCGCAATACTCTAGATTTTGTGTTCTTTCTTGCATAATGTAATAATCAGCATCCTTCATTTGAATATCATGGTTTAATACCACCAAAGCAGCAGATAATATTTTCAAATAAAAGGAAACACAATGCACGTTGCTTAAAGTATGTCTTTCTCAGGAGAAGGCATATCAAGGAGAGTTTATCATGCAAATCATTTCAGTAGATGCATGTCTACCAAAAATTTGAAAAGATGGGCCTAAGAGAAGTGTTTGTGTCTTTTAATAAGAAAAATTCTACGCCATCTAAAATAAAACACTGGACCAAGCAAATAGGGTCAAGTCTGCATTGTACAAATGAATGTCTGGAATGTTCTTTGTTTTCTCTTGCAATGCAGTAACCACTGGGCAGGTGTGGCTATTGAGATATGACTAGTGTGATTGAGAAAATAAAGTTTAAATTTGATTAACTATAAATTAAATCAAATTCAAATCTAAATAGCCAGTGTGTCTCATGGCTCCTGCATTACACAGCATAGTCTAGGTTTCCCAGGTATTGTGTTACAACAGATACTATCTTATTCACATGGTAAAAAAAAAAAAAAAAAACCCAAAAAGCTTAAGGATCAACAATATTCTCTAGCTATTTCTGCTTTGCTTGCCGTGGAAAGTGAGGCTCCACAAATCCAGAACTGTATATATGGTAAGGAGCATCTAACTGAGCTCATGGAACATTTTGGTTATTTCTTTACAGTTACTTTCACTCTGTACACTTTTATATATGCTGTTGTATAGCCATGATCATCATGGTATTTACGAACTCCTGTGGTCCTCTCTTGAATGTGGGCTGGCCCAGGTGTTTCACACATATTAATTAGAATATTGCAAAAGTGACGTGATATCACTTGACATTAGGTTTTAAAAAGACTGTGGCTCCTACCTCTTTCTTGGATCCCTTACCCACAGAGAAGCCTATCCCATGTCTTTAGGCAGCCCCTGGATATGTCCATATGGAAGGGACTGAGGGCTGTCCACAGCCATGCGCATAGGCACAAAAGAGAACCCTGCCCATTCCAGGAGTTGAGACTGAGTCCCAGCAACAAGTTAACTGCAACTTACAGAAAAACCTTGAGGGCTGAGGCAGGCAGCCAAACCATGCTCAGATTCCTGACCCATAGAAACCGTGAAATAATAAATATTTGGTATTTTAGCCCCTAATATTGCAAGTAATTTGCTGCACAGCAATAAATAACTTCCATCTTAATTTCAGGGCAAGGTTGTGTGAACCACATGGAGGAAGTAACTATACAGCACAACAAGTATAGGGCTGCTAGATTGATTATAATAGCAAATAAAAATACAGGACACTCAATTAAAAGTGAATTTCAGATAAACGACCAATAGCTCTTTAATGTAAGCTTGCCTCACGCAACATTTGGAACGTAATAAAATTTTAAAAATGTTCTTTGTCTGAGTTCCAAATTGAAGTGGGAAATTTGTGTTGTATATGGCAAACCTAACCAGATATTGAGTATGTGGTGATGCTTAACAGAAGATGAGGCAGAGGCATAAAGAGAAGTTTGCATTTAACGTGGTGAGTACCGAGGTAAAGGTGACCCGGGGACGTTACTGAAGCACAGAAGAAGAGATACTAAGTTGGATCTAGAGACACAGGTAAGTGCTCTTGGTAGATGGGGATAAACACTATCCTCCTGTGGTTTACAAGAAAGGAGAAAGATAAAATTATCAAATGATGTAACCGTATGATTCGCTGGGTTTAAAAGTCATTAGATACATAGCTTTGTGGAAGTTCGGAAACACTGAATGCCACACTTCTTAGACCCAAAACGGTGATAACTGTAGTAGGAAAATTTCTGAATTACTCAAATAATTCAGGAATTAATGAGAAAATTTTTTGTCATTAAGAAAAAACTTTTAAATATTAAAAGTAATTCATTTTATGACTCAAAAGTTAGTGGTAAGGTGGGCTTCGGGCACAATCTGATCAGGCTTCTCAGTTCTTCCCTGCTTCTTGGGAAGTCTCTTCTCTCCCGGTTTGAAGTGGCAGCTGAAGTTCTGGGCTCAGTACACATGGCTCAGGGCATGAACTAGCTTCTTCCCTCATCCATGAGGACAAAAACTGTGGCTTTCTCCTGATTGGAAGCACAGGATATGTGACCATGCCTGGACCAATCACCATGGCCAAGGGAATGCCCTGAGTTCATTGGTTTAGGCCTGGGCCACTTGCCCGCTTATGAGCCAGTCAACATCAGGGAGACTCACAGTAGAGGGTGGGGCAAGCCTGGGAAGGGAGGGTCACCCACCAAAGGCTCGTGGCTGCCCCTAGTGGAGAATGTTAAAACTACTGAGGAAAACCCAGAGCCTCAGCAGCTATGTGAGGACATTGTCTTGAAAGCAAAGTGCTAAAAAGGAAATGAATCTTCAGCAAGAATCGAGGCTAAGTATTTCATCATTTTTACAGGTCATCCACTACGTGACCTAGGTATTGTTCCGGTTTTACAGATTAAAGGGAAGTCTCTGAGAGAGCAAGTCATTTGCCCAAGGCCTAATTCCTTTAAATTAAAAGAAATTGCACTTCACGGTGTATGTAATCTCCTGACAATGGTTTTTCTATTGTTTAAATAATAGGTTTGGAAGATTATTAAATCTTTGAGAAACTATGGGTATATATAATAAATGACCCCCACGTCCACCCACCTCTCAAAAGAGATGTTTTTATAAATACTGCATGCATTCTGGCTGGGATACACAATGCCTGAAGCCTCTTTTATAATAATTAAGACAAACTCTAAGAGCTGGGAATGTAGGAAATATAGAAAACAGACACATGCTAACATGCTCAAAGAAAAAAAGGTGTGTAGAACAGTGAAGAAAGAGGAAGAGGGATGTGAGTGGAGAGGGAAGGGGGAGAGGGAAGGGGGAGAGGGAAGGGGGAGAGGGAGAGGGAAGGGGGAGAGGGAGAGGGAAGGGGGAGAGGGAGAGGGAAGGGGGAGAGGGAGAGGGAAGGGGGAGAGGGAGAGGGAAGGGGGAGAGGGAGAGGGAAGGGGGAGAGGGAGAGGGAAGGGGGAGAGGGAGAGGGAAGGGGGAGAGGGAGAGGGAAGGGGGAGAGGGAGAGGGAAGGGGGAGAGGGAGAGGGAAGGGGGAGAGGGAGAGGGAAGGGGGAGAGGGAGAGGGAAGGGGGAGAGGGAGAGGGAAGGGAGAGAGGGAGAGGGAAGGGAGAGAGGGAAGGGAGAGAGGGAAGGGAGAGAGGGAAGGGGGAGAGGGAAGGGAGAGAGGGAGAGGGAGAGAGGGAGAGGGAAGGGAGAGAGGGAGAGGGAAGGGAGAGAGGGAAGGGGGAGAGGGAAGGGAGAGAGGGAGAGGGAAGGGAGAGAGGGAGAGGGAAGGGAGAGAGGGAAGGGAGAGAGGGAAGGGGGAGAGGGAAGGGAGAGAGGGAGAGGGAAGGGAGAGAGGGAGAGGGAGAGGGAGAGGGAAGGGAGAGAGGGAGAGGGAAGGGAGAGAGGGAGAGGGAAGGGAGAGAGGGAGAGGGAAGGGAGAGAGGGAGAGGGAAGGGGGAGAGGGAGAGGGAAGGGGGAGAGGGAGAGGGAAGGGGGAGAGGGAGAGGGAAGGGGGAGAGGGAGAGGGAAGGGGGAGAGGGAGAGGGAAGGGGGAGAGGGAGAGGGAAGGGGGAGAGGGAGAGGGAAGGGGGAGAGGGAGAGGGAAGGGAGAGAGGGAGAGGGAAGGGAGAGAGGGAGCGGGGGAGGGAGAGGGGCAGGGAGAGAGACAGACAGACAGAGACAGATTGTGAGAGATTCAGAATAGTTTGTGTGCCAGAAAAATTACACCTACCCCTCAAAATTTCAGATAAAATATTGATGTTAATGAACACTAGACAGCCACACTCTGACATCTTTGCAGATCTGATGTCAATTCCTTAATTTAATATTGAAGTCTTTAAAATTAGTATTGATGGCTCTTTGAGATACTTACTGAATTGGAATCTCTTATCTCACTCTTCTCCACTTTAAGTATATTATATTCCTTTCTAAGTGAACCCTGGGCATCTTTCACTGACTTTTACTTTGCACTTTCATAGACAAATTTCTGCCAAGAATAATATTATCTGAGGAATAGTGTAAGACTTTGACCATCAAGAAAGATCATTGTTGAGAAGTGATTTTTAATTACTTCTTACTGGGGAAAATTGAGCTCAAGTCACTAAGGTGATCCCACAATGTCAGCCAATTAAATAAAACCATTTATATTTAATTATCTCCGCCGACGGGTCACATCCCTAGGAAAGTGAATCTTCTATTGTTTAGGTCAAAGTTATCTTCATCACTTTTTTCTAATTACTTTTTAACAGTGTTGGGCTCTAGTCTGATCTTCTCTCTTACCTGAGCTATATTTTTATTGTTCAATGGAATATGTTTAACTAATTGACATCTTTATTTTATGATAGCAAAAGCATCCAAAATTGTAAATATATTTTCTTAAAACATTACACAAAGACAACTGATAGAAGCCCAATGAATAAATGTAGGCACGATAAAAGCAGCCCTTAGATGTTTTGGAAGGTATATTAGGAGAGTAAATACACAATGATCAGGCTATTACCACAGCATCATTTGTGATGGCAAAAACGTGAAGTCAGAACTATCTAAAGGTAAAGAAATTAACATATACCTGATGTCTTTACCGAAGGGAGAATTTTATTGTCCAAGAGAATGTTGCCTAGAAAAATAATGGCGAAATATTAAGTTAAAAAGATATAAAGTCATGAATACTATGATGATCATGGCAATACGACAGCATATATAAAAGTGTGCAGAGTGAAAATAACTGGAAAGAAATAACCAAAATGTTACCTAGCGAGTAATGGGGTCCAGTTGATTTCTAGTCCTAATTACCACTTTTCTGTGTGGTTACTGTGCAGCTGCTGTAGAGGTTGGTGCCCTGGGTCAGCTGGGCTTCTCTCATTGTATTGTCTGTCCTTGAGAGGCTAGCGCAGGCTTCTTGCCATAGCTGTTTCAGGGTTCCCAAGAAGCAGGAGCAGCAAAGTGTGACTTAGATGTGGAACCCTTGCAGAATCACTCCTGCTACACCTTCTTGTAAATAGAAAGTCTCAAGTGCAGTCCACGTTTATAGGGGTGGAAAAGAGACTCTATGTCTTGATGGGAAGCCCTGCAGAACCACATCCCCCCTGTTGGATGTGGCTCTGTAGGCTATATAGCTTATATATATTCTTATATACATTTGGTAGATTAGACTGCAAAAAATGACAACAGAATTCTATAACAAGTGTCCATCTTATCTATATTGTTTGCTGACTTCAACCTTTTAAATTGAAAATAAATTAGTACGACAACAATTTACACTCTTAAGCCTCTTATTCTCATTTTTCCCTTTTCTCTTATTTACCATGATTTTTACCTTAGAAGCTTTCCTTTCCTGTTTGATTATTTTCTCATCCTGGCACCTTCTTACCTCCTCACTCACTATTGGTTTTGTACCTTCACTGTGACATGTCAATCACCATTCTGATCCCTACTAATATACCCCATTTTGGCAGTAGCAGTACCCTCTAGCAGAAGGGACATGGGAGTAAGAAATTCTAATCCTGTCCTGTCAGCACTGGCCATATGAAAGGCAAGGTAGCTCACTGGTTGTCATGGAACTCACCTTAGTAAAACGGAAACATGGCACTAACTGTTAGAATTCCTTCTTATCTAACATTGTGTTAATCTAATATCTGTATGTCTTTGGTACGAGACTTCACAAATCCAACCAACCAAAATAACAACAATTATGATATTTAAAAGCTCATGATACTAAATTCTGAACTTGTAATTACTATGCATTGGTATATTTATTTCTAAATTTTCAAGTTGCCACAATTGCCCTACTCTATTAATTAAGCCGGAGATGATGCAGTGATAATGGCTTGCCATATCTGTATCCACTATGCTGGAATAAAAGCAAAAAAGTCCAGCTGAAAAATAATGCAAAAACTAGAGAGTCTCCAAATATGAAAATAGGACAATAGACCTATTGAACATTCCAACACATGATTGACCAGCCAATTCCAAGTGCTGCGAAACAGCCATCTATTTTGGTGTATTTGCTTTAAAAGTAAATGAGAAAGCATTGAATAAATAGACATCCCATATAGCACTGATGATTTAAATTTGTATTTATTATCTATAGCCATGCCACCCTGAACGTGCCCAATTTCATCTGAATTTGATATTTATTGTAAAACAATAATAATGGTTTATGACATATATATCGATGCTAAATAGAAATACAATGGTACAGTTTCTTCTTCTTATTTTTTTTTTGAATGCTTAAACTATAAGGCAGGGGTCTCCAATCTTTTGACTTCCCTGGGCAACACTGGAAAAAGAATTGTCTTGCGTCACACAGAAAATACACTAACACTAACGATAACTGATGAGCTTTAAAAAATTACCAGAAAACCTTACAATATTTTAAGAAAGTTTATGAATTTGCGTTCGGCCACATGCAAAGCCGTCCTGGGCCACAGGATGGACAAGCTTACTATAAGCTTAAAATTCATTTGTATTTACATTCCATTGCCTGTAAGAAAAGTTACAGATGATCAGAATAATATTGACTCAATTCATTTATATTTTTTCAATATAATCTCCCCTCAGAAATTCTAAACATAAAACAAACAAAAATTCTTATCTTGTCATTGAAATATTATGCATTAACTATTTAGATGACTGACTATGTAGCAAATGTAATGTACATTCATACAAATAAAAGGATATATTTTCCTTTAGCCTAGTTGATTATAACATGATTTCACAGTGATAACCACAAAGGCAGGGCAAGTATTTAGTATTTTACTAGGTGATTCTCTTTGTATGTGTGTGTGTGTGTGTGTGTGTGTGTGTGTGTATGTGTGTGTGATGTGTGTGTAATGTTATATATTTAAACCTACTTGAATAGCATTTCAATTCTAAAACTGAAACACACCAAAAAAAGACAGAACTAAGACAACAACATAGCACCAACAAAATAGACCTATTAGTTTCCTGATTAGCTTCTGCGTTTCATTCTCAGTTTACTTTAAACTTATGATAGGATAAGAAAAAAAAAGGGAACATATCTAGATTATTGTTTGCATGATTTATTTAAAAGGGAACATATCTAGATTATTGTTTGCATGATTTGTAAAGTTCTAAGCTTGCCCTTGGTTTCAGTAAATTTATTCTTGTAATCCCCAATGCACCTTCCACATGCCTTACCCAAAGTATATTATCTTTTAAAACTTATTGAAGAGATCAGTAAATGCTGAACCTCCCTAGCCCACTTATATAATGAAATAATAAAATGTGGATTAAAACATTGCATTAATAATCAAATAAGATACGTCACATTATTAGTGAAATGTTGGACAGGCTATATATGCTCAATCAATATTTGCTGCTTTCAAACATAATGATGTATGATCACAGAAAAGAATTTAGCATTCTACTCTGAGGGAATTTTATGGATAAAAGTGTTTATCATATATGCTCATTTTCCAGCAGTGACCCCTAAAAATAGATTCACAAATTGTGAATGCCCGATTAATTTGAAGCTTTAAGTTAGAAAGAAAAAGAACAGCTATATAAATAACGGAACATCACTTTTTTTTCTCACTAGTAATGCAGTCTCATAGTTAAATTAAGTGAAGGGAATATAATCAAGTTAAAACATGCAATTATAAGGGTCATTCTAATTATTGAGATAGAAATTAATAGCATCAAACTCAGAGTCTAGAACTGTATGTTTGAATGGGACAATGTAATTGAAGACGGTGGATAGAATCTCAATTAGCAAATGAAGATAATGGCCAATAAAGAAAGGGGCAAGGAAAGTAATAATCAAAGTCTTTCAACTAAAGAGTAATTACACGGGATGAGTAGAAAGTACATGTGATTGTGTTATATGTACAGACACCATTGCTAGATGTCACACTCATATCACAGCCACATACTATATACAGAGATCATCTTTATGCAGTGATAATTTTATTTCATTTTAAAAGTTAATTATTAATGCATAAGTGCAGTATAGCCGTAGGATGAATTTGGGGAAAAAAATGGGTATACAGAGTTTGGAAAATGGAGAAGATCATCTCTAAGAAAATTTGCAATAGATTGAAAATTTAATTCTGTAAAAAAAATTTACACTACAGAATCAGCAATTAAATATATTTAAAATAATTTATTCACGTCTGATGATTACCACTGAAGTAATCTAAATGGTAACTTGTTCTTTCAATAAGGAAACTGATGTAAAAGCAACTCCATAAAACATATTGTGGGTCACAGCTTATCAATCATTTTTAGCCCCTCAGTAACATGTTCTTCAACTGGAGGTGAAAACACTTTGCTTTTTCTCTTCTCTCATGCATAGACATTACTGGTTTATTTGTAACATAAGTGAGAAACAGACATTCCTTTAAAATTTGAACTTAAGTAAAAATTCATAATTTTGAACTTATCTTTTTTTATGATTCTGTTAACTTGATAAGCACAATTTTAAGTTTCCTTACAAATACTTACCAAAAAATAATTTTGCTATGAGCAGAGAAATTTAAAACTATCAAATGATGAAAAATAATACAGAATATCATTTTAAAAGATTAGTTAAGCAATATGAGTAATCTGTTGATGAAAGCTTTTGTTTCAGCATCACTTGAATATTTCTGTAAGTACTTATTAAATGTCTCCCCTCCTGGATTGCCAATCTGCCACTTAAAACACTCAGTGAGTTTTTTAGTTGGGGCATATGGACAGCTTGGCCACAGCTTGGGGCAGCTACCACATGATAGTCTGGGAAACCTATAAACTGCTCCTGAGAACACAGAAGGAAAATTCTCAGAGCCTCCGACAGTGTCATACACACGACAAGGGTAGAGTTAATGTTTGCTGATTATGATGGCAAATTCTGTTATTATCTACCCTGCAATAATTAGCCACCTTCCGTCTGAAAACTACATTTTAGGAATGTTAACTATAATTTCTAAAAATTCATTAAAATATATAAATGCATAACTATGAAAGCAACAGCAATGGAAATGCTATATTACATTAAGTCTATGTCAGTGTGAACCTAAGAGTATAATTGTAAGCAGAGATAATATATTTATTTAGCAGTCAGCAAGGCCAATATGCTCACTTATAATCTAATGCTATTCAGGAATTAATGGGCTAAGGCTAACTCTTAAACATTAGTTTTAGCCCAGTCGTTAGTCATCAACAACGGAACTATGCTCCCTGAAAACTAGCTCTTTCCAATTCTAATAATGTGGAGCATATTAGGATAAGCAAGGGGAGAAAAAACCACAGGGGGCACAGCCTACTGGATCGGGTCTCATTATAATCCTTAAAACATAGCATGGCATCATTGTTAACACTACAGGCTGTTATTTTTTTCTTGTAAAATAGTTTAACTTCCTTATAGATGTGTATGTTCCTTGCAGCACTATTCACAATATCAAAGGCACGAAATCAACCTCAAGTGCCGCCAATGGCAGACTGGATAAAGAAAATGTGGCATGTATACACCATGGAATACTATGCAGCCATGAGAAAGGACAAGATTATGTCTATTGCAGGAACATGGATGGAGGTGGAGGCCATTATCTTTAGCAAACTAACACAGGAAAAAAAATAAAATGTTCTTATTTATAAGTAGGAGCTAAAGGAAGACAGATGGACACAAAGAGAAAAACAACAGACACCAGAGGTTGGAAAGTGGGAGGAGGGAGGGGATCTTGAAAAATAAGTAATGGGTACTAAGCTTAACACCTGGGTGATGAAATAATCTGTACCACAAACCCCTGTGACACAGATTTACCTATGTAAGAAACATGCACATGTACCCCTGAATTTAAAATATCCCAGCACTTTTGGAGGCCGAGGTGGGCGGATCACCTGAGGTCAGGAGTTCAAGACCAGCCTGCCCAACATCGTGAAACCCCATCTCTATTAAAAAATACAGAAATTAGCTGGGCCTGGTGGCGGGTGCCTGTAATCCCAGCTACTTGGGAGGCTGAGGCAGGAGAATGGCTTGAGCCTGGGAGGGAGAGTTTGCAGTGAGCCAAGATCGCACCAGTACACTCGAGCCTGGGCAATTGAGTGAAACTTTGTCTCAAAAAAAAAAAAAAAAAAAAAACAGAGAAAAAACCAAACCAAAGAGAAACACAAAAATGAGTACAAGCTGGGAACCCACTTTCTTGCCTTTGAATCCTGGCCCTACCCCTTGCAACTGGTCATGATCTTGGGCAAATTATTTAATCTCTTTGTTTTAGGCTCCTTGTCTTAAAAAGGACTCACAATAGTTTTGTCACAGGTTTACTATGAAGATTAAACTGGACAGGGCTTTTAAAGTACTCAGAATAGTACCCCTAAGCAATAAACATACACTTCTGAACTTGATAAATAATCATTTTAAAATAGCACACACCAGAGTCTCAATACAGATCCATTCAGGGACTCCGAAAACACTCTTCTGCTAATACAAGTGGGCATAAAGAGAAACATGCACTAATTTTTTAACATACAAATGGATCAACAGTATCCTACCTATCTAGTAAATGTGCTGATTTATGAAATTGCAGCACATGTGGTTTAAATTGCTAATGTAAAAAGTGACACACATTTTAACATAAATAGTCACGTAAATGCCCAATGAATGTCTAGTTTGAACTTAAATCTATTTGTCAGATGGACTCATGTCTTTGAGTAGCTATCATTTTGAGATAAAATAGCCCCTACCAGTGGAAATGTATAAGGTGAGTGGCAGGCCCAGTGCTAGAGTCAGAACGTGCCCTGAATACGCATGCAATGAACAGAGCGACCGTTCCCGTAGGCCTGTTTGTAAACTGTTATTACGTTGAGTTCATTTCCCTGCAATACTTTTAGCTTAAGGTCTACGGTGGAATACAAAAATCATTCTTAACAAGTCCGCCTCTACTTTGATATGATTTGATAGATACAAATCCCTAGGTACATAGTGCCTGGGTGGACCTGGATTCTGCAGGTGTGGAAGACGCAGCTGTTAGAGGAGGCACCCTCTTTGATGGGGCCATGCCAGGCTGTCACCAACGATTTGGCATCCAGAGGCCACTGGGGCATTTGAGAAGCAGTCAAGGTGCCCTGAATGTTCCAGAGAACATTCTGGAACATTGGAAGCTCAGGACGGCCAAACTGTCTTGCCATACTCACTGCAGCAGAGAGGAAAGTATAAAATTACAAGAGAGGGAGGCCTGTGTTCAAGGTTGGGGGCAATCAGCTTTCCACCTGGGATTCCTCATGGCCCAGCGCCGGCTGATTCCTATATCTTTGTGTTGAATGCAGCATCTCTGCTCACCCCAAGACAGTCCAGTCCCTGACACACTGAGAGAAAGTTTACAGAGCCCAGGTTTCCACCTTGTAAAATAAGGATGCTAATAAGAAAAAAAAAAAATAAGATGGAATTTAATTACTTATTTTGAAAACTGGTTATTCACAGCATTATACGAATATAAAAGACGAAATAATAGAAAGGGTCTCAGCATTGCTAATGTCAAATCAGCCCCTCTCTCAATCTTCCAGGGGCTAAGAGGCTATTATTTTTGCATGGCTCTATTTCCCCAAAATCAGTACATTTGTTTTGTATTAAGAGTAAATATTTTTTTGGCGGGGCACGGCCGCTCACACCTGTAATCCCAGCAATTTGGGAAGCTGATGCTGGTGGACCACTTGAGGTCAAGAGTTCAAGACCAGCCTGGTCAACATGGTGACACCCCGTCTCTACTAAAAATCCAAAAAAATAAAAAAATCAGCCGGGCGTGGTGGTGAGTGCCTGTGGTCCCAGCTACCTGGGAGGCTGAGGCAGGAGAATCACTTGAACCCACGAGGTGGAGGTTGCAGTGAGCTGCACTCTAGCCTGGGTGATAGAGCAAGACTCTGTCTTAAACAAATATAAATAAATAAAAATAAAATAATCTGTGTTCTTCTTCCTTTATAGAACAGTTTTAATATCCATATAAATGTTTGCTCAAATTGAAACAAACATTATCTCTAAGGTCCCTTAAAATTCTGAAGAATTTCATGAAGTCTCTACTCTATTAAAACATATTGATTTACTGACTTGTAGTATTAAAAATAAGCTGCTTTAAAACATTCTGGGATATTGTTGGATTCTGTTCAGAGAAAAATTAATACTATACTTTAACATGTGCTTATGACAGAGACTTCAAATGACTTTTAAGGAATATTGATGCTCTTTCAGTCATAGGAAAGGACAACCCACTAGATTGCAATGGTTTTAACTGACACATGTAAGCATTAAGTAGCATTCGGGCCGGGCACGGTGGCTGATGCCTATAATCCCAGCACTTTGGGAGGCCAAGGCAGGCAGATCACCTGAGGTCTGGAAGAGACCAGCCTGACCACCATGGTGAAACCCCGTCGCTACTAAAAATACAAAAAATCAGCCTGGGTGGTGGCACATGCCTGTAATCCCAGCTACTTGGGAGGCTGAGGTAGGAGAATCGCTTGAACTCAGGAGGTGAAGGTTGCAGTGAGCCGAGATTGCATCACTGCACTCCAGCCTGGGCAACAAGAGTGAAACTCCATCTCAAAAAAAAAAAAAAAAAAAAAAAAGCATTCAGGAAGTTTATTCTAGTTAGTTTACATTAAGGAACCATAACTGAAGACTCAGAGAAATATATTTCACTCTCACCATATAGTAAAATAGGCAGATATTATTATTATTTTCCAAAATCACAGTTTCAGATTACTTGCTGACACTATTTCATAGGCAGTTTTATACTTTTATTCTCTCAGGCCATGGCAGCACTGGGACAATGTTATGCATTTCTTGTTAATTAAATACAAAATAGTCCCTATGACAAGTGGTAGATACTACCATAGGTATTTTTAATTCCCCTGCATTTATCTCCTAAAAAGCCAAAACATTTTTAAAAATAAAAAAAACATAAGACAGTGCAAACTTCATCCTAGTCATAGGTGATTTAAAACAAATAGAAACGTGATTGCTGGCAGGATGTACAACATGTAATTAAAAACATAGGTTTTAAGGTACTGCCGCATACATCCTAACATATTTAAGTTGCACATCATTCTTCTAAAGATGATTTTGGCAGGAAGCGAAAATTTTACATGATATAAAATTTGACTCTGATGACCCAGAAAACAGGGCACTTTTGGAGGCCACGCTTGCCCTAGACGGCTGTCAATATCCCCCCATTCTCAAATTGCTCACGTGGTTTTCTGGACCAAATGAAAGAGAATGCAAACTGAGGTGCCTTCATTCATTCTGCATAATAGCAAACAACATAGGAACCATTCGTATATTACCTCAGATTATTTCGGCAGATACAAGTTCTGAAATCAAGCCGGAGAAACTTTATTTTGGAAAAGGGTCCATCAACCATTGTTAAACCTGGTCACAAAAGATGACTTGCAAATAGTTTATTTGAGGCTGTCTTTAGGAATTCAGGCAGAATGAGGTAGACACTTTGAACCGATGTGCCCTACACTCTACTGCAAGTTTAAGATTCTATGAGTAAGATTCCTGCCTTTCATCTATCGGAAAAATGAAAACTCTTATAAAACAGTCTAGTCTTTTAACCTTTATAAAAAAGAAGAAGCGTAAATAAAGATATAATAAACAATTTTTGAGTAACATCTAGAAAGGAAAAATACACAGATTTTTAGTAGGAAAGAAGATAAACAAACTCCAGGATGAATATTATGGGGGAGGATGGGAAAGGGGAGGGATATTACAAAAAAAAAAAAAAAAACATGGAATGTTCCTGCATTTGTTACTGGGTCTATGGATCTGCCTGATGAAACACATGGGGTTGGCATGACTGCTGGGTTTCTGCCTCCATAGTTTACTCAGATATTAGAGCCCTGTGTTGAGGGGAGCCAGACCTAATGTTGGACTGTGATGTAAACAGAAATACATTGTTATTGGGCGAAGCCACTGAAAGTCCAGGTTTTATTTGTTATAAGAGTGAATGTTAATTATCTAGTAAGGAAAATTCACGACACTCATGTTTTGGTTTACTAGAATATGCCCTGTAAACCAAGTTTATGAGTCACCTCTGAGGTCACAGAAGGTGCACACACAGCACGTAAGTGCCCCACTCTGCAAACTCATGTGTGTTTATGCCCCAGGACCCAAATAGATCTAAGCCCACCTTTGCCCATCTGTAGAGAAACACTTCCTATCTCTTTACTCAAGAAAAAATGTTGAGTAAATCAAGATGAAGCCTGGTGCCAACTGTGTTTATTAGGAATAATAATAATAAATAATATTAATAAGCCATGATGCTTCTAACTTTACCTAAAAGTTTACCTTTGTTATTAGAAAATAAGAAAAAAACAGTACTCCAGCAAAGTATGTTTGCGGAAAAGAAAAACAAAATTTTTCCACTAGAGAGAGAGCTATTAATTGTATAAATATATATTTAAGATGAATCAACACTATGGTTACCGTCAATTATCCCTCCAAAATGTTGATATATGCATGATACTATGTTAGTTGATTAGTTTTTGAAAAATGGCAAAAACCCCTTGCAAAGACCCTTCTACTGATGTTCTAAACCCTTATTTATCATGGAATGCATTTGAATGGAATGACTATTGAGAATTAATTTTTCATTTGTATTCTAATTAATACTTTTGACATTAGAAATCATGATAAATTATGAAGATTAAACAGGCACATAAAGGACAATTTTATCTTGTTGCCATATATTAAGGTAAAGTGGATTCAAAGAGCATAGCTTTTTAAAATATTAACATTTTTTGTGGTACATAATACATAGCCTTGAATCATTTCTAAGCCATTGAAAACCTATACTCTTTTGCAAAATTTTTTTTTCTAAAAAGCAGAGAGCATAGTGTAGTGCTTAAAAGCAGAGACTCGCCGGGAGTGGTGGCTCATACCTGAAATCCCAGCACTTTGGGAGGCCAAGGTGGGTGGATCACGAGGTCAGGAGATCGAGATCATCCTGGCTAACATGGTGAAACCCCATCTCTACTAAAAATACAAAAAATGAGCCGGGCATGGTGTCAGGTGGCGGGTGGCGGGTGGCGGGTGCCTGTGGTCCCAGCTACTCAGGAGGCTGAGGCAGGAGAGGAGAATGGTGTGAATCCGGGAGGTGGAGCTTGCAGTGAGCCGAGATCAAGTCATTGCACTCCAGCGTGGGTGACAGAGCCAGACTCTGTCTCAAAAAAAAAGAAAAAAAAACGCAGAGACTCTGGGGCTGGTCTAGCTTTATTTACATCTAAGTCCTATCACTAAAGTTAGGGGCCAGTTAACTTCTAATAGCCTCAGTTTCCTCACCAATGAAGCAGCCATTACTTGATAGAATGGTTATGACATTTAATGTGTTAACACTCATTAATTTGAATTGCTTAGGATAATCAGAGCCTAACACTATTAGAGTATTTCATAAGTTAAGCAAGTAAAATAATACAATCAGGGATACAAATCAAAATTTTACATACAGATATAAGCTTTTTTTTTTTTAACTGAAAGAGACTCTGATGATCTATTCCCATGTTTATAATGATGTGGAATGGAAGCTCAAAGGGGTTAAAGAATAACATTAGTATTGTAATGAGACTGAAAGCTTTGCCTATATAACCAGAGAGATTTTTCATTATGAATTAACAAACATTTTACAGAAAACCATCTGAAATCAAATGAATAGATATAACTAATTAAACAATACTATGCATCCATTATAAAATGAGAGCATGTCCTCTGCGGGGACATGGATGGAGCTGGGGGCCATTATCCTTTGCAAACTAATGCAGGAACAGAAAACCATATACCACATGTTCTGACTTATAAGAGGGAGCTAAATTATGAGAACACATGGGTACATATAGGTGAACGACACACACTGGGGCCCAGGGGAGAGTGGAGGGTGGGGAAAGGGAGAGGATCAGGACAAATGGATACTAGACTTAGGACTTGAGTGATGAAGTCATCTGCGCAACAAACCCCCATGACACCAGTTTACCTATGTAACAAACCTACACATGGATCCCTGAGGTTAAAATAAAAGTTAAAAAAAAATTGAACAAGGCCAGGCACAGTGGCTCATGCCTGTAATCCCAGCACTTTGGGAGGCCGAGGCGGGTGGATCACAAGGTCAGGAGATTGAGACCATCCCGGCTAACATGGTGAAAACCCATCTCTACTAAAAACACAAAAAATTAGCCGGACATGGTGGCGGGCGCCTGTAGTCCCAGCTACTTGGGAGGCTGAGGCAGGAGAATGGCGTGAACCCGGGAGTTGGAACTTGCAGTGAGCTGAGATCTCGCCACTGCACTCCAGCCTGGGTGACAGAGCGAGACTCTGTCTCAAAAAACAACAACAACAACAACAAAAAAAAAACACACACACACACAAAAAAACAAACTAAAAAAAATTGAACAACATAGAACTAAAAGCATTGTTCTTACTTGTCTGCAAGATACGGGTGAAGCCGAGGTCACTAAAACATGTGTCTTGTCTGAACTGCAACTGAAAATGCTTGTACTTCATCCATGAATCACTGTTCTTTAGCTGTTTAAGCTTTCTGTGTTGAAAGAAAACTACAAGATAAATTGAAAGAAAATGAAAAGCCAGATGAAAAATTCATCAGATTGATTTCAGTTCTTTGTGCCTTTACCAAATATATACTCTCCTTCCACTGAAAAAAGGGAAGGTCAATCCAAAAAAAAAAAAAAAAAAAAATGGTGGTTCAGTTCATCCTGTGGTTAAGGTTGAATTGACTTCATCTTCTATCGAATGATTTAGAATGTGAATCAGCAAAATCAACAGTCAGTTTCCAGACCTCAGCAACATCAAAATTTGACAACGATTCAAAGATGAGCAAAGAAAGGGAGCATTAGCACAATTCAGCTCCCTTAAACCATCTGCACCCACAGGCAAAACACCCATAGAGGAACACGTCCCTAAGGATTTGACTCGAAATGTGCAAGCTTCCCGCTGTTTCCAATTCTCCTGCAACAAAAGTATTTGTGCTTTCATCTCAATAGCCATTACAGACAAACACAAAACCAAAAAAGTGGAAAGGAGAAGGATCATCTGCATTTAAAATATGATGCGTCTTCACTCCAGTGCACCAATAGGCATGTTATAAAGGCTCAACAGATGGCTTTAAAAATCATAGTTAAAACAGCAAAGATGATTGAATGTTAACAAAATGTAGTTAGTTATTATTATAAATTAGATGATTGTCTAGATAATAATTTTAATAGTTTCATAAAGTATCCAATTACATTGTCCCACCAAGCTTCAGGAGGAGCTATAATCAGGAGTTCTTGGATGTCTTAGAGACTCTTTCTCTTGCTCTCTTTGCTAAGTTGTGCCTTGAACGTCAAGAGGCCACCATCAGAATTATACCTTCCTCTGCATGGCTCTCAGTGATCTCAGTAGCACTGCTGTTGAGCACCACATAAACTGAACCCTGTTTAAGACAATACCCCCTGACCTTTCAGCAACAGGGGCTTTTATCTTCATCAGCACCAGCTAGTGGGTATTTTACTCTTCATCAGCTTTGCCCTATAATGAGAACAGGTTGGGCCACAGCAGAGGGCATATTTGCTCAGGGATCAGAGTGAGAAAAACCTTAAATCTGCACTTAAATCTTAAATTTGTATTGCTCACCAACATGTCGGGTATAAGGAATTGTGTATGTATTTGCACTTTAGTGACTTCTATCATTTGTGTTTTCAAGCATTTCCATTTGTTTCAGGCTCAAACACAATCTACTCACTCATTACTTGTGGTCAATGCTATTAAGCCCAAGAACACTCATGTTCCCGTATTCTGTCCTAGGAACTTGATTCCGTAAGTCACACCTTTAAGGACATACTCACTTTACCTAAGAGTATTTTCTTTACATGGCGCTACCCTTCCTGTTTTCATAATATTTGAGTGTTTTGCAAACCAAATGCAATCACATCTTTGGAACTCAGGAACTGATCTTGGAATATCTTAAGTTAATGTCGTTATGTATTTATCTTATTTGAAACACATCTTTTGAGTAGTGACATGTGCCTTAAATTTACTTTGAATTCTATGAGCTTTCAGGAAAGACATCTGTAAAAGATAAGTTGCCCATTACCATGCATTTAACCTCAGCTCTTTGAAGTCAGAAACAGGGCTGAAAGCAAAGGTGTAGCTGCCACAAATGTAAAGGCTTAACGATAGGGTCTTGTGAAAATATGTTGCATCACACGTGTATTAAAATACCATGCCCATAGTGAAAACCATGCTTTCAAAGAACGTCCTCTAATGAAAAAAAAGTACTCAATACATACTGCCAGTTTAAATGTACTGAGTATCAAAATGAATATTCCTGGGCTTCCAAGTCTGTCTGCTCGTCTGTTCGCATCCTGGTACCCCTGCCAGGTCACGTTTCCCTTGGATGGAATGAGGGACATTAGGGAAGGTGACGATGGCTTCAGTCTTGCTGATATTACCCAAGGACTGGCTGAAGAGGTCTGAGTCACAAGAGGCTGTGGGAAAACAAATGAAAGAGGCAGAGGATGAGGGTCCCACGGGGCCCTCTGAGGAGCCAATGAGTGTGCTGTCAAGGGAGGCCCAGTGTTGAGTGTTTATCCAAACAGGGCAAACCACAGCTCAACAAAGATAAAAGTCGGCATTTCAAGGCGCAGGAACCACATCTCCACAGGAGAATGTTTAACAAGTGATCGTGGCTGGCAAGTTACAGAATCGGACTGGGATGACATTGAAGGATGCTATGGCGAGAGAAGAGCAGGAAAACAGAATAAAGTTCAGCCATGTTTCCCATTCATTCTTCAGCAGCAAGAACCCTCAGCAGAACTGGCCACCTCCACCAAGGAAAGCGGCAGGAGAAAGTACAATGCTTAGTGGTGGGAGGTGGGACTGCAGGTAATTTATATTCTTTCCAAAGTAAATGTTCTATGATTACTATATATCCCTTTCATAATATTTATGACATTTAAGGCGTGATATTAAAATTATAGTAACTGTCACATACAAAAAAAATTATCAATTTTAATCTACTGTAAATGTTATGATAGGCAACAAAGAATTTAGAATGATAAAAATGACCAAGAAAACAATTAAAATATTGCCCTATCAAGTTTGTACATGTCATACCTGACACTACTAAATTTCTTTCGTCCAGCAATCAACATTGCTGCTTTTAATACCAAATGAGGAGTGAATGTAGAAATTATAATGAAGGAATAATATAAAATGTTCCCAAGTCATTCCTATAGGATGGGATTTAGAAGCTTCAGGAGAAAATCACAGACCTAATCTGCCATGTTGATATTGCTCATGTTGTCATCAGTCATGAAACAATGGACACTCCAAATAGCTTGTAAAATATCTAACAATAAATGGTGACAGAGGCCTGAATCAGAATAGTGCCCTGTCACTTTTCTAATGGTTAGTGATTATCATGTAAATACCACCAGGAAGCACCTCAACAACAATTTTTATTATAATGTTGGCAACAGCGAATAAAAAGTACGCCATTTTCTTTTGTTTCCCCTTTGGCATTAATTTGCTAACAAAGTAATCATAAATCTCCCACATTTTCTTGCAAGGAAAATAAAAACATTTAATAAAATATGGAAAAGGATCATACAACTCAAAGTCATTTGCCAAAGTTCTTCAAATGATACTTAACAGATTATTTAAATAAACATATTTTCTTTAAAACATATAAATCATTCACAACCTTCATGAGACTCTTTGATCACTATGAGTTCTGCAAAGAAAAAATAGAAGTTTGTTTCAGGATCTCCCATTGTATTATACCAGTTTTCATTGGTCAGCCACATAATTAAAATTGTTAGTTCTAAATTAATGGGAGACCACAGTAGAAGAGGTGATTGGTCCCTGGGTAAAAATGAATATGAGAATGGACTATCTAGCTTTCTTTCATCTGAGAATTTTCCATCTCTTCACATTGTAACTTTTTCACTATTTACAATTTTAAAATTAGAAAGCAGTTTTCAGGTATTAAGCCTAGAATTCTGTCCATGAAATGGGAAATAGAAACCAGATGAAACATTTTAAAGGAAAAACTCTACTTTGATGACAGTTCTTTCCTGAACATGTGTGTACACTGACTTGTCAATGGAAAATAAACTAAAACCTTGGGTGTACACATTCAATTTCGGGCAGATTTTTTAATTTTTAAGAGACGAGGTCTTGCTCTTTCACCCAGGCAGTTGCACAATCATAATATTAATAGGCAGAAAAGGTAAACTCTATAGAATAGGATGAGTTAACAAATTATCATAACAAATTAGATCTTCTATAACATTTTTAAAAATTATAAAATCTGTTTTACCCACTGATACAAGACTGTGTCATGATTTTAAAAAGACGAGTGTGGCAGTACAGACTTAATGTGATCCTAGTGAGTCTCACCTTCTGGTGTTCACATCTCTGTATAATCCCCTGCTCTTGACTGTGAGAAAGACTTGTGATGTGCGTCTGACCAATAGTATATGGTAGAGGTGAGCGTTGTCACTGCCATGACTGTGTGACATTATATAAGGCTGCATCTTGCCTGGATGGAGTTATCCATTCTCCTTGTGGGCTTGATGAAGCAGGGGCTGTGTTGAAGAATTCTACGTAGGGAGAAACTGTGGAAATGGCCCCCAGACAGCAAAACGCTGGGGCTCTCCATGCTCATGTCAGGAGGTAATGGATTCTGCCCACAACCTGAATAAGCCTGGATGCACGGTCCTCCCGTCCAGCCTCTAGATGAGGAGGCAGTGGAACTAATGCCTTGATCATAGCATGCAAGACTTACGGCCGAGGACTCAGCACAGTCCGACCCCATGACAACTATGAGATAATAAATGCCAGACCGGGCGCGGTGGCTCACGCCTGTAATCCCAGCACTTTGGGAGGCCGAGGTGAGCGGACCATAAGGTGAGGAGATCGAGACCATCCTGGCTAACACAGTGAAACCCTGTCTCTACTAAAAATACAAAAAGTTAGCCGGGCCTGGTGGCGGGCGCCTGTAGTCCCAGCTGCTGGGGAGACTGAGGCAGGAGAATGGCGTGAACCCGGGAGGCAGAGCTTGCAGTGAGCCGAGATAGCGCCACTGCACTCCAGCCTGGGCGACAGAGTGAGACTCCATTTCAAAAATAAATAAATAAATAAATAATAAAAATAAACGCCTGCTGTGTCAAGCCACTCTTTTGCGGTCATTGGTTTTACAGAGCGGTCATTTGTTCTATCGCTGCCGTACATTACTACAAATATAGTGGCTTAAGAGAACACAGGCTTACTAATTTTTAGTTCTGTAGGTCTGAAGTTCAAGACAGGCCTCACTAGACAAAAATCAAGGCGTTTTCAGGCTACAGTCCTTTCTGAAGCCTCTTAGGGAAAATTCATCCAATGCTGATTCAGGTGCTTTTAGAATCCAGTTTGTTGCATTTATGAGGCCCACATCTCCATTTTCTTGCTGGCTGTCAACTGTGGGCCATTCTTTCTTAGCTTCGAAAGACTACCACATTCTTTGGGGTCATAGCCTTCTTTGTGAATCTTCAAGGCCAGCATTGCTGGGTCCAGTCCTCATTGAGACCCATTCTTCTGCCTGTTTCTACTGCTTTTAAGAATTCACATAGCTAGAATGGGTCCACCAGGGTAATTAGGATAGTCTCTATCTCGAGACCCTTTATCGTATCTGTAAACCCCTTTTTCCCATAAAGCAACCTATTCACAGGCTCCAGGGATTAAGGAATGAACACATTGGGGGTGATATTTAGCCTGCGCATGCCTTCATAGAAAACATACAGTGAAAGTTCTACCATCTTCATTAAATTCCCACATTTCTAAGATTTTGTTCATGTTAAAATTTGTTTGTTCTTTGCTTCAAGTTTAGTCATTTGAGCCTCATCTCCCCTTGCAATATTTATTCTATGCTTTCTATTTTTTAATGTGAAAATATTTCTTTTTCTGTTAAATTTAACAATTACTGAGAGCTTGTGTTCTATGGGAAATAAAACATCAAGATAAAGAAAACGCAAAGTGTGTCCTCAAGCAGTTCCCAGACAAACTAGAACAAGGTTGTCACCTGTTCTCCTATGGTCAAAAAATGTGTATAAAAGTCCTAGCATTTTCCAGTAAGAGCATCATGAATTCTGAGTTATTCACAAATAATTTCATATAGCCAGATAGATTTTCAAATTGAGATGTATTAGGCATTAAGTATTATGATGGTTAATGTCATGCAACAACTTGACTTGGCCATAGGATGCCCAGATATTTGGTCAGACATTATTCTGGGTGTGTCTGCAAGGGTGTTTTTAGATGAGATGAACATTTCATTTGGTAGAATGAGTAAAGCAGATTTCCCTCTGTAATGTGGGTGGGCCTCGTTTCATCACTTGAAGGCCTCAGTAGAAGGAAAACTGACTCTCAAGTAAGACAGAGTTCCCGTGCCTGATGGTCTTCCAACTAAAACACTGGTTCTATTTCTCTGGAGAGCCCTGGCTAATAAAAATCATCTTCCAGCTGGACGTGGTGGCTCATGCCTGTAATCCCAGCATTTTGGGAGGCCGAGGCAGGTGGATCACTTGAGGCCAGGAGTTTGAGGCCAGCTTGGCCAACATAGTGAAGCTCTGTCTCTACTAAAAATACAAAAATTAGCTGGGCATGGTGGTGCATTCTTGTAATCCAAGCTACTTGGGAGGCTGATATGAGAGGATTCCTTGAACCCAGGAGGCAGAGGTTGCAGTGAGCCAAGATAACGCTACTACACTCCAGCCTGGGCAACAGAGTAAGACTCCATCTCAAAGTTAAAAAGAAAAAAAGCTTCATCCATTTCATCTATCCATTCATTCAGTAATTCTGTATGCAATGTCTTCTATTCATTGGCTTGACTCTGGGTATAAAGTAGTGAATAAAACATGCTATCTTTCCTCAAGAGTTGGGGGCACAGACTGCAGCAATGATGAAATATTTATGCTCAGGGTGCATCAAAGCACAAAGCAAGGAAAGTCTGGGAGTCTGAGTTCAGGAAAGTTTTATGGAAGAAGGTTCTTTGAGTTGAGTCTTAAATGATGATCAGCAATCCAGAAGCATGACTGGGGAGTCATTCCAAGCAGACAGTCCAAGGTAGCAAATACAAAGAGGTGCGGAGCACCACATCCCATTAAGTTATCCTCAGCCCATTATTACAGAAGCACAAAAAGTAAGCCCCAGAGAAGTGGCAGCAGGGGCTGGCAAGACCGACACGAGCACGTCATGGTGGACCTGTGTGCTAAGTCAGGACCCTGAACTTTGTCCTACGTGGTGATGGAAAGAGACTTTTCAGACTGGCAATATAGATAAGCCATACCTGTGGTTAGCTAAAATATGGATTTGGGGGATGAGAAATAAATCTCTTTCTTTCTGTCTAGAAATATGACACTTTCAGGAATGTGCACAAGGAATTTTTCAGTGGCTTTGATTTTAATGTAATGAGTCTTTAAGCATATGGCTCAATGGATAATGTCCCATTATCAACACAGCTTGCCTTTTCCAGATGGGGCTTGTAAACCCCCAAGGAGTACATGGATACTAAGTGTATTTTAATATAATTGGTTTTCTTTGTAATCTGTACTTTCTATGTGAATTTTGAAACACCATTCTAAGAAATCACTGACTTTACTGGAATAACAGAGGTCATGGCACAAAAAGTTAAAGTACCATCTCAGGAGAGACAGTGCAACAATATCACTTATTTCCCCTTCCTTTTAATTTAACTAAAACTGTTTTTACTTTCCTTCCACTCAGGTTTTTTTTGGATTTCCGTGTGTGTATATATCTGTTTTATATAGTACTGTTGCTCATTTCCTCCTGTAATCCTTCACAAATAAGCAAAGTTCACTTTCAATCCCCTATTCAATCCCCTATGTACAGTGAGCTCTCGTCCTCTGCAGTCTGGCAAAACCCCTCAGGTGGTAGAGCCAGCACCCAGCTCACCCTGAGCTTCTGTTGTCCGTAAGGTTCTCATATGTTTGTATGAGACTGCAGAACGTATCCAGCACAGCACTGGGGATGATCCTACTTTCAGAAACATTAAAAAATACAATACCAAATATCCGCTTGAGGTTAGACTTAGCCTATAGTGTGAACATGCTAAAATCATACATCTTCTGCTATGGTCATTGATATGTAGGCAGTGTATGGATGCTTTTTCATAGTTTGAGGTCTGTATCTGAAGTCTACCTCTAAAGCACATAGATGCTTTAATAAAGATGCATAGTGTGGTGGAGTGAAAAGAATGGATTTGGTGCTGGCATTAGTTGTCAAGTCATCTAATTCTATTGCATCTCAGTTTCCTGAGAAACTCAAATTAAAAAGGCAAATAGGAATATGTTGTAAAATGTCAATTGTCATTTAAATATAAGCGATCATCAGTATTGAATCCTCTCTGCTACCAAAGGAGCTACCGGACAACAGACAAACCAATTTATCTTTGATTCCTCCTCAAAGCCTTGCATTTTGCTTTGCATAAATTAAGACTTCAACCCAAGCTCAGTGTATGAGGCTGGAGAGGCAAGGCAGTCCAGATTTAATATTGTTAATCCAGTGCCATTTCTCAGGGATCAGAGGCTTTGATCCTGTTAAAATATTTTCAAAAATTGAAGACTCAAGTATGACATGCTATTTAGATAGAAAATTGGATGATTTTTGTAGGTTTCCACTAGAGAACAACTGCAACAAAACTCTTCCTTTACAAGGGCTTACCATGACAACATTTTTAGGCCCTCAGTGGAAGACAAGTCATACATTTTGTGGTAAAGTATGGTTACAAGGAGCCTCAACCAATGTAGAAAAAAAGCTGAATGAAATAAATAATGGTGACTATTAGAAGTTCAAGGGCCCTGGACTTGTTGAAAATTATGTTGAGGTACCATAAAATCCTGAATGATTAGCTCTATCAACAAATCATCCTCTTTATTTTTTAATGTAATAATTTATTTGAGATTATAATGCCTGAATGAGATTTCCTTCCTTTAACATTATAGTCTGAAATTGCAAAAGCTCCCTTTTAACTACCTGGACAAAATGAAGTTAAATGTTATGTTATAAAATTCTGGCCAGCATTTCAAAACAATTCCTCTATTCAATACATTGATGATAATTACCTTTTTTCAGAGTAGAATTTTTTTTGTTAATTATGCTTAGAGTGTCACTTAGATATGGTTTGCTGTGTTTAGAGTGTGCTTAGAAAAGCATGATTTTTTAAAAGAAATACAACTTTAAAAAGCACAAAAAAAATTAATGAAAATTTGAATTAAAAGAAAAACCCCACAACCCTCTACTCAACATTCTTATGGTTTAAGTGACAAAGTTGAATCTCACGGATAATTACTTAGGTAAAAAATGAAAAATTCTTTAGAAATGTATATTAATATAAATGCCTGCTGTGCTATCCTTACAGAATTATAAATCTTGGCTGGGCATGGTGGCTCATGCCTGAAATCCCAGCACTTTTGGAGGCTGAGGTGGGAGGATCTCTTGAGACTAAGAGTTCAAGACCAGCCTGGGCAATATAGGAAGACCGCACCTCTACAAAACATAACAATTAAAAAACTAGCCAGACATGGTTGTGTGCATCTGTAGTCCCAACTACTCTGGCGACTGAGGTGGGAGGATTTGTTAATGGAGATGGAGGCGTCAGTGAACTATTGTTATGCTACTGCACTCCCGCCTGAGTGACAAAGTGAAACCCTGTCTCAAAATAATGATGATAATAATAACACATCTTTAAGAAACGCTAAGCTGGTTTAAAGTATTTGCATTCATGTCTTTTCTAATCTCCATAACTAAATGTCAGGAAGTTGTTTTATTAATTTACTTTTTCTCCACAGTGGTGTTCATATCAGTGTGGAAGGCATCATGAGATACTGCAGAGACAGACAAATTCAAATACCATTCACTACTCTCTACCTAGATAACCTTGGGCCAGTGTCTTACCTTTCAGAGAATAAGTGGCTTTACATATCAATTATAGATACTTTTTTACAATTAAAATGACTGCTGTGAGGATTAAGTACTGTTGTGTATGCAGAGGAGGTGATCCAATACACGGCACAAAGAAAATACTGGGGAGTGTTCTTGTAATTAAAAAAATTCAGGGCCGGGCGCGGCAGCTCACGCCTGTAATCCCAGCACTTTGGGAGGCCGAGGCAGGCGGATCACGAGGTCAGGAGATCGAGACCATCTTGGCTAACACGGTGAAACCCCGTCTCTACCAAAAATACAAAAAATTAGCCGGGTGCGGTGGCACGCGCCTGTAATCCCAGCTACTCGGGAGGCTGAGGCAGGAGAATGGCGGGAACCCGGGAGGCTGAGCTTGCAGTGAGCCAAGATTGCGCCCCTGCACTCCAGCCTGGGCGACAGAGCAAGACTCCATCTCAAAAAATAAAAAAAATAAAAAAAACAAAAAATATAAAAAAATAAAAAAATTTAAAAATGAAAAAAAATTCAGAAAACAATATGCAACAACTGTGGAAGGAAATTGAAATAAAAAATACAAATAAGCCTTTATTTACCCTTGAGCAAACTTTTCATTTCTATAATTTTCTCAAGTGTTATACATATGTGAGAAACTGAAGAGCTAGGAAAAATAGTTTGAAAAACATGATTGGATACATGGACTCTTGACAGTCTATGAAGGGAGGTTTATGTACCTAACCTCCTGCACGGCTGCTGTTCAAATTCTTCAGTGCTCCTTATAGAAGGATCTTAATTGTGTCTAGTTAATAGTGATGACCATTATACACGGAAATTATGGGGTCGGGGCGGGGGGGGGCGCTGCATTCATTTACCATGCTCAATAGCATTTATTCAAGCCAACCATAAATTCAAGCCAACCAAAAAAACCCTGAGACAGAAAACAAAAATGAATCCTATTTGCATTTTGGTGATTGTACTCTGGATGAGAAGAAACAAGGACATTGGAATCTCCCAGTCCTGCTGTGGGTTGGCTCTTAATGCTTGCCTCTCAGTTTAAGTGTAAATTTTGTTTTTTTGTTATTTTTGTTTTCTCTAGAGAAAACATTTTTCAATCAGCCATTTCTAGGACTGGTGGGATGACCAGCTGTCTTAGTATTATTACTCTTATAATGACACAACAAAATGAGATGTGACTATTTGATGAATTATGTGTTATCTTCACAATATAGTTAAGATTTTATTCATGTTACTGATTATGCTTTAAAAAATGAAGCATCTGTCTATTTGCTTTTCAAGAGCTCACTTACAATATGGCATTTTAATGTCTTAATGTATCATTCTGCACACTTTTTTTCTTCTAGCAGTTCATTCTTAAGCTTTTTCACGAGTATGGAAGAATGTAGAGGTCGTGGAAATGTACAAAATGTTTCATTGTGTAAGTTTTAACTAAGTTTTAAACTAGGTCTTCAATAACAAATTTGCACTTTTATACTTAAAAATTTAAAACTCTATTTGTCAGCACATCAGCCTTGACAAATTACTCCTGTATTCACTCAAAAAGGGTTGCTTTCCTGCAATCTCTTTGAGTATCATGGTGGATATTGTAAATTTCGTCTCGAATACAACCAACGCTGTAGCTACCCTCATAGAACTTTCAGTGAAAGAGGGAGAACAACACTAATCAAACAAGTACTCAAATATTTACTTAATAACTAAGTGTTACAAAGGGAGAAAATGATAGTGATAGAACAGAGAATAAAACTGAGGATTCAAATGTCAGAGAATACCTAGAAAAAGAGGGCAGTGAAGCTGAAATTTGAAACATCAAATGCAGGTAGGTGAGGAAAAGAGGGTGTTCTGGAGAAGGGGTATGGACTGTGTGCACACCTGGAGTGAGGACAGATGTTGGCCTTATCTCTTTTTGCAGTTGTGGGAGCAGAACGATTACCTCCACCAAAGATGTTTGCATCGTAATTCCCAGAACCTGCGACTATGTTTCCTTACCTGCTGAGAGGATTTGACAGGTGTGAAAGTTAAGGATTTTGAGCAAGTGAGGTGACCTGCAATTATCTGGATGGGTTCCTGGTTGTCATAACATTTCTTAAAAGCTGAGAACCTTTTCTGGCTCAGGTCAGAGGGACATGTCATTTAAAAAATCATCAGAAAGATGCAACCTTGCTGGCTTTGAAGATGGAGAAAGAAGGCCATAAGCTCAGGAATGATGGCAGCCTGGAGAAGACTCCCCTGAATCTTTCAGAAAAGAACACAGGCCCCTCAACACCATGGGGTCAGCTCAGGGAGACCCATCTGCAGGTTAGAAGCCGACATCAGCCTTCCAACCTGGGGAAATACAAGATGAGATCTTTGTGGTTTCTACGCCGCTACGTTTGTGGTAATATCTCACAGCAGCCAGAAAAATATCCAATGTGCTTTTCTTCTTTCTATAATGAAGAAAGCATGTTTATTCTCGATGAGCAAAGGGAAGACTTTCTGTGAATCCAAGTACCTTCTGTTATTAAACAGCTGGGTGTGAATTTGGAAGTCAGTGTAGCTGGGAGACTTAGAATCAAAGAGCAGCTGTGGCGCTCAAAATATGTATGGCTGGGGGTGGACACTACACACATGGGAACTTGGTTCCTCTCCTGGCCATTTGTAAGTAGGGATCACACACACACAAACATGCACACACATACACATGTGCACACGTATGTACACGCACATATACATATACACATATGCATATATATGTACATATATATAAGCTAATTTGAGGATGGATTAAAACTAAAACTTGGCCAGGAGTCATGGCTCATGCCTGTAATCCCAGCACTTTTGGAAGGCTGAGGTAGGTGGATCCCTTGAGCCAAGGAGTCTAAGACCAGCCTGGGAAATATGGCAAAACCTCATCTCTACAAAAAACACAAAAATTAGCCAGGTGTGGTGGTGCATGCCTGTGGTCCCAGCTACTCGGGAGACTGAGGCATGAGAATCACTTGAGCCCAGTGGGCAGAAGTTGCAGTGAGCTGAGATTGTGCCACCGCACTCCAGCCTGGGTGACAGAACAAGACTCTGTCTCAAAACACAAAACAAAACCTAAAACTTGAAAGATCTGTCAGTTTCCAGCTCCTGAAATTCGTTGACTGTGCCCATGTGGAGCTGTGTGCCTGAGATGGAATTTCAAAGTGGTTTTTGACACCACCACATCTTCTTGTTTCTAACACCCATTCATGCAATGCTAGGAGAAAAAACTCAGTTTAGAAGTTTTTGGTTTTCTTTCTCAGAATCAGAATAGTTTTTTAAAAATGTCCTATTTCCACTTCTAAGTGAGCAAACTGACAACATCATTTGATCATCTGTTCTACAAATTAGGAAAGATAGAAATCTAACTCATAAGCTAATTCCAAAACCACTTTTCCTCCATGAACACCTGAGATTTTGTCAGCACTTTCTAGATTGTAAAATAAACCAGATTCAATTTCCATAATATATTTCCTCACCTTTTAAAGTGTAGAAGAAATTATGACATCTTTTCTATTCTATACTGAGAGGAAGATTCAATCTGACAAAAATAATTGCATAAAAGCGTGTAAGGAGATAGTAGGCAACAAGCCTAAATTATTTTATAAAAATTATTATTAGTGTTATTTTGAGACACAGTTTCACTCTGTCACCCAGGCTGGAGTGCAGTGGTTGGATCATAGCTCGTTGCAGCCTCAACCTCCCAGCCTCAATCAATCCTCCTGCCTCAGCCTCCTGAGTAGCTGAGACCACACGCACAGGTCAGCACGCACAGCTAACTTTTATTTAATTTTTTTTATAGAAACAGGGTATCACTATATTCCCCAGGCTGGTCCTGAACTTCTGTCCTCAAAGATCCTCCCATCTCGGCTTCCCAAAGTGCTGGGATTACAAATGTGAGCCACTGAATCTGGCCTACAAAAATTGTTTTCTTATTATAATAGGAATAATTTACCTCCAATTTTCTTTCTCATGTATTCAAGCAAGAGTAATTTACCTCTATTTTTTTCATAACAATGCCACAGAGTTTACTGTAAACATCAAATGCTTTAAAAAGAAACATGATTTGACATAAACACATTTATCTCAACTCTCTTGAATGAAATTGTTCTTAGAGAGAATACTGGGTGAAGAAACATCTGATTTAAATAATAGCACTGCACATTTCCATTTGGTAGAACTCTATTTCAAATATCACCTATATTATGTCATATTTTTGCTGCTCATATAGTTTTTACAATAGTTCCTTGAAAAAGATTAGTGTTGTTTACTTAGATATTCTAAAATAAGTATTTAATGATTGAGATAAATGTCAGAAGGCAAAAACTGTAAACAATTTTTCAGCCTTGGCATGTTCCTCATATCTTTTTAATATCACCAAACTGATATTTATGATGTGCCCATTTATATACTTATGAAAGCAACTTAGTTCTACAAACAACCCACTCGAGGTAACTATCTTTATCCCATTTTATGGATGATGAAACTGACATTGAAAGTTGACGGAACTCACTGAAGTGACACAGCAAATAAATGACGGGGAAGGATGAATTTCCACCAAGGAGTCACACAGAGTGAGAAAGCCTCTCATTGTAATGGCTGTTATGGCTCATTTGGGAGGTTTTTACAAAGTTTCTTCCTACCAAATAACAGAGGTTTAGTTCAGCTCACTTCCTACGCCACTGTGAGATGAACAGCTATTTGGGCCATGGAAAAATAAATGCCTGTGTTAGATATTTCTGGGGGTAAAAATGGAAAATTCTCCACCATTAACATGTGAGTACAAATAAACGTCAAAAAACAGAAAATGAACTTCCTATTACCCATTGTCCAGAAAATCAGTACTGAGTCCTCCTGCAGCCACGTTTTTCTGACTCCCAAATTGCTTGCTACCCTCTTTTTCACACGTCTCCATTATCTCTACTTCGGGAATTTTCTTTCTCCTTCTTCAGAAACTACATAGTCCCCTCCCCATCCATGCCATAAATCTTCCCTGGATCCATTCTTCCCAATTCAAAGGACAGAAAGGTGAGTAAATAGGAAAAACAATGCAGGGATAAGGAGAGGGAGGGTATTTTACATTTTCCCTGGCTATTATTCATAACATATGGAAACACATGCTGAAAAATGAGGATTTCTTTTTTTTTTTATATACTTTAAGTTCCAGAGTACATGTGCACAAGTGGCAGGTTTGTTACATATGTATACATGTGCCATGTTGGTGTGCTGCACCCATTAACTCGTCATTTACATTAGGTATATCTCCTAATGCTATCACTTCACCCTCCCCCCAACCCACCACAGGCGTCGGTGTGTGATGTTCCCCACCCTGTGTCCAGGTGTTCAGTTCCCACCTATGACTGAGAACATGTGGTGTTTGGTTTTCTGTCCTTGTGATAGTTTGCTCAGAATGATGGTTTCCAGCTTCATCCATGTCCCTACAAAGGACATGAACTCATCCTTTTTATGGCTGCATAGTATTCCATGGTGTATATGTGCCACATTTTCTTAATCCAGTCTACCATTGATGGACATCTAGGTTGGTTCCAAGCCTTTGCTATTGTGAACAGTGCTGCAATAAACATATATGTGCATGTGTTTTTACAGCAGCATGATTCATAATCTTTTGGGTATATACCCTGTAATGGGATGGCTGGATCAAATAGTATTTCTAGAGGATTTCAAAATATTTCCAATGAAACCATATCATTTCTTTAAATGTTAGTTAATTATATATAGATTGTTCTAATATTTGTGAGTTTTGAGTGATTATTTTATGGGTTCCTAGAAGCAAATTATTTTAATACAATATTATTTTCCCATAGTTCAGAAACTAAATATTTTATAATTTAGAGTTGGGAAAATTGCCCTCCTCTTTGAAAGAATAAAATGCATATTTCATATAGATGTGGATAAAATTATAAATCTATAAAAATGTTTTAGTAGATAAAATCACATATTCCTTTTTAAATGTGTATACCTATTTTTCTGTTTATTTACATTTGCAAGAGGTATATTATGAATGCCAGAAAATTAAAGTGTTTTCTCATTTTCTAAATAGTCTTAAAAATAGGACAGCTGGTAAAAATAGGATAATTTATAGGTATAGTAATAAGAGTAAGATTACAAATTGAGGTAGATAGGAAATGAAGGTGAAAAGTTGTATAACATGCAAATATAACCAGCATTCCCATTATTTCAAGTGACAGAATGAAACTACAATTATGGCTGGTCTAAACCACGTTAACATTAACTGTTAGCGGCTAGGACTGGCAATTATCGGACTAGCCAACAAATTAGCTTAATAGTTTAGATAAATTCACACACTCATGGAAGATTTTAAGAAGTAAATCCTATTTTCTCTTCAACCAACTATTTTACAGTCATTTAAGAAACTGAACCATATCTAAAATTTAAAATAGCTGATTAAAATGTCTTATTCATTTAAAATTAATATTTCTTAAACTGAAATATTAGTTTCAAATGTCCATCAATAGAAAATAATGTTAAGAAAATGAATGAAACTGAAATATTAGTTTCAGTTTAAGAAATATTAGGTTTAATATTCAGTTCAGTAACACTGGCAACATTTTCATTATGAAGAGGGGGTTGTTTATGTATTGCTACATAAATCAGTGTGCATTCACATGTACATTTCAAAAGAAACATTTTTATGATGAGTGTATTAATAGCAAAATAACAGTAGATACTATAACATTTCAAAAATCTACTAGGATAGCAAACCATTAGAACTGGTAACAGGAAAAGCTAAAATAATTATGTTGAAACAGATGCAACCTCAGCCCTGGTGATGTTAGTGATAATTTCTTCCATATATGTGGAGCCAATTAGTCCTCATGGAGCAACAAACATAGCTATATTTATATAAAATAGTCTATTTCTTCCACTCCTAAGAATTTATCTTTAGACAGCATTCATTATAGCATGAAATAGTTAAGCAGAGAAAAGTTTAAAACCTAAAAGTCCAACAGTAGGAGAATATGTAAATATATGAGGGTAATTCAGTTTTGCTCAGATACGTGTTTACTATCTATTTAATGCAATATCAGGACAAACGATTTTATGCACATGATGATTTTCTTAATAAAATATATCCAAACACATTGTGGAGGCTAAGGTGTTAGAAATGAAAATAGACTCAGCTATGGAACACAGATATTCCTTCTTGCTTTGAAAGGTAACTGCTCCTGTTATCATTGCTTTTTCAGTCAAATACACAGAGGACAAGAAAGAAGAGGAATTAGAAAAAAAGATTGGAGAAGAAATAAAAGCAAATCAGGTCTTATTTGAATCCTTCCTGGAGTAAGAGGGAAGCATTTCCCCAAGGAATTGAGTTACTGTCCTATTATAATTACCTTGTTATGAAAACTCTATTATGGTTTTTCAAACTTTGTTTGGCTATAAAAAATTGATAATTGATGTGTCTATTCATTTGCCTTCTGCAGTTTATTCATCTGGGATAGACCATAAGAACAGATTATATTTTTAAACTTCAATATCAGATTGACTTGACTCATTCTATTTTCTTTTTCCTATGAAAATAATGTTAAAATGAATATAGAGTCATAAAACTAAGGCTGTGATATGCAGTAGAATGACATAAAACCAATTATGCAAAAGATTATGATGAGTCAAGAAATGACTAAAAATATACCAGAATTAAGGCAACAAAAAGCATGGAGTATGGAGACTATATTGTCGTGGAAATTTTGTATCACAGAAATCAGAAGAAGAACATCTAGACAATTGTCCTGTTTTACAGTTGTTTACTTTAATATCTGTTTGGAAAACTGAGGTAGCAATAAGTATCCATTCAAAATACCAGGGAGTATGAGATTTTTTAAAATTTCTTTTTATATATGCCCTGTAGATATAACAGATAAAAACTTGACCTTTTCCAGTACGCAATTTAGAGCTGAAAAACCCACCAGTGAAAGCTCCTTTCTGCTTATGCTGTGAACCATAATGAATTCTATCGTATTCTCTCCTGTCTCTGACTTCTTGCTTCTTGAATTTTTCTTTTTTCGTCCTCTCTTCACCCTTGCTCGCTGATGATTTACACTGTTAACATATCTTCATGATTTCTATCTAAAACCAAAATCTGCCCTAGATCCCAAGGTTCTTTCTAGATATAGGTGGCTTTATCACTCACCTTTTCAACACTTTTAAAAAGACACTTGCCCAGATTTCTAAACGAAAAAGAGGCAGCCAACTGGGCTCTCTCCTTGATTTCATGGCTTGCTCCTCACGGGTTCCCACCGATGAGACACCTTCCCTCAAACTCACAGGGACAGAAAGAATTCCAAAGGACACATGGATTCCCATCCTTCTGATGCCGAAGACTCTCCAGGGCTCCTTTGGAATTGTATGAAGTGTGAGCTCCTCATCAAGCCAAGTGAGGACATTGTCTCATCTGCTAGTTCCCAAACTCTTCTCTTACCACTCACTCCCACGGCCCCTCCTCTCTGGGGATCAGGAGCCGCATGAGATTCCTTGCTGCCTTGCTGCCTTGCTGCCATGCTGCCTGTGCTGGCATTTGTCCACCTGCCTTTCCTTCTCCCAGTCCCCATGATGCAGGAAAGACAAGCCTGCGAATTGGGGTTCAGCCTGGGAGGGTTGTTGGCTTCACCCAGGAAAGAGTTCAACGGTGAGCCGGTGGTGTCACACAGCAACTTTTATTGACTGAAGCAGCAGTGCACAGCAGGGCTATGCCATAGGCCGTGTGCCCAGAGTGGCAGCCCAGAGGCTGTTCTACACTCATATTTATACCCACTTTCAATTACATGCAAAATAAGGAGCAGTTAATGCAGAAATTTCTAGAATGAGGGTGGTAACTTCTGTGTCGACAGGTGGTCTCCATGGAAAGGGGTGACCATGTCTGGGTGTTGCTATGACAATGGTAAACTGGCATGGCACACTGGAGGAGGTGTCTTATGGAAAGCTGCTTCTGCCCCAGACCTGTTTTAGCAAGTCCTCAATTTGGTCCAGTGTCTGAGCCCTGCTTCCTGAGTCAAGTCCCACCTCCTACCTCACCAGCCCTGTACCAGGAGGGCTCCTGATCATTTTCCTCCTTCTTGGGCAAAGCATTTCTCCTGTCACTGTGTGCTACATACGATGCTGCCTCAGCCCATCTGTGGGAGCCCCTTCACTCCCTCCCCAAGCCAGCATGCTGGGCATGACTTTCTCACAGGAGGGGCAGAGGACTGCTCTTTGTTTGTTTCTTTGTTGCTTTTATTTTTATCCTCTACTGTTAGATTCCATGTCAAGTCTGGGATTGTGCTGTGACAAGTAAGTTGTATGATACCAACTTTCAGACATTCAAACCCAACTTTTTCTTCTCAGGATTTTATAGTGGAAACTGGTGGGTTATATAAATCTCAGTCATTTTAAACAAAAGAGATGAAGTTTCTAACTTTGAACTGCAAACAGACAGTAATTCAGGAAAATTTTCTTCTGTTATATCTTAGTGTGAAATTGGTTCATCTTTGACTTTTAAGAAAGCACAAATAGGAAACACAATATCTGACCAATTTTCTAAAATGTTTAGAGCAAAATAAATCAATAGCTAATTAAATAATATCTCATTAATTATACAAGTAGCCCAGAAAAAAAAACACTTATCTGAAGAAAGCCAATTTTCCACTTCATTTTGCTCATTTAATTGTAATGTTAAACAATAAAAATCACAAAATCTTCAACATATTGAAATATGAAAGATCTTTTGAATTCAATGAGTAAATACGAGCATATCTACAAGGTCTCAAGACTATCAGTCTTGGAAAGGAACATGTATCTCGGGAAAGAAATGTTTCACAGCAGTGTTGTCTTCTTGGTCCCTCAGACCATATTTTCTAAAAGAAATGGTTGACTTAAGGAAAAACTCGATTGTCTTGAGTTCTGTTTTAAACTTATCTAAATGAAAAAATCTCTTCAGGCAATTACTACAAACAGAAAGAACCACAATGAAATAAAAGTTTCAAAAATATTTTAAAATACAAACACATTTCCTTCCTTAATAAATTCATGTTCACATATCATTGTACATTACATTTGGGGAATTTTCTTGCTGTTATATATTCCTGAATTGTGTGTTCTTATCACTAAATAATTTATCCGGGAAAAACATCCTTGTAAATGTATTTCAGGAAAAGTCATTTGCCTATTTTTTTAGCTGGCATAAATTAAGCACCTCAGATGGGGGAAAAAAAAACTGAAAGTTCTTTGGTTTTCTTTAATCCGCTATCATTATATCCAACTGTTAAATTTCTTTAACTTTCTTTTATTCCCTGTTTTTCTTTGAAGTAATGCAATTCATTTAAAATTATTTTACCTAAATCAGCATCACTGAATTTTGTCTACAAACATATAGCAGTTTATGCATGACAAATGAGAAGATTTTAGCTCCTTTTGAAAATTTCACTGTGTGTTTGAATGTATTCATTTTCAGTTTTATCTTTTGTATACTTTTGAGCATTCCAAGGAATGTTTACTCAAATTAGATAGAAAGGAGTTTTGCTGAAATGGCAAAAGTCATCTACAAGTTGCCCCATAAGAACAGTAAATATCCCATCATACTAAAATCGGTAAATATGGCAGTATCCTTAGCTGAAAGGCAGACTTTAGGCAAGTTGAACATGAAGCAACCTGACTTTGCAAGTGGGGAGTTGACAAACAGCCCTGCAAATGTCAACCTCCTTCACAAACTATTTTCTTCAAACTGTTCTTATGTACTTCTGGACTTTAGATGATAATTTTTCAGTAGGAGTCTTTGAGGGTGAGGAAACACTAACTTGCTTTAATAACCAAACATCTTATCTACAGAAAACATTCTTCCAACATCATCAATGTACTATTAGGAAGAAAGGGTAATAAAGTCAACTGTATTCCTATCTTAGAGACATTTTTAGCAGTATGTCTTCTGTTATAAAATAGCAGTTGAAACTTGCATTCGTGCAGCTGTAATGCAATAACAGGACCTTAATAATTCCTTTTCAATTATAAGAAAGAATATGCCTTGTCAACGGAACGTAAAAGTCATGATTTCAAAGACTATGTAGGAGAAGGAGTGTCCTTTATTATGATAAAAAAGACTCTGTTACTTCCCTATTTACATATATATTTTTCTTTTTCTCTCCTTGTTTTTTTTTTAATTTATTATACCTTAGCTAATTTTGCATCCTTTAACTGATTGACTCAGATAAATACTATTCTAGAAACTTAGTCAAAACTGAAACCTACCATCCAAATATGTATCTACAGGTAACTTGTAGAAAATCCCACTAATTAAAAGGCTTTTCACATACAGAAACTAAGATGAAAGCTATACTTTTCATGTTTAGACATTAATGTCCCTGGTAGTCCAGAAGATGATGAAAAATGTACTTAGCATTTGTCCTCTCAGACTGGCAGATGGAAGCGATCCTAGAGCTTATTTAGATTAGAGATTATAAAATTTTGAAATTTGCAGCCCTTTTTTTTTCTAAAATAAAGAATACTTGATCAAGGCCTGACATTGTCAGTAGGTGGTAGTTATCTAAACAATGATATTGTGTACTACCGCCACCATTTTATCAATAAAGTACAATTTTTGAAAATCTAAGAACAGAAATAATTAGTTATATGTAACATACATGAATATGAAACATTGTGAAAAATTTACAGCCACAGCCTTATTATTTTTTTTTTCACAAGCTATTGAACAACCTCATTGCAGTCACCAGCCAGTTCATGGACTGGCATTTGGGAAACACCCTTCTAGTCCAGTGTTCCATCCTACAGGAAGATGAGGACAACACTTCAGAGGCTGAGCTGGAAAGAACACATTTCTTCTCATTCCCAACTAGCTTTCTTTCCCTCATACCCACTGAAGACCTAAGACCTAGTGTTGACTTCCAAGTCATGTTGCCTCTCAGTCTTTGTTTTCTTATTCTTAAAACTGAGTTACTAATTTAAGACCCACTCTAAGGTCACTTTGAGCTGATGTCTAAGATGGAGGAATATAGATGCTTCACCCAGTCGAGCATGCTTAGACTCAAAAACAACATCTGGAAAATTTCTCACTAGGATATAAACCAAATGGGGAGAGACATAGTTGAGAATGTGAATCATATTTCACTAATGGGTACTTGTTGTCTATGAACCAGCTGGGTGGCTCCATTCTGTCAGCAATTGAGGCAGGGTCCCATCAGGTCTAATGAGCAGCTCTGCTCACACTACACCTCTCTGCTCCAGACATGCAATTCAGAGAGTTTCTCAAGGGCCGTGTGCAAAAAAAAGGCTTTTCTTTGAAATTTACATGCTTCAATCCATCCTAATCACTGCTGTTAGTGCTTATGGTAATAGCTAATATATGAGAACAGGAACAGGTGCCCAGATACTGGCCAGTTACTAGAATGAAAAAAACTTGCTAAATAAAATTTGGTGGTGCATTAATGTAGAAATGACAGACACACAATGTCTAGAAATAAAACACTTTTGCTCTCCCACTTGCAATGTGAAAGAAAAATCAAATGTCAGCTTTCTGTTTTTAATGAATTTTAAAATGCAGAGTAGGGTGATGGTTGCTCAGCAACTGAGATGAACACAGTCATGGGCCCTGCCTGGTGGGAAGCCCTGGGCTCCTGTGTGATTTCCTGAAAGGGAGGGAAGGGGGTAGAACATGGCTGAGATGGGGTTCCCTGCCAGCTGTGGGGAGGGTGGAATGCAAACTAACTTGGATTGAGAAAGATAAGAAAAGAGACAGTTATTGAGCCCCAGTGTTTAGGCTGAGAATCAGATGAGATAAAGGTGAGGTCCTACAGATACTAATGAATGAATGGAGGGATGAGTCCTTAATTAGACACTAGCACACGACTATGTAACCACAGTGCATTTAACACATGGTGTCTTGAAAGGCACACAAAGAGAAAAGGGCGAAGTTCCGATGATGTAACAATGGACAAAAAGGAAAATGCAAAATGATCAATAAATATCTGACCTACTAAATTATCCAGCATCTTAGTCCCTCAATTTCATTCCAGTTTTTTTGTTTGTTTCACCTTAGTTCTTAGATCTCTACTTTGTATTTTAATTTAGCACATCTTTACATAGGATAGGGCTCAATAGATGGAAATGAAATGAATGGACTAAAATGGAAATAAGCCTTGAATTGTTTGAGAATTTTAGAAGAAAATTTTACCTTATTAAAATGATCATTATTATTAGTAGTATTAGTTTTATTATTTGAGAAAAGGTCTCACTCTGTCATCGAGGCTGGAGTGCAGTGGTGCGATCTCGGCTCACTGCAACCTCTGCCTCCTGGATTCAATCGATTCAAATGCCTCAGGCTTCCAAGTAGCTGAAACTGCAGGCATGCACCACTACACTTGGCTAATGTTTGTATTTTTTGTAGTGAAAGGGTCTCCCTCTGTTGCCCAAGTTGGTCTCGAACCCCTGAGCTCATGCAGCCCATCTGCCTCGGTCTCCCAAAGTGCTGGAATTACAGGCATGAGCCACTGTGCCTGGCCTACCTTATTAGAACTTTGAACAGAAACACTGAATATGTATTTGCATGCACGTGTGTGTGTGTGTGTGTGTCTATGTACACATGTATGTATGGGTATGACTGTGTTTGCTGTGTGTGTAGCTAACTTGGATATATGCCAGAGTTCATCACAGAGAACTACATATTCCCATATTTGATACGTTTCCTCTAAATGCTGTGATATACATTTCAAATGTAGTATAACTTTAAGAGAAACTCAAAAATACGAACAAATTTTAAATTAAAAAACCATGACCACCAGGTTTAGATAGCGTTTAAAAATATATATTCTTTTTTAAGTTTTACAACTTGTTTTTGTTTTCAGCTCACTTTTAATGAGCACAAACGAAGCTCACTTCACGTGAGATACAGGCACAGGCTTACTCTGTCAAGATTACTGAGAAAGTCAAGTTCAATTCTGCCTCAGTTTTAATGATTTCTTCCAAGCTGGCTCAGAGAAAGCCATGGAGCCAACGAAATACAAACAATGCTTCTATTCCGGACAACTGAATAGGTCTCAGTTCTCAGGGTGCCAACCTAGGGAGAGGGGACGCATCCCAAACAGGGGCTGATAGGGACCCTGTGTCCGCGGCATAAAGGCTTAACCAGCTGCGACCTCTAGGTAGAAACGCTTGATCGGAGATGTGCTTTTCTCCTGTTCACAGCCAAATGCTGTACTTTTCATAATATTCATCTCCTCCCGCCCCACCACCCAATAGTTACATTTGGCTTTTAGATGTCCACAGATGGCACTTCTTTTCTTGGAAAAATGTTAGATAAAACATGAATAACAGATTCAGGCAAAGATACCATGTCTGAATCATTAGTAACACAAAAGACTCAATGCTTCCTGAATATTTTACGCTGAGAAAAGAATTTGGGGGCTGGGGCTGTATGAATACATAGAGAGTTTTTTTTCCTCCAGAGACCAGGATCCTTTACAATGTTCTGATAATCATAGATCAGGTATTTTTTCCCCAAAATTTATACATGAAATATGCAAAAACATGTTTACTATGCACATAAATTTGGATCATACAGGAATTGAAAACAATTTTAAATGAGGTTTTCTAAAAACACAGACTTTAATGTGCAGATTCTTTAAAACTCAAAGTACATGTGAATCTTCATGAGGAATACTTCCTGTCACTCTTTCTTTAAAACATTGTTTTCTTGGTGGAGAATCTATTCTCTCCTTTTTTAGCACTAACGTTTCAAAGAACACGGTTTATGGAAAAGGCAGGGTTTATGTGATTAATTCTATGATGTTAAGAATAAAGCAGGGACAAGAAGAACAAAGAGAACATGGATTCATGTAGGACTGAACATGCCAGTTTCTTTTGTTGGCATTTTTATCCAGACTTAAACTCAGAGAGTGGTGCCCATTTCAGCCACAAATAGCCGGTCCTCTAACTTCCTGACAGCTGCACACCCACGCCATCCTATGGGAAGAAAGGGAGGTCACTATGCTATTTCTTGGCATGCAGTCCTCTTCTCAATCTGGCCGCCACCTGCCTTTTTTATGTAATCTCATTTTTTCATGGGACGGGACCAGCCTATGACACTTGTGGCTTTGTCAACATTGCAATGGCCTTCTCCCTTCCGTGTTCCTGCACGTGCCCTTTTTTTCTGCCTGGAATCCTTTCACTCTACTAGACCTGGCCTTCTCCTTGTCGTTGCCTAGTCAATTCTATCTTTCACCTCAGTAACTGCAGGGATGCTTTCAGTTCCCTTGATGTCATCACTTTTAACATGGTGCCCACACCATCAGAATAGCGTGTACTATTCTGTGCATGGTAAAATTAGTACTTGTTTGAAGTTCTTAAGTAACTAAGTAAAGCTAGTTAAATTAGTAATTAGTACAATTTTACTCATTAATAGAATTAGTACTTATTCATTACCCCCACGGGACCAAGAATTCTCAAGATCAAAGAACCCGGCCCGAGTCTGCGGCCAACGGAGCCCTCCAGGTGGAAGGTGGGGGGAACACTGTGAAGCGTGAATGCTGGGCCTCACAGCCCTGTGTTGTTTCGTAGTTGACTGAGTGAGGGGGAGCTTCTCATGTTTTACCTAAGCACCAGTCATCTAGGAGGAGGGGGTGTAAATGAATGGAGATGTTTTAAGACCTTTAAAATTACCATTCTCTTTACAGAAAATAGAAAGTCTCCAGATGAAATTACACACAGAATTCCAACACAAGAAAGTGGTAAACATGACGATGGGGTGGCAGACCCACACCAGCTTGACATTCTCCCTTTTTTCCTTCTGTTCTTGCCCAGTTTTGACTTCCAGGGTCCCTTTCAAAAGCCAATAGCCCCAACAAACCGTTTTTCAAAATGGCTGTCCTAGGCTAGGTCCCCACGGTTAAGACTTCTCTAAGTGGAATTGTCTTGTGTCTCTTAAAGGGTAAGTCTTTGATGCCAATTCATTAAATCAGGTAGTGTCCTGTGTCTGTTATACAATACAGTAGATAGGGGCTGACACTTTAGTGGGTGTAGTACTAATCTACATAGTACTTTTTAGAAAAGCCCAAAAATAACTATTGAATACTTTTCATGCCCCTGATTATCAAGCAAAGTTATAGCTAGCAGCAATTACTCTTGTTGATATAAAAATGCTTCTATGTACATGTGGGATTTAGAATTTGCAGAAGTCTTTAATATAAGCCAAGTGTCCATTCAAGCATTGTGAATCTGCTGTGTGCCGGGTGCTACCTTGGACTCTAACAACCAATTATATTTTCTCTAATATTAGGGAACTTCATTTCATGAAATATAACTCTAATATAGTTTGACACATTTTATAATGGTGATATGAGAGACGTTATACCATAGCTATACACAGTGAATTAAACACAGGTAAGGGTCATGTGACTGGTCCCTGGCATCAAGGGGAGGGAGAAGGTGGTGGTGGAAGGGTCTTCTTGAGTAAGGAAGGCTTCACACCCAACGAAGATGTGAGCTTGAAGGGAGATCATTTGGTGAATAGGCAAGTTGTCTTCTGAGAAACTGTTGAAAAAGTTGACTCAGTTGACCTCATCAGGAAAAAAAAAAAAAATTCGGAGCTAATTTTGTTTTCTGAATGTAAAGCTTTAGGAAATACAACTATATGATTTCTATACTCTACAGTCTTATAGGATACTGGGACATTTAGGGCAGGACTGTTGGGCTAAGAGACCACAGAGTATGGGGTCAATCACCCTCCCAAGTAAGATTCAAAAAGAAAATGTGAAAAGGTCAGCCAGGAAGGAAACACAAGAGGAGGTGGTTTCAGACGAGACTGTGGAAAGAAGAACAACAAGATTCAGGAGCAAAGAAATGTGCAGAGGCTCCAGGTAATGCCATGGTGGTTGGGGGGAAATAGTGAAGAAGAAATATCCAACCTCACAAAAAGAAAACCTACGCTTTATTGATGACTTTCTGGCAGTGGCTTATTAACCCATTTATGCCTGAGGTTGCAATTTTTTGAATTTTTGCAATCAGACATTGGCGATGACCTTGAACAGCAGGGTATAAATAACTCCCACATGCTGAACTTTCTAGTAATGGAAAGTTCATAATTTGCTAATCACTCTTGTAGGCATTTTGCTCAGTTCATTTTATGAGTATCCCAGGGATGTAGCAATTTCTCTGAATTTCATGTGACAATAGAAATACATCCAAGTTTGACTTTCCTATACTGTGAATTCTTAGCCTATTCATTAATTCAGAATATTCAAACTGTTGATTTTGTTTGGTCATTTCTAATAATTTTCTTTAAGCTTTTCTCTATTTCAACTCGAAAATGACCTTTAGATTATATATCTATTTTTATGCTGTCATGCTTCATATTTTCCATGAAAGTCTGAACCTCCACTTGTTATATCATCTTTTTCTAATAAATAATATTTGCATTTACGCCTCTAAATTGACATTTAAATTTGTTTCTGAGTCAAGTTGTCTATGTTCTCTGTAATAATAATTAATTTTACAGTTGTTTAATGTTTAATTTCAATAAAATTATATACTGTTTCATACCGACAGTGATTTCAGTATCAGTGGGACAGTGGTTAGGCTCTAAGGCTTAATCCTTGGATACATCTCTTCAAATAGAGGCAACCATTACACTGATGGGTGACTGGTTTCAATACCAACCTGGCTGTTTTCATCAGTCTCTTGATTTGGTCCTGTAACAATATACAGACTTAACGTCTATTTTCTCAGTGTCAATCCTTTATTCTGACAATTATTTCCCCTATACTTTTCCTGAGACACCACCTATTTTCATAGCAAAAATCAAATATATGATCTTTCCATTTCGGATCTGAACCCTTGGGGTTATTCTCCGAGCAATGCTATTTTTTCCAACGTATGTCTAATCAAATAATCCCTGTGTGCAGCAATTACACAAGTTATCTTCAAGTCACACTTTGTGTCATTTCCCACTAAAATGGTCACACGTTAGAGGTACACCATCTACTCTATCACTTTTCCTGTTCTTCTAACACCCAGGGTAAATGATCAGACCCAGCCTCCTTTGATCTGTGCCCTTTTTGTAACACCTGGTGTTGTGTTCCCATCTCCCCTCCCGTGTTCTGCAGAATTTCTGCTGTAAAATTATTTTTTCTTTTACCACTCCATCTGCTAAATATAGTTACCCCTTTACAAACATGTGATTATTTCTTTCGGTTCAAACACAGGTCTTTTCTTCTCTCTCAATAATTTCATTCACTTTCATAACGTGAGCTGGAATTGGGCGCATCCCCCTGGCACAGAGTAAGTGCTCAATCAATATTTATAAAATTAATTACAGAGCCTCCATGGTAATTGGGCTGTGATCATAATTCATACCCGAACCTCTCTCTGGAACTCTAGTCCTGAATTTCCTTCTGTCTCTTGGGTGTTCGCAACATTTCTAGTGAACACCACAAACGTGACTTAAATGTTTATGCTTATGTTAAAAAAATAACTTAAAAATTATTGGTCTTAATTTCTACGGTTGGCTCCAACCCAAAAAACACTATATCACTTTAAGCAAATCTTTGTTCACTACTGAAGAGTGATATCATTTGGATAATACTGCTACACAAGTCAAGAGTTTAAATATTATTTTGGGGACTGTCTTCACAATGTATCTTGATTTGAATGACTTCTTTTCCTGAAATTAATTTAGTATTTTTAATGTCACCAGATAGCCATTATCTATTAATGTATTACTTAGTAGAGCCAATTATGTGTGAGTTACTTTTATTCTAGTGGGGAGTGCATAGAAAGACAAAATCTCAAATTAATACCATGTGGAAACGATGTACTTGTAATATGATGGAGAGAATCACTCAAGATAATTTTTTTAAATTTTTTTAAATGCTTTCTTTTGAAATGGAGTCTCACTCTGTCACCCAGGCTGCAGTGCAGTGGTGCGATCTCGGCTCACTACAACCTCTGCCTCTCAGGCTTAAGCAATTCTCGTGCCTCAACCTCCTGAGTAGCTGTGATTACAGGCACGTGCCACCACGCCCAGCTGATTTTTTGTATTTTCAGTAGAGAAAGGGTTTTGCCATGTTGGCCAAGCTGGTCTTGAACTCCTGACATCAGGTGATGTGCCTGCCTTGGCCTCTCAGAATGCTGGGATTAGAGGCATGAGCAGCCACCAGGCCCATCCTGAAGATAATTTAGAGACACTTGTCAGTGAGGCCTTCCTGACAAGGTTATTTGACTGGAGATTTGAAGGGTGAGAAGGAGGTTAGCATGTACAACAGCAGGAAAGAGGACCACACCATGAGGAGGACCCGCACAGGCCTCTGGACAACAGTTAGTGTTTAGCATTATGCTGCGTCCATGGGATGGCACTAAAGGACAGGGCAATGAGAAGACCTCATGCATTAATTTTAAAACATCACTATGTGTGAGAAATATCTAATCCTAGTGCACGAGTGGAAACATGGAGACATTAGTAAACAATTTTAGGTTTGTGTGAAACAACTGTGGCTTTTCCTAGAGTGATAAGGGTTCATGTGAGAAGAAGGACCGGCGGTATATTTTGGAGGTGGAATCAACACAATTTGAAGATGGCTTAGCAAAAGAGGGAAAGGGAAGATCAAGAACAGTTCCCAGGTGCATGCATTGAGCAATTCACTAGCTGGGATGAGAAAGACAGAGAAACAGGGTAGAGAATATGGGGCCACCCAAGAAATCCTCATTCCACACCGAGTGCAGCTCAGGTAAGACACCATGGGGCTGAGTGAGAACTAGAAGAGGAAAAGTAGCTTGGGGTAGCAAGTAGGAAGATTTGGGACTGGATGTGGGAGGAATAAGTAGGCTTCTTGATAGAACATGTGTGTGCACAGTTCACACCACACGGTTGAGTGCACAAGCGCCCAGAGGAGCCCTTGGGGTGCTCTCCTCTGCCATGCCATGTGCCCGCAGCAGGAGGCCAGTGATTGTTCAGCTTTTCCCATGAGCGAAAAACCCAAACTTTAGTTTGGGAAAATCACTTCATTTAAACAAGAGAGGAATACAACTGACAAGACAGAGAAGAGAAATGTAAAGAGCAGAGGAATATCACTGAAGCTCCATCCGTGATTCTGCATTTCAATCTGGCTTTAGTCTGTGCCCTATAAATATTTCAAATACAACATATATAAAATGAAATGTATCAACACCTGCTCTGGAGAATTTTCAGTTAAACATGGCATATTGAATATACTCATGGACTTACCACTTCTTGCTCACAAAATGTTTCAAAGGCACAAAAAAAAGCCCATCTCTACAAGGAAAGTGAGAAAAAAAAAACACATTGACAGCAGCAAAACTTGAGAAGCTACTGGGTTAACAGACAACTGGAACTGACTTAGCAGAATTGATAAAGCTGAAATTTCAATGGGTGATTTGGGAATTCCTGAAGCAAGCCAATTTGCAGCACAGAATCCCAGGAAGGCTCAAGAGCAGGAGCCCTAAGATGTGTCTGAAAATGTGAAAATAGGGCTCCAAAAGAAAGACCTCTGAGAATACTGAATAAGACAATTTCACATCCCCTGACACCAACCCCTACTTGATGGGAGAGGCACTGCCATTCCCACATTCCAGCAGAAGACTGGAGGCTTTCTCTCCAGAGATGCTGAATTAGACTCTGGGATGCTGGGCTAGCCTACACTGAGATTAACAGAAAATATACATTCCGAAAGGTGGGCCTCCAAACCTCCTCTTCCTGCTTGGCTCTGAGAATTCTTATTACACTCAGGAAGGACATTAGAGAATTCTTAGCAGAGGAAATTCACCAGACCAGAGAAAATGCCTAGAGAAGCTAAGGCAAGGAACCAGTAACAACACTGTCCAGCGCATCCATCTACAATGGATGAAGCTGTCCACCCAACAGTCTGTCCCCACACCATATAAACCTGTACATTTTAGTTCTCTAGAGTATGAGAAGACATCAAAGGCCATCAATCAGTTAGAAAAGCCGTCAGTGGAAGAAAGATCAAATTAACAAAAAAAAAACAGAATCAAGTAGAAGAGAACCTTCGCAGAGCCTTACCACCATCTCAAACCCCCTTCTGTGTCTACACTCACAAGCTCTACTAGATAATTGAATTGAGATTCCTGTAACATGCAGAAAGTTATGAAGGGCCAGCTAATCTTTTCCCAGTTATGATTTTCCCAGGTATTGCTTTTAATTTTTAGGCAATTTGGAAAACTTGGGGGATACAGTAGTTATCGCTGTTTTGCCTCAATCTTATTCTGTAAACAGAATAAGAAGCTTCCATCTTATTCTGTAAAGTGAGGTCTTTGTGCATTGTGTAGTACTTGGTCCATCATATGTTCTCAGTAAGTCAGTCAATAATATAGTTAATATTATTATTGTTAAATAATCAAGAAAACAAAAACCACAGAATTATAGAAAGAGGTTAAAGGCTATTACTTTAAAAATCTGATTGTCCAAAGCCTGGCTGCTCCCACAAATCAAGAACTGTCATTTAAATTTCTGAATCAATGTGACGGCAGATGTCAAATTCAGTAACACAACTATTCAGTTATGCCTCTATCTGGTTCGCTTCTGTAGGTGATAAAAAGTGGTCAAGCACTCTTTCTGCCCAGATGGAAGTTATAGTTTAGCCCACTGAGTCATCATTAAGGGCTGGTGGAGCTGACCTGAGGATTTTGCCAGACTAAGAGTCGTTGAAAATACCATGAGGACACTTAATTTGTTTTGATCACTAGACATAACCACAAAACTATGAGCAAGTGAAAGTTACGCAAAGGGTTTGTAATCCAAGTCCTAAAAAGACCTTTCTTAGAAAAAAAAATAATTTGGGCTTTGAGAAGCTGAAGTTAGATTAAAGCAAATAAATAGACAAAAACATAATAATAAAAATAATAATAACTGACAACAGGCTTCCTGCATTGGACATTGGACAGCTGCCTAAACAGTTGGTTCCCTCCCGCCCTGCCCTGAGCATCTGTGGTAGCAAGTGGCTCAGTAAGACCTTGGGGAAAGGAGGGCAACGCCACCCAGAGGAGCCTCCGGGAGTTAATAAAAGTAACTTCTGCACCCCAAGAAAAGCCACAAATGAAATCTTTCCTTCTTGGACATTTATCTTTTTCTAACAACTGACATTCTGAGCATCTAGACTTTTTGCCTCAAAATTCACCTGCACACTGGTGGGGACTCTGAAGAACACTGTTGTCTCAGAACAATTTAAACTCCTACCTGTAGTCCATCCATCAAGTAAATTCAGCTGTCACCAAGGTAAGCAGGAAAGGGCGTCATTGCCAGGGATACGTGACGAATAGGCTGACTGCTAGCCCAGACCAATAGGCTGACTGCTGGCCCAGACCATGGCCTGGCTGGGAAGGATAATTGGTAGAGATGATTGCACAGGGCGTAATCTACCACACCACTGCTCGTTAATAACCACCAGGAGAGCTGGCCTGCAAGGCAGGACCTGTGTCACCTGAATGTTCACTAAACCAAGTTGATTGACCATGGGAAAGACTAGATGAGGAGCCAGGACTCAGCGAGTTAAACCCCAGCCTGTCTGTGCTCTTGGAAAAATCATTTAACTTCCAGAGCCTGAATATTTTTTTGTTATATGAAAAATGAGGAATTTGGGTCAGATTCTCAGAACATTTCTAGCAAAGGTGACCTAGTCTGATGCAAGTTAAAAAGCCCCTTGGCCAATACAACCAGTGAAACGGTCTGTTTTCTTTTTTTGTTGAGACTGATAATGAACATGTAAAGGTCCCTAAAAGTCCTGCATGGAAAATTAAAATGTTTATCACTATTTCTCTTTCAGACGGTTAATAACATCCAGAGGTCCTTTGGGCTTGAACATACCAGCCCAACCACTTTTGAGAGCCTTTCTAGCAACATTATTTAAACCCAAACTCTTATCCCAGGTACATTATTTTAACAAAACATGCATACATAACCCTACTCAAGCAGGGTTAAGGGCTGGTAGAGCTGACCTGAGGATTTTTCCAAGCTAAGAGTAATTGAATATACCATGAGGACACTTAACTTTGTTTTGCTCACTAGACATAACCACAAAACTATAGACAAGTGAAAGTTATGCAAAGGGTTTGTGATCCAAGTCCTAAAAAGGCCTTTTTCAGAAAAAAAAATAATTTGAACATGCTTGCACACTTTTTTCCATAATTGTGGTAAAATATACAAAACATTAAGATATTTTAACCAGTTGAAGTGCACAATTTGGCAGCCTTAGGTACATGTATGATGTTGGGCAACAGCACATATTTTGATGCCAATTCAACTTCAGAAAGTCATATTTAAATAAACCTAGGAAATCTTTTAAAGCTTATTCTCAGAGGCCAGGCTGGGGAATAGTTGCTATGACCCATCTACATTCTCAGTTCACTGTCTACTAAATGCCCTCTTCGCCCAAGTTACCCGGCTAGGAGCTCAAGGGAAGAGGAAGTCCCATGGTGCTTCAGTGGTGCCTCAGGAGTTCCACCACTTTGCAAAGTTATGACTTCAGACTGAATTTTCATCCATAGTGAACAGGGAGATAAGTGGATAGAATTCCCCACTGCTCAATTTCAGATGCATGGAGATGAATTACTAATATAGCTTCTTTTTTCCTCCCTAGCTTTTGGTGCTTTCTCCCCATAGTATTAACCTGTAGTACTCAAAACTCTTACAATGTTAAAATATGCGTTCATAATATTCCTCACAATGGGAGGATATATAGGGCACTGTGGCTCACACCTGTCATCCCAGAACTTTGGGATGCCAAGGTAGGTGGATCATTTGAAGTCAGGAGTCCAAAGCCAGCCTTCCCAACATGGTGAAACCCCATCACTACTAAAATTAAAAAAAATTAGTTGGGCGTGGTGGCGCACACCTGAAATCCCAGCTACTGGGGAGGGTGAGGCAGGACAATCACTTGAACCCTAGAGGCAGAGGTTGCAGTGAGCTGAGATCACACCACTGCACTCCAGCCTAGGGAGCAGAGTGAGACTCCACCTCAGAAAAAGAAAAATCCTGAGATTAATTGTATTTGTTCATGTCAAGGCAACTCCATTGTACTAGTTCAGGACACATGGCATCTCAGTGCACAGCTCCATAAACTAGTGAGGGGATGTGAAAGGAGAATCAATGACAAACCATCATTTTCTTCAAAATAGAAAAAAAAATTATTTAATCATGTTTTAAACTTTCTTTTCTGAATCATTGAGACTTGATTTTAATTTCCACCTAAAATATGTAATTAACTTAATATACATCGTGTTTCTCATGAATTTCTAGTTCGTAAGCTTCTAAATAAGAACATTTTCATACATTATTCTGATGAGTATTAGTTTAGAAATAACAATAAAATACAAAATGCTTCAAGTTTATATGAAGCAACTCATCACTTTTTTTTTTAATTCCTTTTTGCCTCTATTTTTCCTTCTTCCTTAGCACGGCTGTTAAGAGCCTAAATACATCACATTTTTATATGGGAGGAAATATGTTGTTGTCCATTTTCCTGTCTGATCTGCATCATAATCAGAGAAGTTACAAGCAGGAAAGTGGTGATGCCTTAGGAAACTGTCTCACCAGGCAAGGATGTTATCCTGTCAAACTGCCACAAGATGGCGGCTTCTGAGTAAAGGTTTCAATGGGGCCAATCTATTCAAATCTATTCAGAGTAAAATTAATATTTTATTGCATGACATTCTTAGATGTAAAGTGGAACAATATGATCAGCCTAAATGAAAGTTTTATTTGTGCATATACTTGGATTCTTCTATTAAGATTGTAATTAATTATAATTGTCTAATAATTTCTTATTTGGTAGAATTTATTTGAATGTGAATTTCATATTGAGTTATTTGATGGATTCAAGTTCAAGAGGTATGTTAAAATAAATTTTCCCATGAATATCTAGTTTTACCTACTCAGGTAAGCTGGAAGGTTAGAGCTGACAGGGGGACACACACACACACACACACACACTTGCTAGCCTGAGAGTTTCATTTTTCTGTTACTTGGCATCTTACTCTTAGCAACTTAAAGGAGATCATTTTACTAACCACTCTTTACCATGAAAGGATCCCAGCAAAAACAAAAAGTAAAATAGTGAATTAACACCTTTAAAAGTATTTGGGTATTTGGATTAAATAGTTGTTGACATTCAAAAAAGAATTAGAGACCATCAAATACCCTATTTAAAAATGTATTTATCTGACATACCATTTTGCATATACAATTACAACCCTCTCTGAAAAGATGCAGAAATAAAACATAACAACATACAGAATTAATTCAGCATACAAAAACAGCAAAGAATTAAAATACTTGCAGTTTAGAAATTTTACAGGACTTTGCAGTAACAGAACCTATAATGAGTCAAAACAATTAGCCTTGATCCTATAAAAATCATGGATACCATAAATAGAAAAAACTAATAACTTATTAAAAGGGCTGTATTTTTCTGCATTGATATTCTATAACATCAATTACTTCATTAAACAAAATAATTACAGTATAATCATGGAAATTAGTAAATGTATTCCTTTAAAAATTTTACTTCCTCTTTAAAAAAGAAAAAAAAAATGAGTTTCTAATAATCAGTTAACCTGGCACTGAGCTTTAAATTGAATTTAAGAAAAAAAACAAAAACTCTGCCACATTAGTGCAAGAGTAAAGTTGGGTTGTTGAAATGCAAATGCACGTGGTCTTCCCCTGTCTTTAGTTTGGGAATAAGAAACACATATTTGAATGTAAAGGATTTTTTGTTGTTGTTGTCACTTTCTATTTCATAAGGTGGCTTAACAGTTTTACTTTAGTTTGGAGAAGCACAGTTCTGAAAACTATAGGGGGTAGATCGTGTCATTATCCCTGCAGGTGAGATGGGTCTGGATCAACTCTAAGACTGAACGACTCTGAAGGTGAAATAATTAATGACATGCGCCTGAGGTTTTTTCTGGGAAGGAAATCGCCCCCAGGAGAAGGATGTTTTAGCACAGAAAGCACTCAGGCTGCCTCTTTGCCTGGCCTCATGGTTGCTGAGGGACATTTAAGTCAAACCGAAAGTACTGAGCGACCCGATGAGAATCGTTAACCTCATTAGCAACATGGACGAGCAAGATGGCGACCACATATCCCCTCGGTCTGCCTTGGAACCTGTTGCGGCGTCTCCCACCACTCACCACCCCTGCCTCTCCTCATCAGAACCCTATTGCCTAATATTATAAGAATCCTATTCTATCTACTTATCTTATAAGAACCCTATTGTCAATCCCTAGTGTATTACATTCAGAACAAGAAAAGTTTCTGAGGAGTCGTGGGCCCTTGAGGCTGGAGGAGTGCATCAAATCCACATATTATAGACCTAACTGAGAAACAGGGGTGCCAGGAAGCATAATTATTCAGAAGAGAAGTCCCACAGCCCCCAACCTCAGGACTCCCTGCACGTTCTGTCAGACGCTCGGCCTCCTTCCTACCAATCATTGATCCTCCTGGCACACACAGCCACCATCCTACATTAAACCCCACACCAGGAGACACACTCTCCATCCTACATTAAACCCCACACCAGGAGACACACCCTCCATCCTTCATTAAACCCCACACCAGGAGACACACACTTCACTCTACATTAAACTCCACACCAGGAGACACACCCTCCATCCTTCATTAAACCCCACACCAAGAAACACACCCTCCATCCTACATTAAACCCCACACCAAGAAACACACCCTCCATCCTACATTAAACCCCACACCAGGAGACACACCCTCCATCCTGCATTCAATCCCACACCAGGAGACACACCCTCCATCCTGCATTCAACCCCACACCAGCAGGCATACTCTCCATCCTACATTAAACCCCACACCAGGAGACTCACCCTCCATCCTACATTAAACCCCACACCTGGAGACACACTCTCCATCCTGCATTCAATCCCACACCAGGAGACACACTCTCCATCCTACATTAAACCCCACACCAGGAGACACACCCTCCATCCTACATTAAACCGCATACCAGGAGACACACCCTCCATCCTGCATTAAACCCCACACCAGGAGACACACCTTCCATCCTGCATAAAACCCCACACCAGGAGACACACCCTCCACCCTTCATTCAATCCCACATCGGGGTTTCCTTCTCTGCTGTATCATTCCCTTCACTGTAAAAATATTTGCCTTCCTGTCATCCTCTCCAGTCACAGGCCCTGGTGCTTCTCCCCTGGCAATAAAACTCTTTGAAATAGGTGTTTTATTCTCCGTCTCTAATTCCTCCCCTCCCATTTTCCTTTCCAGTTTTCCTCTGAAACTGCTCATGTCAAGGTTATCTATGCCCCGTATTTTGCTGAATTTAAGCAGCAGCACCCACACTCATCTCAGTTCACCTGAAAGCAGCACAGCACGCCTTCAACTGCATCCTCCCCCAACTCTCTCTGGTCTTCCAGTCAACCCTGTCTCTTGGCTCTTCTACAACCCAGTGGCTGTCCTTTTAGTATCCTTGGCAGTTCTTTTCTCTGTCCTCAGATCTTTTTTTTTTTTTCTCCCCTCACTTCCCAAGTAACTTTTTCCAGTCTCACCCATTCGCGGATGACTATCGATTTTTAAATTTTATTCATTTATTATTTCTTTTTTCTTGAGATGGAGTCTCCCTCTGTCACCCAGGCTGGAGTGCAGTGGCGAGATCTTAGCTCACTGCAACCTCTGCCTCCTGGGTTCAAAAGATTCTCCTGCTTCTGCATCCCAAGTAGCTGGGACTACAGGTGCCCACCACCATGCCCAGCTAATTTTTGTATTTTTAGTAGAGATGGGGTTTCCCCATGTTGGCCAGGCTGGTCTTGAACTCCTGACTGCCTCAGCCTCCAAAAGTGCTGGGATTACAGGCGTGAGCCACTGAGCCCAGCCAGGACCCCTGATTTTAAAGTGCCAACCTGGACTTTTCCATGAAATTCAGACACATATATCCGACTGTCTTCTCAACCACCTTGGATATCAGACTAAGCTTTTCCAAACCTGATTTCTGATGTGCTCCCAAGTCTGCTTTTCCACACGGTCTTCCCAGCTTGCTAGAGAATAACTCCCTCTTTCTAGATGGGCAGGACAAAAACCTGGAGTCAACTTTTATTCCTCCTTTTCTGTCAAATACCAAATCAGCACATTGGCCAATTTGGCTAGTCCCACTCAAAAGACGCTGAGATGCTGAGCAATCCTCCCCACCTCATTCTTCAGTGTCCTGAGCCACCATTATCTATCACCTGAATGAGTCCAATGTGCTGCTTTCTTTTCCACTTTTGTGCCATCATCAATACAGCAGCCCGAAGATATTCTTACATCACAAGCTAGATCGTATCTACCACAATCACTCATTATCTTTTCAACAAGTTTACAGAAGACCCACAATCAACAACAAGCACTTACCAAAGAAAGAAAATTTTGACTTCATGTAATTCTACTGTAGCTTTTTTCCTCTTATTTCTCACACTTACCCAGCATTCCCCATCCTCAGGACCTTACAGGAGCTGTTTCCACTGCCTGAAGGCTCTTCCCCAGGGGCCCTCATAGTTCACTCCTCTTCTCCAGCTGCTTAAAGCCCATCTGCTTAGTGAAGTCCGTTCTCACCAGCTGATGTACAGCCTAAGCCCCTTCCTCTTGCTTGACCAACTCCATAACTCTGCTATCCTGCTTCTACATAGCACATCACAATGGGACCCACTAAGTGTTTAATCACTCACTTCTTCTTTTTTTCCCTCACAAATGTATGAATTCCAAGAGAGCTAGGATTTTATCGCTTTGCTCTGTGTTCTACCCCAGTGTTGAAATCTGTGTATGGCTTTGAGTGACACTCAATAATGTTTGAGTGAGTGAGTGAATATCTTACATTCTAATATCAAGAGACTTTTACACCCTAAAGCCTACATTATGACACTTAAGTCTGTAATAAATTCATATAATTTTGGTATTCAACATTTTAAGAACATCTTATGTGTGTACATGCACTCACGTATGTATATAAGCTTATTAGACTACAAGCCTTATAAACCTTTTTCTAAAATTATATCATCTGGGAATGTGATGACATATTGCAGTGCTGGATATGTTTGAATTGATATTCTGAGCCAAATTATCTTAAGATCTAGAGTTTCCTTCTAATCTTAATAAATGTTTGGGTTGCTCTACAATAGATTTATATTGTTGAGTATCTTACATTCTAGATTTATATTTATTAAAACATGTAATCCTCAATTAATCTATCCAATTAATCTATCCATTGCATAAAGAAAATCAAGCCCAGTAAATTCTGGTGTCATACCTGAGGTCAGACAACTAATAAATAAATGATCTTGTATATAATCCAAGGTCTAAGTCTAACCTATGACTTAAAATATTTATTAAATTATATCCCAATCAATAACTATTAAACTCTGCTCAAGGTAGATATAACCATTACTGTCCTTTCCTACATAGAGAGTTTTTAGGCCAGTCACTCAATTATATTGTACAATAAAGTCCAATCATAAAACACATCCTTAATGTTCATGGCTGTTATGTATCAAGATGTTTTTAAACCCCCAAATTTGTGACTACCAAGTAGCTCATAATTTTCTCCATAAATATTATAAATTATTACTGCCTAATAGTAATTTTCCTAGACCTTTAATGACTATAAGTATAAAGCCAATTACAAGCTACTGAAATAAATTCTATCAGTTTTTTGACTTTAAAGTAATTTTTACCTTTCATACTTCAGCAGATTTTGCAGTGTCACAACGTATTTTTGTAGTTAGTAACAATCAATTATACATTCCACTAACTTGAGTCACGAAATATTATATTCTATGATTTTTTAATCTCCCATTTTTTTCTAGTTGGAAAATATTTGCTTAGATTATTTCATTTGCAACATCAATACTAGTATTTGGTTTCATCACACACACATTCACAGAGCAAAAACTATCCAACTTGCTACCCTGGGAAAATTGGGGAAAGTGTTTTTACAAGGGTTACCCTAAATTAAACATTTCTCCACCAAGGATATATTTTGAACTACAGAAGAGTATTATGAAAACTAATAGGATATTGATATAGTGAAATGTTTAAAATACACATCAACTGTGCAATGAGTCTAATTCAAAGGCATTGTCTTATCCTTCTTTGAGGTTACTGCTGCCATGATGGAAGGAAGTCATCTGTTACCAGAGGCAGTGATGCTAAGAAAAGCGCGTGAGGCTCGGAGTCATGGGTCCAACCTCACATATGACCTCAATAAATCACCTAGCATTTCTGGGTAATTTTCCTCCTCTGAGAGAATAGGAGTATATTTGTCTCACAAAGTTGTTACAAAAATTATGATAAAAGTGATAGGTGTAGAGATCAGACATTACACAGTGAACTGTCTCAGGGCCAGCTCTCTCACACCCTTCAATTAGGAGAAATAAGAAAGGTCTATTTTTTTTTGTTGTTAAAGGCTAAGCAATTACAACATTTTGCATATAACTATTATTGTTATAAATTTGCATACAATCCCCCAACAAATGTTGAGCCAGATATCTTCTTTACTGCAGGCTCTTTCTGATAAGTAGGCTAATAACTACAAGCTCTGAGCTTATGACTACTGTTAATAAGCCAAGTCTTAAGAATGTGATTGGTAGTGATGGACCATGGAAAAAGTAAATAACATTGTTGGCCATGCCACAGCCTCAGTCCACATATTCAGGGTTCTAACTAACAAAACTGCCAGTTTGGGAAAAGCACCCAGAATATCTGTACATGTATGTGAAAAAGGATCGAACACATCAACTCCAAATACCTGTGTTTTACTAAAATTTCTGAAACTCATACACAAAATATATGTGTGCTCCTTTCTTCTTTCCTTTCTTCCTTTTCTACCTCCTCCTTTCTTTTGCAAAAGGCTAATCATTTTGTAAAGCAAAGCCATCCACATAGGTCGTTAGTATGAAACAATATGTTGGCCTGATGCTATAAGGTGTTAGAAGAGAGTAGTAGTAACTATTCTAGTACTTAATCACATTCATGCTTCTGATACTTTCAAGATTTTCACTTGACTATTCGTTTTCTTTTCTAAACCTCAAAATCCAAGTGTATTGAGAAACACTTGTCCTTACTTATTTGTTTATATTTATTTTTAAGACAGAGTCTCCCTCTGTCACCAGGCTGTAGTGCAGTGGCGTGATCGTGGCTCACTGCAACCTCCGCCTCCCGGGTTCAAGTGATTCTGCCTCAGCCTCACTAGTACCTGGGATTACAGGCACCCGCCACCATGCCCGACTAATTTTTGTATTCTTAGTAGAGATGGGGTTTCCCTATGTTGGCCAGGTTGGTCTTGAACTCCTGACCTCAGGTGATCTGCCCACCTCAGACTCCCAAAGTGCTGGGATTACAGGCATGAGCGACTGCACCCAGCCACACTTGTCCTTTAAATTATACACTGTCTATGAAGAATAATTGACTTGGATTTTCTCCATTAAAAAATGGAAAATCTGAATGACTCTTGTGATCCTAACCATAGTGTCATGTCTTGCCGGAAATTAGATGAAGGGTATTTCATCAATAAATCTTACCTTCTTACCTAAAACTCTCACCTAAACTGAAGGAGACATTTTATAAAAGTGTGATGTCAAGCATGATTTAACAGTCGTAAGATTGCCTTAACTCACTGCTATCTGGTTAAAACCCTAATTGAAGGTTGGAAATGAATTAAATGTCAGGTGCCTCGAAATCTAAAAGACAAACATTATTTTATTTATTTTATTTTTTTTAGGGGGAAGAATCTTGAATAAGCGTAAAAGGAGGAAAAGGATATTGAAGTTCACAAGAATTCTTTGTTCCAAAAAGTTTTCTGTAGTCAAGCATAATTTGGTTATTCATAAGAAAAGGAGGAAACAGGAAGAGGATAGACGTGGTGTGATGTCTAGATGCACCTGCAGATCAAAACCACAAGGATATGTCGCTCTAGGTTTATTAAAGCTCATTGTTCTGTGGACTGGCACTCAACTGCACAGTTGGAAAATGCTATCACTTATCTACAACGTTCCAGCTTCAAGAACAATGACATGCATTTTAATAGAAGCAACAACATTCATATTGAAAACATATCATTTTCCCCAATTTTTTTCTTTTTCTTTTTGAAGTTAACACTGTTGTGACAGGGAAGATCAGCTTCTTTGTATGCAGAAGTGCCCACTCTCCGTAAGCCACATCTAGAATTTGAATGTTAAAAGCCTCTCTTCATTGACATATTAAAAGTACCTACATTAGTTTCTCTCAGTGACTAAGTACTACGTTCTGCAAGTGTTTTCCACAAAATTCATTTGTTGAAATCCTGATCCCGAATGTGATGGTATTTGGAGGTGGGACCTTTGGAAATGATTTGATTAGGAAGAAGGAGCTTTCATGAATGGGATTAGTGCCCTTATAAAAGAGGACCCAGAGAGCTCTCTCACACCTTCCACTGTCTGAGGGTACAGGGAGAAGGCCCTGTCTATGAACCAGGAAATGATCCGCGACCAGGACACCTTGATCTTGGACTGCCCAGATGATCCAGATCTGTGAGAAGCAAATTTCTGTCGTTTATAAGCTATCCAATGTATGGAATTTTGGTACAGCAGCCCCAACAGACTAACATATTAATAAAATAAAGATATAAGATCTCTGTTGAAATGCACAAATAGTATCTGAGAAGAAGCAGAGTATCTTTAGGATGTTCCGTGAAATTTCATTTGAGTTGGTTAATAATTATTTAGCCATATATAAAGAATCTAATCCTGGGAGTTTCAAGCGGAAGCCATATCCAGTACTTGCGTGAACTCATGTTACCCTAACATGCCTTAATGAGGTGAGACTAATGCATGGAGAGCTTAAGGTAAAAAGCCGGGGGGAGAACATTCAGCAGGAGGCTGGAAGGTAGATGTCACACATACACTTTGTCTACTAACAATTTTGTCTTAAGCAGAAGCAATTCAAACCACTGTGTATCTATTACATTTGAGTTTCTGAGTACCCAGGGTGAGGAAGATGTGACCCCTGTGCCTGAGAAGTTCTGGCATGTAGTTAAGAGTCTACCAACAGCCAGTGAAACAGATAAGTCAACCATTAACCTCTGCCTAAGTACTAACCTACACAAGTATATCAAGTGCTACAGGAGTTAAATGAGATGGAAGATTATTCTTCATAGCACTGAACATAGATTCCCAGGAGTTAACTCTTGACTTAGTCCAAGAAAGATGAGTAGAAAAGACATCAGTAAGCGAACGCTGCCATCAGACTAAAGCAGGAAGTTGTGAATGAACAAGACTTACAGGAAGTGATCCATGGGATCCATCCATAGAGCTGGGGATCGCAGGCACAAGTTTAGAAATGGCCCGAGGCTCCTGAAGCGGGCTCTTTGCAGGACTGGAAGATGCGTTGCAGTCACTGGCATTCCTGAACCACCTCACTCTGCTCTTCCATGGAAACTATCTTTGCTACCAAGACGTCCATTTTCTCCGTGTGGCCATCTAAGACCTGCTTATCCTTGAGGTCTGAACTCAGCAGTCTACACTAGATACCACTTCTAAATGTTTCTGTCCCATCTTTTGGCTGTTCCTTTAGTACAATTCTGCACTGCTGTTTTAATTGAGTGTTTATATTTACACTTTATTCACCATTTTATTCTAGGACATGGAAGATTGCACCTGACGAATAGATGGCAGGTGCTAAATAAACACTTGTTAATGAACGAATGGTGTGGTGTACGGCCACACAGTGTTGTTGCTGCTGCTGAAAACTGGAGTTGTGGCTGCTCCCAGAACAGAAGATCTGGGCTAACTTGTACCCAGATAATCATTACAAACTGGTGGTTGGAGAGATAACAACCGTCTCTGCACTATGGGTGCCTTCTTGCTCTGTCCCCACATAGCTTTTCCTCGGTGTGTGAACAAAAAACAGAAATGGAGCTCTGTGTTGTCTGTTCTAACTGATGTGCTAATCTTGATTCTAAGTGTGGGGTGTTCATGACCTCATGTAATCTCAATTTTATCCCAAAAGCTCTAAATACCATCGTATTGGTGGGAGTTAAGCCTTCAACATATGAATTTAAGGGGATGCTTTCCATTCATAAGAGTCCCTCTCTCCATGGGACTTCAAGAATAGAAAAATTATCTTGCTTTAATCCTAGAACAAAGACTTCCTCCATCTCCACCCACAGTGCGTGTGATTCATCTTTCAGAGGCATCTCTCTCCTGTCCAAACTGAAGAATGGACCAAGGGTGCAAAAAAGAAAACGAACAACTTCATTTTTGTTAGATTTCGTAGGCTACATGATAAAACTCACATACAAAAATGCACTGGAAAAAAAGAAATTTTAAAATTTATGTAGCCATTCATACTCATTTCTCAAAAGACATGATTTTTTTTTTGTTTGTTTGTTTTGTTTTTAAACTCTGGGTACTTAGCACATCTAATGCCCTAAAGCCTATCTAGTATGCCAGGTCCACATGTACCTGCTAAGTGTGATTTGGAAACCTAATTCACTTGCTTGTTAGAAAACAAATCTTCTAAGTAATGGTACATACATGAATCTACTAAAAGTGGTCAGAATATTTTCTTGTGCTTTTATAAAGAATTCCATCTAGTCTTTTCTCGCAGGGCTCTCATGGCACTGGCCTGCTCTACTGTGGACCTAAAATGCATCGGCCCTTTTAAAATGGATCAGCCTGTTGCCATGTTTTCCTGAGGAATTTTATTTATTCTTGTGATGTGTAAGTTCTCACATGCAAGTGTAATGAGTTAAAAATGTGTCCCCCATCTGGACCCCTGGTCTTTTTCTTTTTTTCTTTTAAACATTTGTTTTTGTAACTTGAGAACACTCAGAGGAGAGGAGACAACCTGCCATCCTTTGATTCTAACTGAGGAATGGCAGAACCGCCTGACAGATCCAGAGCTCAGCCGCACCTTCCGCCAACAAACCGTTTGTGTTTACAGTGAAATTAACCTAGTTGCCAAAATGCAAAGCTACCTAGCAACTGATTCGTGATAATGACTGTGAGCTAAGAGGTTAATGGATATTGTTTTTTTTTTTTCTGTAATTTCATTTTTTCCAGGTTTCCTGTAGGCCCAGCACAGGGCTCCAAACGGTAGGATAAAAACACCGTGTGTTATGAGTAAGCTCTTCCATCGGGAACTGAAATTCCACGGTCAACACATGATGTACGTACGCTGGAATTCATAGATCTATAATCCATCGCATCACCTACCTTCTTGAGGGACTTTATTTGTAATTGGCACACTGATCGGAATTCTTACAGAAACTAGAATGCAGGAAAGAGTATAGTATAGTAGTTTAGCGCATGAGTCACACAAACCAAGGTTTCATCCCCACTCGGAGAAAGGGGTGAAGATGAGACGAAGCACCCACTCTAGCCAGTCAAGAATTTTTGTCCTACACCCCAGGTAACACTGTGATATTTAACAACAAAACAGAACTGGCTGTATTCATGGGCCAGAGTAGGAATCTGAGATGATTTGCTCAAAAAAGTTAGCGAGATTTCATGTGACTTATAAAAATTCAACGTGATAGAAAGTTTTCAATACTAAATGAGCTGACAAATTTAAGCACAGGGTCTAAAACTACCTCTTAAAAGAATTCAGTCAAAATCAATGTGAAATTAATGAATTGCATGCTTATTTAAACTCTTCAAGCTTTGGCCCCTTTATCTGTAAAATGGCAATAATCACTGTGCCTTCGAAGACTGCTAGATTAAAATGGCTTATCTCAATACATTTTACAAGGTGGGCAATTACTAAATATTAGCCCAAATTATTAAGTTTATGTTGCTTTCCAAATATATGAGTCACTGAATAAAATGGAAAAGAAGCATCAGTGACAGGCCAGGCAATGGTATAAATTCAAATTCCAGGCCTCTCAGCTAAAATTGTAATCAGAAACAAGTTCAAGTTCTGTTTCCTCATGAAGCAGTTACACTGAGGACCAATTATTTTCTCACACATACAAGATCTTAAATCGCGCTCCATTGCTTCATGGATATGTGTGTTGCCATGGAGAGATTACAGCCTCCTTATGATTAGCCCCACAATTTTATTCTTCACTCGCTATCCTCCATCAAGAACTAGCTACTTTGCATGGAAGCCCTGAAGAAATTCTTATTGATTGAAACTCATCAAGCTCCCTTCTCCTTTCCATATTTGCACCAACTTTGCAAATCAATTGGTTAATTATTTCCAAAGTAGACGTCCTGCCCTTTGGTCCTGAAGAGATTCAGAGTGAGGGTGTTTATATTAAGAAACAAATATTGAGAGGGAATGTTAACTCCTTGAACAGTAAATAAACTAATACTTCAACAGAAAACATTATCTCTGAGCCTCAGTTTCCATTTATATAAAATGAGATATTGATACACACCCAGGCAGTTTGTTGTGAATATTAAATATGTATACCTTAGACGGTAAGAGCTTTGAAGTGAGGAATATGATAATATGGCTAAACAGTCTTCACTCTTGAACATGATGCTATACTGCACTCACTACTACTTTTTTTTTTTTTTTTTGAGTTGGAATCTTGCTCTGTCGACCAAGCTGGAGTGCAATAGTGTCACTGAAACTCACTGCAGCCTCAGCCTCCTGCCTCAGCCTTTCTAGTAGCTGAGACTAGAGGTGTGCACTACCATGCCCAGCTAATTTTACTTTTTGTAGAGACATGGTTTTGCTATGTTGACCAGGCTAGTCTCAAATTCTTGGGCTCAAGTGATCCTTCTTCCTCAGCCCCACAAAGTGCTGAGATTGTAGACATGGGCCACAGTACTTGGCCCAAAAATAATTTTTAAAAAGGGAAGCTTTACATTGTATTATTGTTGTCTGGACAATGCCTTATGTTCCTTAAATAGAAGTCTACCTAAATAATAAAATGTGAAGCTTTCCTCTCACTGGGGGAGAAGCAGAGTCTCCAGGAGTTGTCTCCTGGGTTGGCTCAGGGTGACAGAGGCGTGCACAGGCCTACTGGGCTAGACAAACCACATCATGTGCTTTCCACCACGTTGCCAGAGTTTTTCTACCCTAGGAGGCCTCAAGAGATTGTAAAGGTTTTAAGATTGAGACACAATTTTTTCAGTCATGTTTGCCCCTGGCCTAAAAATGTCTGGTAAGTCCAGTCCTGAAATCCCAAAGGACATCTTAGAATGCCAAGTACATCGATATTAATACACTCACACCCTACAAAATGCGCTGAGGGTCTTCTATGTGCCAGGCCCTGTGATTCTTTCACCAGGAACTAGAGACATGAATGAATGTGCTTCTTCCTTCTCAGCTTGGTCCTCCCTCAGCATGTGCTAGAGGGTGGTCCTCCAGCTCCCAGCGAGGACTGGGGCAACCCAAAGCACATCTGCTAACTCCGCCATGAGCACACATGGTATACCCTAGAGTCACAAACCAATACTGTGATTCCCTCATGGACAAAGGTGGGAGCACACTGCCTTAGGTTAAGGAGGCACATTAGGAGGTGACTAGAGGCACAGGCCCCACGGTCACACAGGTTTACTTAACTCTAAAGGAAGTCAGTCTTCTCACTTAAAAAACAGGAAGAATGAAACCAATGACGTCATTCCTGTGTTATGAAGCCAACGAGCCTGGACTATCCTTGGCCCTCAATACCTGTTAGCTGTTTGGGGCAGGTCAATAGTATCCTTCTCTTGCTTCCAATTAAAGTTTTCATTCCCATTATATTCCCAGTTGGGTAAAGAAGACTTAGGCAATAACTTAAGTAAATGCTTTGGCCCACAGTCAAAGTCATACTAATAAGTAAATTTTTAAAAATCGATATTAAATGCAATTTTTTTTAAGCAAATGCATTTTTGAGTTTCTAGGTTAAATTTATTAATAGTTCTACATATGATTTTCTACCCTGTTCTCCTGTAGAGAGTAGAGAGCTCAGAGTCCCATTTTCCTGCTTCCCATCACTATGGCTACAGGATTAGGTTTGAAAATCTGGTTTTGCTGAAATATCACACATCCCTGAACAAAAATAACTTCAACTGTTTAAACTTATGTCACACAGTATTTTCTTAGGGGAGATTATGTGGGTTAAAACAAATTACTTCCCAATTAAAATCATTACGTTCTTCACCAGAGTTGAATGAACTATCTTCTTACGTTAGAGATACAGCTGAGTCTCAGATTTTACATCCTGCCAAACTCAGAATCCCATTACAGTGGATGCTGGGGTTGGATGTACTCTGTTGCATCAACTACTTCTTTTTGTGTGGGCAACACCAATGGTATCTTAGGAGAAGATTCCTCTGCCCTTCAGCCTTGGTGGAGCTGCCAATGAAGCTGTTTTCTCATTTGGCCATGGTTGGGATCTAACTGTGATTCGTCTGAACTCCTCTTTCTCCTGGAGGCTGGGTCCTTGAGCCATCAGTGCAAGGAGAGATGTAGCACCCTCAGCTCAGCTGCCCCACCGCAGTCTGGTCCTCAGAGCTGGTTCTGGTGGTTCCAAAGCAGTTCCAGCATGTTATGTGCAACTCCATAACCCTCCAGTAAATCCCCTCACCACCTGCCCGTCTTAGAAGGCATTTCCACCTAGAAAACCCAAACTCCTGCAGCCATGCTTGGGGTCGCAGATCATTGCATTATGTTGGGTGGCAGAGCATTGCATTACGTTGGGTGGCAGAGCATTGCATTACGTTGGGTGGCAGAGCATTGCATTACGTTGGGTGGCAGAGCATTGCATTATGTTGGGTGGCAGAGCATTGCGTTATGTTGGTGGCAGAGCACTGCGTTATGTTCAGAGGCACAGCATTGCATTATGTTGTTTCGGGAAAACTGGTTGCTTTATCGTGGAGAGGAGGGTGGTGGTTTCTTAATGATGACAATGGTCTATCTTTCACATTAGTACTGTTCTCACAGAAAAGGTCAAGATATTTACACAATTTCTGCCTGAATGTGTCTACACTATTTTGGAATATAGTGAAAAACAAAGTATCCTTATCCTTTGCAGCATTAGCAGTTTGCATAAGTAAAATAGAGTTGAATTAGTAAGTCATAACAAAAAATAATGCACTTTTAAATCCAAACCTCTTTTACCAGTGATTTCTTAAAAATAAATACAGCGTGTTCTATGTTTTCAAGAAGTCCCAGATATTTCTTGACAAGAAAATCATGCATTTTTATTATTCAATTAAGCTTTAAATAAAGCATCTTATTTAAATAGTAAACCAAATGTTGATTGTTATTTTTCTCTCTAAAACTAAAATAAATATTATTTAAATCCAGATTTCTAAATAAACAAGGCCACTGAGGTTCCCTTAACTGTGATTTTGAAAACCTGCCAGAGAGCGTAGCTTGTGCTAACCTGTTTCATGAGGGGCTGGCAGCTTTTTCAGTGGGAAACCTCTGATTGCTTTGACCCTTAGCATCTTGGACAAGTTAAACTTCTGGTGTTACTGCATCTTTGCTAAAAAGGAAGCTCCTGGATTCTGGCTATTCCCCATTTTGCAGGCATCAAAATTGAGCACCTTTGCCTGCTCTGATCCCTGTAGACTTCAAGATTCACTTGTGAACTGACTTCCACATCTCAGATAACAATCTAAAATAAGATGAAATGACACAAAGCCTGCAGCAAGAATCTGGAAACTAACTTGATTGTGTAGTGTCCTCTTAGAAGCCTGTGCCTCCTGCCTTTTTATTTTATCTTTTAGCTCAAAATGAACTCCTTTCACACTGAGGATGGCTATCCAATCTTATTCCCAGAGCCTTTCAACAAGTACTCCCCTTATACATTCCTGGCTTCCATTCCCTAATGTAAATATACCACAATTTAAAAAATGCAGTTGATGCCAATGTTGCTCTTCCTTTTTTCTGTGCCCTTTAAATTTAATTTTTTATTATAATAAAAGTGACAGCCAAAAAATATCCATACTATTTTTTTATTTGGTGTGTATGTGAGGGCGTAGCATGGGGTAGCATTTTTTAAAATATTGAGTCATGTATTCATTCAAGCATATGGTACTGTAAAGAAAATAGTTTAAAATTATTTTTCCATTACCAACTTCTGACAATTATACCTTCTAAATACCCTTTAAAAGTCTGTTCAATTATTTCCAGCCAACGTCTCAGTGAAAACCCATCTGATTGACTAGTGTTATTTCTTAGTCTTTTAATCAAGCTACCCCCTATGGATTTGGTCATTGAATTATTTCTCCTCTACATATAAATCCTCTAAACTTGGGTTTCAATGAACCCTAGCTTCACTGATGGCCCTACAGCTTGTCTTCTTAAACAAATGAAATCCTGATCGTGAACTCTCTAGTCAAACACAGTCCATGACTTTTAGCACACTAGAATAGAATTTGACACCTTTCATATAGACCATAGGGCCCTAAATAATATCACCACAACTCATTCCCTTGACCTGTTGTCACCCCCTGGAACTTCTCTCACGCCTTTGCCTATTTTTCCTTCAGTTCTCACCTTTGAGTAGCAGGTCCTCAGGGAAACTCTTCCCACTTATCTAAAGTAGTTGGTAGCCCCATGTTAAACTTCCTCATAGCACTTTATTATTTCAGTCACTGCATCTCCATCTGCAAAGGTCGCTTCACGCAGTCATGATGTGTCTTTGAATGTCTGTGCCCCCAGGAGGGCAGGGTCTCTAGTGTACCACTCTATGTCTGTGCTTAGCACAACAGATGGACACGGCTGACCCTAAATACCCGGAACACAAGTTTAGAGGATTTCTATGTAGAGGAGAAATAATTCAATGATCAAAATCATTACAAATGGTATTTCTTCCATCTGGATAAGAAATGGGATTTAGGGTGATTTTTTTTTTTTTTTTTTTTTTTTTCTGAGACTGAGTCTTGCTCTGTCGCCCAGGCTGGAGTGCAGTGGTGTGACCTCGGATCTCCGCTCACTGCAAGCTCCGCCTCCCGGGTTCACGCCATTCTCCTGCCTCAGCCTCCTGAGTATGGAGTGATTTTTAAGTGCAAAACAAAGAGAGAAAGATGGAGACAGAACACAAGGCATAAAGACGTCATCATGAAGCTATTTTATACTGTCCTACCAATTGACTAGATTCAGTATAAGTTGTCAAAGGGATTAAAATGCCAACAGTGCTTTGAAGTAAATGAGACCAATTCATTTGCCCCTTGTTTTAATGCCTTTTGTTTTTGTGAAATGAAAAAGGGTAAGTTAACCTGTATCACAAGGCAGAATTTTTGCATCATCGTGAATTCTCAGAATGCTCTAAGAATTATATATGTCTTTCTTAGCATATATCCACCAAATTAGACATCCTTCTCAGAATGGCATATTAAAAACTTTAAATAAAAGAATTGTGATTTTGGAGGGAAATTAGATAAGAAAATTGCCAATCTTTATAAACATCATCATATGTGAATTCTTTCCAGTGAAGGGCAGACTGGAAAATTCATAGTAGTGTAATTACAAGTGATTAGTAAACATGAAAATTTGCAACCTCCCTAGTAATCAAAGAGCTGTAAATTAGAGAAGAAAACACTTCCCCCATCCAGCAAATGAGAAAAGGATAAAATGTATCATAATACTTCAAGCTATAATAGGACTATTGAGGTGAGCATAAATTAGCAGAGATTTCTGGAGAGCAATTTTCCCATTACTCTCAATATTTTTCATATTTACTAAGTATCTTAAGAATGTTCTCAACTAGTCTTTCCCCTTCTAATAAGTTGTCTTGAAATGACTCAGAAATGTTGGTGAAGATATATACAAATAAACCAGACTACTGCTAGTTCACAAGGCATCTTTTTGTGTTTGGAAATAGATTCCCTCCTTCCAGGTTCACAGACCCCCACCCAGGGCTCGCTCTGCAGTGAGTGGAGCCCACTCTGCCCAGTTGAGTGGCTCTCCTGCAGAGTGCAACCTGAACATACCTGGATGGAAAGATGATAATTTATTCATTTATAAGGTTGGAGGAAACCTTCAGTCACCAATAACGTGTGACTATTAGTGAAGTCACTAGGTAAATTAGAGTAAAGCATCAGGATGAAATATTAAAGTCATTAAAATGGATGTTTTAAAAGGTTTTTCTGACCCAGAAAAAAATGATCAATATATAACATTGCTTGAAAAGTCAAAATTTAAAATTTTATGTATAGTGAAGGCACTAACCTGTTAAAACGCAAAGGAAACAAGAGACCAGAATGGCAGAGCTTTTATCTGAGTACACGGGTCAGGGGTAGTTTTTTTCTTTCTTGTCATGAGGTCTTAGAATCCAGCATATGTTCACTGTGGAAACTCAGACAAATTGAGCAGTTGGAAGAAGGACAGGAGGGAGAGCGTTTGCATGGAGGCCTCTGCTCTGGGCTGAGGAGGACATGGCAGAGTGATTGGCTATTAGGAGAGTCAGGAAAGTGGAGATCACCAGCTTGGGTATTTTCTTACCTGCTCTCATGAAGTAGGTCTGAATCTCATGGGAAAGGCTCTTGGCTAAATCTGAAATTGCTGTACTAAAGCTTTGAAAACCTACGCAATGCCGAGAGGGACCCAAAAAACAGCTTGACTTGGAGAGAATTACTCATCTTCTACTGACCACTTTGCTCCTTGTTCCTCTGTAACTGACACTCTTCCCAGATTCGGCTTCTAGCCAGTATGTCTACTCAAAACAGAAACTTTCTAATTTTAAACAGCAGGCTTATGTTTGTAACCAGAGAAAATAAAGGGGGAAATTAACCCTAAACAAGCATATGAGTAAATAAGTTATCTGTGGAGAAATGTCTCCATGACTTATTCCTTAACCACAGAAAACACAGAAAATTATTACGGTTTCTTAAAACACATGTGTGATATTGCAACTTAATTTTTGATTAAATTTCCATCTCATGGTACGGTACATCCATAATCTGAGTCCACAAACAAGAACGCCCATCTTGCCGTGTCATCATTCCATTTAGTATTCAATGAGGAAAGAAAGAAAAGCAAATTATGACAAGGTCATCTTTACAATGAGGCAAAGATGGATAAGAAAAAGAGTAGGGATTGTGTTATTGCCTTGATTTATGGTTCCTGTTTTCTCCCATAAACACAGTACGTTAGCAGAGAGTTTGCTTCCCAAAGTGACTTCCTCTAACTACAATCATCAGTAGCAGGTGGGAACGTGTTACAGTGGCAGAAATTCAGTCCCTGCCGTGGAGTGTGAAGCTGCATTTTAACTTGGCTGCAGGCTCTTTGTTTTTATGTTAAAGTGCAGGTAGTCCTGTTGTGGACAGCTCTGCGCATCTGAAGATGACTACTGGGTGCTGTGCGGATGAGTTTTGCGTAGCACAAGTGGATTTGTGCTATAGGCAGCTCTGCAAGTTTCTGGCAGAACCGTTTAGGCTTAGCTGAGCTAGACCAAGTGGCAGCAACAGTAACAACTAGGCTTGAAACATTCCACAGAGAACAACGGCACTGAGAGGAGGCCCCCGGGTCTTTGGGAAACACTGTGCAGTCTTGTCTCCACGCCTGAAACTTTGCCTGGAGCTCCAAGAACTGGGATTTTAATAGGTAGAAGGACCTAGAAAGGGACGTTTTTATGTTAATAGATCTTCATAAAACTAGTAGAAAAGCAGGCCTGTACATTTTTGTCAAATTTTTTAAAAAGCCAGAGTTATAAATGTATGAGTTTGGATAATCTAAAAGTAGTTTGAAGAGTGTTACCAAGTCAAATAAAGTTTTCTTTTTTTTTTTTCTTTTCAGGTTTAATGGGAAAATACTGCATAAATATCAACCACTGTAGATCTCTCTCCCAGAAAAATAGTGCAATGAACATGACAAATTTCTTCAAAACTGATCCAAGTTGTTACATGACAGATTTAAATTGTGTTCTTTATTTTCACACATCATTCCTCTATTTCTAGAAAACTCAGTTACCTCAATGGAATATTTTTTCTAAACTGAAGAGTTTTGCTAGTTAAAGAGAAGGGATATTTTATATATATCTATAAAATATGTATATATATGTATGTATATGTTCTGACCTCCTTCTGGTGTCATTGTAAGAAGATCCCCTAGGGATATTAAACTCCTGATAGATATAATGGAGATAACAACATTTAAACCTTCCAATTTGTCATCACCGTTGCTTGAAAACATATAAACTTTAAAATAACCAAAAGCCTGGAGTGGAAGTAAATCGATAAATATCAAAAAGAATCACATACACATTTAAACTATAAAATCACCATTCATTACAAAACGTGTATTATAGCTATTTTGCCAACCTGTCTGGAATGAATAATGACCCTCAAGATTTCCAATATTCACTTCACATAGAATGTTCCATGGAAATGCCTGGGTTCAGAATCTCATTCCACATCTTATTAGTGGCATGCTGTCAAACAAGTTACTTAACACTGGTTTTCTGATCTCTAAATTGAATGAAATCAACCACCTCCATTATTAAATGAATTATATAACTCTACATATGTTAACACAACAAACACTGTATAAAAGTATGTACTTGGACTTGTGAGGCTGCAGAGGGTTGGGGTGGGAGGAGAGATTGCAAGTACTCGGCCTGCCTTTTCCGACAGCCTGATCCACACTCTGACAATGGAAAGGGAGGAGGAGGCAGGTTAGGTGGTGCTCAACACAATCACCAGACACCCAACTCAGCAAACAAAAACTCTTCATGAAGAGCCTAAGGTTGGATGTTTCCCATTCCATGACCGCTCCGTGCTGTGATGTTAAACACGGGGTGTGTAGAGGGAATATGAGTTCACAATCGATCAGCTGGTCAACAGGTTCCTCTGGTCAACAATCTCTCATAATCAAACCAAAGAAATCTTGAATTCAGATACCCAACCTACCCCGTATGAATGACAATTTAAATTATCCTATGCGAGGTAATTTTTTCAAGTGCTCTAAGATATACAATTCTTCGTGACTAAGTCAGGCCCTATCACCCAATTCTGTTTTCATATTTCCAATTTTCTTAACAATATTAGGCAAAAAATTATTGACAAGTGTGCACAATCACATCATTACATAATCACATAATCTTTGAACATAGGACATCTCACAGGGTATACTTTTCATACACGGTACTTTAGCTAAGGCATTTTCTCAACTCATTAAAATGACTTTTCCTTCTAAACAATACGATCTCTATCAGGGCCATGGACAGGGATGGTCTCATGAACATGTAACCTAGGTCAGTTTTTTGTGGTTGTTGTTGTTTGATTTTTAACTTTTAAGTTTGGTGGTAGAAGTGCAGGTTTGTTACTTAAGTAAACTTATGTCATGGGAGTTTGTTGTACAGATTATTTCATCACCCAGGTATTAAGCCTAGTACCCATTAGTTATTTTTCCTGATCCCCTCTGTCTTCCAATATTCCATCCTCCAAAAGACCCCAGGGTGTGTTGTTACCCCTACATGTTCATGAGTTCTCATCATTTAGATCTCACTTATAGATAAGAACTTGTGCTATTTGGTTTTCTGTTCCTGTGTTAGTTTGCTTAGGATAATGGCCTCCAGCTCCATCCACGTCCTTGCAAAGGACATGGTCAGTCCTTAGAAGAGTAGTTCTTGATAAAATATTCTGCAGCTGCTGTCGTGAAGCTCTTAATAAGTTGTGGACAAAGGGCACTCCATTTTCTTTTGTATGGTGCCTCAATTATGGAATTGGTCTTGTTACAGAGATAAGAGTTTTTAAAGAAAATGGTAAGACCGTTGTGAAAATTACATTTTTTTACTTAAGATGTTTCATGAGGGTTTTCTTTAAAATAATTATTTGCTATTTGCGATTCTCCTGTAGAATTTGATATGACGGGTCTAGGTTTGTGCAGCAGAAACAAATTTCTGCAAATGCTGAGGCAAGCAAAAGAAACAAAAAACAACTTAACCCATTTTTTTAAGGGGGGGAATAATAACTGACGCATTAAAGCAAATTAATAGGGATTTTATCATCAAATCTTAAAAAATTTACTAATATGTATTTAAAAAGACCAAGCTATTAAAGGACAGTTGTTTTCTCAAAATAAGGTAAATGTGAAGAGAGAAAATGTTATCAATGAAAAAAAAATCATTTTTCCTTAATTTTTCATTTTTTTATTTATCATTGATATAATGATTGTATTTATTTAAATAAAGAAAATGGTCAAGAAAATTATTTAAGAAATTTGAAATGTAAAGGAAATGTAGTATAGGACATTTGACTTGTAAATAAATGTTCATAGAATTTAGAGCTGAACACTCACGTAAAATAATCTATCAAGTGACTTTTGAAACACTTTTTCCGTGCATAAATGTTTCAAAAAATCTTTATAAGAGAGAATGTAGATATTGAAAAGTATGGAAACACTTTAGATGAAGTAGAAATTTAGTGTATTATTTATAAAACACTGACTGCCAAATATGTGCTAAATGATTCAAAACCTTAAAATATGAAGTGAAGAAGACATCCAAGGTCTACCCCATGGGTTGTACAATCTAGTGAAGAAAACACCAATGAGAGGAAAGTAAATCACACAGTCATCAATATTTCTTTCTTTTTCACATCTTTTTTATGCTCTATAACACAGTTTGCATAGCATTTCTCTAGAACAATTCCTGGAACAGTGAGAAAGGGACCCTCAAGTAACTATTGAGTACAATGACCAAAGACAAAATCACTTAGATAACCAATTGGTGGTCAGTTGTTTTCTCTACCACATTGCCCCGTCATACCACATAGAGTGCTGCCGGCTGCGGATGTCTCTTACGAGTAGGGAGGGAGTAAGGTAGAGTCAGTTGTAGAACTGGCTGCATCTCCAGCTTGCAGTTGTCCTGCTGTGTCACTCACACACTGATGAGCAGCCTCATGAAAATGCTTTTTACCTCAATATTTATGCATGCTAATGTTTTCTTTTGGTGTAGAAATTTACTTTTTCTTATTAGTACCCAAAGAATCAAAGGCTTTTAAGAATTCCGCATAATAATACCGTTCTTGTTAAATGGCCCAGTATTACATAATTATAAGGAGAAGAGCCGATGCAGATTTCAAGTAAGTATCGCCATTCAACATGTGAAATTAATTTTATCATGTATGATCTTCTGCATTTTTATGTTGGTACACATATTATAATGCCCTTTTGAAAATGTGTCATCAACTGCTCATTTGGAAGCCTACAAGTTTAACATAGAATCTGAAAAAAGTACTGTGGGAGCCAAGCAAGTGCATAATTTCACTTGTGACATTATTAATAAATTCTATCACATCATTATACAAATACAATGTACAGATTTTTCTTTAGGGAGAAATTTTTACCCAGATATTAATGTGATGGAGGTACATTAATCAAATATTCATAAATAATTTGTTTGTCTTCTTTTGGAAATTGCTTCAACCTTTAGTTTAAATTGGCTCTCCACAATTGTATATAGATTTTTGACTTGGAGAATTTATTTATGATCATTTCAATAAATGGAAATTGTTAAGTAACTTTCTTCTAGAAATTATTTTTGTGTGTATTTCCAGTTTTTTTTTTTTTTTTTAACAAATGGGCTATTTCATAGTTAGAAAAAAAAATTGCTTTGAAACTTGAAGCCCTGGAAATTTCATGACATGACATGACATGACATTTCTAACATCAGACAGGTGGCAGGACTAGTCCAGGAACATTCAAGTCTTAATTTCTAGTCCATTATTCTTTGTACAAACAATCTGAATTTATATACTAATCAATCAATACATGAAAGTTTCTCCCAGCCAAACAAGCTTTTACCATCTCATCACTTGGTGAGTGCTGGCTTGCTGGTGAACCTATCATGGTGCTTATAAAAGAGAGCCCATCCACTTGAACGTAATATCCTAATTAAAAGTAAAAAGGTCAGCCCTTACTTACGAATACTTTTGAACTTTTCATTAATATGTCAACTTCTAACAAGAGGATTTCAGGTTTTCCCACAGACACATTCTATTTCTCTTTGGCTAACTCTCTCACCTCCTTCAAATCTGTGTTCAGATATGACGTTCTCAAAAAGACCTTTCCTGACCACTTCATTTTACACCATGAAGCACCACCTACCATAAGCCTCCTATCTTGCCCTAGACATTACCAACACTTTTATTCTGCTCTTCTTTTTGGGTTATCTCTATCAACTGATAATACATTATACTTATTAAGTGCATGGTTTACTGTCAGTTTTCTTCCTCTGAATGGAAAGCTCTTTGCCTAATTTGGTGACTGATATGTCCCAAGAACCAAAAACAATGGCTAACTCTCAGAAGGCACTCAACTGTTTTCTGTTGGAAAAAACAATCTATTTAGACCATATTGAGAATGGCTATTTAATGCATGTAGATGCATAATAGCAAAATGCTACTTTTAATATCATAATTCAAAACACGCACATACACAAGACCATGTATTTAATGAACTTACAACAGTGCCTGGCATATGCTACTCAATGAATTTAGTATTAATCTTCCTTGCTGTTAGCACTCATGACTACCACTACAGACTTCTCAACCTTTCCGCAGTTACACCAAACTTTCATGGGAAAAGGTAATCTTAACATATTAAGAGAATGGTAGAGTTCTTGAAGCTTGATAGTGTCACCAGGAGGTTAGGAGGAATTTATGGTAACATATATAGAAAAGGGCAAACATTTCTCTTTTATTATCTTGTCTTTTACTTCTAAAGTTATGGAAGGTAGGATGAAGATGACCTGGCAAAGCCACTTGTTTCTAAGAGGAAGGAATAAAGTGGTATTTAGTCTATAGATGTTTCATGTAGCATATTCCACAGAACACAACTTTTGCAATGTAAAATAATAGTGTTAGTGAAAAAGGATCCTGTAATCAAACCCCTGGAGACAATGCATGATGTAAATAGGGTTAAACATTTTATTTAATGCAGAACGACGTAGAGAGCTCCTCCACTGATGTGCGCTGTGACTCTCAGAGGGAGATCTGAGGAGCTGATCTAACCATCTTAGCTTGAAGCTGTGTATTGAGAGAATGGTGTTAAGAAATGTTTTTTCTGCTCAAAACACTGTGGAACGTGGCCCTAGGCTTGAGAGTTCCCAGCTCTCTTCTCCTGCTGCTGTTGTGGCAAAATAAAGCTGGAAGACTTGGCCTCAGCAGAAGTAGCTCAGTATTGGACAACAAAGTATATTAATGGGGGAATTAATGGGGGACTTGGGGAAATGAAGAACACAGTGTCAGTTTAGAAATTCTTCTAAATGATGCTGTGGTTTGAATGTGTCCTCTGACCCCCAGAATTCTTGAGTTGGCAACTAAATCCCCAATGAGGCAGTGCTGGAAGCTGGGAGCTCCTGGGAAGTGTTTAGGTTATGAGGGCTCTACACTTATGAATGAATTAATGCCCATATAAAGAGGAGCTGGGACCTACTGGGAAGTGTTTAGGTCATAAGGGCTCTGCACCCATGAATAAATTGATGCCCCTATAAAGAGGGCTCTCGGAGTGGGCTATCCCTCTTTGCCCTTCTGCCATGTGATGACTCAGCAAGAAAGCCCCTGACCAACTACCGGTGACTTAATTTTGGGCTTCTCAGCCTCTAGAACTGTGAACTAATACATTTATTTTCTTTACAATGTGCCTGGTCTGCAGTATTTTGTTATAGCAACACAAATGTACTAAGACAACCTGCAAGAACAAAAAGCCTCTCTAGTGATATAAATGGCCCAGCTCAGCTTAGGAGTCCTGGTGGAATTTTCCATAGCTGTGCAAGCTATGAAGAGAGAATGTGTGTCCCCTAATGTGACTCTGTGCATCGTGTCCCCAAGATAAGAAGCTGGTTGAGGATCCAATATTGTAGCCACCTACTCCCCGGGGAACATGCATAATACATGGGTCATATTTGGGTCCACGTGGCCTGGTATTCTGAGTGGTGTAATGACTCTTGGTGGAATTATACGTATATCCCACATGAAGTCAACCCTCAAAAGTTTAGAATGGAAAGCTAATTTTCTTTTAATGAACTCATGTACGATTATAATTGATAGGTCTACCAAAATAGTACAGCAGTTCCTTCCACACTGTATTAGATACTATTCTAATTATCAGTTATAATTTTATGTCTCAACAAATATTGCCTTTTCACAAGTCCCTTCCTTGAACAAATCTAAAGAAAGTTTGCAAAGAAAAACTGTAAATATGTATAAATATGCCAGTAACTCAAAAATTACTTTTCTCTGTTGAAAGGCTTAATAGTACTGGTTGAAATTTTTTTTTAGAATATGCCAACCCCTTGTCACTATTTACAGGATGTTCCTTACTACCCTGATGAAAAGAGCACCTCTTAAACAATGAGGTCTTAATCACGGCTGAGCTCTTTTCTTTAGATGACATCTTTCTCTGAATGTTAGTAGCTGAATTGATTAGACACTGATATTTCCTAAATCACAGTTAATGACAAGCATATTTTTAGCTACTGGACACAAATTCAAGCCAGTAATCTGCAGGTGCTTGTGAGATGTTGTACTCACACTTTCCCTGCCAAATTTCTGAAGGCTACCTATAAATCATTTTTTTAAAAGAGAAAAGTATAATGGTATACAAGGCCAATGAAGAAAGGAATATAACAGAAAGTGAACAAGTTTACAATAAATAAAACCTATAACAGCTAAGAATATATGTTTCCCTCTCCAATCACATGGGTATATGGAAGGCTTTTTTAGAAAAATGTTAAGAAGTATTGTATTACAAGAATGTCACAGTATTTGCATTATGCCACATTTAATAAAACATAATATAAGAGTTTGGAAGGTTTTATTTAAAAGCTTTGATGTCCTATTATAAAAGTCTTGTCTTTTGAGCAATAACATGAGACAAGACCCAAAAGGCAATTAGGCCCCTACACCATGCAGTGTTGCAGGAGCCCATATTACAAGACAAAGGACAAGATGGTTATATCAAAATAAATAGCCTAAGTGATCTCTAACCAATTTAATCAGGGCAGTATCCCACAGGTGACTCTATCCCAACCCAAAAGTAAATGAGACAGGTTTCATGTCTGGATATCACACACTGGCAGCTGAATCATGACACTTTTCTCATTTAATGGTCTGGGATTGGTGGGGAGCAAAGACCTTAGATGGTTAAATGTATGTGTACCTAGTCCTGGTGAGATGTCACAACTGTGACATCTCACAAAAGTGTGTGAGAGTGATAGAGGGATGGAGGGATGGAGAGATGGCGGAGGGAGGGTGGAGGAAGAGGGGAGGGTGGAGGAAGAGGGGAGGGTGGAGGAAGAGGGGAGGGTGGAGGAGGAGGGGAGGGTGGAGGAGGAGGGGAGGGTGGAGGGGGAGGGGAGGGTGGAGGGGGAGGGGAGGGTGGAGGGGGAGGGGAGGGTGGAGGGGGAGGGGAGGGTGGAGGGGGAGGGGAGGGTGGAGGGGGAGGGGAGGGTGGAGGGGGAGGGGAGGGTGGAGGGGGAGGGGAGGGTGGAGGGGGAGGGGAGGGTGGAGGGGGAGGGGAGGGGAGGGGAGGGGAGGGGAGGGGAGGGGAGGGGAGGGGAGGGGAGGGGAGGGGAGGGTAATGTGGGAATGCGGAGGGAAGGAAAGAGGGTAGAGGGGAAGAAAAATGTTCAATGGAGGTAAGGAGAAAAGAGAGCTGATTACAGGCATAGAGAACTTATGTATATATGAGTTGTGTTTACTTTAATCTCTTTAAGCATAGAAGATCATTCCCAGAAATTAAACTGAAATTGATGAACAAAGAAACAGTACAGGTAGTAGAGAACTACTGAAACACACAATTTCAGTTTCGTTCTGTTCCTTCAGGATATTTAGAAAGCTGGGGTGGGGAGATGGATAGAAAAGCTTAAAACAAGACAAAGGTAAACAGGCATAGACGTTGTCCTTTCCCTTCCTGGCTTCAGCCTTCTGCCCATCTTTCCTCTGAGTTGTCTTGTGTCAGGCACACTCCAACATTTGTGCAACACAGTATCTCTACAATGAAGAATATGTCATGCTAGCTTTTCTGTCCAATAGATGCTGAAGTTATGTATTGCCTTTTTCCAGTGATCAAAACAACAACTGAGACTTGGGAAGAAATAAACTCTAGCAAACCTGAATGAGAACTTGTGTTAGACTCTAATACATTTCCAGGGCTTTTGAGAAGACAGAGGCATGTCCTGCTTCCTCAAACACCATAAAATGCTCCTTAGAATTTGACCCTATGACAGAAATTGCTACTCACCTACACAATGTCTACTCTCAGAAATCTTCATTCATTATAGAACCCAAATATAGTCTGCAGAAGTAACACCCAGCTTAAAAACGGAACGGGCTTTTATGTGGGGTTAATCAGTGAAATGCTAACAATATCTCATTGGTTGTATTGGTTGTACAGGAATTATGAAAGTGCTTTTAGATGGGACTGCAATGGCAGACTTACACCACTGACATTTATGCCTCTTCTTTACACTTTCTCCATCCCAAGGATCCATCAATGATGACTGGAGTTTCAGCAGCCTTCTTGGGACCATGAGTGAAAGGCAAAGAGAATTTCAGTTGCCTGGTTCGTGACCAACTTGAGTGGCTGGACCCATGGCAGCAGAACACACCAACTTTTAGACTGCACTTTTCATGATAGCCCAGTAAGCCTATGTATTTTTAAGCCCATGTCAGATGATCAGTACCAGCAGCTGAACAAAATTTTTGATGTGCCCATGTCTTATGATGAGACTACAAGCTCTTAGAGGAGAAAGATTCTTGCAAAACCTAGGATCATCTATGGAACTGGATGGATATTGAATGAATATTTTCTAAAAGGATAAACTCATTAGGAAACGTTCTGCCTGGTCTATTCTCCTCCTCTACAAACCTGCCCCATTCCTAGTTATCATTCATGGCCCAGATAAAATGATATCTCCAAAAAGCTTGATGTTAAGACCCTGAGGCAAAATTAGGCATTCTCTCTTCAATATTCATGTCTTGTCTCTTTTTTCCCCGACTACAGAACTTATCACTCTATATTATAATTACGCATTTAAATGTATTTTTTTCATTGAGTCCTTAATCTCAAATTTATATATTTTTGTTCCCACACCAGAACGTAGCTGAACACCATATCAGGACCTAATAAACATTTGTTGTATAAGTTCTTACTATGCACCAGACAGTAGGTTAAGCCCTGGGATAGAGAAAGAAGGAAAGGATGATGTTATTTAATCTTGGAGAACATTTGATCTGGTATACTTCAAAGCAGTAAAATGAGATGAGAAAATAGTCAAGCAGAAGACTGGAGGGAAGGGGCCAGATCTACTTAATAGACACACAATTGTTTGAAACATACATTGATTCTGCAATATAAAATTTGCCAACTAAGTAATGCTTAACTATACACATCAATTTTCTGGTTGTTAAATTATATACTTGAAAAAAAAAACAGCTGATGAAAATTTTGCCTGTATTTACGTGAAAGACAAATAATCAACACCATTATTATCCTATTGCTAAGCGGGTAAGAATACATTTCCTGCTGGTCTTATCTACAAAGAGACACTACGTTATTTCCTTCCACCTTTTTTTTTTTTTTTTTTGAGATGGAGTCTTGCTCTGAGGCCCAGGCTGGAGTGCAGTGGTGCGATCTCAGCTCACTGCAGGCTCTGCCTCCCGGGTTCACGCCATTCTCCTGCCTCAGCCTCCCGAGTAGCTGGGACTACAGGCGCCCGCCACCACGCCTGGCTGATTTTTTTGTGTTTTTAGTAGAGACGGGGTTTCACCATGTTAGCCAGGATGGTCTCGATCTCCTGACCTCGTGATCTGCCTGCCTTGGCCTCCCAAAGTGCTGGGATTACAGGCGTGAGCCACCACGCCCGGCCTTTCCTTCTATCTTTAGCTTTCCCTGTCTTCACCAAATAAAATCAGCGAACACGTGTGCCAGTTACTTCCCTAAAAACACAGAATGAGGAATTCTATCATTGGTAACATTCGCTCAATGGAGAGTCTGCTTGTATAGGGAAGTACAATCGTGGGCTGCACCACAATGTCTCAGTCAACCACGAATGCCACATTCAGCAATCCCCTTAGATTATACTGGAGCTGAACAATTATCACCGAGTGACATTGTAGCTGTCATAATGTTGTACTGCAATTACTTTTTTATACAAATAAATTTAGCATAGCCTAAACGTATGCTGTTTATGAAGTCTACAGTAGTGTACAGTCATGTCCTAAGCCTTCACATTCACTCACTACTCAGTTGCTGACTCACTCTGGACAACTTCCAGGCCTGCAAGATTCATCTGTGGTAACTGCCCTAGACAGGTGTCCCATTTTTACGTTTCAGTCCATATTTTTACCATACCTTTTCCATGCGTGGGTATGGTTATGTACCTTCAGATCTGCAAAGTCTTACAATTGTGTTACAGTTGCCTACAGTCTGCAGGACCCTAACATGCTGACAGGCTGCACCCCATAGCCTAGGTGTGCCACAGGCTGTACCATCTAGGTGTTCGTACGCACACTCTGTGTTGTTCGCACACTCTGTGTTGTTCGCACAAAGATGTAATTTCCCGATGAGGCATTTCTCAGAATATACTCCCATCACTAATCAACACACGACTGGAGTGGACTCTATAACCATCGAGGTTAACAGAGCACTAAATCCAGAAGATCACTCAGAGTTATTTTCATCCAATCCCCTCATACCATAGAGGAGTTGATCAAGCAATTCTCAGCCTTTTTGTATGATTTTGCTCAAATGGCTTAACCCCTCTGTCTCTCTACTTCCTTTGAGGAAGTTTTTAGGATTAAAGTTTTTAGGATTAAAAGAGATGATATATAGAGCTTCATCCCATGCTGGAAGGACCATGATGGGTGCCAGCTAATTTTTATAAGCAGTGTATGTAGTCCCTATGGATTTGATTAAAATTTTATCCAGTGAATATGTTCTTTATCATACTCTTCATTTATCAAAGACCTCTCATACTGGTGAACTCCAGGAGGGGAGTTGTTAATATCTGTAGTCATTGCTCTTGAGCCCAGAGCCCAGGGAAAGGTGATTGAGCAAAAAAATTAAAGAGGACGCAATATGCAGACAGTAAAAATTGCTGTTTTCTCACTTACTTTGAAATAATATAAAAATGATTCTATAAAAACTTGTTCATTACAGATCTCATTTAAAATGTGCAATAGCAGTGGATTAACCGGTTAAAAGTCACAATCACCTTTGCTTTTATCTTCTAAATAGAATTTTCTCTCTGTAAGACACAGAAATCTTTGCATAAAGTTCATTATATTTGATTTTTATCAGCAACAACCTCACACTGCATCATTTATTTTGGACTTTGCTAATATGAATTACATGAAGAGTTAAGGTAGTTGAATTATCTTAGGTGCTGTGAGTTATTTGTACAAAATCTAAGCATAGACTTAAACAAAAGTTCTAAAATTAACATATGTTTAAAGAAAACCCCAGCTCCATTCCATGGACTCCTCTGGGGCACTGGCTGGCCTTGGCCTTGCCTATCTTTTAAGTTTATTTCACAGACTTTCTTTTCTAACCTCCCTGCTAATGGTAAACCCATGAGGGCAGAGGCAGCCTTTGTTGTGTTCATGACTTTCTCCCCACAGCCTAACGTGGTGTCCAATAAAGCTTTGTTGAAAATACAAATGCGTGCAGGGTAGAGAGGGTTATCTCATAAATACGGCATGGAAAGAACGCTACTTTTTAGATGCAACAATTACATATTTCCTATAAGTTGTAGGCAGACATAGGTGAATCCCAGACTACTTTGTTCCCCTGCAAAATGCTTTCTGAGCAATATTAATCACTATGCAGCCTGTCAGAGCTTTTTATGCCAATTTCTACTTCATTTGTTTCTGATTTGTCCTTACTCAAAGTAAGTGCATTTGTGCTCAAACCAACCTTCCCTCTCTGCTTTGAGTCCCCTAATAGATGTTTCACAATGCTTATGATGCAGAGTGAAATGTACAACAATTTTGCAAATAGACCAGCTCTGAAATTCTAGCTCCTACTTTTGGTCTCAAATGAATACATTTCTCTGATTACTTCACCCCTCTGAATCTCTCTTTTCTCCTCTGAAAATAGCACAGAATTGTGAAGATTAAAAGAGGTGATATAGAGACATGAATTAACCGAGTACTGGTAAAGGGAGGTTTTCGGTGAGTGTATAAAGAAATAAACAGCTATAAACATGGCAATCAAATAACATCACCATTTACTTTTATCTTAAAAACCCTATGGGGGCCGGGCACGGTGGCTCATGACTGTAATCCCAGCACTTTGGGAGGCTGAGGAGGGCAGATCATGAGGTCAGGAGATCGAGACCATCCTGGCTAACACAGTGAAACCCCGTCTCTATTAAAATTACAAAAAATTAGCCGGGCGTGGTGGCGGGCACCTGTAGTCCCAGCTAATCGGGAGGCTGAGGCAGGAGAATGGCGTGAACCCTGGAGGCAGAGCTTGCAGTGAGCTGAGATCACACCACTGCACTCCAGCCTGGGTGACAGACTGAGACTCCGTCTCAAAAAAAAAAAAACAAAAACAAAAACAAAACCCTATGGGAAGGGGGTTACCCTCACTTTAGAGAAAACCACCTTGAGAATCAGTGAGAGCCATGACGGGGCGCCCCAGGTCACAGGTGGGTAGTGTGGCTGCAGGAAGAATCCCAGCAGATGGGCCGGGCGTTGTGTGGGGGAAGGAAGGCGCCAGGCACGGATACAGGCAGCGAGGTACAGGGCAGTGCCCTGCTCTCAAGGAACTTGCAACAGGGCCGAGAAGTCAGGGCCTGGCATAAAGTCGAGTTATGAGCAAATAACAGCTTTCCCTCCAAGAGTCACCATCGTACAAAGGGGGACACTCGCTGCTGGATGATGTGATTCAGAAAGAGTTTGCAGAATTTATTTTCCTTCTGCTTTCCCTCTGTGGGCTGCTGACCTCTAATCACAGGCTGGAGGTATTCGATCTGCAAAAGGGATGTAATTTCCAAATGATGCAAGCTATTCGGATCAAGCCATCTAAGAAAAGTGCCTGTGTCATCATTTTAAAATTGATCGTCTCTTCTTAGAACTTTGTAATACCACACTCGCCATACTCTATGTGAGTCATACTCACCAC